>NC_134267.1:148747863-149465363 GCF_031893055.1 Leptodactylus fuscus
GTCCTGATTGTCCCCCACACAGTATAATGTTCCTTAATGCTCATCCCTACACAGTATAGTGTTCTTTATTGCCCCTGTACACAGACTCTGACCACAGTAATAAGGTAAATTTACCTCCTGCCCACTGTCCTTATTACATTACTACAGCAGCAGTAGAGATCGGTAAGCAGGAGCTACTGCCTGTACGTAAGTTGTGTAGTCAGCAGGGATGATTACCAATCCCCACCGATACAGTAATGTATTTATAAGGGACAGGAGTCGGGAGGTGACTAGTTCTGGCCACTGAGATAATGGAGGTAGAGATCTGGACAGCTGGCATCCACTGTTCCCATTTGGACCAGGGTCCACCAGCCGAATTATCCTCTCTCCTGCTTCGCACTGATTTGACAGTTTGGTTTGGGGCAGGGAAGGAGAGCTGTGCAGATGTATGCACAGCTCCCTGATGGAGAAAAGAACTAAAAAATGTGTCTTATAGTATGGTATTAGTATGGTATAAACATCACATGCTATTCTTTGATATTGCAGATTTTATAATGCTGAATTTGCTTCACTCCACAATAACGGTATTTGTAATAACCATAGAAAATGGCCCAAAAGATTTTTTAAAAATAAATAAATAAATAAATAAATGAGAGACGATAGATGATGTTACTCTCATAAACAGGTGTCTAACATTTAACATTTTTGCTTTCTCATGGATCACTGTGTACTTGCGGTACCGGACACAGGCAATGGATTTCAGACAGTACTATAATGCAACCATGTAGAATCCATAACAGTGCTATATAGTGCCGACATAAGGGCATCATATAGTGCTAAGTGGCCATATGGTAGTTCTCATATAATATGTCTACTATTCAATAATATAACGTATTCTTTTAGTTATGTGAACTTCTGCAATTGGTTAAACTGCTATGAGATCTTATCACAGAAGACAAGTTTTTCCAATGGCTTTTCATTATTTTATGTTGTGTTCAGTGATAAGATATCACACTATAGAAGTTTAACCAATTGAAGACCTTCAGGTTAACGCTGATACATCTGTTTGTGCAGATTTTGTGCAGCACAGAAATGTGTGTGAATGTTTTCCAAATCCATTGACTGTAGAAAAACCTTATCCACAGATATAGAATTCAGAAGTAAGCAAGAAGATAAATAACATCCCATCCAGTGCTCAATATATCACTACCATATGTAATGCTTTAGAATAGAACAGGTTAGGATGACGCATTGCATTATGATATGTGAGGTCTACTGCTGACTTTCTTCAGGAGCTTGTGCTGTCACCATATGAAGTTACACAACTGCTAACTTTCCAGTAGTGCCAGCTTCAGATTGTCTGACCTTTGACATCACTCAGCATTAGAGTTCCACTATACTGTCCTCTGTTCACCAAAATACATGGCACTGTGCTGCACCTGTTCAGGATTTACTATAGTAAGATAGTACATCTTGTTCCATACATTTCCGGCATAGTATGTATGGTAGCTGTAAAATGTTCCACTATATAGAAGTAGATATTTGCCTATGGTGGTTACATCAACTTCACTTACTCTGCATGTGAGCATTATAGCAATACTCAACCTACGCACAAGGGTCATGTTTGGTTTGAATACAATATACGTTAATTAATAAATAAATGGTGATAAATAATTAAATTACTTGAAATAGAATAGAGAATAACATGATTCATAGAATTTCAGATTGCCTTGAAAAAGAAGCAGCTAATACACAAGTCTGCTATTTACAATATAATCCACTTATCTGGACTACAGCCCAGACTATAGCTAGAAGCTCTGATGAAGAGTGGGTAGGGGAGTAATACACACTGTTAGAGGAATAAAAAGTTTTATGGAAATGAATAAGAAAATCCCAGAAAGGATTTTCATGTTAATTTTCCTGCCCAAAGTAGAAATAAAAAGTGTGTCATTTAATGCTATTATACCCTCCACTGTAATATTTCCTCCATGGTAACTTTTCCTAATCTCGCACCGGGTGATATGTATGGAAAAAATGACCTTTAAATGCATTCTGCTCAATAGTTTTAATAGACATAAAAAATGAAAATACAGTATGTAAACCAAGCATGTTGCATTGAAAACATCTACTGTGTGATTGTGCACAAAAGGAAGTAATTGTGAAATAAAGTAGGTGCTACAAATGGCAAAAATAAGGAATGGGGATACAGTATACTGAAACTTGCACTGACTGGTGGTACCAATTTCTTAAAGAGGTTACACCACAAAAAATATTTATCCCTAATCCATAAGATAGGAAATACATATATTTATCTCTTATCCATCTGCTGATATCCCCTCCGATCATGAGAATGGGGGTATTTTACTCTTGTTCAGAATGTAGTAGTGGATGCAGATTCTGTGCCCCACCCCCACCCCCACCTCCATTAATTTCAGACATAGCAGACTGCTGTATTCCTGGGCATTCTGTGCCCACAGTTATATTCTGAATGGGATTAAAATACCCTCACTCTTAGGATCCCTGTGGATTTCAGCAGATGGATAGGGGATACGTAATTTTCGTGGCATATCCCCTATAAGTAAAATTGGTACAGTGCAGTTTAGTCTCTGTGGTCAATCAACAGAGATAATACATTTTAATAAATCATCTTCTATAGCAATGATTGTAAAAGCAACTCCAATCTTCCCAGTAGTTCTGATACACACCCACAAGATCCGGTGGTAGATTTTCAAAGGCATCTATAAAATGCCTGAAGTTTGTGCAGGAGAAGCTTGAGAAGTCACACAACAGCCCAATATACCAGCTTCATTTCTGCCATCACATTAAATTGAACACCAGCAATATTGGAAGTACCATTCAATGAAACATATCTGAGTCTAAAGATACTTCTGATTTTAAGACCCATTTAACTGTCTTACTGGTTTAATATGATTTACCCTGGTGACAGACTCCTCCCTTTAAGTGAAGGACCTCCTAATGCATGTATAGCTCACAGGTTCAAATGCAGATACATATCGAACCCCGTTCCTGCTTACAGATGCCTCCGCTTCCACTTCTGTCCACCTGGGCAACCTGTGGATCCAAGCAATGTGATATGGGAACCACAGGGCCCCCTGGAGGGCAGAGCAGATATGGCCATCAGCAGGAGCGGAGACAATGATCTAAAGCTATAGCAATGATTAATACGCACATGGCCAGTAATCAGAAACAAATTGATATGGGGGCCACTGATGTCACCAATGGAGGGCCAAAACTGGTGACTGGAACAGAGAACTGGGGCATCAGGGCAAAGATGATATCAGCTTCACCTATATTTTCAGATTAACATCTCCTCAGCTCTTTTATATAGATGATTTGGTAATTCCCATAAATCACAGATCATATAAATCACAACTAGAAAGAATGAAATATTAAAGCAATAGATCAGTCTTATTCAAAATCATATTGTTGTATTTCAAAATACTTTGCAGTTCTGGAACGGTTAATGTAGACGAGTCTGTAGCACAAGCCCATGCAACTTTTTACAGTTCTCTGGAGGATAAAAGCAGCAACAGTAGGTTCTCTGGTTGTCATGAGTACAATTATATCTGGGAAAGGTCATGTGCTGTAATTGAGTATATGAGAGAGTTAAGCATGGGGAGGAAAAGTCTATGAGAAAGCTAATTGGGCCATAATTTAGGCTCATTCAGATTTGGATTAGAGTTGTTTAGATGAGCTATCGATTTCCGTGTAAGCTACAAAGTCCACCATTTCTTATAAGCAGTCTGCTCCGTCTGGAAATGCACTGTCTGACATTCATGTTAAGCAGGTTACAGATGCAATGTGCCCTGGACGCTTATCTAATAAATGCTGCCTTCTCTAGACAGTTAACTTATATATATTTCAGGTTAAAATAAAGGTTGGGCATTCGGACTTCTCCTATACGCAGTATAATCAATGTATCCTTCTAGTCTCCATGGCAACAAGTCTAATGTAATGAGACTCGTATAATGAACCTATACTGAGGGGGCCGTAACATTCATTTAGCAATGCTGTATGATTTTCACTTTACATTGCCTGTGATAATTGATATAATGATTAAAGGGCATCTTAATCCAAAAACTTATTTTTAGAGAAGATCCCTAAGTAGCAATATACTTGACGCTGCACTGCTCATCGGTTGCAGTATATTAACTTATTGCATTGGTTCAGGAACCTATAGCTCTTTCCATAATATTACTCTCCAGGTAGAATGTAGACGTCATAAAGCTGGCAGTTTGGTAGGAAAACATCTACCAATATCAGTACAGGAATGACTGACTAGCAGCTCAAACAATGCAAAGGAGCTCATATGCCTGATGTAATGTACCCATAGGTAAATTTGGATGAGGCATCTGGCTTCCCCAGGATTTTGTACTATGAATGATATTCCCTACCATAAAACACAGAAGAGCTATGATGTTATGGCGACACCATGTCATCCTTCACACCTTCAACAGTTGTGTCATGTATGTCCTCAACATTGAAATTGCAAGTCCAAGAAGTACAAGCTATGAGGATATGCAAATGGAGGTAGTAGCAGCAGTAGTAGTATCTGCAAATTCGTGTATCATAGGCCACACTTACCACGCTGCCTCTTTCAATCCTACCCATTCCCATACATCCCTTTTGTGCCCCAACCAATATATATATATATATATATATATATATATATATATATATATATGCCCCATGTACATTTAGTGGCCCCTGACATGATATCCAACTAATTTGTGACCCTCACACAGTATAATGTCCCCCTCCATGTGGCCCCCCACAGTATAATACCCCCTTCCATGTCCCAAGTATTTACTCATTACAATAATGCTATTATAGATGAAGATCAAATCATGATTATCATATAGTCTTAAAGGGGTTGTCCCATCTCAAGGATTCTATCTATACTGCTAGCTTATGTGGATTTAAGACTTTTCCTAAATACATTGCTTCAGCAAAACTGCTTTGTTTGGCCGCTATCTGAGATTATTCACTTTATTGTTTACATTGCGTTTCCATAATCACAGAACTGGGGACCTCTCCCTCCAGGACAAGTGATGTAGCTGTTTATCTCCCTCTTCCAGTAATCTGGTCGGCTAATTGAATTTTGCTGATAAGGGCAGAAACAGGGAGTCCATTCCCTCTGTATGTAAGCTGACTCTTGGTCCTTTAGCATGTAATGTTGGGATTCTCATCAACTATCAAATCCAGCTCTGCTATATCAGCTTCATATTGTGCATTTTCTAGTGATACTGTGCTAATTTATTTGCAACAATCCATCATTACTGACTGCAAACATGTACTGCTATGAAGTGAGATAGCAGAGCTGGCTTTGTCTGGGAGACAGCAAGTTAAACCCCGCCCACCAATTCACTGAGAAAACCAGGAAGTGAACTTACAGCCTGATAGTTGGTGAGCGGGCCAGTTGGGCATACCCCTTTAATACAAGACTCCAGCAATGCTTCCAAATGTACAGTAGCAATAGGGTTAGAAGTTTCTATTTATCAAACTTTGAATATACTTTCCCTAAATTCATTTTTAGGCACTTGCTTGCTTCTGTGTATTGCTTGCAGGACTTTTCTCTCTGCATTTTTCAAGTGGAATGGGGTAAGGAATCCCAGAACAGAAACCGACAGCTGGTGTGAATCCAGCCTTAATATAATGTACCACAGGCTGCAGACCTTACATGTACTGTAGATCAGATTTTGATTTGTCTATCCTCAGTACCTGGCACCAGGTGCAAAAGAACAATGTTTTTTTATAGTGAAAAAGTTGAGATAGATGACTGGGTCAGAGCATCTCCAAAACAGTGGATCTTCTGAGGTGTTACTGGTATGCAAATAGAGAATGCTAACCTATCCTACAGAAAGGTTCTCTCTGACACAAACCACTAACAAAGTTAAAGTGTAGCCTCCATTTCATTGACTTTTTTTAAAATGGTTTTGCTAGTGTGTCGGGGAAGGGTTGTACATTTTTGTAGTATACTTCATTAATCTATCAAACTTCCTTTTAATAGAAAACAGGCTATAAAGTTTCCATTAGCAACTGAGCCATGCCAGGAAGACTAACCGTACATATGTACTAAGTAGTACATAGAGCTGAACCATTTACCAAAGGGGATGGTCATTTTGAATTGTTGTTTCTATGGTTTTATACCACATAGAAAAATGGATCTGGTATCATAAAAAAGCTGAGAATTAAGAACTAGCTATAACAGAATCTGAGATATCACTAGTTAAAAACACAGTCAGGAATTTCAACTTAATATGCAGCAGTTCATGCTACATATAAAATCACATTCCCAACTGCGTTGTTAGGTGGTATAAAACCGGAGATACAGCCATTTGAAGTGACTATTCCCCTTTGGTAAATGCTTCAGCTCAGCATATTTACAATATAAATGTGTATGGATTTTCCCTAGTTACAGGTCAGTTACGCTAGGTTCACACTAGCGTTTGGCAGTCCGTTCTCAGCTCTGCATGCAGAAGACGGAAAGCTGTTAAACCGGGTCCGGCCGTGAGCGCCGGTGAGCGTTTTATGCTCTCCGCTGCGAAACCGTTTTTTTTTTTAATTGGACACCGAGTACTGCATATCCGACTCTGTGTCCGATTTTGAATGGGTTTGAAAGAGTCCTGCAGGTCTCCGTCTCCTGCCTCTGTTTTGTGCAGGAAACGGAAACCTGCAGAATGGAGACCGGGCGCAGATGTGAACGAGCCCTTAGAAGTTTGCTTAAGGGAATGTTCCAGCCTGTTTTATAATAAAAAGTCCCAGTTCCCGTGCTCACTGTCCACCTCATTATCAATCTCCAGTGGTCATGTGAGCACCAGAACTGGACCAAGTAGCAATGTAAGAAAGTGGCCATGTCTGATGAATCACTAAATAGAAGTCAGGTACATGTTCATTACCTAAATGGACACCAAGATACATGGGAAGAATGCAAGCCAGCAGAGTGGTATGTTACTCTGAACAATGTTCTGCTGGGAAAATTGCTTGAGTTCTGGCAATCATCTTGCTGTTACCTTGATGTATCACATACCTAAACATCGTTGCAGACCAAATATATATCCCTTACGGTAGTGGCCTTTATAAGCAGGATAATACTCTCTGCCACGCTGCAAAAATTGCTCATAAATTGTGAAAGAAAAATGATGAAACACTCAAGATGTTAACTTGTCCTCCAACCCAAATAAGCATCTGTTGAATGTGCTAGAAACATCATATAGGCCTCACCTTGCAAATTAAAGGATTTGCTGCTAATGTGTTGGTGCCAAATACTACATGACTACTTCAGACGCTTGTAGAGTTCATGCCTGAACACTAGAACTGTTCTGGCTGCATGAGGGGGCCTACACAGTATGGCTTTAATGCTATAACCTACCTGCTCAGATTATCTGCCACCAACATGCTCTGCTTTTTTTTCTTTTCCCTAAGGCCTGGTTTGCAAGCAGCACTTATCTATCCACATGTTTCGTGTGGCAACCACACGGACCTCCTTATATATATCTCATATCTATCTATCTATCTATCTATCTATCTATCTATCTCCTATCTATCTATCTATCTATCTATCTGTATTTGCTTCTTTACATGTCTACCATTATACATACTAGAATCGTATTTTATAATGTGATATTTAGGCCCTGTTCACATCTGCGTTTAGGTTTCCGTTCATGGAGTCTGCTTGGGACCCCCCACACAGAAATCTATACGCATTAAAAAGTGGTTACTTTCAGGGTCTCCAATTATTATACTCTGGGGTCTGAAAAGACCCCAGAGTATAAAAACTGTTCATGGGTGTTCATTATGGGGAATAATGGTGTGTGTAGGGGCCACTATGGGGCATAATACTGTGTTCAGGGGCCACTATGGGGCATAATAGAGCGCGCAGGAATGCAGTGGAGGTTGGTCAGTCGAGGTCTTTAGTGTCAGTCAGAAAGGGGGGGGGGCCATGTCAAAAGTTCGCCACGGGGCCCCACCATTCCTAGTTACGCCACTGTACAGAAATGTCACTATTCAAAAGAAAAATTGTCCCAATTAATCTGGAATTGTCTAAAATGGAAATACCCCATTAAGGCATTTATGGCATATCCAAATTATATGTCATAATCCAATAGATTCGGTTCCCACTTTTGGACCTGCACCTATCTTGAGAACATTATTTCCCCGACTCTCATCTCTTGGCTATTGTTACTGGAGAGTTGGTAACACAAATGCAACTTTCTTAATTTAATAAGGGATTTTAAAAAATAGCTGAGCAAGCGTGTTTCACAAGAAAAAGCAATGTGTGCCCACAAAAACTCATTGAAATTAACAACTATTTTCAAACTCTTCCCATTTGCAGTAAACTTATCAGCATGGATTTTGACTGTAACGTGGACATGCATTGGCTGCTACAAGTATATCCAGCAAAACATATTAAATATGTTTATATGTATATAAATAAAGATTTATTAAATATTGCTTCCCCTAAAAAAAAATAAGAAACAAGTGGCACCTTATATACTGGTCTCTAATGGAAGAGTGTACACCATATTACACCACAGAGCATGTAACGCCGCCACAGTTTTTTCATACAGTACAACATTATATAATACATAAATCTGATTTGTTTGAGCTTCTTTGGAATAGAAGCCACACACATCTGTGCACGCAGATAGTATTTAAATAAGGCACAGAGGATTTCAGGATATTAAATGACTAGAACTATGACTCCACATGTGTATATTCACCAACTAGAAGCACACCATGATTTTGTAATGGAGGCGACTGAAAAAAGTGGGAACAAAGACTCAAGCATTCTCAAATTCTTTATCTTAAATTTTCCATGGGAAGTGGTTCTAGAGCTGAACTCTTCTTAAGTCACCAATTTGTTCCTTACTAACCAGTGCTGCATGCAAAAAATCTCAGACTGGCTATTGAAATGAACTAACATAAAGCTGTCAGGTGAGTACAGTGGTGCTTTGGCCATTTGGTAGTTCACAGCATCATAATGCACATTGATGGAGTGAGTTCCATTCATACAGCTATGGTAAGTCCTGTTAAATATAGCCAGCACACACATCATGTTTCATGGACAGCACATGGCGGTGTGAGTCTCCTGCATATTTGGTACTAGAAAGTATTTTCTTGTATCCTTGCTGAGGAAGGACAAGGCGTTCAATATACAATATGATGGCTCTATTACATTGTTAACATACCATCGTGTCTAAACTTACCATGAAGTTATTTTGTACTTCCCACTAATAAACACTAATTCCAAGGTTCATTGGTAGCCCCCTGCAGGAAAGACTGAGCCCCTATATATTGGTTAAAAGGTAAAGCCCAGGAGAACAACAACATCAGGAGTAACCCAAATTGAAACAGGTCTAGTAACACAGTGGGTCCACATTCACTGGGCAGTACATCTATTAACAGTTTTATTAGTATTATATTAATTATTGTCTTTTGTCTATAGACTTAAATTGTATACTTCAAATTTCATGTACCTCCAATTCTGTTAGTAAGTAACATCTGAACTGCTATTCAGTATGCGGGACAACCATGGAGAATCCAAAATGTATAGCTGCCTAATAGGGCATACGGACATTGGTTGTGCATAGAGATGAGCGAACAGTGTTCTATCGAACACATGTTCGATCGGATATCAGGGTGTTCGCCATGTTCGAATCGAATCGAACACCGCGTGGTAAAGTGCGCCAAAATTCGATTCCCCTCCCACCTTCCCTGGCGCCTTTTTTGCACCAATAACAGCGCAGGGGAGGTGGGACAGGAACTACGACACTGGGGGCATTGAAAAAAATTGGAAAAAGTCATTGGCTGCCGAAATCAGGTGACCTCCATTTTAGACGAATAGTGGATTTCAAATCCGGGTCATATGAGAATGTGAACTTTGTGACTATGAGACAGGGATAGCTGTACAGGCAGGGATAGCTAGGGATAACCTTTATTTAGGGGGGAATGTTATTAAAAATAACTTTTTGGGGCTCTATCGGGTGTGTAATTGTGATTTTTGTGAGATAAACTTTTTCCCATAGGGATGCATTGGCCAGCGCTGATTGGCCGAATTCCGTACTCTGGCCAATCAGTGCTGGCCAATGCATTCTATTAGCTTGATGAAGCAGAGTGTGCACAAGGGTTCAAGCGCACCCTCGGCTCTGATGTAGCAGAGCTGAGGCTGCACAAGGGTTCAAGCGCACCCTCGGCTCTGATGTAGGAGAGCCGAGGGTGCACTTGAACCCTTGTGCACCCTCGGCTCTGCTACATCAGAGCCGAGGGTGCGCTTGAACCCTTGTGCACACTCTGCTTCATCAAGCTAATAGAATGCATTGGCCAGCGCTGATTGGCCAATGCATTCTATTAGCCCGATGAAGTAGAGCTGAATGTGTGTGCTAAGCACACACATTCAGCTCTACTTCATCGGGCTAATAGAATGCATTGGCCAGCGCTGATTGGCCAGAGTACGGAATTCGGCCAATCAGCGCTGGCTCTGCTGGAGGAGGCGGAGTCTAAGATCGCTCCACACCAGTCTCCATTCAGGTCCGACCTTAGACTCCGCCTCCTCCAGCAGAGCCAGCGCTGATTGGCCGAATTCCGTACTCTGGCCAATCAGCACTGGCTAATGCATTGTATTGGCGTGATGAAGCAGTGCTGAATGTGTGTGCTTAGCACACACATTCAGCTCTACTTCATCGGGCTAATAGAATGCATTGGCCAGCGCTGATTGGCCAGAGTACGGAATTCGGCCAATCAGCGCTGGCTCTGCTGGAGGAGGCGGAGTCTAAGATCGCTCCACACCAGTCTCCATTCAGGTCCGACCTTAGACTCCGCCTCCTCCAGCAGAGCCAGCGCTGATTGGCCGAATTCCGTACTCTGGCCAATCAGCACTGGCTAATGCATTGTATTGGCGTGATGAAGCAGTGCTGAATGTGTGTGCTTAACACACACATTCAGCTCTACTTCATCGGGCTAATAGAATGCATTGGCCAATCAGCGCTGGCCAATGCATTCTATTAGCGTGAACTGAGTTTGCACAGGGGTTCTAGTGCACCCTCGGCTCTGCTACATCAGATTGCTACATCTGATGTAGCAGTGCCAAGTGTGCATCAGATGTGTAGTTGAGCAAAACTGACTCAGCACTGCTAAGTCTCTGCATTCGCATAGGAATGCATTGGCCAGCCTTCGGCCAATCAGCGCTGGCTCTGCCGGAGGAGGCGGAGTCTAAGGTCGGACCTGAATGGAGACTGGTGTGGAGCGATCTTAGACTCCGCCTCCTCCAGCAGAGCCAGCGCTGATTGGTCGAGTTCCGTACTCTGGCCAATCAGCACTGGCCAATGCATTTCTATGGGGAAAAGTTAGCTTGCGAAAATCGCAAACTGACAGGGATTTCCATGAAATAAAGTGACTTTTATGCCCCCAGACATGCTTCCCCTGCTGTCCCAGTGTCATTCCAGGGTGTTGGTATCATTTCCTGGGGTGTCATAGTGGACTTGGTGACCCTCCAGACACGAATTTGGGTTTCCCCCTTAACGAGTTTATGTTCCCCATAGACTATAATGGGGTTCGAAACCCATTCGAACACTCGAACAGTGAGTGGCTGTTCGAATCGAATTTCGAACCTCGAACATTTTAGTGTTCGCTCATCTCTAGTTGTGCAGTTTGCAAAATTTACTTAAATCTTACCCCCAGAGAGCAACTAAAAAAGCTCTTAAGTATATGCACATCAGTATGTAAATTCACATTTCTAATTTAGAATTAAAATGAAGTGTACTGTGCTGTTTGGTCGCATTGTTACCTTGCGGACTGCATACTCCATTCATTTAAATATGTGACAGGGCATATAATACTTGAATTATTGCAACCATTTACTTTCTCCCTGCTGATAACTGCTAGAGACATAGAGAGTGAGACAGACATACAAATAGATAGAAATTTTAATAATGTTATGGTTTATGTAGAATAGACCCCCAAGAGTCAAGTTAGGGATCATACAATAGTAAAATCTCATTCTGATATCAGTATTACAAATTCATATTAGGATCTCAGATCTAGCTTGTTAGGGAATACTAGCATATAGTACACATTTTTATATATGGTTTTGTTGACAATTTTGTTTTTCTGTTTTTCAGCCATACTAGTACACAAAAATCTGTGATATTAAAAAGCTCGTTCTACTTTTCCTTTTTCTGAGAGTAACAGTGCTCCTAGATGCTTCTTTTGTAACATAGCATGTAATGGGTTAAACATCTGGTACCAGAAAAAATGTTGTTGCACCTGCTGTTCATTGATATCCTATAAAAAAAAGGTTCTCATAGGTTACTTTTGGGTAGTGTACCTCTTGGTGAGAGATTGTTGACTGGTAGACATACCTCTACAATGCACTTGACAGACTTTGAAAGGTTGTGCATTATGGGTCTGGCAGAAGCAGGATAGATGTTGGGATGAATTACCTGCCAACTAGACTGTTTTCATGTAGCTTTTCAGAGATGTTGGGAACATTGGTACGTGAATGCAGGCACAGAGGGTCTGAACAGCAAACACAGTCCTCCAGTAGAGAGAGTCCCACAGTTTCCTTGTCTACCATTCAGACACAATTGGCACTTTCAGTACAAACCATTTTCCAAGGTGTTTAGCAAAAGGAAATTTGTTGTCACAGCACCAATTACATGCCCTGTCATAGACAGCCAACCATCATTTCCTTCGTTTGTAGTGATTTTAAGAAAGAGAAGCCTGGACTATGGATCCAGGTTCTTTTTCGGATCTGACAACAGTCAGGTTTCAGAATAGAGGCCTCGTGATGAGCAGCTCAATCTCATCTTCTCTCTGGAACAATACACCGGCCCAACTGCTCAGGTTTGAGTATGGAAGACTCATGATGAGCACCTCAATCCTGCCTTCACTCTGGAGCAACACACTTGCCCCATTGTTGTTGTGATGATCTGGGAAGCCATCATATACAACAGTGGGTCACCCCTAGTAAATGATGTGAAGAAGAAGAATAGATCAGTAATGTGTTGCCTAAGGGAATTTTTCAGTGGGATAATGCTCACCCACACAAAGCAAGGGTTTCCCAAGTATATATCCACCAATTTATCCACCAATGTCTGGGGGTTTGGTATATTATAACTCTATCTTTTCCAAACTACACAGTTTAAATCAGAGATTGCCAACAGCTGACACTTTGGTTGTGAAGATGACCATATGCCTTTATGCAATGTTAGGGTTCATTCACACTGAGTTTTGTGGTGCTGATTTTGCCACAATAACTTGAGTAAAAAATCAGTGCTGAAAAAAGGACTCCCATTGAATTTTTTCAGCGCTGATTCTTTACTCGAGTTATTGTGGCAAAATCAGCACCACAAAACTTTGTGCGAATGCACCTTAGGATGTTTTTTGTCTTTTGGTTAAATTATTTGGTAAAGCTGCCCCAAGGAATTTTTTTTTTCCCAGTGGTACCCTGAGTCTGAAAAGGAATCACTTGCTTCGAGTGAACAGTAGCCAAGTTCTTTTTATTTATTTGGCAGCTATTTATGTTGTAATCTGTATTAATTAGTTAAATATTTTAAGCAAATATTTTCCTTTCATGAGTGACACATGCAGTGAAACCTCATAGACGTATACACTCATAAGGTGAGCAATGCTTTCTATATAATTCCGGATAAAAAAATGAATAACAGGATTATTTATGGCACAATATGAAAGTAGAGGTATTTCCGGTTGAAGACATACAACTAGCAGAGCAACTTAATTTCTTTGTTATGTATTGTTTCCATTGTCGTAGAATAATATCATTTGCAGAGGAATTATTACCCTGTATAAATAAAGGCTGCAAAATGTGAATCAAAATATGTGTAAATATGATGATACAAAATATGCGTAAATATGATATTTACTACTTTTACTTTTAATACTATTAAATTTTGGTTATTGATCCATGTCCTTATACTGTCTTCAGCAATTTTATTAAAAATGTTAGCAAATAGTTTTCAGTGAAAATTTGCCATCAATTCCAAAATATATAGGGGCGTTTGCAAATTTTTAAGGTCAGTTTCACACAGCAAAGTTTGAACAAAGAAACTTGGTCAGTGTATAAGGCTGAGGCTCCACGTCGCAGAAACATGGCCTTTTTTGTTGCAGTTTTATGAGCCAAAAACATCCTATTCACACACCACCTCCTCACCGCGCCCACTCTCTGTAGGTGTCCCCCAAGGCTTCATTCTAGGACCCCTCCTGTTCTCCATCTACACCCTTGGCCTGGGCCAACTCATAGAATCTCATGGTTTCCAGTACCACTGTTATGCCGACGACACCCAAATCTAATTCTCTGGACCAGACATTACCTCCCTACTGGCCAGAGTTTCAGATTGTTTAGCGGCCGTAGCCTCCTTCCTTTCCTCAAACTCAACATGGAGAAAACGGAGTTCATCATTTTCTTCCCATCCCGTATGGCCCCTCCACCCGATCCATCTATCAAAGTTAAAGGAACCCCACTTACCCCTGTCCCACAGGCTCGATGCCTTGGGGTAACCCTGGACTCTCACCTATCCTTCAAGCCACATATTCAAACCCTCAACACCTCCTGTCGCCTCCAGCTCAAGAACATCCATCGAATCCGCTCCTTCCTCACCCCGGAAACTACCAAGATGCTCATCCAGGCCCTCAATCTCCCGCTTAGACTACTGCAACACCTTTCTCCATGGAGTCCCAGCTAACACCCTCACCCCCCTCCAGTCCACCCTAAACTGTGCTGCTCGCTTAATCCACCTCACCCCCGATCCTCATCGGCTGCTCCCCTCTGCTAGTCCCTCCACTGGCTACCCATAGCCCAGCGAATTGAGTTCAAGTTACTAACATTAACATACAAAGCCATCCACAACCTGTCCCCTCCATATATCTCTGAACTAATCTCCCGCTACCTGCCTACACGTAACCTCAGATCCTCCAATGACCTCCTACTCCGCTCTGTTCTCATCCGCTCCTCACACATCAGCCTCCAAGATTTCTCCCGTGCATCCCCCATACTCTGGAACTCCTTACCAAGACACATAAGACTGACACCCACAATCACAGGCTTCAAGAAGGCCATGAAGACTCACCTATTCAGGAAGGCCTAGAACCTCCAATAACACTATCACCACATCACCATCTGTACAGTCTCCCCCTCTCCTTCTGTCTCTACCCCCCCTTCAGTCATAGATTGTAAGCCCTCGCAGGCAGGGCCCTCTATCCCACTGTGCCAGTCGATCACTGTTAGTATTATATCTACCTGTATACTCTGCGTATTGTATGTAACCCCCAAATGTAAAGCACCATGGAATTAATGGTGCTATATAAATAAACAATAATATTAATAATAATCAATGGCTACAAAGGAATGGGAAATATGTAGGAAGTTCTTATACTTCTACGTTTTGCTTAATCCACTCCTGGCTTTGGCTCAAAAGCTGCAGTAAAATCTGCAACAAAAAAGCTGCTTTTCCGCAACTTGGGGCTTCAGCCTCAAGCTGGGTTCACACATGGTTTGTTGGTCAGGATTTTGATGCGGAATCTGCGTCAAAATCTGGCTCAACAAACTGCCTCCCATTGAATTCAATGGGTTCCTTTTTCCACGAGCGTTTTTTTCCCGCTAGCGGGAAAAAAAAGTGACATGCCATTTCTTTAGGCGGATTCCACGATGGAATCCACCATAGAGTCCGCAGCATGACACCTCCCTCCTGACTAGGCCCATTCATTTGGGCTTAATCAGGAGCGGAATGTGGCAACTGTATGCCGGTGCACTAGCCGTTTTTTGGACCGGATTCTGAGGTGGCCTCCGTGTCAAAATCCGGTCCAAAAAACCCTGTGGGAACCCGGCTTCAGGTGGTTTTATATGTCCAAACGCAGCTCAGTTGAACTGAGCTGACATACTGAGTTTACTTCAGCTGAGCTCCATTTGGCTCTATGCATCCAATATATGGACAGCATTTTCCAGCACAAACTCTATCATGTGAAACTACAGTAAGCCTCTTTTCACATCCAGTTTGATCTATATCCAGCCACAGATTTGTCACGTTGATGTGTGAACAGATGTGTGACCTTTCCTATTTGCTCAACATATCCCAAAGTGACTGGCACAAAATGTCCAGGTTTGGAAAAAATCACAAGGTTCTGTGATATTCTGCTTGGAGTTGTTTCTGCTGTACATGTCTATATGTGTCCAACCCCTGGATTTGAGATGGTGTGCAGATGGACAGAGGTGTGTTTTTTTTTTTAGTATAATGTATTCATTCACATAATAAGAAGTTTGAGTTCTCAATGAAACTTGAAAGAAGTTATGGATAAATCTGCATGTCTGGGGCACTTCCTTCAAATATGCAATCAGACTTATGAGATGTCCTAAGAATATAGTTGAACACACCTGGGGCATATATTCTGCAATCTTAAACAGATAATTTTCTGAAGAAGGGCAGTATTTTCTGAAGACGTGGTACAGGCTACAGCAGTTTGACCTACTTCGTGTCCTACTAGCAGCACTGGGCCAGTGCGTGAACACTTGTCTCCCACTGCACTAGTGGTGCTAGTAGGACAGGAAGGTGGACAAGGCACTCTCAGTACAGTACAGTTGCTCTGATGCTTGACTGTGCTTAGTGACTTGGCCAGCTGGCAATGTTACATCTAAGTCTTGTATATAGGGAACTTAGGGACCTAAAAGAGTCCCTCTGAACTGAGCCATATAGAACTACATCAAAATATTCTTAGTCTACAGTGCGCCCATAATAACTGTACCTAGAAAGAGTCCAGAACTATTGGTTGTACCTGATCATTTAGAGGACAGCTCAGGATATCTGTCTGCTGAGTAAAGTTAGATCCTGTAGAGCAGCGGTTCTCAACCTGTGGGTCGCGACCCCAGCAGGGGTCGAACGACCAAAACACAGGGGTCACCTAAAGCCATCGGAAAATACATATTTCCAATGGTTTTAGCCGCTGAGAAGCCGCACTACGATTTCAGCAGCGCAATTCAGCTGGAAAGCACTCCGTTATGGACGTGTGTTCCAAACTGAATGCCTGTGCGCATGCGCAGACGTGATATCATCATCCGTCCGGTGACTGCGTAGAGAGCGGCGGGGGAGCATTGGAAGGTGAGTATAAGTGTTTGGGGTTTTTTTGTGTTAAACATTAAGTTGGAACATAATGAAGGGGGCCCATGAAACTGAGAGAAGAATGACATGATACTGGGGCAGATGAAGGGGGGGAGAATGGCATGACACTGGGGCAGATGAAGAGGGGGAGAATGACATGGCACTGGGGCAGATGAAGGGGGGAACAGCATGACACTGGGGCAGATGAAGGGGGGAGAATGGCATGACACTGGGGCAGATGAAGGGGGGGAACGGCATGACACTGGAGCAGATGAAGGGGGAAGGGAGAACGGCATGACACTGGGGCAGATGAAGGGGGGAGAACAGCATAACACTGGGGCAGATGAAGGGGGGAGAATGGCATGAGACTGGGGCAGATGAAGGGGGGGGGAAACGGCATGACACTGGGGCAAATGAAGGGGGGGACAATGGCATGACACTGGGGCAGAGACGGGGGGGCAAGAAACTGGGGGCAGAGATGGGGGAACATGAAACTGGGGACTGAGATGTAGGGGGGACATGAAACTGGGGGCAGATGAAGGGTGTATATGAAACTGGGGAGAGATGGACGGGGGACATATAATTTATGGGTGACTGTAGGAGGATTATACTGTGTGGGAGCACATGAAAAAATGAATGAAAATGGGCGGAGTCAACATAAAAATGGGCGGAGCTAAATTTGCCACGGCGCACACAGCACGCCGCACATTTTGTCCCTCTTTCTGATCTTTAAAAGTTGGGAGGTATGCCTATGTTTAAATTATGTTTGATTTGTAGCGATGAGAATACATAATGCATATCAGGCATTTTCATTCCAAATCATAACTGCAGCAAAATTACAGTTATGAAGTAGCCACCAAAATTATTTTTTGGTTTGGGGTCACTACAACATGAGGAACTGTATTGCGGGGTCACGGCATTAGAAAAGTCAAGAACCACTGCTGTAGAGTCATATCACAGTATACAGGTAGGATATTATATTCATATCCAGAAGGAATTTCTGAGGCTCTTACAAAAATATTATAGTCCTTTTATTATAAGCTCACCTCAAACACTTACATGCATATAATAACCATGACAATCCCATCTAGCAATGAGTGGCACATATATCTCATCTTGTGTGCATACAGTTGTCACAAGGAACAATCTGGCTCTCTCAAATAATGAAAACTGCTAATTTCATCAATGAATCTTAGTTAATCTTTCACTGATTTCTTAATCTCTTTCACATTACAGGTTTTACAGATTTTATTGTCAAAAGATGTCTCCAGCCTGTCACCATTGCAAGAAGCTGGTCATGCTGTGATGAAGAGACCTGGGGTTAAAATGACCTATTAAAAGCATATTGTGTGTTTACTCTGCTTTTTCCCATGAACATCTGAAATGTATATGCGTATGCTAGGGCAATCTTTCATTTTGCAAGCATTATAAATAACCTATTAAATATTCAGTATAGTTCACATTCTGAAATAATCTAGCAAAGTGCATTTATAATAACTTTGTAACCAATATTCTCCATAAACTGAAGATATTTTCTTACTGTATGGTTCATAGTTTGCAGTAGTAAATATCTTAATACGGTCCCCAAAGTTGCTTCATTTAGGCTAAGGCCCCAAAGTTGTAAAATGCAACAAAAAATGCTGCTGAAAAAAACATGGTGGAAACGCATCAGGTTTTTTTCCATAGCGTTTTTCATTGGATTTTTTGCAGTTTTCTTCTGCTGACTTTCTGCTTATATTATAGCTATACAGAAAACTTCAGCGTTTTCGCAGGTATAGTTGATATGCGTCGATTTTCAATTTTTGAAAACACAGCTTTTCCGTTGTGGATTTTTCTTTGCTATTTGTGAATGAGATTAGACTAAGTAGTGCACCGTGGACTCCAAAGGCCCTCTACTCCGGAGCAGGTAGAGTCTGCTATGACCCTTTCTGTACAGTGCATCCAGGTGATCAGACCAGTCCAGTTTATTATTGAAGAGCACACCTATGTACTTATAGATCTTAACTATCTCAATGTTTGCTCCTTGGATCTCCACTGGAATCGGAGCACTTCTCCACTTACTAAAGTCCACCACCATCTCCTTAGTCTTCCTATAAAAGAAAAAACTTATACTTCTCCATTCTGCTAAATCTATTCCTGGCTTTGGCTGAAACAAAATGCAGCAAAATCTTCAACATAAAACGTAGACGATGAGGCAATGTGTGACCTCAGCCTCAAGTTACAATATGGGTTGCAATGGAGTCTATTCAGGGAGATCAGCTGCAACGTTAAGCCAACATATACTGCTGTATGTCTGAATATTTAGGAGTCTGGGAAAACTCTAAAATCTCCAATATCAAATCACTTTCAGAAAACATGGATAAAACAGATAAACTTTAAGTGAGAACTAGATGAATAGAATACCATACTTTACAGACAGAAGATGCTGCCTTTTTTTCGGAGAAACTACAGAGTTTTGTGTCAGTCAATGAGTTAAGGCAACAGGAAATTTTCAGGCAATAAATGTTTGAACTAGAACATTGTGCAACAATATCTGTAGTCATAGAATTGACCTACTATTGTTAATAGAGCACTCATAAGCAGAATGAGTTTGGCCTCACTCCAAAATATCTCTATTTCCTTTTGTGTCTGCAAGAAGGAATAATTAACCTTCTCTTTGCATCTAAAGTGAGAGCCAAAAGCCTAACAATTATTATTATAATCATTTATGTACAAGCTACTATTATTTGCATTACTAAAGCTAAAGACAAATCACGTAACGTAGCCACTAGTTTGTGCTGCCCTAGGCATTGCCAATGTACTTGTGTCTGTGGGTATAGTGTGTATATTCTCCCACCATTCCCTGACCATTTAGAGAAAATCAGATTTGCTTTAGAAAAGAACAGTGGAGCAATGCTATAGTAAATACATAGTCCTGAATAGTGATGAGCACTTAGGCACATGTCATTATGGTAAATATGCTGCTAGCTATACTAGTATAATATATACCATTGAGGAAGATGGTCGTATTAAACACCAGTCTTCACATCCTTGCACCGGCAGAGCAGCTGCTTCATTTATGAGTAGGTGTAGGTCTCCTTATAAATGATGCAGCTCTTCCACAGGGCCACGAACCTCTGCTGTAATCTACATTTCAGTCATCATTTGGGCCAATAACTGGTATATATTGTATTAAATGTAGTACCATTGCCACACCACTTTTGCATTCATACCGGTTGTGGCTGGTATTGTTGAAAATGACATTTAAATATTCACAAACCCAAGGTGTGGCACGTTTTTATGCCAGGAATCTGGTGTAGCCATTATAATAAATTTCACCCAGTAGATATAAATGATTACACCCTATTCAACTTTGACAGCAATCATCTGAATATTGACTTTTTAGACATACTCAGTTACTTCAATATCTATGGGCTATGTCAGAGTATTTAGCTATAACAATGCTAATAATAATAATAATAACTTTATTTCTATAGCACCAACATATTCTGCAGCACAAATCACAGGACACATGAACAGACAATAATAGACATTAAAATGTAACAAAATATTGAACGTATCAAACAATAGGAGTGAGGGCCTTGCTTGCAAGAGCTTACAATCTGTGAGGGAATAGGGAGAGACAAGAGGTCAGACTTGTTCGCTACAATGGTCCAGCCATCTTTTCATAGAAAAGGTTATGTAACTGAAGCTGTATGAGTCCGTCGCCAGCCAGTATCTGTGGAGTGCAGGGTAACGTATGGATAGCGGGGTTAGGTTCTGAAGAACAGAGTAGAAAAGGTAGCTTAAAGGAGTTGTCCAGACAAAAACTGAACCACCCTTCTACAGTTTAAATAAGCTGGGGGCAGTGAAAAAAAATAAAAGCATACTCACCTGTCCTTGTTGCTGTGGTGTCCTCCTGTGCCTCCTGGTTCATCTGCTCCAGCATTGTCTTCCTGCATTGTGCTGAAGCTGCTGAATGACCGCTGAGGCCAATCAGTGAAGGGCCTGAATGTCACTACTTGTGACATCACAGGTCCTCTTCCTGAGGTCTGCTGAGGCCACTGATTGGCCTCAGTAGTCACATGACCACTGATGCCAATCAGCAGCTTTGGCCCAACACTGGAAGAGACCAGGGAGAGCAGAAGAAGCAGGAGGACACAGGAGCAACAGGGACAGGTGAGTATGTTAGGTGAGTATTAGAGATGAGCGAACACTAAAATGTTCGAGGTTCGAAATTCGATTCGAACAGCCGCTCACTGTTCGAGTGTTCGAATGGGTTTCGAACCCCATTATAGTCTATGGGGAACATAAACTCGTTAAGGGGGAAACCCAAATTCGTGTCTGGAGGGTCACCAAGTCCACTATGACACCCCAGGAAATGATACCAACACCCTGGAATGACACTGGGACAGCAGGGGAAGCATGTCTGGGGGCATAAAAGTCACTTTATTTCATGGAAATCCCTGTCAGTTTGCGATTTTCGCAAGCTAACTTTTCCCCATAGAAATGCATTGGCCAGTGCTGATTGGCCAGAGTACGGAACTCGACCAATCAGCGCTGGCTCTGCTGGAGGAGGCGGAGTCTAAGATCGCTCCACACCAGTCTCCATTCAGGTCCGACCTTAGACTCCGCCTCCTCCGGCAGAGCCAGCGCTGATTGGCCGAAGGCTGGCCAATGCATTCCTATGCGAATGCAGAGACTTAGCAGTGCTGAGTCAGTTTTGCTCAACTACACATCTGATGCACACTCAGCAATGTAGCAATCTGATGTAGCAGAGCCGAGGGTGCACTAGAACCCCTGTGCAAACTCAGTTCACGCTAATAGAATGCATTGGCCAGCGCTGATTGGCCAATGCATTCTATTAGCCCGATGAAGTAGAGCTGAATGTGTGTGTTAAGCACACACATTCAGCACTGCTTCATCACACCAATACAATGCATTAGCCAGTGCTGATTGGCCAGAGTACGGAATTCGGCCAATCAGCGCTGGCTCTGCTGGAGGAGGCGGAGTCTAAGGTCGGACCTGAATGGAGACTGGTGTGGAGCGATCTTAGACTCCGCCTCCTCCAGCAGAGCCAGCGCTGATTGGCCGAATTCCGTACTCTGGCCAATCAGCGCTGGCCAATGCATTCTATTAGCCCGATGAAGTAGAGCTGAATGTGTGTGCTAAGCACACACATTCAGCACTGCTTCATCACGCCAATACAATGCATTAGCCAGTGCTGATTGGCCAGAGTACGGAATTCGGCCAATCAGCGCTGGCTCTGCTGGAGGAGGCGGAGTCTAAGGTCGGACCTGAATGGAGACTGGTGTGGAGCGATCTTAGACTCCGCCTCCTCCAGCAGAGCTAGCGCTGATTGGCCGAATTCCGTACTCTGGCCAATCAGCGCTGGCCAATGCATTCTATTAGCCCGATGAAGTAGAGCTGAATGTGTGTGCTTAGCACACACATTCAGCTCTACTTCATCGGGCTAATAGAATGCATTGGCCAATCAGCGCTGGCCAATGCATTCTATTAGCTTGATGAAGCAGAGTGTGCACAAGGGTTCAAGCGCACCCTCGGCTCTGATGTAGCAGAGCCGAGGGTGCACAAGGGTTCAAGTGCACCCTCGGCTCTCCTACATCAGAGCCGAGGGTGCGCTTGAACCCTTGTGCAGCCTCAGCTCTGCTACATCAGAGCCGAGGGTGCGCTTGAACCCTTGTGCACACTCTGCTTCATCAAGCTAATAGAATGCATTGGCCAGCACTGATTGGCCAGAGTACGGAATTCGGCCAATCAGCGCTGGCCAATGCATCCCTATGGGAAAAAGTTTATCTCACAAAAATCACAATTACACACCCGATAGAGCCCCAAAAAGTTATTTTTAATAACATTCCCCCCCTAAATAAAGGTTATCCCTAGCTATCCCTGCCTGTACAGCTATCCCTGTCTCATAGTCACAAAGTTCACATTCTCATATGACCCGGATTTGTAATCCACTATTCGTCTAAAATGGAGGTCACCTGATTTCGGCAGCCAATGACTTTTTCCAATTTTTTTCAATGCCCCCAGTGTCGTAGTTCCTGGAATCGAATTTTGGCGCACTTTACCACGCGGTGTTCGATTCGATTCGAACATGGCGAACACCCTGATATCCGATCGAACATGTGTTCGATAGAACACTGTTCGCTCATCTCTAGTGAGTATGTATTTAAAAAAAAAAATAAAAATTTTTTACTGTCCCCAGTTTATTTAAACCTTAAACGTTCCTTTAAGATAAGGAACCTTAGCTTAGTTTAATAGAAATGTAGAACAGTGTGATTAAGTTATACAATAAGTATGTCTAAAAAGATTGTTTTTTTTTAGGCACAATTGAAGCTGCTGTATTTGGGTACTAATCTGATTGGAGTAAAGCATTTCAGAGCAGCTTGAGAAAAGTTTTGTAGAATAGGAGTGGGACGCTTGGATAACAGAGGATACTAGCCTAATATATCTAATAATATATTATCCTTTATTCTTCACAATCTTCACTGATTTATAATCAGATGAACAGGAAACATAAAAATTGCAAACAGAAACATGTACTCACAATAACACAAAATGAATGTCCGTGAAGTTGAACAGAGTGATGGGAAGGACATTGTGGAAGAGAAGGAGTATGAGAAGCTAATGTTGAATTAATTGCCTAAGCCTGTTAGGAATCTATTGAACAATACATGTGTGATCACTCCTGAGGGTCTTGGGGACACAGAAGTCTTAAAAAAATAATAATAATTTGATAGAATTCCATAACAACACGGTCTGTTTACTTTCTAGGCCAAACCCCCATGTCCCTCACTTCATCTTTATAAAACTATAAGATATGAATGTGGGTATGTGGAATACTGGGGAGAGTCTGCACCATGTATACATTTTGGAAAAAGGAATGGGAAAGGAGGAAGGACTTTTATTTCTACTTTCTGCTCAATCCACTCCTGGCTTTAGCTTAAAAAAAACTGCAGCAAAAACTGCAACAAATACAGCTGCATTTCTGCAATGTGAGGCCTCAGCCTAAGGCTGGCGTTTTACAGTAACTGCAAAGTGGATGGGATTCATGGAAATCTCATGCCCTTTTTGTGATAAAAATCGCAGTATTATACCTACGGAAATGTCGGCGGCTTCCCCGTAGATATAATGGTAACAGAAAGTCAGAGGAGGAAAACTCTGTGAACTTTCTGTTTAAAGCGCTGTGGATCGTCCCGTGAGGCTTTAACCTAATAGTGACTCCTGCTTTAGTGCAAAAATATGGATAGTCATTCATCTAAATGGTTGCCATGTTATTATTTTCCTTGCAGCAATCACTATAGAGGATATATATGGCTGTGTACAGTTTACAAACTGAGGTTCAAGTGAAAGGGATTGTCTGTGAAAAGAAAACCCCTTTAACCCCTTCCCGCCGATGGCATTTTTTGATTTTCGTTTTTCGTTTTTGACTCTCCTCCTTCTGAACCCCATAACTTTTTTATTTCTCCGCTACCAGAGCCATATGAGGTCTTAATTTTTGCGGGACAAATTTTTCTTCATGATGCCACCATTAATTATTCTATATAATGTACTGGGAAGCAGGAAAAAAAATCAGAATGGGGTGGATTTGAAGAAAAAATGCATTTCTGCGACTTTCTTACGGGCTTTGGTTTTACGGCGTTCACTGTGCAGCAAAAATGACATGTCCCTATATTCTGTGTTTCAGTACAGTTCCAGGGATACCAAATTTATATGGTTTTATTTACATTTTGACCCCTTAAAAAAAATCCAAAACTGTGTTAAAAAATTTTTTTTCTAAAAGTCGCCATATTCCGACGGCCGTAACTTTTTTATACGTAAGTGTACGGGGATGCATAGGGCGTCTTTTTTTGCGGGGCCAGGTGTATTTTTTAGTTGTACCATTTTCGGGAAATGTTATTACTTTTATCACTTTTTATTCAAATTTTTATCAGAATCAAAACAGTGAAAAAACGGCAGTTTGGCACTTTTGACTATTTTTCTCGCTACGGCGTTTACCGAACAGGAAAACTATTTTTATAGATTTGTAGAGCGGGCGATTTCGGACGCGGGGATACCTAACATGTTTTCATAGTTTTTAACTACTTTTATATGTGTTCTAGGGAAAGGGGGGTGATTTGAACATTTAATACTTTTTATATTTTTTTTACTTTTTTGTTTTTTTTGCATTTATTAGACCCCCTAGGGGTGTTGAACCCCAGGGGGTCTAATCACTAATGCAATGCATTACAATGCTAATGCATTGCAATGCATTGCAAAAAATCATCCTTTCTTTTACAGGCTGCATAGACCTAACTGCAAATCTCTCCTGGGAAAAACATCTCCTATATCTGTTAAAATTCAAATAAACTTTTTGCCAAAAATGTCAATTGAAAACAAAAAGCCTTTGTGTGGTATTTTTTCTCATCTCATTTCATCACTTCAGTGTCATGTCATACTTCTCTGCTTTCTGTTGGCTTCCCTCTTGTCTTTCCTTTGTGTGCCAACTTCCTTAATCCACGGCATATGGGTGATCACAAACGTTTAGTCATGCCAGGACAGAAACGACCTTCAACATATACTCAAGGTGAGAAACCTTTCAGGAAAAGAAAATGATTGCACAACAAGAAGCTGATAGACATTTTAAATAGATTGCTACAAAATTTAGCGCGCATCGTACAAGATTTTATTCTCATTGTTTCTAAAAAATACTAATTTGTTGCTAAAGAGCCCTAAAAAGCAGTGGCGTAACAAAAATCCTGTGGGTTCAGGTGCAATCTTTTGCCCGGGGCCACCTATCTCATCCCTACAGTGAATTCTTGATAGTGATGGTTACGGGTGCTAAGGAATTTAACCTTAGTGTGGTCAGGGTAATCTGTTGGTCTCCTTGGCCTATGGGCCAGATGTAAGCTGCAATCTCAATACTGATGCCAGTGCATATGGGCCCCCTAAGGGTGCATTCACACAGAGGAAAATGGTGAGGAATTTGGTGTGGAATTTTCCACGTGGAAAAAAGCCTCCCATTGATTTCAATGGGTTCTGCTGGTTTTTTTCCACTAGTGTTTCACATTTATTTTCTGCTCTATACTTTGTGTTCCCTCACATTCACTGTTAGTTCAGTTGGACTCCTGTGAGGGGCTTCTTCTGTATCTTACCTCTCCTTCCTAAATGTAAAACAAGTCAGGTTTTCTGTTGCTCGTGTAGGTGAGTTATTTCTCTGGCTGTGTTTGCATCCACTCAGGATAGTTAGTCGGGCCCGCGGCTACTTCTAGTGTGCAAGGCAGGGATTAGGAGTATCACACACAAGTTATTCCAAACTGCTCATACTCTTGTTTTTTCTTTTGTGTTTTTCTTTATTCTTGACTGAGAAGTCAGGGGCCAGTCCATGGTCAGAGACCCCCAGATCATAACACTAGTAATCAAGGGGTCTATGGAAAAATTGAATGAGATAATATTTCCCAGGGATCAACATCTCAAAGGAAGGTCAAGAAAAGCAAAGCTTATAATGACGACAATCTTGACTACCTCTTGTGTTTCCTCTTTCCTTTCAGTAGTCCATAGTCTTGCCTTCTCCTCCTCTTTACCATCATTTCATTTGATGGTAGGTCCTTGAGCTGCTGAAGCCCCTAGTTATGAAACCTGTGACCACAATAAAATAAATTAAATAAGGTAAATTAATATAGTCATAAAAACATAATGCTCAATAACAACCTTAACAACCGAGCAACAAGATATACTATAAGGCTTTAGCCTTATAATGTATATACTCTTTTTAAGACCGGTGTCTCACAGTCTCTTAAGAAACATTAAGGTTCTAGCTGTCTTGCAGGAGATGTGAAGTTTGTACTTAGTGGTAAATAGTGCCCTTATTTAGAATGAAAAACAACATGTTCAGAGATGTGAGGAGAGAGATGAATGAATGATCTATAAACCACTTTGGAGGATAACAAAAAATCTTTAAATGGGGGAAATGCAAGACAGAGTCTTAAAAGCACTAGTTTATACCAAGATGAAAAAAAATGTGGAAAACAAATCTATACAACTTTAAAAGGCAGAAGGAAGGCTAAATGAAATGCCTTTTTGAAGAATGCGAGAGTACACCGAGAAGGAGCACAAGGCCAGTAATTATGATTGCTCCGCAGCTTCATCTTTTTTGAAGGTCTCATTTTCAGACAGGAACAGAATGTTATGCTTTTATCTCTTAAATAAAGACTGAATTGCTTTGATGAAAGAATGAACATCTTCTTGTTTTGCGTTTTTGTGTTGGCCAAATGCAGGGCACAGTACCAACGATTTGGGTTTGGGTTGGTTTCGAATAGCATTTTCGCTTGGATTGCCAGGCAGATCTTACCAGCATTACATGAATTTTGGCAAATACGCTGAGCGCTTATTTTCAGCAACGAGGTCCAAATCACATAATCTTTCTCTCTATATACTTATATAGATATGAATAATTGAAAAGTTCTTAAGCCTGATATCCTAAACATGGTGAGAATGTAAAGCATAAAGTACATTACAGTTCTTACATTACATTATAAAGTTATAGAACTTTTCGTTTATAGTTTGTATGCTTTTCTTATTTGGAACCAAAACTTTTTTTAAAGGAAATTTAATTGACAATATATTACCTTTTAGACTATTAATATGAATAAGGTCAGTACTTGGTGTATCAAATAGTTTTAACAGCTTAAGGCTAAGGCCCCACGGGCCGGAACCGCCACACTAAAGCGCTGTGGGAACAACCGCGGCGTGAACGTTCTTCCCACAGCTCTTTGAACAGAAAGTTCACGGAGTTTCCTTCCACAGACTTTCTGTTACAATTATATCTATGGGAAAGCCGCTGGCGATTCCATAGATATAATTGACATGTTGCAATTTACAAAACCGCAACGGTTTTGGAAATCGCAGCGTGTCCGTGCTGCAATTTTTTTTCCGCAAAGTGGGCATGAATCCCATCCACTTTGCAAGTACTGTACAAAGCCACGATTATTGCCGTGGCATTACCACCGCGGACAAATTGCGTTGTTTCTGGCCCGTGGGGCCCTGGCCTTAGGCTTAGGCCCCACGTTGCAGAAACACAGCTTTTTTTGTTGCAAATTTTGTTGTATTTTTATGAGCCAAAGCCAGGGGTAGATTGAGCAGAAGGTAGAAGTATAAGTGCTTTTTATATATTCCCATTCCTTTTGTAGCCATTTGTGGCTTTGGCTCAAAAAAATGCAGCAAAATCTACAACAAAACTAGCTGCATTTCTGCTGTGGAAAAGCTGCTATTTTTGTTGCAGATTTTGGTGCTTTTTTGAGTCAAACAGAGAGGTGGCTGCAAAAGGAATGGGTATACAAAGGGAACACTTATACTTCTCCCTTCTCTTCAATCCACACCTGGCTTTGACTCAAAATATGTAGCAAAATCTACAACAAAAAAGCTACTCTTCTCAACATGGGGCCTCAGTCTTAAAGGCATTATTCACTTTTTTTAATTGATGACCTATCCTTATTATTGGTCATCAATTGCAGACGCAAGGTAGTCCAACTGTCGGAACCCCCTCTGACTCTCTCTGACAAATTGTTCTGAGCATTGCAGTGATGAAATTTATGCTTTTAACGTCACAGGCCAATGATTGGCCTCAGTGGTCACGTACGGCAGGAATTTCCACCAAAAGACAACAATAGACCATTAGGACCAAACCATCCTGGGAGTCACCAGAGCACCGGGGAAAAGTGAGTTTTGTTTGTTTTTACCTCCCCAAACAATTTAAAAAATCATTTTCTTTTTTGCCTGGACAACCCCTTTAAGGGCTTGTAGAAAATAAAGACTAGATCAACTACTCCAAAGAAGAGCTACTGTAGCACAGATTGCTGAAAATGTTTATGCTGGTGACATTAGGGTGTTGTCATAACATAGTGCACACCAGCTTTCTGCATATCTGGAAGCATAGCCATAGTCCTTTCCAAGTGGCCACTACCAAAAACACTTTCAGACTCAACTGATATATGGAGCAGTGGAAGAAACATATTTTCTATTACAGCACATAGAAAGTTTAGTACATATGAGTTGTTTACCTGATATGTCAACAGGATGCCCTATGGGAAGAAGGCAAGCCTGTGAAAACAGTATGATGCTCTGGGCCGTGTTCTGCTGCAAATCCTGACGTTCTGGCATCCATGTGGAATTTACTTTGACATGTACTGCCAACTCTTGTGTAAACCAATTACACCCTTACTGGAAACATTATTCGCCAATGGCAGGGGCCTCTTTCAGTGGCATAATGTACCCTGCCACAATGCAAAATCTGTTTAGGACTTGTTGCAGAACATTCTAAAGAGTTCAAAGCCAATTTACTTATTAGTATACCTTTGACATGTGGGAAGAAACCGAAGTATCAGAAGGAAACCCACTTAAACACAGGGAGTTTTTAGAAAAGCTGATTAAGGCTAAGGCCCCACGGGCCGTAATCGCAGCGCTAAAGCGCTGCGGAAAGAACCGCTGCGTGAATACATTGCGGTCCTTTCCGCAGCGCTTTGAAGAGAAAATTCACAGAGTTTTCCTCTGCGGACTTTCTCTTAACATTATATCTACGGGAAAGATGCCAGCGTTTCCATAGATATAATTGACATGCTGCGATTGCAAAGCTACAACGGCTTTGCAAATCGCAGCGTGTCCGCGCTGCAATCTTTTCCGCAAAGTGGGGATGGGATTCGCATGAATCCCATCCCCTTTGCTTGCACTGCGGTTCTTTCCGCAGCGCTTCGGCGCTGTGATTACAGCCTGTGGGGCCTTAGCCTAACTTGTGATATACCTATCTGGATATGTCAAGAGGATGGGTAACGAAGGATGCATCTATATTTTTGTACCCTTTAAATGTGGTCCAAAGAATCGCAACTGGTGAACCAGCCATAGGGTGATGAGCTCATGAATAGCCATTGTTTGTAATATAGTGAAATCTGTGTTTTTTGTATAATAATATAAACATATGAGAACAAAATATCACAAACCACATATAGCATATATACGCCAATATATTAGCACCTTCTCCGACAGATATATTTTTTTATACGTTGTTGTTGAGATGACTATCTGTCTGAATTGAAGGCTCTCATTCCAGGATCCAAGAAGAAGAAGGCAGCTATTAAACTTATAACGCTTCTTTTATTTTTCAGTTGTTCCAACTTTGTAATAGAATTGAAGTGATGTGCTTTGAAAATAAATATTATCTGCTTTTTATATTTTTTGACATTTTTGTATTCTTTACTATATACAGTATTCTATTATTCTATTGAATTGATAATTGCTTGTGTTTATTTTCACTATAAAACCTGTTAGAGTTACTTTTCTAAAGAGCTTAAAATGTATGGAGATTTTCAGTCACGTCATTTACTCTTGTATGGACTATTGTGAATCAAATCAAATCAGCAAGCTTGTGAATTCAAAGAACAGCATAGTAATTTTAGGCCGTATTCACACATCACTGTTTTGCTTAAGAGTTTGTAAGCAAAATTCTGGAGTGGAGACTACACAGAGATAAGGTATAATGGAAAGATTTTCACTTTTTGGTTGCTTGTTGTCATCCACAAGTGGCTTTTTGTATAGTCACTAAAACCAAAATGTCATGGCCTCTGTTTCAGAGCTGATGTAAAATACTACAAAAAGGGTCACAAGTGCAGAGGTATAGGAGCCATTATAAAGGTGAGAAGTTGGAGTACAACAAGCTATGTCAGCACTTTCCATCTCTACAGGAAAACAGAAGGTCCAGAGGCCAAAAGGTTTGGATTTTCTCTTGTATGCCTTCCAGGGTGGAGTGCTTTGTAGCCAAATAGATAGGCAGTGATGTTAGCACCCAACAGTTATAGTAGCAGCTTCTGGAGATCAACACTTGTGCTATTGGCAAGATCAATCTAGTATAACAATGCTGCTTATTTTCACAGTAAGTCGAGGGATAAGAGCTTTACTTTTCTTTTACAGAGATTCAAAATTAGGCAATTCCCTTTAACACAACCATAGAGTGAAATAATAAAACAAAAACCTCAGAAGTATACTGAAGGTAGATTTAATACTGAGATCAGTGAAAGTTATTTAAAGGGATTTTCCAACACCTTTTTATTCTTAATTGTAGTGCTGAAGGGACCATAAACATGCCCCATCTTCTGTATACAGCACCCCAGTGTGCCACGTGACTGCTGCAGTTGATCACAGGCCTCAGCAGACTGAGGCTTGTGATTGGCTGAAGCAGTACACTAGCACAAATGGGCCACCACTGGTGATGTCAGTCAGAAAACCTGTGTACACAAGACCAAAGCTGCCACCGCTGGAATCTAGGGCCCAGGAGAGGTGAGTAAAGATTTTTTTAAGCTCTTAGCCCCTGCAGCAGCACAATTAAACCATAAAGACACTTTCCATGAAATCCATCTACAATAATTCCCCCTTAGGGTATGGTCACATGATTAAACTTGAAGCTGATTTTGAAGTGGATTCTGCATCAAAATCAGCTGCAAATTTCAGCTGGAATCTAGCTCTCAGTGTTGTCAAAACCCTCGCTTCAAATGTCCTGTCTTATCTTACTATGTATCACTTCATGAGCCAATTGTCTTTGTGTAGTATCTTGCCAGAGTTTTGCTGTATTCTCAGTTTGTGTAAATGTAATTTTTCTGGTTAGCCAATAAAAGTATCATACAAACAATATTTTTACATTTTGACACAAAAGTATCTAAGGGCCCCTTCACATGGCTGATACACTGGCTGCTTTAGAACGTGTAAACGTTCCGTAGCAGCGGCGTCTAAAGCAGATCGCATTGTTTTCTATGGGAGCCGGCAGACGCGCGCTCGCCATAGAGATGAATGGGCTGCTTTTTCCATTCATTTCTATAGGGAGCGCACGTATGCCGGCTCCCATAGAAAACAATGGGAACTGCTTTAGACGCTGCTGCTACGGAACGTTTACACGTTCTAAAGCAGCCAGCATATCAGCCATGTGAAGGGGCCCTAACATGGCATTAGGCGTGGTATAACACAATATCTAGAGTCACATATTTATAAATTAAAGTGCACAGAAATAGTGTGATAAATGAGACAGGTGAAGCAGGACATATAGATGTGCTAAATTAGAGGTCCCCAATGACTAGGATGTGGACCAGCACTGTGGACCAGCACTGGGCTGTGGATCACTTGGTACCAGGCCAGCCCGGTCATTGGGGACCTCTGTAGGCTACTAGGTGTTAGCTGATGCTCCTATGCCTGGGTGTAATACATAGCATAGGAGCATCGGCAGGCAACTGGTACAGGATCTATTTTTGAGATTGACCTGCTGATGTAGCTTACACCCGCAGATGACTTTCCACTTTCCTGATTACTGCTTCCAGATGTGTGCATCTTCTATGTAGTGCCTGGGACCTACATTATGGTGCCACAGGGACCAAGGAGTAGATCCCATGAGCTACATTAGTGACCAGGTAAGTATAATGTAATTGTAATTATAGTTAAGGCAGTGGTTCTTAACCTTGTTTGAGGTACATAGATATATGTTTTTTTTACTGGTACACAAAATAAACCATGCATAGGGCCTAGGGTTCGATCGAACCCTGGTTAGGAACCACTGAGTTACAGTATGTCGGGGGGACCATTACAGTGTTATAAACTGTATGTGTGTATTAGTGCCCTATTACAGTTATCGTGCCACCCTCAGTTAATAAATCTCCCCCTACATAGGTAATGTTATGAATTGGGGGGGTACTACAACTGCAATGGTTCCCTAGTAGTGCCCCCCCGCCACACACACACACACACACACATAATAGCTCCCCACACATACAAACACAGGTAATATTACCTGTGAAGGGCACTACTAGGGCACTATTACAGTAATAGTGTCTCCCCAGGTTAATAACGTGATCTTTGGGGGGAGAATATTACCTGTCAGTGATGGCACTAATAGGGAACTATTACAGTTATAGTGTCCCCCTCTACAGTTAATAACAGTCTCCACAGGTAATGTTATTAACTGGAAGGCACTATTACTGTAATAGTGCCCAATTAGTGCCCCCAAAGGCAATAGTCCCCATTCCCTTCGCTGAATGAAGGCACCCACCCTAACCATGCTTTTACTAAGGGAGCTGTCCATACCACCAATAAGTTAAGCTTGACGTGGAGAGCTCTCCCTTAATAAAGTATAAGGAAACGTATAAATGTATAGAATTCTCTTTAATGTTTTTTTTTTTTTTTTTTTTTTTTTTTATGAGCCACCCAATCACCTCAACCCTGCTATTGAAAACCCTGCCCATCCCCTACTGGGCCATGAGAAATTTGGTCTACATGTAATTGGTGCCTGATACAAAAAAGATTGGGGACTGCTGGGTTAAGTAGTTAACATTTGTATCAGTAAATATTGGAGCAGCTCATGGAGGGCGAATGTTTTATAGTTCTCTAATTGACATCTGGTCCATGGGTGTGAGGCCCCCACCAAGTTTGAGGCCACATGACATGAATTTATGTAACACAGTTACCTTTTAAAACCAGTATTTTCGTGTTTGTGATGTTGTTTTCAGAAATGCTTTGCCACAAGTAAACTGAAGATATGTTCTTTTTTTTGCCGTGTGACAACGAAAATTCATTCTTGTGCTCAGCTTCTGCCCTGTTACTCCAACCCAGCAGGACACTTATAGATACAGCATATTTGGTGCAGGTAAAGGCATGTGACACCTCATAATACTGAATCGAGTTGCGAATTGCTATCTTATCATTACCTTATCTAGGTATGTTACATTTTTTTCAGTTTTTTTTTGTTGCTGTAGGAACAGTGAGCTTCTGACAAGGTCTTTTCAGATTAGGGGGCTGCCTATACCATAGAAGGGGGTTATTTTTTCTAATATTGGAATAAGTTCCTAAGCAATTCCCTTCCACATCTCATGTGTTGTAGGCGACAACCATAGGTACCCGATAGCTCCGTGGCTTTATTTTGTACTGTTATAGATCATTTCTTCGTATTCTATTGGCTCTGGGAATTGAAGTTTCACATTGTTCAATGTATTGATATTTTCTATTTATTGTTATTTTCTTCCCTTATGAATTGGGAAAATACAAAATGTATAAGACCAGCAAAACTGTTTTCACAAGAGATACCTGTTCTATAAGATTCTAGATGACAGAAATAAATATTATTATATGAAGTCACATACTTAATCTTATTCAAGAAATAGAAAAGCTACTGAGCAGATCTGCGCCATCAAAAGAAACTACTCAATTTTTAAAAATCAAAATCTTAAAAAATGTATGCCTTCTACCAGCAGAGATTTTTTTTTTTCTGCAACTTTAACCCATTGAAAGTTTTAAGTGCTTTTCTTTAATATCCATGTTAGAATGTGATGTCTAATAATGCTCCACAGGATACTTAAAAGATTAAATTAAGTGTTCAGAAGGAATAGCGGTGGAGTGGAAGACAGATTAAATATTATTTCTACATATGTGCTGTTGGAACATTTTGATTTTAAATAAAATATATGATTTAATGCTTCTATTTTTTGCAAATTACCTAATAATTGTTACATATAAGTTGATAGAACTTGGGAATACTCATAACATAGAAATCTATGCATACTTTTAAAAAATAATAATGAAATATTGTTTTATTTATTAGTTTTTTTTATGAATTGTTTAGATGAATATAAAACATTTTGAAATACCCACAACCGATACCCTTGCCCTAAGGAGGTTATACATGAACTTGATCTATTTTATGGTATCTGTGGATATGCCATGAATCTCTAAAATGAGAATACATGTTAAGGCCGGGGACCCACGGAAACACAGCGTTTTACAGTAAGAGTAAAGTGGATGGGAGTCTAGCGAATTGCATTAGCGCGGTTTTGGAAATCGCAGCATTTCAATTATACCTACGGAAATGTCAATGGTTTCCCCATAGGTATAATTGGAACACAATGTACGCAGAGGAAAACTCCGCAAACTTTCTGTCTAAAGAGTTGCGGGAAGAACCCCGATGCGTTGCTGTTGCTAAGTTTTTTTTGCTGCAGGATGTCCCATGGGACCTTAGACTTAATGTCAGCAGGCAACAGCAATACTTGAAACCACATGTTACAAAAACGCTGCATTTTTGCTGCTGAGGAAATGCAGCAGCAAAAAAACCTGTGTTTTACAATACCTGCAAAATAAATTGCTTTCTAGTTAATCCCACCAACATATTGCATAAAAAAATCTGTTGTGGCAAAGCTTTTTTGAAAATCGCAGGATGTCGATTATACCTGCAGAAACGCTGGTGTTTTCCCTATAGGTACAATAAGAGTAGAAAGTCTGCTATCTACGAAGATGTTAGAATTAGAAATGAGCGAACAGTAAAATATTCGATATTCGTTTTGAATAGCTGCTCAATATTCGACTATACGATCGAATATACCCCATTATAGTCTATGGGGGAAAATGCTTTGTTTCAGGGGAAGCCACCATTCGACTCAGGAGGGTCACCAAGTGCACTATGACACCTCAGCAAATGATGATAACACCTCTGCAAAGCAACTGGGACAGTAGGGGAAGCATGCCTGGGGGTATCTAACAAGCCCAAGTCACTGTTTTACCCCACTATTACAGCCTATCAACTACACACTTTCCACACTCAAAAAAACCTCTATCAAAGTGGGAAAATACCTGGAAACCTTCTTTACTCCCCAACTGTATGGACAGAAACCCAAATTTTACTCTAATGAAACCTTAACAAGCACCCCTTTAAATCATGTTACCCATGACAGCCACAGATGGAATAGGCAATGGGAAATCCAACTGTACCCACCCTGAACTGTCATTGTGGATGTGTGTGTGTGTGTGTGTGTGTGTGTGTGTGTGATGTGGTAAGACCTTCCAAAATTCACTTTTATGGCCCTTAACGTGAGCCCTTCAAAATTACGTTACAGGCCCTTAAGCTGAGCTATCAGCAGAGATTGAGGCCCTTTAGGTGATTTCAGCCTCTTACCAGCAAAGTTTTAGGCCCTTAGAGTGAGTAGAGCCTTGCACCGGCAGTGTTTTTGGCCCTTGGAGTGAGTTGAGCCTCTAACCAGCAGAGTTTGGGGGAATCAGGGTGGATTGAGACTCTAACCAGCAGAGTTGGGGGGAATGAGGGTGGATTGACACTCTAACCAGCAGAGTTGGGGGGAATCATGGTGGATTGAGACTCTAACCAGCAGAGTTGGGGGGAATGAGGGTGGATTGAGACTCTAACCAGCAGAGTTGGGGGGAATGAGGGTGGATTGAGACTCTAACCAGCAGAGTTGGGGGAAATGAGGATGGATTGAGACTTTAACCAGCAGAGTTGGGGGGAATGAGGGTGGATTGAGACTCTAATCAGCAGAGTTGGGGGGAATGAGGGTGGATTGAAACTCTAACCAGCAGAGTTGGGGGGAATGAGGGTGGATTGAGACTCTAACCAGCAGAGTTGGGGGGAATGAGGGTGGATTGAGACTCTAACCAGCAGAGTTTGAAGGGAATCAGGGTGGATTGAGCCTCTAACCAGCAGAGTTGGGGGGAATCAGGGTGGATTGAGCCTAGTAGGAGCATAATTGTGCAACGCTGATAGTGCAGGAGGAGAAGGAATTGTAGAGGGTGAGCACACACATGAAACTTCATGTCAGGGTGCTTGACACTGGTGGACATGAAAATGATGGGTCTATCCAGTGGCTGTTCATTTTGATCAGCGTCAGCTAGTCAGCACTGTCAACTGACAGCCAGCTGCACTTATCTGTAATAATGCCTCCGGCTGTGCTAAAAACCCTTTCCAAAAGCACGCTGGTGGCAGGGCAGGAAAGGACCTCCAATGTGAACAGCCACATATTCAGCTTGGAGACCAAATAAGTGTAGGACACAGAGGAATCAGAGAAGACAGGGCTGGTGTTGGCCAGGTACTCCCGCAACATGCTCCTATACTTGTCCCTCCTGGTGACACTATGCCCCTCAGTGGCGGTAGTTTGGCGAGTGGATGCCATTAACGTGTCCCAGACATTGGAGAGTGTGCCCCTGCCGGGTGTGGACCGGATGGCAGTTGTTCGCCTGTTGGAAAAACTCTCCTGTGTGCCGCCAACGAGAGTTGATGGATACATCTCCATCATATTCTGCACCAGTTCCTTGTGGCAATGACTCGTGCGACTGGCCCTTTCCTCTACCGGAATAAAATTAGAAACATTTTTATACCGGGGGTCGAGGATTGCAAAAATCCAGTAGTGGTTGCTCTCCAGGATTTTGACAATGCGTTTGTCAGTTGAAAAGCACTCCAACATGTATTCAGCCATGTGTGCCAGAGTGTTACTTGGCATAACTTGGCTGCCCCCAGTGGAATGGTCACTCTCCATTTCCTCCTCTTCCTCCTCCTCCTCCATTTCGCCCCATCCGCGCTGCAGCAATGGGACACACTAAACTTCCCCACTAGCCTCCTGTGTGACAATGAGATCTGCCACTTCGTCATCCTCCTCCTCCTCTTTCTCCCTCAATATACGATGTCGTAGTTCCTGTGCCACCGCCCCTGCACTGTTATTGGTGCAAAAAACGCGCCAGGGAAGGTGAGAGGGGATATGAATTTTTACTGCGTATGCCGCGTGGTATTCGATTGCGATGGAACGGCCTGATATTCCTATTCGATCGAACAATGTTTGCTCATCTCTAGTTAGAATCTGTCTTTAACCACCAACTCTCCTGATCAGTCCTCTGCTAGATATTGTGATTTATTTTGTTAACTCAAGGATAGATATTGTCAAGATCAGAGACCTGTTTCCTAGCAACTCTAATATTATGACCTACACAAGTCTGGCATCGTCCCTGGCAAACAAAACAGATTTTAGGCAACATCTCAAGCTGAAGACGCAAATGATAAAGTCACTTGGAATGCTATTTTACTATAGTGTTAGTAGAGCAGTATTTGTTTGAGTTGTCACGTTTACTAGCTGTCTGCACTACTATACTGTACAACTGTTTTAAGCATATTTATATCCATGATTCATACTTACCCATAATACATATACAAAAACAAAGATGGTTTAACTATTTTCATACTTCTAGCTCTTCGAATGTACTTGATATTCTTTTTTTCATGTTCCACCTACTTGGCAGAAAATATTAACAATTTATTTTAAATTGGGACCACCTACTGCATAATTTACAGAATTACATCCTCTAGACGAGACACAATTTTCGTTTTCCTCCACCAATAGAGCGTGTCACAGCTTTGGGGGAGAACACAGCGGCAGTTTATGACTGCTTTGGTCTATTTTTCCAGGCTACACAATGCTCAGTAAGCACTATGTAGTAAGTAGAAGAATAAGCTGAGCCACTGACCATCTTGGACATTGCAATCATGTAGCCACTGACTGTCACCCGGCCAAGCAGAGCTTTACTTAGCTGTTCCAGTGTCTGTTGTCACTTTAAGGGCATATTTTCCCCTCTAACTGCCCCAGGACAATAAAAAATGCAAAATAAAAAAATAATAAAGTGCAAATGTTTCCCAAGGTCTTTCTTGAAGATATCTAAACACAAGAATATACAAGAATTCTAAGCCAGCACCTAGTATATCTCTGAAGGGGCTATTGGGCTTTTTTATATTGCTTTCAATTGCAATTTATTTTAAATAGCAACCGCCTACTGCATTATTACCGGAATTGCATCCTCTAGACATACATTTCTTTCCCCTTCATCAATAGAGCGTGTCACTTGAACCCTCTCAATGCTATTATCTGATTCAGATAGTTCATTGACAGGAGGACAGTTAGCACAAATGAACTTTAGCATATTTGGTAGTTTTTAAATAACCTCAGCCAGCTCTGCCAGCGACTGCTGTGGCCTGTGACTGTAATAAGGCATAAATATCCTCTAGTGGTCTTTTCTGACGTCTTGGATAAAATGTAATAAATATATATATACCGTAAGTACTCAAGAAAAAAAATAAAAAATACAAATAATACATGTAAAGGAGAAATTAATAAAGCACCAAGGCTTTTCTGCTGCCTGAGGCAAAAAATGGAAATGTTAGAAAATTAGACTTGCCTAGCACTATCACCCACCGCTCCTGGGCTCCAGCATGGATCTTCTGGTCTCCTGAATGATGTCATGTGGGTTAAGCCATTGTCTTTATTCGCCATGTCTCCAATGAGGTGCACTCATTGATGAGGCCAGAAGATACTCAAAAACAATGGGGACTTGTGCTGGAATAAGGTGAGTAATACAATTTTTTATGTTTGATCACCTTTCCTGATCCTCGGCTCATTATACTCTAGGGTCTGAAGAGATCCCAAAGTATAATAATAACAGTTCCATTTTGGACCTCCCCAGGGACTCAGCAATCTTCCACATGGGGCAAGATACTCCTCTTGCCTCGTGACAGATGTGGGCGTGTAAAAGACCCATGCAAACAATCACTATAGCTGCACTGTTTACCTGAGACGTTAAATAATAGATTATCAAACATTGAAACAAAATGAGGAAACCATTTTAATAAGTTATTAGGATTTATTTTGCAAATCTAAAGATATTTTTTTAATGTACAGTACAGTTCCCATGAGTGAAACTAAAAATAGAAAAAATGCCTAAAAAGTTATTATAAAATGGCCCTGTTTATCATCAGAAAATTACAAAAATGTTTTTGGTAGCCCAACATGAAACTACCATGTGTGCACTATTGTTCAAAAGTGTCTAGTCATTAAATGGGGGCTAAATTTTATCTATTTCAATGGTGGGTTCTGTTAGTGATGAATGCGAGATTTCCAGGCAGGTTTCGATTCTGGAACATATGATCAGATCCCGCACCCAAGTTGATACACTTCCTCATTCCTTTCCTGAGTTTACTAGTTTTTTTTTACCATTGGGGGCTGGCAGATTAGATTATTGTAATAGTAAAGCCAGTCATGGATTGCTGCAAAACCTCTTTTCGAAGGGCAAGGAAAATTTCATGTCAGTCAATGACTAAATACAATGAAATGCTTCCTTCTCTTAATGAGGTCTGCAGTGGCTCAGTTGCATATTACAATGCTGGCCATTGTAATCCTATAAAATGATAGCTGCAGTGTGCTTCTCATACAGTTACAGCCAAAGGCTCCCAAAAGATATTCACAAAGATCTCTCTGCCATAATACGCCCTCTTCTGCCAGACATAGCCCTCCCAAGATGCAATTAAATCTGCACTGACCATCTAATTCTCACACATTCCCCCATTCTTAAGTGTAACCTTTTATGAAAAAAGTTACTATAATTATACAAATCTCCTTCTATTAACAGATTCAAATGCCTGGACATGCAAAGTTACACTTAGATAAAAGCATCATGTCCTGTGGAATAATGTGGTAGGGTGCGTGAATGGATGAAGACTAGTTTTAGGGCTGATAACTGCAGAAGTGTTTAGATTCTGAAATGTGATAGAGATGTGTCTTTAGGTTGTTTGGGGTAGTGCATTCCAGAAAAGTGGTGCTACTTGGGAGAAATCTTGGAGATGGAAGTGGGAGGTTCTGGTAATAGAGGATGTCAATTTTTTAGGGCTTTAAGTATCACATAAAAAAAAATATATAAAAAAATAATAATTGCGATTTCCCACTAGGGGACCTGAACCTCCGATGTCTTAATTGCCAGTTTAGTAGACACATAGGCTGACATCCTCTCTTTTCAGCAGGATCAACTAGGTATGTAGGGTCCTGGCATCCTGGGGTCTAACCAATGACCCCCAGGCTGCCAGGACCCCACATACCTGGTTGTTCCTACTATGATGAAAAACACATACTGGTCCCCATTGGAAATCACCACAAGGGGCAATGGGGGACAGTACAGCAACAGTTAAAGAGTACAGCAGTGATTAGATGACCATTAACCATGCATCTATTGGGTTAAAACCCCAACTGTACATATTACAGCAGGGTGTTAGCTGTCAGTCACACAGAACGAAATAGTATGTCCTTTGTAGTTAAAATACCGGCGGCCAGGGCATACTATTATGTCCTGTATCCTTAAAGGGTTGAAGAGGAGAGAAAGATTCTGGAAGAAAGAGAGAGGTTAAATATTTTAGTAAGGTAAGTAATGATATTTGGGGACAAAAGGAATAGGATCACTAAAGCAGGAAGTAGGGCGAAAAGAAGTAAGTAGATGTGAACCACTTGCTTTTATAACTGGATCATAAGATTTAAACAGCTTCAGGCCTGGCAAGTACCAGGGGTGGGAGACTGGCTGGGAAACCCTGATTTCTTTGACTATCCAAAAATAGCATTATTTATCCTTTGGGTGAATGTTGAAAAAATATATATACCACAATGTGCAAATTAATGTATATTGGTCAACTCGCCTCACCAAATATAGCAATAAAAATGATCACAAAGTAATAATAAAAATTGGTACAAATAAAACTTACCCCACAAATAAAGAGCCCTGACACAGATCTTCCAACAAAACAATAAAACATGTTTTATTTAGAAAAAGCAGTAAAACAAAGATAAAAAATGGCTTCACTATAACTGTAATGACTTGCCGGACAAAATTGTCATGTCATTTTTAAAGAAGAGTGAACATCGTAAAAACAAGATGCAAAAAAAAAAATGGTAGAATTGTAGGTTTTTCCACACAGACCCCCAAACACATCAACAAATGCTAATCAAACATTATATGTACCCCAAAATGCAAAATATACATACAACTTGTCGCTTAAACAATAAGCCTTTGAAAGAATTGTGTATTTTTGAGCCAAAGCAACAGTGATTGAGCAAAAGGTAGAAGTATAAGAGCTTACTATATATATTCCATTCCTTTGGTAGCCATTCTTGGCTTATGCTCAAAAAAGTAGCCAAATCTGCAAGAAAAGAAGCTGCGTTTCTGCAACGTGGGGCCTCAGCCTAACAGATGTGAAAAGGGATGGAAAATATTAGAAAAAGTTGCAGCACATTAAAGAGGACCTCTTATGTCCTGATGAAGGTGTGGCTTTATATACTGCTAGAAAGCCAACAGTGCGCTGAATTCAGCCCCACTGCTGAAGATAACGGTGCAGTTATTTTCAAACCACCCCAGTATGTGCCCCAACCCTCTGACTGAATTCAGCGCTCCGTCAGTTTTCTAGCGGTACATAAAACCGCACTTTCATGAGGACATGAAAGGTCGTCTTTAACTCACAAACTGCTACAAAAATATTAAAAATTTCCCTAACCATCATATGGGTGACAGTGACTATTTTCTTGCCACTGAACACAATCATGAATGAAGGCGCTTTATATGGCCTGGGACTTGTCAGAAACCCAGCCTAAGGCCCCTTGCAGACAACTGTGGCCAGTGTGCTATCCATGTATTTCACGGATAGCACACTGACCTTTCTTTTCTATTGGTCCCTGCACACGACCATGATTTTCATGGTCCAGTGTGTGGGCAGACAGTCTGGGCCACATCAGATTGGACAAGTCCTATTCCTGTCTTATTTTGTGGCCCGTGCTTCCATGGATCCCATTCATTTAATGAAAACAGCCACGGAACCACAGCCTGTTCACAGGTGGCACACAGACCTACCCGTGTCTTCAGCATCAGTGAAGTATGTCCGCAAAAACACACAGTGTGTCTTCAGTGTACCATCAGTGTGTGATCCTAATTTGGGGATCCACCAAAAAAAACTAAACAACAGGAGACATCTAATGATATCCCAAGCTTGTCTGTGAAAACGGAGAGCACACTGACTATATCAGTGTCCCGTGCTAGGTTTTCGAGTCCATTCAGCAAACACTGAACAGAATAGGACCTGTTCTATATTATGCGTCACGAACTCTTGGTCTGCACACTGATCAGTGAAAATCAAATTCATGTGCAGCTCATCCAACTGTTACTTACTTACTGGGATTTTATTGAATGGTACCAGCGGAACCACTTCAGAATTAATGCTGGGAAGACCAAAGAGATGGTGGTGGACTTTAGTAAAGGAAGAAGTGCTCCGACCCCGGTGGAGATCCAGGGGCCAGGCATTGAGATAGTCAGGACCTATAAGTATCTGGGTGTGCTCCTCAATAATAAACTAGACTGGGCTGGTCATCTGGACGCACTGCACAGAAAGGGTCACAGCAGGCTCTACCTACTCAGGAGGCTGAGGGCCTTCGGAGTCCAGGGGCCACTTCTTAGGGCTTTTTTCAACTCTGTGGTTGCTTCAGCCATCTTTTTCAGTGTGGCTTGCTGGGGGAGCAGTATAGCAACCAGGGACAGAAATAGAGTTTACAGGCTGATCAGAAGGGTCAGCTCTGTCCAGGGGAGCCCCACTGGACCCAGTAAAGGTGGTGGGTGACAAAAGGATACTGTCCGTGGTGAGTTCCATGCTGGAGAACAAATCCCACCCTATGTATGGGACCTTGACGGCACTTGGCAGCACTGTAAGTGACCGACTGCTTCACCCCAAGTGTGAGAAGAAGCATTATTGGAGGTCCTTCCTCCCACCCGCGGTCAGGCTACATAATCTTTTCTTCCTTCCTAGTATTTTTTCTCAGCTTATGTGTGTCTACGTCTGTAATATATTACTGTTATTATCCTGTATCTGTATTATCATGCTGCTGTAACACACTGAAATTTCCCCACAGTGGGACTATTAAAGGGTTATCTTATTTTGTCTTGTCTTATCTTATCTTGTGTGCCCATAGAAATCAATGGGTCAGTGTGCTATCCACGAAAAACATAGATAGCTCACTGATTCGGCCACGGTCGTCTGCAAGGAGCCTTATTGTGACCAGGTTACCTTCTTGTGCATGTAGAGTCCTTGCCTGTTAACCTGTCTACAATAAGGAAATCATGGCTGGGTTTCTGGGAAGTCCAAGAACATAGAAAACCATTTGCAAATGGAATCAATTTGATCCATCATAGTAAGCCAGCTTGCAGACAACTGATGTCATCCGTGTGCCAACCGTGCATCGGCTGTGTTTCTGCGACCCTATTCATTGAGTGAATAGGAGTCTCAGAAAAACGCCCGCAAAATAATACAGAAATTGTACCTGTTCCATATTTTGCAGTTATGTGTACAGGCCGACAGAAATAAATGGGTCAGTGCACTATCTCTGAAAAATTCAGATAGCACACTGACTTTTCATACGGTCATCTGCAAGGGGCTTAAGAACAATCTCATGAATGGCCAGTCAAAAATATTTTATAACCTACCTAGCAGGTCCAATGTCCCAGTGTTAGTGTTAATGCTAAATAACTTTTCTACACCATTAAACGTTTTCTGCCCTGTGTGTAAGTTAATCATTGCTACCAAAATGCCATCTCCGTAGCGTTCCTTTGTCTGTTTAATGCTAGTAATGACAGGTCACATTTTATTCAGGTAAAATGTCGCAGCCTTCTTAACAGACATGCATCAGTAATAGCATCAGAATGCGAGTTAATGGAAAGGCGCTTTAACCCTACTAATGGCTGATTAGCCAGCAATTAAGATTCAGTGACATTCTCCGTGCAAGAGGATGTGCAATGGACAGTAAGAAATAGAACTCATGTACTGCCACGCACTATGTGCAGAGGCTGTATTCTGAGGGAAGAAATGTAAAAACTTCACAAGGAAATATGAGATACTATCAGTTTTTACTGGACTTTCCTAGAAACTATCTTGACTGCAATAAATTAGTGATGTAAAGACATTATTAGACACTGAGAAGTTCTTGTGGACAGCTTCTTCATGTTTCCACTTTTCAGAAGTTAAATGGGTGGGTCTAGGATCTAGAGATGATTGAAACTGGATCAGTGGCATAAATAGGAATGGCTGAGCCCCAAAGTGAACATTTGTTATGGGGCCCCCCATATCAACTGACTTCCCCCCTGCACAAATCGCATTCCTGCTTACACTATTATGCCCCATAATGGCCCCTGCACACATTATTATGCCCCATAGTGGCCCCTGCACACACTATTATGCCCCATGCTGGCCCCTGCACACACTATTATGCCCCATACTGGCCTTCACACACTAGTATGCCCAATAGTGGCCCCTGAACACACTATTATGCCCCAACGTGGCCCCTGTACACTATTATGCCCCACAGTGGCCCCTGCACACAGTATTATTCTCTATTGTGCTCCTGATCTCCGCTCCTGCTCACAACCTCCTCCACAGAAGGGGAAGCATAGGCGTAAATAGGGCCAATTACCTGTTGGGGTTTCTCCAGTAGGTAACAGCCTACTAAAAAAAAAAAAAAAATCAGGGGCCCGCTGGGTCCCCTAATGTCCCGGGCCCTGTAGCAGCAGCTATTGCTGCTACCCTGGTAGTTATGCCAATGTACGGGATACATAGGATACAGAACCCTGCTGATCAGCTGTTTCAGCCACCTTCCAGAAGTATACCTAGAATACAGCTTCTGGGGCATGTACAACTGACTGAGAAGGGGTGAAGTTATCAGAGCCCAACCAATCTGATACTAATGGAAGATTATAAAGATAATCTGTTTTCCCTTAACCCAAACAGCAGCACAAGATGGGGTATTCCTGCCCCTGTGTGCTGTTAGGACAGGTGGAACTTTTAATTAGCTAATAGAACTTTCCCCTATAAGAGGCCGAGAGACCTCCTCTTCCCTGTGTTAGTCCAAGAGTATAACAATCTACAATAACATAATATTACAATAATACATGGGAGGGAGCCTTGTGCTGCTATTTGGTCTAAGGCAGGGGTGCCCAATACGTTGATCGCGATCTACTGGTGGATCGCAAAGGACGTATGGGTCGATCACGGGATGGAGGGATCCCCGGTGTCTGCATCTTCACAGTGCAGGCTGAGAATCATCTCCGGACACTGGAAGGCTGGGGCTGCGGCAGCCCCACCTGCCAGTGTCTGTAGATGACTCTCAGCCTGCGCTGTGAAGAAGCAGACACTGGGGATCCCTGGGAAGCCACAGAACACCGCTGTCTTGCTCTCGCGATCCGCCCGGCCCCACCCACATGCCTGGTCCCGCCCACATACACGCCCACCCACAAGCCCACCTGGTCCCGCCCATGGGCCCGTCCCGCCCCCGCCCACAGGCCCGCCCTAGTAGATCTTTTGCCTTGGTCAGCTAAAAAGTAGCTCACACACTGAAAAAGTGTGAGCACCCCTGGTCTAAGGGAAAACAGATTATCTTTATAATCTTCCATTCCCCCTATGCCCAACAGCAGCACAAGATGGGGATTTAGCAAGTATAACCCCAACTAGGGTGGGTGATCTTGGCAAACCGATGCCAAGACAGAATGCCCGAAGGCTACAGAGTCCGAGGAGCGCCAGTCCAGTCTATAGTGCATGGCAAAGGTCAGCTGCAAACTCCAGGAGGCAGCGGCACATATCTACTCTAGAGAGAGAGAGAGAGTTTTTCTTCCCAGGAAGTTGACACCGCTCTGGTAGCGTGGGCACGTACGAACTCTGGCACAGGAAGGTCCTGGGCGTGAAGGGAGCAGATGATGGCCTCCCTGATCCATCTTGACAAGGTTACTTTTGATGCTTTGACGCCTCTATTGTGGCCATAGACATTGATTAGCAGATTCTACGACCTTCGGAAGGAAGCTGTATGATCCAGGTAAATGCGTAATGCTCTGACCAAGTCCAGCTTGTGCATCCTTTCCTCCCACTCAGAAGTGGGAGAGGGAAAAAAGCCCGGTAGGGAAATTACCTGGTTGATATTATGAAAGGTAGGCACCTTTGGCAAAAATCCCTGGACGAGCCTAAGTTGTACCCTATCAGGGAAGAAGATAATGAAAGGTTCGGAGGCCGCCAGGGCCTGTAATTCTCCAACCCTCTTGGCAGAGGTTATTGCCAACAGGAAGGTAACCTTGTGAGACAGGTATTTCCAATCCACTTCAGACAAGGGTTCAAAGGGGGGAGAGCAAAGCCCCTGTAGTACCGCAGCCAGGTCCCACTTAGGGAGCGGAGGCTGTACCTGGGGGAGAGCCTAGAGGCCCCTCTGAGGAATTGCTTAATTAGAGGATCTTGTGATAACCGGGTGCCCAGGAGAGCGGAAAGAACTGAAACCTGAACCTTCAAGGTGGCTGGTGTTAACCCTTCTCCAGGCCGCTTTGTAGGAATTCCAAGGCAGAGTTGTTGAGCTGCCTATCCGCACACCAATTTTGAAATATCCGGGAGATCCTTTGATAGCTCCGGTTAGTTCTTTCCGCTCTTGAACGGGCCAAAGTTCTTAGAATGCCCTGGGACAAGCCTCTATCTCCGCATATGGCGTGGTGAACTTCCAGGCAGTGAGGTTGAACCTGTCCAGGTCCTGGCAGAGCTGTCTGTTTAGAGTTATCAGGTTTTGGACTTGTGGAAACGTCCAGTAGGTCCCTCGACTCATCAGAATGAGGTGGGTAAACCATGCCTTTTTCGGCCAGAATGGCATGATCACTATAGCCGAAGTCTGGTCCTGCCTGAGTTTCGGCAATACCTTCAGAATCATGGGAATCGGAGGAAAAATTTATGCCAGTTTGAACCATCCAAGATATTGACAGGGCATCCACCGCCAAAGGATTGTCTTTCCAGTAGAGGGAGCAAAATTTCTCTACTTTGGTGTTGTACTGGGTTGCCATCAGATCCACCTTGGGAAGACCCCACATCTCGGTGAGATGGTGAAAGATGTCCTGATTCAGGGACCATTCACCTGACGTCACTAGGCCTCTGCTGAGCTGATCTGCAAGGATATTCAGTCGACTTCGAATGTGAACCGCTGACAACTGGGACAGGTTTCTCTCTGCCCAGGAAATTATCAGGTTGGTTACCTGCAGGAGAGAGGGGAATTTGGACCCCCCCTGTTTGTTGATGTATTGGACTGCTGTTAAGTTGTCTGTCCTTACTCTCACAGCTTTTCCCTGCAGGTGGGGTGCAAACGTCAGAAGTTCACGGTGAACTGCAGTAAGCTTGCGCCAATTGGACGATTGCGCGCTCTCCAGCTGGTTCCAGGTACCTCATACCGGGGTCTCCCCTAGATGCACGCCCAATCCTTCGAGGGAGGCACCTGTGGTCAACAGGGTCCAGGAGGTCTGCACCGTGGACTTCCCGTCTTGGAGATGGGACCACCAAGCTAGTGATCGACAAGTTCTGATGGATAACTGGATAGGCTTCTGTAGTCCTGAAGGACTGTGGTTCCAAACTCTCAGGATCTCCATCTGTAAGGGGCGCATGTGCCATAAAGCCCACAGAACTGCCTCGATGGCTGCGGACATGAGACCTAGGACTTTCATGGCCATCCTGATAGTAGCCTTCCGGGTAGTGGATAGGTGATGAGCCGCTTGACCAATCTTCTCCTTCCGAGGAGGAGGCAGGGAGATCGTCATGCTGAGAGAATCCAGAATAAATCCCAGAAACTGAATCTGGGTAGATGGAACCACTACTTAAACATGGGACCAATAAAATAAAAAAGTGCACTTACCTTTTTCCTATGTGCTCAGTTTTCAGAGGCAGCTGCTGTGTACAGGTTGCTCAGCTAACATCAACAGCAACATCCCATTTGTTTTAGAAAATATCTTAAAATCTATATATATATATATATATATATATATATATATATATATATATATATATATATACAGTTTAAATACCAGAGTATTCATCCCAAGTGAAAGGGTCATCTAAGAGATTTGCATTGTCTTACACTGAATGTTCATTTTTTTTGTAAGTGCCCCATATGAACACAGAACACATTGTTTTAATATGTATCATATTTATCAGGTCTAAGTTGACAATTTGAAAGAATGATCAGAAGCTACATTACGTTTTACATTATAAATAACAGCATATTGTAGTAATATAGTAGATACTAAAATAGTAAAACCGCAAATGTATGAGCTCAACCAATCCTATTCATTAACAACACAAACTATATTTACTCATGCCCTGCAGTATTCTTAGGAAGTCAGGGTGCATTGCTATTCAGGTTGCATATGTAACACTCAGAGATCTCTTGTGGCAACATTTGAGAATGCAGAACAGTAAGTTCTCCTTTGGAGATATCACAAAGTTGACTTCATTTTAGGCTAGGTATAAATAGAGACTTTGGTTGTGACTCCCTTCTCACGGCCATGCTGCCCTACGACTCCTTCACTAATGCATGTAAATGGAGTCACATTGCAACCTTGAGGCTGCTATAACTGGAAGTTGCAGCAGTTTTGGGGTTGTAATGTGGCTTCATTTGCAGTAAGAGGTAACTAAATAAACCTTAAACCCTCCTGGCCAGGTGCCACATTATGACACCAAGATAACCAAAGTCATATATATAGCAGATGTAGTGTCAGAAACTATATAAGTTTACTTTATTTGTGTTTTCTTACCTTTTTTTGTGTGTGCGCCTATTGGGTATACATGTGTAAGTAGCTTGCATTAGGGCTAACATTGGAATGCTAGAAACTCACACAGTCCTTTTATGAATTTTAGGGCGATCTATATTGGCTATCCCTATTAGGTGACAGTGTGGTCAGGCAGTACTATGGCAGGTCAATATTCTGCATCCATTTAATGATGCATTATTGGACCTTGGTGAACGGGATGGGTTATTACTCTGTGTGTGTGTGTGTGTATATATATATATATATATATATATATATATATATATATATATATATATATATATATAATGCTCCAAAAAAATGAAGGGAACACTGAAATAACACATCCTAGATCTGAATGAATGAAACATTATCATTGAATACTTTGTTCTGTACAAAGCTGAATGTGATGACAACAAAATCACACAAAAATCTTTAATGGAAATCAAATTTATTAACCAATGGAGGCCTGGATTTGGAGTCATCCCCAAAATTAAAGTGGAAAAACACACTGCAGGCTGATCCAACTTTGATGTAATGTCCTTAAAACATGTCAAAATGAGTCTCGGTAGTGTGTGTGGCCTCCATGTGCCTGTATGACCTCCCTACGACGCCTCAGCATGCTCCTGATGAGGTTGCGGATGGTCTCCTGAGGGATCTCCTCCCAGACCTCAATACCTCAAGCTTCAATGCCTTCATCTTGCAGGAACTGCTGACACACTCCAGCCACATGAGGTCTGTCATTGTCCTGCATTAGGAGGAACCCAGGGCAAACCGCACCAGCATATGGTCTCACAAGGGATCTTAGGACCTCATCTCGGTACCTAATGGCAGTCAGGATATCTCTGACGAGCATATGGAGGACTGTGCGGCCCTTTAAAGAAATACCACCCCATACCATTACTGACCCACTGCCAAACCAGTCATGCTGAAGGATGTTACAGGCAGAAGATCGCTCTCCTTGGCGTCTCCAGACTCTGTCACGTCTGTCACATGTGCTCAGTGTGAACCTGCTTTCATCTGTGAAGAGCACAGGGCGCCAGTGGCGAAGTTGTCAATCCTGGTGTTCTGTAGCAAATGCCAAGCATCCTGGACGGTGTGGGGCAGTGAGCACAACCCCCATCTGTGTACATCGGGCCCTCATGCCATCCTCATGGAGTCAGTTTCTAACCATTTGTGCAGACACATGCACATTTGTGGCCTGCTGGAGGTCATTTTGCAGGGCTCTGGCAGTGCTCCTCCTGTTTCTCCTTGCACAAAGGCGGAGGTAGCAGTCCTGCTGTTGGGTTGTTGCCCTCCTACGGCCCCCTCCACATCTCCTGGTGTACTGGCCTGTTTCCTGGTAGTGCCTCCAGCCTCTGGACACTACACTGACAGACACAGCACACCTTCTTGCCACAGCTCGCTTTGATGTGCCATTCAGGATGAGCTGCACTACCTGAGACACTTGTGTGGGTTGTAGAGTCCGTCTCATGCTACCACTGTTGAGGTAATGACCTCCGCCAGAATACGGGTCACTTCCAGTGGTCAGTCACCTGCTCCAAATCAATCATGCATGTGCGCGCTGACAAAGATAAACACTAACGTTGATGCAGTTTCCATCTCAGTCCATGCAACTGGGCACTCTGGCTGCTCACACAGTACTGAGGTTTATTGAGGAAGTTACAGTTTTTATACAGGAATGCAAGAAAGATAAGATAGTAGGCAGGCTGTAAGCATATACGTCTTGTATCCGAATACACTGGCGATCAGTCATTAGCTCTTAAGTTTCAACATCTTCTTAGATTTCGATTCCCAGAGAAATGATACTGTCTTTCTTGTAAACCACATGACGATCATGTGCGTCAGCCTCTGGGTGCGGTACTGGATACAGGCGCCATCTTAATGTATAAACGTTGCACAAAGAAAAATATAATTTCTCAAGCAGTATAAAGAATGTATAAAAATAAGAATGGACATGGTTTACCTTCACACCACGAGTGTGAAAGCACAACCAACATTCAAAAGTGACCAAAACATCAGCCAGAAAGTATTGGTACTGAGATGTGATCTGTGGTCCCCACCTGAAGAACCCCTCCTTTATTGAGTGTGTCTCGATAATTTCCAATAATTTCCATCTGTTGTCTATTCCATTTGCACAACAGCATGTGAAATTGATTGTCAATCAGTGTAAGGGTGCATTCACACTGAGTAAACGCTAGCTTATTTTGTAGAGTAAAATTACACTTGTAAATTTTGCTATCCCATTGACTTCAATGATATTTTTTTACAAGTGTAAAAATACGCCTGTAAAAAATACGCCTGTAAAAAATACGCCTGTAAAAATACGCCTGTAAAATGTCATTGAAGTCAATGGGATAGCAAAATTTACAAGTGTAATTTTACTCTACAAAATAAGCTAGCGTTTACTCAGTGTGAATTCACCCTTACATTGTGTTTCTAAAGTGTTCCCTTTATTTTTTTGAGCAGTGTATGTGTGTGTGTGTGTGCGTGCAATTGGTCACCTGATTGATTTATTAATTTACAGACATCCACATAGTGGTCACAATATTTTTCAAGTTTCCATAGTCAATTAAAATAAATGCTACACAACCCAATTACATTTAGACTCCCTTCAGATCATGCTTTTTAAACAAATTTAGCAGCGTTTAACAGATGCATATAACGGAAGCATACAGACAGACACAAAAGTACGGTACACAATGTTTTTGCGCCTGTCCAAATGACATAAGGAAAAATTTATCTTTTTTTTTTTTTTTACATTGAACTCTATGTAAACGAATGGTTGTCCATTTGCATCCTTTCTTCACATCTGTTACATGTATCTGAATGGAGACTTACCCCTTGTTCATATCTGAGTTTGGTAATCAGATGCGGTAATCAGACTCCCCGAACGGAATACCAAATGCATTGACAAGCGGTGTGTGCAGTGAAAGCACATGGACCCCATAGACTATAATAGGGTCGTGTGCTCTCTATGCGGTGTCCGCATGGAACATGTGAACAGAAAAGTACTTTGTGATCTACTTACATGTCTGTATGATTGACGCGGGTAGCACATGGAGAGCAAACAGACCCCATTATAGTCTATGGGGTCTGACTGCGCATGCCCACAGGCCACAAGAAAATGGCCGTTTACTTACTGTGTAAGCGGCCATTTTTCTTGTGGCCGCGGGCATGTGCAGTCGCCTCTGCCCAGGCCCGAGGCCTACAAGTTTCACTGCCTATGCCGCAAGAAGACACAAGAAGAGGATGCTCCTGACGAAGATGGAAGCGGCGCTAGAAAGAGTTCTCTGACAGCATTGGGGACTCCCCCAGTGCTGTTTGAGCGCTGGGGCCCGCCCCCAGTGTTGCAAGAGAACTTATTTGCATACCTGTAAAAAACGGTATTTCTACCGAATGGCGCCCCATAGATGACTTATAAAGGTAGGAGACAAAAAACCTTTCTTAAGGCTATTCTGACGTGTTAGGGAGAAAAAATACCTTCTAAATGATAGGATGCCTTTAAATACAATAAGAAGAATTGACAGCACTTAAAAAATCCTTTAGTCTGCAACTCCATGTAGCATAAACACCATAATTTTACCTTCAAAGTGGATGGGATTCTGGCTAATCCCAACCACACGTTACAGAAAAATATTCGTAGCGGAAACTCATTGTTGCGTTTTTGTAAATTGCAGCATGTCAATTATACCTACGGAAGTGCTGACGTTTTCAGCATAGGTATAATAGAAGCAGGAAGTATCAGAGGAAAACTCTGCTGACTTTCTGTAAAAATCGCTGTGGGAAAATCCGTGATGCATTTCCTGCACAATTTTTCTTACAGCGCTATTTAGCTGAGGCTCCAATATGGGGCCCTAGCCTTAAAGATTTCTATTCAGCTAGGTGTTTGCTTCAGTATAATAATGTATTGACTATGCAAGTTAATAGTGACAAATATCTCTGAAAAGTGATTTTCTAGTTCACACATAAGGTCACATCTTATCATAGAAGGGAAGCAAGCTAATGTCATAATAGTATATTCATCAGATGATCTGTTTTCGCCTCTTCTTGTTTACATGACATTCATGAGCATTACTAAGGCTGTGTCTTCCAATGCACTGAGCTGCACTGAAGTTGCCCTGTGCCATTGCGGACAACACAATCCTGTACTTCTAAAACATTCTTTGAAATACTGTCAACACAGATGGCTATTTTCATTGTGGTTGGGTGAAACTACCCAAGAAAGTTATTTGCTAGGAAACTGGGATGGGCAGACTTAATTCCAAAGAACAATTGAAGAAAGAATGGTTTATTTTCCCATGAGCAGTTCCTGGTCTCGATGCCGCTGGGCATTGGCTGGTTGTTGAGATGGCAAAGCAGTAACTCAGTAGCAGAACTGTTGCCAACGACTTGTGCCAGTGACTCAGCCCTAATGATGAAATCTTCAAGCTGCATTTTACATATGTAGAAAAACTAGTTTTAACCATTTCACAGCCCTAAACCATAAAACTAGCACCATGAAAACAAGAACATTTTGTTATAAAAATATATTTACAATTGAAAACAACAAAGTATCAAGCGTCGATTAGAAAGTAATCACTTTAGCATGCTTTGCACTGTATTCAGTGGATTTGCACATGCATGCAAATTTGATTTTAAGCAATTTTAGGCCGGAGCACCACATTGTGAAAATGTGGCGTATTGGCCGTGGCAGAAACACTGGGGCAAAAAAACTCACATTTTATAGTACCTGTAAAGTGGATGTGATTCTGAGTAATCCCATCTACACATTGCAAAAAAAAAAAAGTGCAGTGGAAATGTTGCAATCTGCAAAAACACTTGCGCTTTTGAAATCGCATCATTTCCGCTGCAGATTTTTTTGAAGGAGGCTAAATAATGTCAATTACACCTACAGAGACGCTGACATTTTCCGTATATGTACAATAGATGGAAAACTCTGTAGACTATCTATGAAAAACCCAGCTGCGACTCACTACTTGGGGCTTTAACCTTATCGACCTTTTTTACATACTTTTTTTATTTGGGTGTCTTTGTACAGACATTTGTGTCTATTAAGAAACCTTTGAAGATTATTGTCTGAAAAAAATATTAATACAGTATATTCCATTTTACAGAAACTGAATATTTTGGGATTCATCTTGAGCAAACTAAAATGGCTGCTGTGACATGATTTACGATAAGTCTTTATACGCTGGGGTGTCTTCAGACCTCAGAATATAATAAAAGTAAGTCCAATGGAGGTAAAAAACAAACAAAAGACAAATCAAACATTTCTATGCATCTTTCTATCAGTTCTCAGACGAGGGCTGGAGTCATAATGCTCAGCGTGCCCATGCCCAATGACAGGCCTCAGCGCTGATACCAGGCACATAGAGGTCACTGAAGAGCACTATCTTTGGCACTCTTCTGAGATGTCGCGAACAGAGAAGGAAGAAAGATAGCCAAAATGTTGCGAGGAGGCCCTAAAGCGATAAAGGAAGGTGAGTATAAATGCTATTTATTTTTTACACCTCCCTTGGGCCTACATCTTTTAATAACTTATCACAAACAAAGAAGTTCGGACTGAGGTTCAGAGGTTTGCCCATCCATGTACCAAAAGATCTAGTTAGGACTCCTGGACTTGTAAAAGCGTTTGGTATCTTTTGCTATATAGCTTTTGCTATATAGCTATATAGCTCTTAGTACCCATAAAGAGTTATGACATATTCCCAAAATATATCTCTCCAGTCACAGGTAAGAGGTACCAGGAAGTGGGCTGGGGTGAGGGGTCATTCAAAAGCAATGGGGTAAATGAGCAAAGTGTCAGATACTTGGGATGTACCACTGCTTCCTGCTATGCTGTAAGCCAGGTATGAGAAAGGTCTGTTTCATTTTATCCCCATTTTATTTTATAATGTTTGCATGCTTTTATATTGTTTGCATGCACATGTCTTTTTAATTACGTCTTTTTTTGTTAAGCACTATTATTGTTCTGTATATTAAATCTAAAATTTCATATGGTTCACCATTCCGAAGAGAGCAAATATTGCTTAGTTTAGTTAACTTTGTGGTTGCTATTTGTGCATGGTTTGCATATATCAGTGTCTTTCCTATCATGAAGTGGCGAGGTGGTGGCAGCTATTTGTGTGGATGTGTATGGATGTAGGGTCACTTTACTCCTGTGTAGCCTAATGTAATAGGTGAGTGTGGAAGCGGAGTTCCACTTTATGGGCCCATCCAGTATAACACATGCAGATGTAGTGAGTAGGATGGATCCCTCACAGAATTGGTTGGCAGAGAGAAATATATTTTCTATTACAACAGTACGTGACATTTAACTATTTCTATTACAGCAATACGCGACATTTAACTATGGCTTTTTTTTAACCACATCTGACCATAGGAAAGACCACAAAACACTGCTACTAAAGAAACAAATCTAAGGTTAGGGCCACACGTAATGAAACACAGCTAAAAAAAATGTGGAAAAAAAACACAGCAAAAAAAATAAATAAAAATAAATATATATATATATATATATATATATATATATATATATATATATATATATATATAAAACATTTGCAACCTGACAGCTAAAGTTTACATGCGGTGATTTTTCGAAAATGCAGATTTTCACAGCAATGTGTGGATGAGATTAAATGAAAGCTTGTTCACTTTGCTGATACTGTATAATGCAGTAATTTTTGGACCTAAAAACAGTACATATACATTTCTGGGTATAAAAAAATTACTGCCTTAGAAAAGACTGTTGGAACTTTTCATACAGTTTTCATATCTTGTTCATGCGCTTACTAAGACATTATGGTCTACATTTATTACTCAGTTAGTATCTTATTTTTGGCTGTCATTTTTCTAACAGCACTTTCTTGCTGTGGCTACTTGTGGCCTTAGCCTTAGATACAATACTTGAATTTTTTTATGAAACTTGCACAAATATAGTTCACCTCTGCTGTATAGAAAATTATTGTGACCAATGCAAGATAAAGCAGCCTTCTATATAGTCAGACCAGGCACAATTCTATAGTAACTGGATGTTAATCCAGTAACAATAATGATGATGATGATGATGATGATAATAATAATAATAATAATAATAAATTTCATTTATATAGCACCAAAATATTCTGCATCACTTTACAAATCAGAGAGGACATTAAAAAACATTACAGTGACAAAATTATTGTATGAAATCATAGGAGTTAGGAAACCTGTTCTCACAAATTTACAATCTATGCAGAGGTGACACAAAAGGTAAAAGAGCTTATATAGTACAATGAACAACCCATATTTAAATAAATAAGGTCATATTAGTCTGTGAATCTTCTCTGCCTTTTGGCTAAGATCAAGCCATTCTTATCAGAAGTAGCCAGTATGAGCTCCTATTCAGAGGGTAGGACAGGCTCTTTGGTGGGAGCTGGCAAAAAATCTGGGGAGGTAGGAAAAGAAAACCACTTTTTGGACTATCTGCTTTGTTAGTAGTGGTTATTAATTGGCTCTGCCAGTGGGTGTGGTGCACCACTGTAGGGAGCCAACAGAACGCCATGAAAGTGGGCAGCAAACCACACCAGAGATTGACAACCCCTGGGGATCAAGGTCCTTAGGCCAGAAGGTGCTTTGAAGGCTTCTAAGTGCATGTGCCCTAGGGATAACGGTGGCACCCAGGGTGCCTGCCTGAACTCACTGGGGGTGGGATCCCACTGAGTGATGGCACATTGCACAGCACTTTTACACTTTCAGAGCACCCACCTTTATGCCTGGCATGGGTAATTTTTATAGATTCGGCAGACAGACCAGGCCTTGACTGGCACTCTACTTATTTATTATTTTATTGTATATGATCACTGTTTTGTCACCTTTTGTCACTGTGTGTTTTGTGAAGGATGAAGGGGCGGGGATAACCCTTTTGGGTCCCTCTCGATGTATAGGGTATGGCTATTGGTTTCCGTCCTCCCTGAGTTTTGGTTCACCTCTGCTCTTGTGGAGGTGGGGTGAGTCGGCAGCTTATTCTCTTTTGATATGGGTTACCATTTAGACGTATCCTGTACATATCTTTTTTACGTGGCATTCCCACTTTTTTTGTGCACTGGGTGTAATGTTGGCCCAGTTTAGAGGCCTTCAAAAAAAAAAAAAAATCAGTCTGTGAATATACAGGTAAGTTTACATGTGTGCAGTGTGCAGAAACCTCAGAAAATCGGTGAAGAGAAAAGGACATGCAGGGCCAATTTCCATTTTGAAATAGTGGACACCCGACAGCCACCCAGTGGACCCCATTATAGTCAATAGGATGGAGTCTGCCAGTTTCTCTGGGAGAGCCAGGCGCAGATATGAACATAGTGTAACTAAGTGCATGCCGTGAAGTTCACTTCTGGATGGAGGTGTCAGCTTTTGAGAGGCAAAGTATAAATGATAGATTAGGATAAAAAAAAACAATAGATTAGTGTAAGGAAATGTAAAAAGTATTCACAGTTAGCGTGATAAGTCTAAAAAGATGTGTATTTGTGGCACGTTTGAAGCTGCTAAAATTTGGTATTAATCTGATTGTCCGAGTAAAGTATTCCTACGCACTGGTGCAGCTCAAGAAAAGTTTTGGAGATGGGAGTGGGATGTTTGGATAACAAAGGATACAATTCTAAGGTCATTGGCAGAATGTAGAGGATGACAAGGAAGGCAAATGCCATATCTACCGTAGTTGCAGAGATAGGAATCAGCATCGGGTCCTCTAGCCTCAGGAGACCCAGAGATATTTCTACAAAATAAGAAGACACCAATATTATAGATAACAAATGTATATTTTGGGCCCCGTTATCCATTTTGAATTGGGGTCCAGCAATTTCAAGTTATGACTCAGAAAGGGAGGAGAGATTGTGTGATGTAGCACTGTGGAAGGAGTGTATTGGGGGAGGCTTTTTTTTCAGCGCTGAAATTCCACACCAAATTCCTCACCATTTTCCTCTATGTAAATGGACCCTCAGGTCTCTTGCACAGGCTCTAAGGCTGAGTTCACACAGAGTTTTTTGGTCAGAAATTTGGTTAGGAATCCAGCTCAAAATCAGCCTCCAAAAAAAGCCTCCCTATAGAACTCTATTGGGAGGCTTTTTTTGGAGGCTGATTTTGAGCTGGATTCCTGACCAAAAAACTGAGGTGGCCTCCGTGTCAAATTCCGGTCCAAAATACCCCGTGTGAACCCGACCTTAGTGTGTTTCCAGGCTCAGGATTTATGTTTTAGTTTTTGAATCCAAAACCCAGGTGTAGATCATAAAAGGACTAAAAGAAGAGGGGACAGATGTTACTTTTCCTCTTTTTTTTTCAATCCACTCCTGGTTCAGAGTTGAAAAAGGTAGAAACACACCCTAAAACTACAACAAGCTTTACGGCTAAGGTCCCACATAGCGGTATGCAGCAAAAGTGCTGTGGGAAAAAAACACATTGACAACGCATCACATTTTTTCCCATTTTCCCACAGAGCTTTTTGAAAAAGTCTACTTAGGTTTGCCCTGCAGACTTTCTGCTATCATTATACCTATAGGGAAACTGTCAGCATTTCCATAGGTATAATTGATATGCTGCATCTTCCAAAACTGCAATGGTTTTGGAAACTTCAGTGTCTCCACTGTGCGTATTTTTATGCATGTGTGGATGAGATTCTCTGGCATACAATCCACTTTATAGTGACTGTAAAACAAATTGTAGCAATTTTATTAATGTAAAATACATATATTACAGATAAATATTAGGCACAAATATAATTTTAGAGAGAGTATGCAAACTAATATGCTGAAATGTACAGCGCGTATGATACCAAACCCTTTACCCGTGACCAGTAACACAATGAGGCCCACTAAAAGTTACCCACTGGATAGGATGTAATAGAATCAACAATTACATATGCAATATCATAACTAAATCCAATAAGTATATAACCGTATATACTTGAGTATAAGCCGACCCGAATATAAGCCGAGGCCCCTAATTTTACCACAAAAAACTCGAGTCTAAACCTAGTCATAAGTTACAGCTGTTCAATTTGCCCCGACACATGGCCGCAAAAGCATCTATGTGTACGGGCCCATTGAAATATAATAGTCCATAATTTTATCCACCATTGCAGATAAAAAGTCTGGTCATGTGCATTACAGCTTAGTAACTCCATGTGCCTCATAGTAATAGCAGTTAACCCCATCATGTCCCTCACATTAACCCCCTGTTACTGATATGTGGGACATATGGAGGTAATAATTAGGTATCTTCATAATTAAGGTCCTTTATTAGTAGCCCCATGTGTCTCACATATTAGTAATCCTTATATGGGGCACACAGGGGTTAATATGAGGGACATGATGGGGTTAACTGCTATTATTGTGAGGCACATGGAGTTACTGAAACTAAATTAATAACCCCAAATGCCTGACATTAATAGGAATAGTAACTCCAGCAGGTACCTGTGTTTTACTTTCACTTTATTCTAGTTTCCTCTCCTCGATGCAGGGCAGCAGCAGGGGCCTCCCCGACTTTCATCTCTCTTGCTAGAGAAGGGGGGAGTGTCCTATATCATTACTGTAGCACAATGAACCTCCCCCTTTGTTTAATTTATGCAGCTCCTTGCAGAACCCTGAGTTGGACCCTGATTCGAGTATAAGCCATGGGGGGATTTTTCAGCATAAAAACTGTGCTGAAAAGTCAGCTTTTACTCGAGTATATACGGTATATCAAAAAAATATATAGATTGACAAAGTGTCAAGAATGTACAATAACAATAAACCTCAGAACTGCAACATTTTACATTCATAAAAGTGTTGTTATATTTTTGCCATATGAGTTATCTTCATAAAAATTCTTTTTTGGGGTTTATTTATTTTAAGTTTGCCAGTAAAAGTCACTTTGGGGATTTTTTTCATATCAGCATTTCCTGTCAGCTATTTCATAACTTCCTCTCTTCTGTCCATTTAAAGAAGGCACCCGATTTGTACGATAATAGTAACAGTCACTCCATTGATAACAATTTCAAAATATTGAAAATAAAAAATTATTAAATCTTTACATTTACAAAGTAAATATGAACAGGGAAGGGGCTTGAAGAAGATATACCCCAATATCTAGGAATAGCAGAATATTGTTGAAAAGAAAGATACTATTTGGGATAAAAAAAAACACTTTCACTTACAGAGGTAACAAAGATTAACTTGAAACTTTATATAGTTTTTTTATTACTTAGGCCCAGTTCACATCTGCGTTGGGTTCCCATTTGGGACGTCCCGAAACCTATACGCATTAAAAAGCTGTTACCTAAAAGAAATCCGCGGACCCCATAGACTATAATGAGGTCTGTGTGGTTTCTGTTTGGTGTCCACTTGAAATATGCGGAGAGAAAAGTCCTGCAAGCAGCACTTTTCTCTTTACATGTTTCATGTGGAAACTGGGCAGAAACCACACGGACCCCATTATAGTCTATGGGGTCCGCGGGTTTCTTTTAGGTAACAGCTTTTTTATGTGTATAGGCTGACTACATTATGAACCTGTCTCATTATTGGCCTTAGATATTGAAAAAGCTTTTGATCACTTATCATGGAACTATTTAGCACAGGTCCTGAGACTCATGGGCATAACTAGTCAATTTCAATAGGTAACGGACTCCTTATCTCAGCCCTTATCAACCAAATTCAATTAAACCGGCTGATAAGTGAAAAAGCTGAAGATAGACAGAACAATAATCCCGGAGCTCTCACCTCCCCCCTCCCCTATCTGAGGAGCTCCGTTGCTTGTCAGCCCCTCCCTCCCCCCTGAGAGCAGGCAGCTACATCACTTGGGAAATGAGCAGATAAGCCTAGTGGCCATAGAAACGCAGTGTCAACAATGAAGTGAATAAATAAAGATAGCGGCCAAACAAAGCAGTTTTGATAAAGCAATGTACTTAGGAAAAGTTTTAAATCTACATAAACTAGCAGTATAGATATGATGCTTTAAATGGGACAACCCCTTTAACCTTTGCTGCCCTCTAGACTCCCAATTTAAATGGAATTATGCCACACCTATTCCTTAGCTTCTGGAAGTTTTAACTGCTTGGCATTGCCCCACCTTCTCCTGGGTTGGTAGTATCCACATGATTAACATAGTCACTTTACCATGCATTCTTCAGTATTTCCGCATCCTTCCGACCGCAATAATGTCCTACTCTCTGGCTGGTCTATAGAAGGAAATTTTTTATATTATATGGGCTTATAAATGGCCACATACCCAGAGAAAGATTATGCATTACCACAAAAGCTTGTTGGGAGGCCTTTCAGTTCCCCACCTCTCTAAAAATTACATAGCAGCTGGGTTTTCCCCAATATTTGCAATCAATAATGAGATTGTCCGCAATGGGATACTTTAGAACTCTAGTTGCCCTGACCTGGCGAACACCTTAGTTGTCTATTCCCATTTATTTTATTTCTTTACATTTTTATTCATATTATCCAACAGAATCTACCGCTGTTATTTCATCATTGTATCATTGTAAGTATGTTTTCTTTTTTGTTTTCTTATGTTTATCTTTATTGCAGGTGTTACTACCACAGATGTATTATTGCATTTCAAATGACTTGAACACTGTTATTTTGCTTGTATGCTATATCTGTGCCTCAGTTCAATAAATACTTTTGAAACTAAATAATGCAGATTCATAGATTTGGGGATAAAAGCTGATTCACTCAGCTTATTCTGTATCCTGTATTTACCCCTAAGCACACTGACCATGACCTCTTGGCTGAAAAAAAATTACCAGATACTCTTATTTTTAGTAATGGGAATACAAGCATGGAAAAGTAAAGAGTCGTATTCACTCTTGCCACAGACTCAGAGACTCCCTACTGATTAGGTATTTGGTCCATTCATCTCAGTCTAATCGGCGGGTAAGGGGGGAACATCTGGGGTGTGGAAATGAAGAGGACATTTCTCATATTAACATATAAACCTGTACTATTTACTTATTTATGCAAAGTTGCTTATAACTGGAGGTACACTTTGTACGAGAAAACTAATTTTGTCAGTTGTAGAGTAAATAATCTACAAAAATTTACCACAATGATTCATGGAATTATTCAATCTGTCAATGTGTTATTAAGGTAATGTATTATGTAATCATTTATACAGGTCATTAACTTGAATGTGTTCACACCCTATTACCAGCCAAAAATCCACCATACTACCCATCCCTGCAATAATTGTACTCTGTTAATAGGATTGCCACAGTATTGTTTTCTTTTATTAGTACTGAGAAAACATTGACCAGTTGTTAGAATTGCTTGAAGGTAATTGCCAATAACAGCTTCCAGGGGAAGGGAAGACAGAGACAGTAAGCCCTAAACCTAGTCCCACCCCATGTCCCTACCTATTTGCCGCAACTGTCCTAATGACAAGGACAACTGGATGACAAACTCTACTCTAGATAAGTGATGCACAGAACAGGTCAAAACAACACAACAGAGAAAAGGAGTCAGCAAGCCAAGGGTCAAACCAGAGAGACAAAACAGTACCAAATCACAATTCTAAAGAGTAGTCAAAAAAGCAAAAAAAAAAACTGAGGTCAGAAAATACAATAAAAAAGCAAGGGAAATACTTAGTAAGTTCAGAGACACAATAGCCAGCAACCATGTGTCGGCTGATGGCCAGTTTAAAGGGGCTCTATCAGCAAAATTATGCTGATAGAACCCCACATATGCATGAATAGCCTTTAAAAAAGGCTATTCAGGCACCGCTAAAGTTATATTAAACTACCCCCCCCATTTTAAAATAAAACCCTAAAAAAGAATATGTTAGACTTATCCATCGTGCACGGTGGGCAGGCATTCAGGGTCTGACATCATCTTCAGCCATGCCTCATCCTCCAGCGATGTCTTCAGGTCCCATCTTCCTCCGGCACTCGGGAACTTCCATTAATAAAAAAATGGCGTGAGTGCATGCGCAGTAGCAGCAGTAGTAGTAGTAGCAGTATGCTACTGCGCATGCATCCGCGCCATTTTTTTTATCAATGGCAGTTCACGAGCGCCGGAGGAAGACGGGACCCGAAGACACTGAAGATGACGTCGGACCCTGAATGCCCGCCCACTGTGCACGATAGATAAGTTTAACATATTCTTTTTAGGGTTTTATTTTAAAACTGGGGGGTAGTTTAATATAACTTTAGCGGTGCCCGAATAGCCTTTTTAAAGGCTATTTACGCATATGTGAGGCTCTATCAGCATAATTTTGCTGATAGAGCCCCTTTAAGGAAGTCCAGAAGCTGCACCAGGCTTGAACGGCAGATAATCTGTCAATCAGAAGCTAACCCTAAGGGCCCATTCACAGGGGCACAGAGGGGGCGGATTATGTTGCAGAATACACCTCATAATCCGGCCCCTCACAATGGTGGTCTATGGAGACTGCTAGTGTTCTTTTTTTCCGCTAGCGGTATGTTGCCGCTAGTGGAAAAAAGAAGCGAGCTGCCCTTTCTTCAGGCAGATTCTGCAGCTCGTTGAGCCACGGTGTCCGCCTCGCGGCAGCAACCTCCGGAGTCGGCCCATTCATTTGAGCCTACTCTGGAAGGAGAAGCCGTGACTATCAAAAACCACAACAGTCGTGGCAGGCGAATTTTGGTCCGAGAGTGACGCGGGGAGTGCCATATTCTGCCTTTCCGCTCCCCACGTGAACTAACCCTAACAGTGTCAACACAGAATGACAAGAGCCCGGGAACTGGTAATTATGAGCGGACACGCCTCCTGCGCAGTCCTCGGGCCTTATTGCACGGTAGGACGAGGACATAACACCAGTTGTACAGATATCCAATACATGTTTCTGTCAGTGCTGTCATTACCTGTTTCACTCTTGAAATAAATACATTTTATTTCAAATATAAATGGGAAAAAATATCTTTGTACTGTATAAGCCAGTAGATTTGGAAGATAAAAGTTAAGAGTCTTCAGTGGCTGATACCTTTTAATGGGTACCTGAAAAGATGATGATAAATTGCAAGCTTTCAAGACTACTTAGGCCTCTTTATCAGACATGAGATACCGTGCCTGATGAAGAGACCTAAGTAGTCTCAAAAGCTTACTATTTGTCATCATCTTTTCAGATAGCCATTAAAAAGTATCAACTACTACCGACTCTCAACTTTATCTTTCAAATATATATTTGTGTTCCATCTTTGCACTCAAAAAAGATACATCCTTACAAAAAAAAGAGTAAAGTAAACTGTTGGCATAAATCTAATCAAAGAAGAAAGGATAAACATATAACACAAATAAATATTGTTTGATGAAAAAAAAAGAAATGAAAAAACGTGACTGTGGCTGAAAATAATATGGTGCTAATGCATTTATAAAAGCTGCCAAGCATGGTGCTCCATTCACACTAATGGGAATGAAATATCTATCAAGGGGTGGGCATAGACTGGCACTAAGCACAATGCATTAATAAAGGGCATTGCTAAGTGCTCTGTATTCCTGGAAATCAGTTAGAAGGTCTTCAGAAGTTAATGAGGTTTAAATAAAACTTGAGGATGATGTAATTGACTGTAACCAAATACACTGACCTTCTGGAGGAAACAGATCTCTTCATATCTACTATTTAGCCCTGTCACTCTGGCTTCAAGGATTAAACCTGAAAGGATTTTGTATCAAACTTCTTGCTGTAAAAACTGGGGCAGCCCCATGCAGAACATTTCTTTTTAGTGCCTCTGCCAGTTCCCTAACATCTCATCTTTATTCATTCTCCAGAGATATTCAAAAATGCATAAAATATGAATCACAGTCTAGTGCTATGTATAGACACAGCCAAAGAGTGAAAGCATGCAGTAAAGGAAACTCCTAGGCTTCTTTCTAGGGAGTAAGGGTCTCTATTTAGAACTGCCACCTGCAACTAAAATACTCCTAAGGGTACGGTCATATGGCAGTATCCTGCTCAGTGTTTAGTATTATTATTTGTAAGATAAAAATAGAAGAGGGCCCAAAACTCATAATGAGTAGAGATGAGCGAACAGTAAAATGTCCAAGGTTCAATATTCGTTTAGAGTAGCCCCTCATTATTCGACTGCTCGAATCAAATTATACTTACCAAGTCCATGAGTGAGGGTCGGGCTGGATCCTCCGAGCAGTCTTCTCCTTGCAGCGTCCCCGCGGCGTCTTCCGGCTCTTCATTCACTCCGCCAGGCATCAGGCCTGGGCAGAGCCGACTGCACATACCCGCACTACAAGCAGACATGCGCAGTTGGTTCTGCCCAGGCCCTATGCCTGGCAGAGTGAATGAAGAGCCGGAAGACGCCGCGGGGAAGCTGCACGGAGAAGACTTCTAAAGGTAGGAGAAGAACCAGCGTTGATTGGCCGACTGTATAGCATTCGGCCAATCAATTCTGGTTCTGCATCGAACTTTTACATTCGAACAGCGAGTGGTACTCGATCGAGTACGAGTATTTCGAATACCGTAGTATTCAATTGAATACCTACTCGATCGAGTACTACTCGCTCATCTATAATAATGAGGTATATACTGTATCTTTCTAGTATACTTTTTCCATGTACACCATTGGAAAGGAATGATACACCTGTACCCTAAAGGCTCGTTCACACTTGAACAAAGGGGCGGATTTTGACAACGTATTTCGCTTCAAAATCCGCCCCTTTACAATGGTGGTTTATGCAGACTGCCGGGTTTCTTTTTTACACTAGCGGCGGGCTGCTGCTAGCAGAAAAAGAAGCGACATGTCCTTTCTTCAGGCGGAAGCTGCGGCGTGCTGAGCCGCGGCTTCTGCCTAGCGGCAGCACCCTCCTGTTTCGGCTCATTCATTTGAGCCGGCTGCGGAGGGGAAAGGCGCGACCGCGATGGTTGTGGCAGACGGGTTTTGACCAGAGAGAGACACGGCTCGCCGCGTCTCTCTCTGTGTCAAAACCCACGCCGGCGCCCCACGTCTGAACTAGCCCTTATGTTACCAAGTTGATCATAAAAGTAGTCAATATATTGGAGTAGATTTACTAGTAATGTCAAACTTTTTGCAAAGAGGGCCAGATATGGTGAGATGGAAATGTGCGGGGGCTAGCCATTCAGCATGACATTCTTTTAAACATTAAATATGAACAAATTGTTTTATGATTTTTTTTTTATTGCAAACAGCATTCTTTGCATTTTTTCAGACAGAACACAAATAAATCTAAACAAGTTTTTACCAAAATCACTCTGCCTTTCATATTTGAACACCAAAATCAATTCATTGACCATCGCTGGTCTTCATACAGTATGGGTAACCAGTGAAGGGTCCAATGTATGGGGGGGATTAGTGAAGTGGCCACTATATGAACAAGAGAGAACCTGGCAGCATTTGCTTACTACTCCCTGCTCCTGCTTGCGGCCTCCTCTTCTCTCTTTATCGTTCAATGGGTCCTGGGCAACAGGTCGCGATCACAGGGACCCTATGGAGGCTGAAGAGTGAAGAAGAGGCCACAAGCAAAGGCATGGGTCCATGGGGGGATTCACTGGAACCCCATTGCTGTGGTCAACAGTGCTGGCAGGCCGCTTATGATTGATTTTCTGACAGAGGCTGTGTGGAAATTTGAACACGGCCTGCACTTGGCCCCTGGGCCGGACAGTGGACAGAGTAAAATCAGATTAGGCAATTTTATAGTGCATCAAATTTATCACAGTGGCTGGATGATAAATCTGGTGCATCTGTAGACTGTTAATCTAACTTTACAACACCCATTTAATGGCTTAGTTTATGCTAATAAAAAAAGTACCAATATTTCAGCAATTTTGTGCAATATGTCACATTTTAAATTGTGTCATGTTTTAGCAAAACCACACTCATTTCCCAATAAGTTACACCCCTTTGTCAGAAAAGCTGCAAAAAGTGTTGTCCCTTGCCTGTCCACGTGCAGAATGCCTATTTCTCAGCACAGGCGGCGCGATGCTATGACGTCATCGCACTGTCTGTGCTGGGAAGCAGACGTTTGTCTGTGTTCTCATCATCTTGTCAACCGCAGGAAGTGTTTTAACTAGACCAGTGTCTGCATACACCGAGCTAGTTAAAAGTAGATGTATTAATAGTGGCACCTGGGTGGGCCCAGGGCAGCTGCCCCTTCTGCAGTCAGTACTCGGCAGCCCAGTGGGCCCCCTCAGGAGCTCAGGGCCCCGGAACATACCCAAATTTACCAGGTGCTGACGCCGGCATTGTCCTAACTTTTTTAGATGTGTTGCTGCCAGTATTTTGTAATTGAGTTTGTTACGTTATTTTAGTGTCAATTTCTTTTGGTTTTCTTGGACTGCATCTAGCAGTGCTAACAGACATGCGGATGCTGAAAAAAAGTAATATATAACTTTATCAATAGCAGGACTTGCATATATCCAATATGTTAGGTTCTATATCCCTTTCTATGAGCTTTAATCATTGGTGTCATTGGTTATCAATTTAATCGTATTTTTACATGTAAAAGTTGAGAGAGGCGGTACTATACAGTAGTATCATTTCAGTCAAAGGGTTCATTTGTAATGTGTGTTACCAACATGTTATAATGACTAACCTGTTACTCACTGTCCTGCAAGATTAGGCATGTTGCTGGAATTACACAGATCAAAACTGGATTCTTATTGTTTTGGTTTTTTTTTTTTATTAAGGTAGTAGCGAAGTGGGCTATTGTTGTCTGCAGTTACTTTATATCAATCTTCCATAAGGCGAATGGGCTTTATTCATAAAGCTAAAGACAGTAATGAATAATATGTTGATATGTGATACTATACATGTAAACATAAAAATACACTGAGAGATTTAGGATTTGCAGCACACCATACACACAGTATATTCATAGTGTCTGAGAATCTATAATAGAGATGAGCGAACACTAAAATGTTCGAGGTTCGAAATTCGATTCGAACAGCCGCTCACTGTTCGAGTGTTCGAATGGGTTTCGAACCCCATTATAGTCTATGGGGAACATAAACTCGTTAAGGGGGAAACCCAAATTCGTGTCTGGAGGGTCACCAAGTCCACTATGACACCCCAGGAAATGATACCAACACCCTGGAATGACACTGGGACAGCAGGGGAAGCATGTCTGGGGGCATAAAAGTCACTTTATTTCATGGAAATCCCTGTCAGTTTGCGATTTTCGCAAGCTAACTTTTCCCCATAGAAATGCATTGGCCAGTGCTGATTGGCCAGAGTACGGAACTCGACCAATCAGCGCTGGCTCTGCTGGAGGAGGCGGAGTCTAAGATAGCTCCACACCAGTCTCCATTCAGGTCCGACCTTAGACTCCGCCTCCTCCGGCAGAGCCAGCGCTGATTGGCCGAAGGCTGGCCAATGCATTCCTATGCGAATGCAGACTTAGCAGTGCTGAGTCAGTTTTGCTCAACTACACATCTGATGCACACTCGGCACTGCTACATCAGATGTAGCAATCTGATGTAGCAGAGCCGAGGGTGCACTAGAACCCCTGTGCAAACTCAGTTCACGCTAATAGAATGCATTGGCCAGCGCTGATTGGCCAATGCATTCTATTAGCCCGATGAAGTAGAGCTGAATGTGTGTGCTTAGCACACACATTCAGCTCTACTTCATCAGGCTAATAGAATACATTGGCCAATCAGCGCTGGCCAATGCATTCTATTAGCTTGATGAAGCAGAGTGTGCACAAGGGTTCAAGCGCACCCTCGGCTCTGATGTAGCAGAGCTGAGGGTGCACAAGGGTTCAAGTGCACCCTCGGCTCTCCTACATCAGAGCCGAGGGTGCGCTTGAACCCTTGTGCAGCCTCAGCTCTGCTACATCAGAGCCGAGGGTGCGCTTGAACCCTTGTGCACACTCTGCTTCATCAAGCTAATAGAATGCATTGGCCAGCGCTGATTGGCCAGAGTACGGAATTCGGCCAATCAGCGCTGGCTCTGCTGGAGGAGGCGGAGTCTAAGATCGCTCCACACCAGTCTCCATTCAGGTCCGACCTTAGACTCCGCCTCCTCCGGCAGAGCCAGCGCTGATTGGCCGAAGGCTGGCCAATGCATTCCTATGCGAATGCAGACTTAGCAGTGCTGAGTCAGTTTTGCTCAACTACACATCTGATGCACACTCGGCACTGCTACATCAGATGTAGCAATCTGATGTAGCAGAGCCGAGGGTGCACTAGAACCCCTGTGCAAACTCAGTTCACGCTAATAGAATGCATTGGCCAGCGCTGATTGGCCAATGCATTCTATTAGCCCGATGAAGTAGAGCTGAATGTGTGTGCTAAGCACACACATTCAGCACTGCTTCATCACGCCAATACAATGCATTAGCCAGTGCTGATTGGCCAGAGTACGGAATTCGGCCAATCAGCGCTGGCTCTGCTGGAGGAGGCGGAGTCTAATGTCGGACCTGAATGGAGACTGGTGTGGAGCGATCTTAGACTCCGCCTCCTCCAGCAGAGCCAGCGCTGATTGGTCGAGTTCCGTACTCTGGCCAATCAGCGCTGGCCAATGCATTCTATTAGCCCGATGAAGTAGAGCTGAATGTGTGTGCTTAGCACACACATTCAGCTCTACTTCATCAGGCTAATAGAATACATTGGCCAATCAGCGCTGGCCAATGCATTCTATTAGCTTGATGAAGCAGAGTGTGCACAAGGGTTCAAGCGCACCCTCGGCTCTGATGTAGCAGAGCTGAGGGTGCACAAGGGTTCAAGTGCACCCTCGGCTCTCCTACATCAGAGCCGAGGGTGCGCTTGAACCCTTGTGCAGCCTCAGCTCTGCTACATCAGAGCCGAGGGTGCGCTTGAACCCTTGTGCACACTCTGCTTCATCAAGCTAATAGAATGCATTGGCCAGCGCTGATTGGCCAGAGTACGGAATTCGGCCAATCAGCGCTGGCTCTGCTGGAGGAGGCGGAGTCTAAGATCGCTCCACACCAGTCTCCATTCAGGTCCGACCTTAGACTCCGCCTCCTCCAGCAGAGCCAGCGCTGATTGGCCGAATTCCGTACTCTGGCCAATCAGCACTGGCTAATGCATTGTATTGGCGTGATGAAGCAGTGCTGAATGTGTGTGCTTAGCACACACATTCAGCTCTACTTCATCGGGCTAATAGAATGCATTGGCCAATCAGCGCTGGCCAATGCATTCTATTAGCGTGAACTGAGTTTGCACAGGGGTTCTAGTGCACCCTCGGCTCTGCTACATCAGATTGCTACATCTGATGTAGCAGTGCCGAGTGTGCATCAGATGTGTAGTTGAGCAAAACTGACTCAGCACTGCTAAGTCTGCATTCGCATAGGAATGCATTGGCCAGCCTTCGGCCAATCAGCGCTGGCTCTGCCGGAGGAGGCGGAGTCTAAGGTCGGACCTGAATGGAGACTGGTGTGGAGCGATCTTAGACTCCGCCTCCTCCAGCAGAGCCAGCGCTGATTGGTCGAGTTCCGTACTCTGGCCAATCAGCGCTGGCCAATGCATTCTATTAGCCCAATGAAGTAGAGCTGAATGTGTGTGCTTAGCACACACATTCAGCTCTACTTCATCAGGCTAATAGAATACATTGGCCAATCAGCGCTGGCCAATGCATTCTATTAGCTTGATGAAGCAGAGTGTGCACAAGGGTTCAAGCGCACCCTCGGCTCTGATGTAGCAGAGCTGAGGGTGCACAAGGGTTCAAGTGCACCCTCGGCTCTCCTACATCAGAGCCGAGGGTGCGCTTGAACCCTTGTGCAGCCTCGGCTCTGCTACATCAGAGCCGAGGGTGCGCTTGAACCCTTGTGCACACTCTGCTTCATCAAGCTAATAGAATGCATTGGCCAGCACTGATTGGCCAGAGTACGGAATTCGGCCAATCAGCGCTGGCCAATGCATCCCTATGGGAAAAAGTTTATCTCACAAAAATCACAATTACACACCCGATAGAGCCCCAAAAAGTTATTTTTAATAACATTCCCCCCTAAATAAAGGTTATCCCTAGCTATCCCTGCCTGTACAGCTATCCCTGTCTCATAGTCACAAAGTTCACATTCTCATATGACCCGGATTTGAAATCCACTATTCGTCTAAAATGGAGGTCACCTGATTTCGGCAGCCAATGACTTTTTCCAATTTTTTTCAATGCCCCCGGTGTCGTAGTTCCTGTCCCACCTCCCCTGCGCTGTTATTGGTGCAAAAAAGGCGCCAGGGAAGGTGGGAGGGGAATCGAATTTTGGCGCACTTTACCACGTGGTGTTCGATTCGATTCGAACATGGCGAACACCCTGATATCCGATCGAACATGTGTTCGATAGAACACTGTTCGCTCATCTCTAATCTATAATAAATGCTAATATTTAATATGTAAGCAGAACGATCATTGCAGACACTTGAAGAGATGGATGAAATATTTTTAACCCGCATAAACTCTCCTGTGTCATGAAAATGTGATCAAATTTCATTCAGGTGCAGAAAGTCAGAGCCATATGTCACCAATGTATTTTTGAACAAGGTTAATGAGGCGGCATCTTGACCTCACTAACTGTCTATTAGCATGCAATGTAAATTCAGGAACAACTCAAAATAATGGATATTGGCAGGCAAGGCAAAACACTTCATTCAGTGTGTCTCACTACCCAGTTACATGCAGTCTCAGAACCTGCTGGAAGGAAATTATCTATATCTTATTATTACAATATAAACTATATGTCTAATATGAATAAACTATGTTACACACACATACTGTATATATATATATATATATATATATATATATATATATATATATATATATGTATATAGTGAAAACTATCCAAATCCAGTCTGCCAATCTTGCATCGATGGAAAAAAATTCCTTTATTTGGAAGTAGCTGTACACCAATCCCCATGTATTTCAGAAAGGACCAATTTCCTCATGTTATACAAAAATATAGTCACACATATACCACATCAGATATAGTCACCCCTTAAAGGGGTATTCCCACATCGCATACTCACCAGTCTTCACTGCTGTAAAATCTTCTTTCTTCCTGGTTTCTTGCGTCATTTGGTGGGCACGGTTTCATATACAACCTGCTGTTTAGCCCCACCCCCAAATTAGTGTGTAGCTCCGCCCACCACATAGAGTGATCCTATGGGGTGGCTGAAGGGCCTGTGATGTCATCAAAGGTCCTCAAACAACACTATATGCACAATATTGGACTATGGGAGCGTTCACACTACCGTCGGTGTCCGACATGTAGTGTCCGTTCCTAGTGTCCGCTCAAAATCTGTCACGGACATTAGGAGCGGACACTAGCTGTGTCTGTGACACCTGTCATTCATTTCAATGGGCATCGGGTGCGTTCTTTTGCACTCCGTACCCGTCCTTCCCTGTCCGCAAGTGAAGATGTCCGACTTCTCAAGCGGACAGAAAAACCCTGCATGCAGTGACAGATTTTGAGCGGACACTAGGAGCGGACACTACCTGTCGGACACCGACGGTAGTGTGAACGCCCCCTATGAAGTACAGGCAGGAGCAACTCCATTCTGTGTTACATACAGAGACTGCCTGTCTCTGCCATAATGAACACAATTGAATTAGCTAGCCTGATAACCGGGAGAACAGAAGACGAGTTCAGAAATGAAAGCAGCTCCCCTCCTCTATCTGAGATCAGGAAGCTAGGTCACGTGGTGTAGACACAGGAATAGCTAGAAACACAGGCTGGCTCCCGTACACTTAGCCCCTCCTCCCTCCTCCCTGAGAGCAGGCAGCTACATCATTTGACTTCTGAGCAGATAAGTCAATGGCTGTGTCAACAATAAATTGAATAAAGTAAGATAGTGGACAAACAAAGCAGTTTTTCTGAAGCAGTGTATTTAGGAAAAGTCTTAAATCCACATTAACAAGCAGTATAGATAGGATCCTTGTGATGGGACAACCCCTTTAAGTACCAGGCCAATTTTCATTACTGCATTTTTGTTTTTCCCTCCCCGCATTCCAAGAGCCATAACTTTTTAATTCTTCAGTTCACAGAGTCACACGATGGCTTATTGTTTGCAAGACAAATCGGACTTTGTAATGGCACCATTCAATATCCTGTTAAATGTACTGGAAAGCTGAAAAAAATTCAGAATGAGGTGGAATTGGAATAAAAATGCATTTGCACCAATTTCATATGGATTTAACTTTTACTGTGTTCACTATGTGGTAAACATGACATGTTACTTGTACTGTATTCTGTGGTTCAGTAAGATCACAGTGATACCAAATGTATATAGTATTTGCAATGCTTTGATACTGTTAAAAAAAACTGTAAAATGTTGCAAAATAGAAAAAAAAATGTTGTCGCCATGTTGTGACACCTGTAACTTTTTCATATTTACATGTATGGAGCTGGATAAGACGTCTTTTTATGCAGGACAAGATTACATTTTTGTTGATACCATTTGGGGGATAGGTCCGATGGTTTGATCACTTTTTATAATTTTTTTTTTTAGGAGGCAAAGTGTTGAAAAAAAATGCCATTTAGCTATTTTGATTTTTACCCCCTACACCATTCACCGTATGGGATAAATATTTTAATAATTCAGAAATTTTTGAGCACTAGGATACCTAAAATGATTATGCTTACTTTTGTTTTTTTATTTTTATATGTGAACTAGGTAAGGGGGGTGATTTGAACTTTTGTGTGGTTTTTTTAATACTTCCTAGAACTTTTTTTTCTTCTTTTACTTTTATGTTCAGACTCCCTAGAGACCTTGAACCCTAGGCGGTCTGATCACTCATGCTATTCACTGCAATACATTAGTATTGCAGTGAAAATCCCTTGATTTCTATTACACGCTGCCTATTGGTATGGAAGGTATTTAGACCCCCTTAAATTTTTCACTTATTGTTTTATTGCAGCCATTTGCTAAAATCAAAAGACTTCATTTCTCATTAATGTACACTCAGCACCCCATCTTGTCAGACAAAGAAACAGAAATGTAGATATTTTTTCAAATTTATTAAAAAAGAAAAACTGAAATATCACATGGTCATAAGTATTCAGACCCTTTGCTGTGACACTCACTTTTTCTGTCAAGATGGGGTGCTGAGTGTACATCAATGAGAAATAAAATGAACTCTTTTGATTTTAGCAAATGGCTGCAATAATACAAAGAGTGAAAAATTTTAAGGATCTAAATGCTTTCCATACCCACTGTAGAATCATACTAATGACAAGCCTGGGAGCCTTCATTAGGCTCCCGGCTATCATGGCATCCAATCACCACCCTCTGATGCCAATTCGGAGAGCAGCGATCAGTGAAAGATGTAATGGATATCAGTGATTTCTTGAAAAAATGTAGAGACTATTGAATACGTAAAGGATATGTAGCTGGTCTGTTTTGATATTATTTCCTTGTACACTTCCATTGAACATGATGAGGGTCTTGAGGCAGTTGTCTCAGCCTTGGTCAGAGCCTAACATCATTCCTGGGGCTTCCACTTCATCCTCGCTTTTCTGGAGGTCATCCTCAAGAAGAATTATTTTCTTTTTTGGGACTACTTCTATTGACCTAAGAGGGGTACCACCACGGGTTCCACTGTGGACCCAACTTATGCTAACATCTTCATTGAAACCCTAGAGGAGAGGTGATTTATACATCTACCCATTGGGGTCATGTCTAGTGCTGGTAAGTTATGTAGACAACATATTTATAATCTAGGTGGGATCGGAGATTGAGTTACGTGCTATATATGATGAGCTCAAATACAGTTTTTGGACACTTTGATTTATGTGGAAAATAGAAATTTTATGTAGGATATTTTCATTAAACCAATGGATCAGAACAATTTGTTGCAGTTTCAGAATAACCATCCTAAGAAAATGATAGAATCACTAAAATTGAGTCAACTACTTAGGGTCAAATGTATAGTAGGTGACGCGTCTCGGATTAATAAAAGGATAGATAAAATGTGTATTAAATTTCATGATAGAGGTTATCCAAAATATATCCAAATGGTCTAATATTTTCTAAAGAGCACATGATGTACTATGTATTGGGCATCTTTCATTAAACAAAGGATGCTATGCAAACTGCTTGCAGTGACAGCTGATAGCAGTAGGAGAAGGGTATGCATGCGCTATGCTATTCTATACCTATGAGTAAGAGTGGAAGAGCATGCATGCGCACTAGCCTTACTGACTCAGATGGGTCATCAATTATTAAACCTGGCCCATCTCACCCCTGAACACTTTTCTGGTGACAACGACTGGCTTAGTTCCTCACTATGCTACTACTACATCATTACTGCTGCTGGTAATTTATGACTATGTACTGCCTGATGATTTGTAACCAGTTGATTTAATGTTGTCATCCTAGATTGTTGTTAAACATTCAAAAATGGCCCAATGCCATTGTAAGGTTTGGTGTCACTGAGTGCAGCAACTGGGATTTCATTTATTTGGCTTTGCATTTATTTTATATTTTGTTGTATGATGAGACTAAGATTCAAATTGGTATACATACTATGGTATATAATTGGTATACTTGGAATGATTTAAGACATTAAAGTAATAATGAAAGAAACATACAGCAGGTGGATGAAAGAGACTGTCGATGATTATAAAAAAAAAAGTAAAAGCAGGGAAATTAGGTAAAAGTTAAAATAAAATTACCTATTGTCTCCTGCACCATAGCATACATCCACACATGACCACTACTGACCTCATAGGATTTGTACATCAATTTGTCAAGTTCTCATCTAGCAATAACTTCTTATCTAGCATTCAAATCACTTGTAGACTGCACTCTTCAATCATGTCCATACATTGAAGATTAGGGATATACACATGATATTGCTGTCCTTTACTTTCTCTTTGCTGAAATTAAAGGTATCCAGTATCTCAAATAACTTGAATATGTAATCCAAACAGGGAATTATAAACAATCTCTCAGTGCACCAGTGACTTTGTCTAAAAAAGAATTTTTTGATCTTTTCTTCTTCTCTTCCCCACTGGCAGAATGCCATTTGATCCCAGTGACCTCTGCAAGTTTGCATTTTCTTCTGATTCACTCTTCTAGTTCCTGAACTGCTTTCCTGATGATGACTTTTGGCTCTGTTGTAGTCCATGTCCCAGGCTAGGTTCTGTGTTCACGTTCTTGTGCTGTTACCACATTCCTGTGCTGCAAGCTCATTCTAGTTCTAACTCTGTTCTCTAGCTTTTCCATGTTCCTTGTTACAGCTTCTGGTCTACTACTGGTGTCCATACTCCTTAGTTTATCTCCTGGTCTGTTTCTGATGCCCATGTTCCTTGTCTGTCCTGTTTACCACTCCATATCTGGTCTTTTTTTGGTCCTATCATGCTGTCATGTCCAGCTGCCAACTAGTGACTATTCTGGGGACAGTGACCTGGTGATCCACCTACAACAACGTCCACTTTTCCACACAGAGGTTTACATTTAATATATACAGTACTTTTCCAAGGATACCAAATGTGAATAACTGCACAATAACAGCGGCGCTGTGGAGTTGGTAGGCCAAACCATCGACTCCTCTATTTTTCCACAGCCCAACTCAGATTCCTGCTCCCATTCCTCCATAAATGACAGCTATGGTTGGTCAGAAGCAGTAAAACTTCTCTAATTCATTGAAAAGCTAGTGATTTCATTTGTATACCTGTAAATATGGAATAAACTACGCATCTAATGAATTATACAAAACTAATAATTGTATTATAAAATTAAAAAATAGTCAATTAACCCTGATTAACAGCTCAAAATAATACAGGACTTTTGGCCAGTATTCATAGTAAAATATGTTAAGAAGTTTTCTTGATTACTTTGAAGCTGAAGCAGATCACTTTGAGCTCATATAGGTTATTCTTTTTGATTAATTTATTTTATATTTGAATGTATTAAATATTTTGGATGTCTGTAATTTTTGGCCCATTCGCGCAGAAAGAAAGATAGTCATCCCTAATGGTGACCATTTCTTTTTTTCATTTTGTTTCCTGAAGCTAATTGTCACATTTATTTATAGTAGTCTGGTCATGGGTTTGGTTATAAGACAACTACACAATAAGGCAAATATCAGTTATGTTTCAACAGCATTTAGTATTTTTTCCTACATTGCTTCTCAGTATTCATCTTGAAGTGCAATGTCTTTTCTATTTCACATAGTGATAATAATTCTGCATTTTACATCAGCGTATTGAAAATGTATACGCATTAATATTCCCTACCATAGCTGGACTGCATACATATTGAAACTGACTGTTCTGACCTTTATCCAACACCTTTTGCTTTTCCAAGGTCAACTTGCCTTTTACTTTGATAGCAGCCTTGTGCAGATCTGTAAGTGTGTCAAGACATACTGAATGTGTGAGAACGGCCGGAGTGGTGCTCAATTATAGAACATCTGTTAAAATGTGTTCAAGGCTCTGATTGAAGGCGTTTCAAGCATCTGAAATCCAATGAACATCTCAGAACTTTGTCTGACAAGGCAGTTTGGCAGCTGCGATAAAAAGATTTATGGATGTCACCTGTGTCTAGAGCAGAATCATTCTATTTATTTAATCTGTAGAAAGTCAGCAGATTCCATTAATGGACAACACAAAGAACTTAGGGAAACTTTCTATATCTAAGGACAGGTTCTAAATATTATATACTTCAGTACATGTTTTATCAAGATATAATCTCTTATGGTTGTGCAGGTATTCAGAAAGTAATACTTGGAAAGATAATCATCAGTTTTGATGAAGAGAAAGTTCACCTTTGAGGAATCTTAGCATAGAAATCCTTGAAATGAGAAGTTTTATACATAGCAACTCTTTAATATACAGTTAATAATAACAGCAATTGTTTAATTGATTGTCTTGTGACTGCTCTCCGTATATCAGGTTTGACTTTATAACCTTTTGTATACCAGTACTGTGAAAAGTAGTCAACAAAGGCACATAATTAGAGACAATGTACAGGTCTGATATGATTGGTAGCACTTAGAAATTATGCTGGAGTCTGACTGGCTGCTAGGACAGCTGCTGCACTGTCCCTATGGTGAACAAACTGGGGCAGATTCATTATGCCTTGTCCTCAAGTTTTCTGGTGTACAAGGCATTGAGTCACAAAATGTTTTTGTAAGGGAGCGTGGTACTATTCCGTTATCGGGCCAGCAGCAGCGCATTTCAGCACCAGCTTTCGGGACAGCAGTTCAGTTCAGCAGCGGGAATTACAATGACATCCGAGGACTGCTGGCCCGATGCTTGTGCCCAGTAGCCAGTACATCAATGACCCCCCCTCCATCTCCTCCTCCTTCCAGTGCTGCCCCCCAGCTCTCCTTACATCTACCCCGTACCCTCTCCCCGCCACATGACTAAGCCGATGCTGGCCCGATGATAGAGGCCGTGCTTGTGTGTAGTAGGCAGTACATCGATCGATGCCCTCATCCTCCTCTTCCTTCCAGTGCTGCCCCCCAGCTCTTCTTACATCTGCCCCGTACCCTCTCCCTGTAATAGGCCTCACCGTAAATCTTGAGCAATGAATGCTACTAGATAGCCGCCGGACGCTGCAGAAAGTTTGTCCCTCCGGCTCGCTGTAGCTCACCGTTCCTATAGTCGGCGTGTTTCTTGTCAGGGCCTGGATTGAGCCCCGGTGTCTTTCCTTTCGGTCTCGGTACTAGCGCTGAGGTGAGGCCTAGTCGTGTGGCGGGGAGAGGGTACGGGGAAGATGTAAGGAGAGCTGGGGGGCAGCACTGGCAGGAGGAGAAGGATGGGGGAGGGGGGTCATCGATGTACTGGTTACTGGGCACAAGCATCGGGCCAGCAGTCCTCGGATGTCATTGTAATTCCCGCTGCTGAACTGCTGTCCCGAAAGCTGCTGCTGAACTGCGCTGCTGCTGGCCCGATAACGGAATAGTACCGGGAGCGTTCACACGGAGTAACGCGCTGCTCATTTTGCAAAATTACGCGTGCAAAGTTACGCACGTTATAGGAAAAAAAAACCCCATTGAACTCAATGGCTTACTAGATTTTACACGTGTATTTTTACACATATATTTGGGACAAAATGAGTGGTGTGTTACTCCGTGTGAAGGCTCCCTAAGGCTAAGGCCCCACATAGCGAACCAGAGCAAAAAAAGCACTGTGGTAAAAAGCGCTGCAGGAAAGACCATGATGCTTTTTGTAGTGCTTTCATATTCAATTATACCTATACGGAAACCACCACTGTTTCCCTACGTATAATTAACATGCTGCGATTTACAAAAATGCAAAGTTTTTTGAAATCGTAGCATGTCCACTGTAGATATTTTTCTGTAATGTGTGGTTGGGAATAGCCAGAATTTCATCCACATTGCAGTGACTGTAAAACACTGCAGTTTTTGCCACAGCATTTACACTACATGGGGCTCCAGACTCAGTCAGGCTTTTGCACATAAATTTGAGGACTTTTTCTTGTTTATACTGCCCTCTTCTTGTTCCACCAGATTTATGATCTGTAAGCGAATTGCTAGTTGTGCAATTCCCTAGTGCTGCTGCTGGAACAATGGAAGAAGGGAAAGACCGAGACAGTGAGCCTTAAACTCGACCTAACCCCTGTCCCTACCTAATTGCCACAACTGAGTAAGTGTACAGAGAACAAGACAAACAACACAGAAGCGAAGTCAACAAGCCAAGGGTCAAAGCTAGGGATTCAAAGCAGTACAAAATCGTAACCCAAAAGAATAGTCACAAGGGTAGCCAAAGGTCAGAGGTCAATAATATAATAGAAAGAGCAAATAGGAAGCTAGCGAGGACAAAATCACAGGACACAGTCCAAATAGCCAGCCAACTTGTGTGGGCTGATGACCTGTATATAGGAAACCCAGGATCCGCCCCAGACTTGATTGGTAGATAGGTTGTCAATCACACAGGCAAGGCTAAGATTAACTATTTGATGAACAGAGGGAAACAAGATGCAGGGCATGGATGTGGTGGAAATTCAATTACAGAGGAGAGGTAAAAGGGAAGTGTTCAGACAGAACAACAAAAAACTCTAAGCAAGGAATCAAACTGAACATGCCCCCAGTGCCGCAGTGTGTGAGCAGAGGGTGGCGCAGAGACTCTAACAGGCAGAGACGTTACATGATCATTTATGCCAGTTCACTGGAATAAATGATTATTGAAATCTATGCCAGCTATGAGTGCAGTGCAGGCATACAACCCTGCAGAGGGTGTGCCTGATTTATGAGGATGTTGAGCATTATGGCCAAACATCCTTTGTTTGTGATCTCTGTCAAAAGGACATTGTTTCTGAAATGTTCTGGTTTGTTCAGATGAAAACTAAGGCTAAGGCCCCACAGGTTGTAATCGCAGCGCTAAAGCGCTGCAGAAAGAACCGCGGTGTGAACACATTGCGGTTCTTTCCGCAGCACTTTTAAGAGAAAGTTCACAGTCCACAGTTTTCCTCTGTGGACTTTGTCTTAACATTATATCTATGGGAAAGCCGCCAGCATTTCTGTAGATATAATTGACATGCGGCGATTTGAAAAGCCACAACGGCTTTGCAAATCGCATCGTGTCTACGCTGCGATCTTTTCCGCAAAGTGGGGATGGGATTCGCATGAATCCCATTCACTTTTCCTGCACTGTACAACGCCGCGATTTTTCCCGCAGCGTCTCCGCTGCAGGCAAATCGTGGCATTTACGTCTCGTGGGGCCCTGGCGTAAAGGGAATTTGTCATGTGGTTTTTCCACCCTATACTGATCCCAGCATGTGAACCATCAAGTACCTTTGGAGCCTCTTACTAAGCTTTTTGTTCCTGGAAAGTCAAGTAATAAGCTTGGCTTTGACACTGAAAATGTGATCTAATTAAAGGGATTATTTATTTATTTTGCTTACTTGTATAGCGCCATCATATTCTGCAGCACTTTTACAGACATCATGGTCACGTTCCATATAGGGCTTAAAATCCACATTCCCACATTCCACATATCAGTATGTCTTTTCAGTATGGGAGAAAACCCATGCAAATATGGAGAACATACAAACTCCTTGCAGATATTGTCCATGTCAAGATTTGAAACCAGGACTCCAGTGCTGCAAGGCTGTAGTGCCAACCACTTTGCCACCATGCTGCCTACACATGTGCTTTTTGCCCATTAGGGCATTCTGTCAATCATTCCACTTATAAAATGCATTTTTTTTTTAATGAATGTATTTATTAGGTTTTTCCATATAAACAGAGGAAGGCCCCATTCACACAGGGCACGGATAGCGGATTTTGGTCCTGATTCTGACAGGGGAAGCCACGTCAGAATAGGGCCAAAATCCGCCTGCCCCGAATTCTGATAGTCACGGCACTCCAGTCCGGCGTAGGCTCAAATGAATGGGCCCAGTCCGGAGCATGCTGCTGCGAGGCCGCCCCGCCCCTGGATCTGCCCCTGGCTATCTCCAGTGTTGCAGAGTGGCAGCTCCAATTTTCCCTGCCAGTCTGTGTTTTTAACACTGCATAATGATGTCACTGACTCTAGCATGGAGCAATCACTATGGTCTGTGAATGTCCAAAGCAAGAGTAACACAGATCAGCAAGGAGAGGGGACCTGCCACTCTTCAAGAGTAGAGTGGGGAGGGATGAGTATGCCAGCCATCAGGGAAATTTTAATTTCTATGGATAAACCCTTAATGATGAGTAAAATGCTTCTCACACATTTGTTTAGATGAATGACATGGCAGCAAAAAAAAAAAAAACTGTTTACACTGTAATTTATTTAAAGCACACTCCGTGTAAAAATGTTTTATTTCCCCCCTTTGATACCTAGCAATGTTCTGCTTATTTCCGCACTGCCTCCCTAGTACATTAATATGTTATGACCCACAACTCAATGCCCATTTCACAGCTGTTGTTATGTGTAATTTAACACTCTCATCTGTGACCATCACATAATAGGCGAGGTATGACACTGAATATAATGTGTGAAAATGACAACACTCAAAATTAACACTGTTCACAAAGTAGCTTTTTAACTTGGACGTTTATTATTCATAGGCCGCAATTTAATCCACCCCCCTGCGACGCCAAACAGAATAATTAAAGGCTCCATCCCACTAAGAGATAAATAATTAAGACAAGTTTGAGAAATGGAGGAGTAACTTGGCTGAGCGTTTTAAGAAATGATTTATTGCTCCACAGCTCATTAGGATCATACTGTATGTTTTCTGTGGAAAGAGCACTACAGTAGCAGGCAACTGAAAGGAGATTGACTAATGATCTCTGTTGACAGGGCCTGCAAGCTGTGGATAAGTATGCTCTGCTACTTCTTCACACTTATAAAATAAAAATTATCTGAAAAGAAATGTCTTCTTATTTGTCGTATGTTGTCATGGTAACAATTTCCTGAAAATACTTATAGAATAATACTGAAATATTAAAAGGTTTTGTCAAAATGTGTCCAGAAAAATAACATTCATGGTAGAAGATGACTCCAAGTTTCAAAAGACATAATGATAGCTATTTATGACCTAACTATAAAAGCAAATCATTAGTGATATGTGCAAGTGTATTTCTGGTACAACAGATATGCCCAGGATCATTTGCCTACTATTCTGCATGTCCCCTGACCGCATAACTGGCGATAAAGTTGACCCTTTAATGAGGCAAGATAGTTTGGGTGTTAACGCTCAACGACTTTTTTCACACTTTTCCTTTCTGGCTTCCATATTTCATAAATTTTTTATTTTTCTGTTGACTTAGTAATATGAGTACTTATTCCATCTATGATGGGTTGTACATTCATTTGACACCATATTGGGGAACATATAATGTTTTTATTAAATGTTATTTATATTTTTGGGAGTCCATGAGAAAAGACCTACAATAGAGATGAGCGAACAGCGTTCAATCGAATAGCTATTCGATCGAATATCGGGCTGTTCGAGATATTTGATTTCAATCGAATACCACGTGGCAAACGCAGTAAAAATTCGTAACCCCTCCCACCTTCCCTGGCGCTTTTTTTGCACCAATAACTGTGCAGGGGAGGTGGGACAGGAACTACGACAACGGAGGCATTGAAAAAAATAGGAAAAAGCCACTGGCTGCCAAGATCAGGTGGCCTCCGATTTATAAGAATAGTGGCCACCATGTTCATGTCATTTGCGGCTTGGAGAGATAGGGACAGAGATCTGCTGAGGGCTTGAGAGGGATTAGTTTATGCTAGGCAGGAAATCTGAAGAACAACAACAACTCTTTTCAGAGCTATACTGCAGGGAGAGGAGTCAATATACGTTCAATCCAACTTTCCACGGTGTGTGACCCCCAAAACCTAAGTGGGATACACAGCAATTCAATCAAGCTATATACGCTCAATCCAACTTTCCACGGTGTGTACCCCCAAACGCCAAAGTGGGATATACAGCAATTCAATCAGGCTATATACGCTCAATCCAGCTTTCCACAGTGTGTGCCCCCAAAACCTAAGTGGGATACACAGCAATTCAGTCAGGCTATATACGCTCAATCCAGCTTTCCACGGTGTGTGCCCCCAAACGCCAAAGTGGGATACACATCAATTCAATCAAGCTATATACGCTCAATCCAGCTTTCCACGGTGTGTGCCCCCAAAACCTAAGTGGGATACACAGCGATTCAATCAAGCTATATATGCTCAATCCAGATTTCCACGGTGTGTGCCCCCAAACGCCAAAGTGGGATACACATCAATTCAATCAAGCTATATACGCTCAATCCAGCTTTCCACGGTGTGTGCCCCCAAAACCTAAGTGGGATACACAGCAATTCAATCAAGCTATATATGCTCAATCCAGATTTCCACGTTGTGTACCCCCCGAAACCTAAGTGGGATACACAGCAACTCAGTCAGGCTATATACACTGAATCCAGCTTTCCTGGTTGTATTCCACTCTCAAATACAAGTGATATACAGCTAAATATAAAATAACATCTCTTTTTATGGACTGAAGCTGAATGGTGGGCCTGACACTGTATACGCTGCTGGGGCAAGTGACAACTACAAAAGAGGGGTAAAATAATTCTGGGGGTGGCACGGCTGAATTGGCACTAATGGGCACAAAATAACATCTCTGTTTATGTGCTGAAGCAAAAGAATGGGGCAAAAACTTAAAATGCAGGGGCCCCAATCTATCTCTAACTCAAGAGAGCATACATACGCAGGTTCTATCATGCAGTTATAAGTAGAAGAGTGGCTCTCCAAGTGAAAGTTGGGGTTCATTGTGTACACCCTATGCAACCAAAAAGGCTAACTGCAGGGTGTACTTGCACCCCCTTGCCAAACTCACCCAAACCTCAGCTGGGGGAAGCCTCCACTCACCCCAAGGGCCACAGGTCCAACTTCTACACCCAATACGTGTAAGGTGCAGAGGGATCGGAGAGGACAGGGCTGTGGTTGACCAGGTACTCACGCAACATGTGACTATACTTTTCCCTCCTGATGACACTAGGCCCCTCAGTGGCGGTAGTTTGGCTGGGGAGGGGGGGCATTAACGTGTCCCAGACCTTGGAGAGTGTTCCCCTGGTAGTTGTGGACCGGATGGCAGTTGTTAGCCTCTTGGAGGAAATCTCCTCTCTGCTGCCAGCGAGGGTTTACATTTCCATCATATTCTGCACCAGTTGCTGGTGGCAATCATTTATGCAATTTTTTCCTCTCCCCTACCAGAACAAAGGATGAGATTTTTTTCTTATACCGGGGGGTCGAGGATTGCAAAAATCCAATATTGTTTGTTCTCCATGATGTGAACTATGCCTTTGTCTCTTGAAAAGCAACCCAACATGAAGTCAGCCATGTGTGCCAGTGTGTTACTTGGCATAACTTCGCTGCCCCCAACTAGAAGGGTCACTATCCATTTCCTCCATTTTCCACTCCCCTTCAAACCATCCGTGCTGAAGCAATAGGATGCACTGAACTTCCCCTCAAGCCTCGTGTGAGACAGTAAGAAAATTCAATGGTACCGCACACTTGGGGTAGTATGTGGTGTTAACAAAATAGGATCCTTCGACCCATGTAAACCATTTGCAAATAAATCTTGTTGCACACACCAATATTCGGTGAAAGGAATGAGTGATTTTTACAATACAATGAACACCATTGACACAAAGCAAGATATAGAGATTGGATGAGGCCCTGCCAGGACTTTTGGGCTGGGAGAGTTTGCACCCCGGGCCCATCCTCAACTACATTCACCCGGCCTGTCATTGCAGAGAAGCAGTGTCCCTGACCGCAGGCACTTGTCCATGCGTCAATGGTCAAGTGGACCTTACAGCAAAGCGAGGTGCCGCAGTTGCCAGCAGGTCACAGAAGACCTGAGTCTCCACAAGCTGAAATGGCAACATCTCCTGGGCCAGCAGTTTTAAGATGAGGCTTGGGCATGTGGGTGGGTTGCACTGTACTTCTGCCGGCGATGAAAGGCCTGAGAGATGGGGAGTTGCTGGGAAGAGGCGCATGATGGTGCAGGCAAAAGGAGCAGTGGCAGGAAAAGGTTAGGATGAGGGTGAACTCCCCAAAGTGTCAGAGGCAGATGTGGAGGTGACCTGGCTGGTTGTGTGGACTGCAGCACCAGCACTGGCGTCACTGAGGATGGGTTGCTTGTCCACAACAACTAAATCACCCAGAGATGGCGCATGCTCCAGTGTTTGGACACCAGGACTCACAAAGTCATCTGGTAGCTCCTGGGATTTGTGAAGTGATTGGACAGAGTGGGCGACAGTTAAAGGACCTAAGAACATCTCTTGGGAGGGGGGAAATGTGAGATGACTGTGCTGGGAAGATTGGGCATGTTGGGAGAAAGGAGGACCAGACTCTTGGCAAGAAAGAGGACTTGAGGTAGTGGCTGACTGGCTGGTGGATAAGAAGCTGTAAGTATTATCCGCTAGCCATTGTAACACCTGTTCCTGGTGCTCAGTTCTGTTCAGTGTGGTACCCTGCTTAACGCAGCTATCAAGTCAGGGATTGTGATGAGCGCTTGCTAATGTTTCTTTAGCTTTAAATTTGGGTTTCTGTCCATACAATTGAGGAAGAAAGGTTTCCAGGTATTTTTCCACTTTCATAGAGGTTTTTTTGAGTGTGGAAAGTGTCTAGTTGATAGGCTGTGATAGTGGGGCAAAATTGTAACTTGGGCATGTTAGATGACCCCCGGCATGCTTCCCCTGCTGTCCCAGTTACATTCCAGAGGTGTTGTCATTATTTGCTAAGGTGTCATAGTGGACTTAGTGACCTTCTTTAGTCGAATAGTGGTTTCCCCAGAAACGAACATTTTTTTTCCCAATAGACTATAATGGGATTCGATATTCGTTCGAATAGTCGAATATTGAGGGGCTATTCAAATCAAATATTGAATATTTCACTGGTCGCTCATCTCTACCCATTAAGACTACTGGATACCTGTCATGTATGAAGTTGAAGATATTTCATTAGCTGGAAATTCTTTGGAAAGGAATTATTTTCAATTTTTATTCACACAAAATTAAAACTGAGCTATCACCAAGTGTTAACATCAATGTGAAAAGTTCAAAAGGTTTTTGAACCCCGCTATTTTTGTTTTAAATAGGTTGTTACCAGCGCTGCACCTCCCATGAGGCGACCTGAAGCGAACGCTTCAGGCGGCGCTATGCCAGGGCCTCAGGGAGGGCGGCATTTTTGCTAACCTAAGCCAGTCCAGGACAAGCTGTCCTGGACTGGCTTAGCACGGAGCGGTGGTTTGGGGAGGCCACTGGAGCAGCGCTGCTCCAGCAGCCTCCCCGCACGCTCAGGCAGAGCGCAGGCAGTCTCTGGGCCTGCTCTCTGCCGTGAACGGCGATAAGCCCCGTCCCCTCCGCTAAGCCACTCCCCCGGCGGGGGGGGGGGGGGCGGCTTTCTGCACTTCGCCTCGGGTGGCGAAAGGGGCAGGTTCACCCCTGGTTGTTACCCACTGGATTACTCCAGCAGGTAGCAGCTGATTTTCACTAACCTATCCCCACTACTGTCTATGACCACCGCCAATTAGGCACAAAATATTATGTCCCAGAAGCACTCTTCCTCATCAGTGTCAAGATAGTCTGTTACCTGACTGATTACTCCAGCAAGTAACAGACTAAAGTACCTCTGCGGGAGTCTGTATGGGGGGCAGTATATTGTACAGGGGCCTATAACAGGGGCACTTACTATATGAGGTTTCTCCAACAGGGGCCCTTACTGTAACGGGAGTAGTATACTGTATGGGGGCTATAGTATACTGTATGGAGGCCAATAAAGGAGGTAATATATTGTGTGGGAGGATCAGTAAAGGGGGCACTATACTGTGTGGGAGTCGAAGGGGCCCAGTCAAAAGCTTTCTGTGAAGCTCCGTGTTTCCTAGTTGTGACTGTGTATCAGAAGAAAATTTGGTGGCACAGTGCCCATTACATGTCCTGCCTTTGTTTGCAATTGCGCTGTGAATGAGAAACCTGGATTGCTGTGAACTGGAACAGTATTGTCTTTAGGAACAAATCTAGGTTCTATTTGGTTTTCAACAACAGTTGGGTATGAGTGTAGAGTATTTGCGCAAAAAAAGATGTCTAAGGGTGCATTCACACAGAGTAACATGCCGCGTGACCTGGCATGTATACGCCATGTGAGATTTTGAGCGCCGTATACACTCCCATTGATTTCAATGGGAGTTAGTCTCGTATACGCCGCGTTATTTTGCAGCCATGATTTTGCGGCCGCAAAATCACAGCCACAAAATAATGCGGCGTATACGATCCAGGCCATGTGTGAATGCACCCTAACATTGATTACATCACATTTATGTCTTATGTGTTTCAGTACTTTTACGCTTGTATGGAACAGGGGGGTGTTCTACTGGGAGTGATGCTTCGATAAAAGTGGGTGTGGCCTATGTTGCGAAATTGCGCACATAAAATGCACCAAATTTTGGCGCTTTTTTCACTGGCGTAAACTAAATCAACTAATAGTAATAGAAACTTCTGTTTCAGAAGTTTTCCTGCTCTCCCTTCTTCTCACTTCCTGTATTTCATTCCCCCCCCCTCCCTTTTGCTGAATGCGACACTATGAAGTATAACAATACTTATGCAGATCAGATAATATGCAGATGCTTATTGAGAATGGACTCGTTGTTTTCTGTGTGTTTACATAGAGAGATAACAGACTTGGCTTTATCAGCAAACTGCAATTAGCTGAACTGATTGTCCTACCGCTAGATCAGTAAGTGACGTCATTTGTCCTATCATACAGGTCCGGCGTTATGGTAATGCTGTGTAAACAATGGGAGGAATAAATTCGCATAGCAGGCAAACAAAGCAGCATTTCTAAAGCACTATATTTAGGAAAACTATTCAATTTACATAAGCTACCAGTATAGATAGGATCCTTGAGATGGGACAACCTCTTTAAGCTACACAGTCTAATAATGAGCATATTTATCAAACAGCATTATACAGTTTAAAATTTAAGACTGTCTAGTCTATGGTTGCACACTTCTAAATTTTAGAAAGTAATAGTAAATGTACCCCAATAACCATATTTGTGAAGAGATGCAAAAACATCTCAAATATCCATCCTTTTCCTACCAAGGAAATATCAAAACCTTTATTGTTTCTCATATTCATTCTAATCTTGATTAGTGAAATGCACTACTAATCAGTCTCCCACTAATTAAAATTTCCTCTCTCCATTCTATTCTGAGTGGAGCAGACTAACATTCTCCATAATGTGAATCTCCCAAACCGGCCTCAAAGATTTGTCTTCGACTTGCACTAGTTACCCTGGACATTTAATTACTACCCAATCTTCACTTTGAAATGTACCCTAAATTAATTCTCTTTAGGTCCCATGCAAACGAGGCAATCCAGACTAGAAAATAGGCCTGTATACCTTGGGGTATCAGATAACTGACATTGAGTTCATCCCAGGCTTATGCTTATGTTTGCTTACAGTATATTCTTGATTATTGTATTTTACCTGCCTGATTGTACTTTGGTATGTGTTATTCTTGATTCTCACTATCCTTAGAACCCACAGTGATCCAGCTAGCATTATAGATCACTTAGTGGGATAGCTAGGGCATCAGCACTGGGGAACCAACATGTCCCAGTGGGCCCACAACTTAGGTATACCAATATTATCACTATATGGTGACCATATAGTGGTACATATTGGCTCTACACAGGGCTCTGCAGATATTTTAGGTGAATACAGTGCAGTAACATCTGGTGACTTACGGGTGATGTCTATAACTAATTGTTCAAATTCCCCGTCTCTTCCATCTGCACCACCATGACCACTTCTTCCAGTCTCTGTAAAGTTTGCAGCACAGACATCTTTGGCTCCTTACTTTTCCAGGTACCTGTCCCACATTGTCCTTACCAGTAGGATGGGATCCCACGTGGCGAAAACGCCACAGGAAAAAAAAACGTGACATTCTAGCAAATCCCATCCACACATTGCACAAAAATACGTGCATAACTATGGAAACGCTGGCGGTTCCACTATATATAATGGAAGCAGAAAGTCCAAAGATATCTCTATAGACCTTCTGTGAAAAATGTCGTGGGAACAATGTGTTACTGCCTCCGTTTTTTCTGTAGCGCTTTTTTGCTGCTGCCCGCTACGTGGGGCCATAGTCTTAATAAAGTCGAAGTGCCACTTTAATTACATTTATTTCCCCAGTTGTATTATGCCTCTGATTCCCCTTGACATAAATACTGCACCCCTAATGCCCCCTTATATGAATGACCCCCCCCCCACACGGAATTTTCCTTGTTCACGCACAAGACGTCTGGGAGGCGCGATGACATCACAGCATTGTGCCTGCCTGTGCCGAGAATCAGACATCCACCTGTGGGCTCAGTGTCTTGTAAACTGCAGGCCTGAAGTAGCTTGCAGTTTACAAGATTGTTAACGTGCACAATACGTTTTAAAGAGGACCTATCACCTCCTGGGGCTCATGCAGTGTAATACACTGCTATAAAACCGCTTTCCTGTTCTGTGCCCCCAAAGAAGAGCTATCGGTGCCGGTACCATAGCTCTTCACTGTCAGAAAGGCGTTTCTGACAGTTAGGAATGCCCTTCCTCACAGTAGCGTCTATTGCGCTGAAATGCTAGAGGGGGCGTTGCTTATTGCCCAGTGATGACGTTGAACGGAGAGGAACGCCCCCCCCAGTGCTCGCCTATGGACAAGCACTATCAGGAGGGGAGGGAGGCGTTCCTCACCGCTCTCACAGTACAGCACAATAGCCGCTGCTGTGAGGAAGGGCGTTCCTGACTGACTGTCAGAAATGCCCTTCTGACAGTGAAGAGCTACGGTATCGGCACCAATAGCTCTTCACTGGGGGCACAGAACAGGAAAGTTGATAGTGTGCTGAATTCAGCGCACTGTCAGCTTTTTAGCGGTGCATTACACCGCATGTGCACCAGGAGGTGAAAGGTCCTCTTTAACTAGATCGGTGTCTGCAGACTCCGATCTAGTTTAAAGGAAAGGATGTATTAATGGTGGTCCCCGGAGTGGGCCCCACAGAGTCAATAGACCCGGGCCAGCTGCCCCCTCTGCCCTCGCTAGCTACATCACTGAGATCACTATTATGCAAGAGGTCCTATCTGTTGACTTCGATTTGGACCCGAAAATCCAGGCAATGTACAGACCAGATTTTCTGGCCCAAATTGGCATTTGTACATGTGGCAGACTCATTGCATTTCCTAATCTTACTTTCTTTCATTTACTGTCCCTTAATTTAGCCTTCTCAGTTTCAATTTTTTTTTGATTTTCTAGAAGCACAAGTACGGCCAGAAAATCAAATGTTGTTCTAAAGTTTAGTTACGCTTTAACCCTTTATGCCTACAATTTTGAACACAGAAACCAGGAGACTGGTTAATACAGCTTTCTGTTTATTATATTTATTACTAGCTATAACCCGTGACTTTGTCCACGGCCCCCTCACGCTTGCGCGAACCTCCTGCAGCCCGGCCCGGGGGCCCCCACGCCAACCCACTTGTGGGTGGCGCGGCCCCCTCCCACAGCATTGTGGGCTGGGACCCCACGGCCCCGCTGCTGAGCTTCTGGCTCGCCCCTTTTCCCCCACCCACGCCCCTGGCCCCCTTCAGAGATCACAGCCACCTCCTACATCTACCCCTTCCCCCCACCCGTGACCCTCCCCCCAATTCCGCGTGTGCAATCCCCCCCCACTTACCCTCTGTCCTCTGGTCCCAACACCTCCCCCCCGCACCCTCCCTAACCCCCAGCACCTCCTCCAAACCACCAAATCTCCCCCCCCCCCACCTGCCCCCTACCCATCACCTCTTTCCCCCCCCCTCCCTCCCTGGGCTCTATAGTGGGATGAGACCTCAGGGGGGCAGGGGGTGGTGGGTCCAGCCAGGGGAGCAGATGGAGAACTGGATTAGGAGCCTTTCAGGGTGATCCACTGCTTGAAGGGAGAGTGGCGGCACCAGTCCAACACTCTCTGGAGCATGGAGGCCTCGTAATACCTACGGGAGGTCGGGGAGACTGAGGCCACCACATTGTTTTGGCAACGTGAGAACAAAACAAGCCAACCTGGCACACTTACCCTGCCACACAAACTTCAACAGATCACTGTAGAGTAATTTGAAGGAACTAGAGGGGACGTGTTTCGGCAAAGTTTGAAACAGGTAAAGCAAGCAAGGCATCACATTCATTTTGTATATGGCACAGCGGTCATACCACATATACGTGCCTTTTTACCAGCGTTTCAAATCCATCCTGATAACCCGAAGGAGGGGGAGGAAGTTTTTAGAAAAGAGGTCCGCTAGATCCCCGGGAATCCATACCTCCAGGTAACGAATGACAGAGCAAGACCACTTAAAAGTGAAAGAGGCCTCCAAAGTTAATCGAAGTCCCAGCGGAAGTGAGACATCTAAAGCCTCTGACATTTGAAAGGTGATTTTGAAATTGGTAAGGTGGTGGAACTCACGAAGTTCGGACAGTAAGGGGGGAATAGATGTGGCCAGATCCGTTAAGAAAAATAGTAAATCGTTTGCATAGGCAGCGGTTTTAAGGTGTCTACCTCCCATCTTAATCTCGTCACAGCAGTACTAGCCCTAATCCTGCAAAGGAGGGGCTCCAAGGTCAACACAAAGATCAAGGGGAAAAGAGGACACCCCTGGCGCGTGCCGTTCCCTATCGGGAAGGGGGAGGATAAAATCACTATCGGCTTTCACATTCTGTGCCCCTGGTGAAGAGCTATCGGTGCCAGTACCGTAGCTCTTCACAGTCAGAAGGGCGTTTCTGACAGTCAGTCAGGGACGTCCTTCCTCACAGTAGCATCTATAGCACTGTACTGTGAGAGCGGTGGGGAACGTCCTCTCCCATTCTGATAGTACTCGTCCATAGACGTTATCACCGGGCTATAAGCAACACTCTCTGTCACAGTACAGCGCAATAGACGCTACTGTGAAGAAGTTTTTGACAGTCAGTCAGGAATGCCCTTTTGACAGTGAAGAGCTATGGTACTGGCACCGATAGCTCTTCACCGGGGGGAACACAACGGGAAAGCCGATAGTGTGCTGAATTCAGCGCACTGTCGGCTTTCTAGCGGTATATAAAAGCGCATGTTCCCCAGGAGGTAAAGGGTCCTCTTTAACCCCTTCCCGACATGCGCCGTAATAGTACGGCGCGTGTCGGGTCTGTAGCTATGGCGACCGCCCGGGAGCCGGGCGGCCGTCATAGCCGCCGGGTGGCCGTCATAGCCGCCAGGTGTCTACTGCTTTAAGCAGTAGACAACCGGCTCTAATGTCTCCGATCGGTCCCCAGACCGATCGGAGGCATTAACCCCTCCGGCGCTGCTGTCAAAGGCACCGGAGGCGCCATCTTCCCGGCGGCGCATGGGCGCCGCCATTTTGGCAGGGATCGCCGACTCCTGGAGCATGCTCCAGGGCCGACCCCCCGTTGCCATGACAGCCGGGAGCCTTGTTAAGGGCTCCCAGCCAGTCTGCAAATTCTCTCTTTTGCAGGCTGGTGTATACAGCTACATATATATCTCTCTGCAAAAGAGATGATGATTTTTTGCAATGCATTAGCATTGTAATGCATTGCATTAGTGATCAGACCCCCTGGGGTTCAACACCCCTAGGGGGTCTAATAAATGCAAAAAAAAAAATAAAAAAAAAAGTAAAAAAAAATACAAAAAAATATAAAAAGTATTAAAAGTTCAAATCACCCCCCTTTCCCTAGAACAAATATAAAAGTAGTTAAAAACTGTGAAACATATACATGTTAGGTATCCCCGCGTCCGAAATCGCCCGCTCTACAAATCTATAAAAATATTTTTCCTGTTCGGTAAACGCCGTAGCAGGAAAAATAGTCAAAAGTGCCAAACCGCCGTTTTTTCACTGTTTTAATTCTGATAAAAATTTGAATAAAAAGTGATCAAAGCAATAACATTTCCCGATAATGGTAGAACTAAAAAGTACACCCGGCCCCGCAAAAAAAAACGCCCTATGCATCCCCGTACACCTATGTATAAAAAAGTTACGGCCGTCGGAATATGGCGACTTTTAGAAAAAAAATTTTTTAACACCATTTTGGAATTTTTTTTAGGGGTCAAAATGTAAATAAAACCATAGCCCCTGACGAAGGCTGCGTGCCGAAACGCGCGTCGGGCCATTGGAGAGTAGGGACCGGTCCCCTGGTTGCTCACACCACACCACCCACATGGGTAAGTGTTATACATTTTGTGACTCTGGGCTGCTTGTGGTATTTAAAATTGTTCCGTACGGCTACTTGTGACTCAGGACACACTTCCCCGTTTTTTCAGGGTTTATTCATTAATTTATGCATTGACATACAATACTTATATGTGTAGGAACCGCCCCACTTGTTGTGGGAAACGGTCTGTGACTGTTATTTCTTACTATCACTGCATATTATTTTATATATACCTCTTGTAGGTGTCTTGTAGCAATACATGGGGATCTAATTCCACCTTGGTACCCTATTTTCTCCAATCCTATCTCCCTGTATTTGCACTTGTGTTTTACATGTATGTCCAATTTTGATATTTAATAAAGCTTTTTGATATGTTACTGTAACAGTTGCTTCATTGTTATTTATATATGAAGGTGTCATACTTACCTTGTTTTGCTTTGAATTGTTTGCTATTATGGTAAGGACACTTAAACAGGTAGGGCCTGTTTATTGTCTCCCTATTAGGGGGTATAAATTATCACAATTATACCTCTTTTTTATGTGTTGTTCGGTATTTGTCAAGTACAGAATATACCCAGACCATGAACCTACCTGCAGAAATTCCATTCTAGTCAATTCTGTAGTGAGACAGCAGGAATGGAGTTTCTGCGAGGAGGACCTACCTACAGAGTATACCGAGACCATGAACCTACCTGCAGCAACTACAGAATACAGAGACCATACCTGTAGTAACTATATACTGATAACTCAGGCGCACAGCTGTATGCCAGAATTTAGATCTATATCAATTATTAATTGCCATATATTTCCATTATCACAACAAGAAAGTGGCGCAAGTTATAATAAACACGTAAGGCTGCGACATCACCTCCCTGTTCAGACTATATGGCAAATAAATATATATATCTTACATATTTATAAACTATATACATAATATATAGGGTCATTCCATATCAAGTGATCCAAATAGGAATATTTTTTTTACCTGACGTCTTTAGATTTTTTTTATTTTTATGAAGTACAACTTAAGTTAATTACAAATAAAAAGTGTTGAATTTTTTTCTTCATCAGTTAATTTTTTATAGACTTCTAAAGTTTTGAAAAAGTGTGAATTTTGGCCTGGTATGGCTTTACATTTTTTAACATATCTTGGGCTAGAATTAAGATAAATAGGTGGGAGAGGCATCATTTTTCTCAGAGCGGTACCGGCTTTCATTTGATATGTCACAAGATGATGTTTCTTTATATTTTGTTTTGGAGAAATCAAATTCAAAATTTTGATGCGCAATTGTGAAAAAAATGTATGTTCTAAAATTGTGAAAAAATGCATTTGTGTTACTTGTGTTCTTGGTTATATTTGTACAGGTTTTCAACTTGGGACCAAATTGGGATCAATTTTTTTTTTAAGCCTTGAATCATCTGATTTTATGTTTGTGTGAGCTTCTTCCTTTTTTCTTTTCAAATTACAACTTGCTGAATTCAACATTTATATGCAACAAACAAAAAAAATCCCATAAGTGCCAGAATAAATACATCTTATCATAACACAACTTGTCCAGTATTTTCAACCTGAATGCATTGAACAAACCGAAAGAAAAAAGCTGCTCATATCCTCAAGTGCGATTTTCTAAATAGTCTCATCCTAATTATATGTTAACAAGAGTACAAGAACCAATATTTATAACACCTATTTCTACATGTAACAATTGTTTTTTATTATATCACTAAACTTGTAATTAATTAAGAAAAATAGTCCAGTAGATAAATCCTCATTCTATAAAATATGAACTAATCAAACAATTATGGTAATAGGACATTTTTAAACTACTGGCCTTTTATCATCAATTTGTCCTTTCTAGTGAGTGAAATGTAATCTTGTCCATAAGCGCTTACTAGCAATGGCCATTTCCTTTTGTGTCAAAGAGTATGTCCGGCCTGTCATGGTGTTAGGCTCCACCTGAGTTAATATCTGATTTTTGTTGACTTGTAAAATGTCTGGTTTTCTTGGATACAAAAAGGATGGTGCTGGACCAGAAGGATGCAAAAAAGTCAATTTTATTGTCTTCATTTTCACAATCTTTGGAGAGTACAGTAGCCAGCCACCAGCGCCGATCATATTCACAGGTCACATAACCAGTTATGTCATCCATTGCCAATCTTGTGCCGCCTTCTACCACTTCATGGACTTCACTGTCATTTTAGACCACAGGCTGAACAGATCTGAATTCAAGATTTTCGGAATGACACTGTAATAGTTATATTTTAAAATATTATCCCATCGCGATCCCAACTTGAATTTTGGTACAGATGTGGCTAAGGGCATAGCAGGCCCATGTGCATTTTTTTGAAATTTTTAAATAAAACGTTTTTTTTCGGAAATGCGTTTTAAAATTTTGCGTTTGCGTTCAAATGGGTAAAATATTAACAAAGATACTCTTGTGACATATTTGGTGAAAGCCTGTATAGTTCTGAGTAGAATGGCGTTTATTTTGTTTCTCTATCTTTTTTCTAGCCTAAGTTATGAGGAGAAATGTAAAGGCAGGAAACACCGAAATTCGCACTTTTTCTGAACTTTGAAAATCAATTAAAAATCCCAAAAAAATTCTAGAATTTTTTTTTCTTCACATTTTGCATTCTCTGACACACTATTACCAAATGACAAAATCTCAAAAGAATTAAAAATATAGAGGGAAAAATCATTGGTTCACTTGACACGGAATGACCCTATATAGGTATATGTATCTATCTATACATATCAGTGTCATATGTATATACGGCCAGGAATATTTTTTTCCTATATTCCTATTGATACTCATGTATAATATATATATATATATATATATACTAGCTTTTACCCGCGACTTCGTCTGCGGTGAGTTGAGTATTGGGCGGACACAGACGTGTGAAACTGTAAAAGTGCTTTAAAAACTTTGGTGGGCTAGCAAATGTGATTTGATGTGTTATATTGTGTATGTTGTGATACAGACAATGTGATGTGTTATACAGCCTGTGTACAGGAGTATATATGTATCAGGTACTGTATATAGCAGTGATAGGAGATACATGTAATATATAGTATATACAGTTTGTGTACAGGAGTATATATGTATCAGGCACTGTATATAGCAGTGATAGGTAATACATGTAATTATATAGTATATACAGCCTGTGTACAGGAGTATATATGTATCAGGCACTGTATATAGCAGTGATAGGAAATACATGTAATTATATAGTATATACAGCCTGTGTACAGGAGTATATATGTATCAGGCACTGTATATAGCAGTGATAGGAAATACATGTAATTATATAGTATATACAGCCTGTGTACAGGAGTATATATGTATCAGGCACTGTATATAGCAGTGATAGGAGATACATGTAATATATAGTATATACAGCCTGTGTACAGGAGTATATATGTATCAGGTACTGTATATAGCAGTGATAGGAGATACATGTAATTATATAGTATATACAGCCTGTGTACAGGAGTATATATGTATCAGGTACTGTATATAGCAGTGATAGGAGATACATGTAATTACAATGTGATGTGTTGTATTGTGTATGTATAGTGGAAAGCTATATGTAAATGTGAGTGAGTAGAGTGAGGGCTACTCCTGAGGCGACAGTAAGGAGTGTGCAGGCAGGTTGAGGCAGGAAATGCCAGGCAGTGTGTGTGAGTCTATAGCTGGGGCTAGGAGTCCTGCTTTTGTGAGTCTCCTGCTAGGAAGCCATGTTGTTTAGTGGCACCAAAAGTAGCCTGTGACTCAATCCTGAGGGAAAACTATGTTTGTGGAAAATTGCACGCAAATCCGTCCAGGCGTTTTAGCGTGATTGAGGAACAAACATCCAAACTCACAAACACACAAACTTTCACATTTATAATATTAGTAGGATATATATATATATATATATAGTAGGCAAGTGGAGGGAAAGGTGGTGGAGGGAAGGTATATTCCATTGAGATGGCTCCTCACCACTAGGTAAATAATGAATCCAGTTCCGGGTCTTGGGGGTAGTCATAGACCCAGGTTCCAAGCTCTGGCCCTGAGTTTTCTTAGAACACATTTGGACCCTTAACCCTGTGAAGTCAGGAGGGTGTGTCTGACTTTCATTACTGCTGCTGCTATTGAAAGTTGAGGACCGAAACCCTGTGTAGCTGTGGAGAACCAGAAGGGCCAGCCTGCTAAGTTTGTCGACTGCATTGCCTTGTGGCTGAAGTAAGCCTTTTGTTTTCCTTTTTGCTGAAGAAAAGCTGTTTATGTTGAACTTTGTGAATTTGCACCTAATAAACCAGGCACCAGTGTGAACCTGAAGACCAAGCTTCACGTGTGTTTTACTTGCCTGACAACCAGCCCCAAGCACCCGCTTTTACTATATATATATATATACATGCACACACACAATGTCTCTCTTGGCCAGTAATGGCTCCTCCCTATAGAATCTCCACACTAGCTGCTCCTGTAGTGAGGTGACTAGATTGGAGTTTCTGGCGGCAGCTCTTCTAAGCATCTCCATTCCAGTCACCTCAGTACTGAACAGTCTACATTGGAGATGATTCTAGCAGGGCCTCCCTCCAGCAACTCCAATCTAGTCACCTCAGTAATGAATCGTCTAGAATGGAATTCTAAGCAACTCCATTCTAGACCGTTCACTAGTGAGGTGACTAGATTGGAGTTGCTGGAGGGAGGACTTACCAGGAACAACTCCATTCTAGTCGCAACACCCCCCCCCCCCCCCCGGCACTGCTTGTGCTGCTCCAACGCTGAGGAGATGTCTGCCTCCTGGTAATACTGTCCGAAACTGAATCTCTGACCCGGGATGCCTGTGCTCTCTTCCTGAGCCGCCCCTCCTCTTCTGACTCACAGGAGGAGGAGGGGGCGGATAGGCTGTGCGGCTCTTTCAGGCTCTCTTAGCAGGGAGTGAAGCTGCTTCCTTCTCTGGATGGAAATCCTCTTCCGTCGACCTATTGAACTCTTGGTCTGCTTCCTGCCGCTGCTCCCTGTTCACAGACGGATACTGCATTCTCCTGCTGAAGGCACCGAAGTAGCCAGTCTTCTCCCCCAGCAGTTTCAGCCCTTTGGATAAGTTGTTGAAGTAGCTGCTGCCGTCTGCTCTGCTGCTGACCCATTCCTCAGGTAAGCTGGTGATGACTGACACTCCAGTACCACTGACACCTCCTTTTAATTAATATTTTTCCCGCCACCAGCACAATTATCCAATCAGCTGATGAGAACAGCTGCTAGGCAGAATAAGAAGAACATCTGGCAACTCCACAAGAACCAATCAGCTTATCCAACCGCTATCATTTCAATATTTGGGCTAGAAACATAAGAAGTGTAACCCGATTGGACAAGAAGAACACTTATATGTACAATGTATAGCTAAGCAATGGCCCATAGCCAACAACTATAGAGGAAGCTGCTGTACAGAATGCTATGGGACACTCCTGAGAAGCCGCTATCCCGGCCGCCAGGACTGTTCTGCTCTCTAGTACTATAAGCAGTAGCGGCGCTGTCCCTGTAATACATGTTTCTACATAGCATTCACTGACGTCCTATACGGATATAGCTGGAAGCAATAAGGGCAACGCGGAGCGTTACTCAGGAAGCGAAGGGTGGGAAGAGGGCGTGGCCTGGTCACGTGAGCAGGGAGAAGCCGGGGTCCCTTCGCTGTTTCTGGAAATCCAAGATGGTGACCAGCATGACCAGCATGAAGTTTTCCTGCTAACTAAAAGTGACACCTGGCGTAGGCAATCCCCGTACCTCAAGTAACCATGAACACTCCTGGCTCCGTGCAGAGCCGCGTCCTGTGCGCCTGCTGCTGACTGACTGGCCTATGTGCACATGGCATTATAGAGCCCAATTGCTCCTAAAAACAAATATATCATAAACGCATAATAAAACTTAACAAATAATAAATAAAAACCAATACACTTAAACTTGTGGATTACATTTTGGCCACGATGCCTTTGTTAAGGGGATTAAATCCAATAAGGTAGTTAAATAATCCATGAATAATCAATCAATCAATCAATATTCATAAATTAATTAATTAAAGGGAATCTACCACTAAACCAACATTTTTCCTATTTACCACGTCGGAATAGCCTTAAGAAAGGCTATTCGTCTCCTACCTTGCTCAGGCGCCTCCGGTCCGCCGTTCCGTAGAAATACCAGTTTTTACCGGTATACAAATGAGTTCTTTCGCAGCAATGGGGGCGGGCCCCAGCTCTCAAACGGCAATGCCAGAGAACTGTCTCCAGCAATACCTCCATCTTCAGCTGCAACCGCCTCTTCTGTCTGGGTCAAACTGCGACACCTGCACAGTCGGCTCTGCCAATGAGACACCAGCAGAGCCAAGTGCGCATGCTGGCCGGCGGCCATTTTTGTTAGGCTGCTCCTGTATTGAACTACAAGAGCGGCCTCCCAAAAATGGCCGGCATGGGCAGTCGTCTCTACTGGTGTTTCACTGGTAGAGCCGACTGCGCAGGCGTCGGAGTTGACGCAGATGGAAGACGACGAGAGAAGGGGAGGATGCAGCTGAAGATGGAGGCGTCACTGGAGAGAGTTCTCTGGCAGCAATGGGGATGCCCACATTGCCGTTTGAGTGCTGAGGCCCGCCCCCATTGCTGTGAGAGAACTCATTTGCATACCGGTAAAAACAGGTTTTTCTATGGAATGGCGGGCCGGAGGTGACTGAACAAGGTAGGAGACGAAAAGCCTTTCTTAAGGCTATTCCGACGTAGTAAATAGAAAAAATGTAGTGGTAGTATCCCTTTAAATAATAAACATTAACATAACCGGATAAACATCTTGAAACTGTCCCCCCAGCATTAGCTGGGGGACAAAAGCCCCTCTAATAAGGCGCCGCGACAGTCCAATGAAATTTAATAAAACTTAGGGCGGGTGGGCGAGTGCTACTGACCCATTCTTCAGGTAAGCTGGTGATGACTGACACTCCAGTACCACTGACACCTCCTTTTATTTAATATTTTTCCCGCCACCAGCACAATTATCCAATCAGCTGATGAGAACAGCTGCTAGGCAGAATAAGAAGAACATCTGGCAACTCCACAAGAACCAATCAGCTTATCCAACCGCTGCTGGACAGAATAACTCAAACACCTGGTAACCTGCTCGCACCATCCACGGACCAATCAGCTGCTGTACTTCCTGCTGCCAGGCAGACTTCAGGAAACTTCTGGACGATCTGGTCCTGTGGCACAGCTGACCCATGATTGACCTCAATTCAAGTAAGAATCGCCTAATAAAATAGATAGGGGAAAGAACTAGACCAGCCATAATAACAACCAATATAAATAAGTGCTGGTCTCAAAATGCCATGGGCCTCCATCTCTAAATGCTCCTGAGGCCTACCAGGAATGTGGTGCAGCGCCTGAAAGACAGGAGCTGATAGGTGGTGACGTTGTCACCCAGGGCAGAGCCGAGTTCAGAGGAAGAATACACAGCCTCGGGCTGCCCATCACTAGAGCTGTTTATGACCGTCATTAGTTGCAGCACTTCTGTGCCAGGATGCAGTGTGCAGGCTTTATGTCACTGCTGCACAGAACAAGGGCAGGGCACAATGTGACTGAAGGAGCCCGAGCACAGTAGCCAATCACATCAGTGCTTACTATGAAAGCTGGAATCTCATTGGTTGTCATGTGTACAAAGTGTATAGTTCTCAAACTGACCTAGAATCAGCTAGTATAACAGAGGTGCTCCACTGCTTTTAGTAAAGGGCCATTGACCGGGGTCTGCCATCAAGATAGGTCCGAGCTGAACATGTGTAGTGGGTACGGGATTTTTCGGATAGAAATATGTGTTCAACTATAAGACGTGAGAAAAATAAAAAATAAAAAAAAATCCTGTTGGGGCATTAGACTGCATGCAGGTGCCGTAAGGGGCATTAGACTGCGCGCGGGGGCCCTAAGGGGCATTAGACTATGCGCGGGGGCCTTAAGGGGCATTAGACTGTGCGTGGGGCCCTAAGGCCCAATGCCAAATTATTGTTCCTCCTTATGATATGCTACTTAGTACCTCACACACACAGACAGTATAATTCCCCATTAGTGTCCATACACATACTTAATATTAACAGCGGTCAGGAGAAATCTTCATCCCACGGTCGCCAAAACCTAATCCCTTACACTAAACGGCAGCAAGCATTGGCAATTCTTGCAAGAGAACTCATATGTGAAGGCAGCCGGTATTATTACTAGTAGAAAAAAATGCAGAAGCAGCACAGCATACAAACCGGGTGCAAAGCCAAACTGGAAGGTGGCTAATCTTCAACTTTATATAGAAAATGGAAAAAATGGCAGCACTCCAATATTTAGAAAAAGTGTGGATTTATTCCAAGCAGCGACGTTTCGGTTCTTATCTGAACCTTTCTCAAGCTTGAGAAAGGTTCAGATAAGAACCGAAACGTCGCTGCTTGGAATAAATCCACACTTTTTCTCAATATTGGAGTGCTGCCATTTTTTCCATTTTCGGTATTATTACTAGAGATGAGCAAATACTGTTCAGATCAGCCGATCCGAACAGCACGCTCGCATAGAAATGAATGGACGTAGCCGGCACGTGGGGGGTTAAGCGGTCAGCCGCCGTCAAAGCGCAAGTACCAGGTGCATCCATTCATTTCTATGGAGCGTGCTGTTCGGATCGGCTGATCCGAACAGTACCCGATCATCTCTAATTATTACCAATTCCTGCTGAGGCTAGTCTATTGGACCTAGAGTTTACTGGAGAACGTATACAGGTAGTAATAACTTTGTAGTATTCATAAGGCGCTGTTCACATCAGTGCTGGTTATTCTGTGCTGTTATAGGTGTATAAAAAGATACAAAGAACCATTGCCAGAATGTAATAGCGTCTGTCATATTTCTATTATGGTGGTCTTCATTTTGCCAGGCAAAATAGTAATTTCATCCATGATTTTTAACAAAATCTGCAACAAAGGCTCAGAGACAGGTGAAGACTTAGGATGTATTCAGACTGGCTGTTTTTTACACTTGATTTGCATCTGTGGGGCACTGTTTTCATAGATTCCTCACAGAGGTATATGAAAATGGCAAAATTAGGACAAGACTTATTTTTTGACTGAATATTTTCATGGAATTTGCGAGAAGCTTGGACTGTGGACATAGGCCATATTCACATAACTTTTTACTTTTATTAAACAACTGTGAAAAAACAGCTGAAACTGGACTGTTGAATCAGCATTTTGCATTTGTGGGGCACCTGTTTTTCACAGATCCCTCATAGGCTGCAGTTTGGGTGATGCATGGCCATAGAATAAGGCTGTTTGAACAAGTGGTCATGCACATATCCAGATTTTGGCTAAAATGGTCCACCTGTGGTCTGTATTACCTGGACTGAAGTTGACCCATGTGCCTTTAAAAAAAAAAAAAAATGAAAGCTGTGCTTTGATTGGTTATTATAGGCAAGAAAGGCAAAGTTTTTGTTTTTGATGCGATAATAAATCTGCTCAATGGGTGTATTGATGCGCCCATCTTCATAATACTGTGCGATCAAAAAAATAGTACATGCCCTATATTCTTCTATTTTTCATTATATGTTTTGATCCTGAATTCTCTCAAGTCTATGAAGGATCCGTGAAAAGGGGTGCAGCAGAAATGCTTCCTTCAGTTATGTCCCCATCTTCTTTCCTTTCTTCTCACAGCCTTTTAGGGTAAACCATTGTATTGTGTAACTTTTATTCATGTTTTAGCCTGAGGCCCCACGTTGCGGAAATGCAGCTTCTTTTGTTGCAGATTTTGCTGCTTTTTTTTTGAGCCAAAGCCAAAAATGGCTACAGAGGGAATCGAGAATATATAGCAAGTTCTTATACTTCTCCCTTCTGCTCAATCCACCCCTGGGTTTGGCTCAAAAAAACCGCAACAAAAGAAGCTACATTTCTGCACCGTGGGACCTCAGCCTTAGGTGGGGATTGGAAAAAACAGGAATTCCAACTTTGCTTTTCCGGCATTCACTGTGTGGTACTATAAATGACATACTAGCTTTCTTCTGTTAATGCATAGATTACAGGGGCAGCACATTTATATAGTTTTTATTGTTAAAAATAAATTTACAAAGCTCCACTTTCTAGTTTCTATAACTTTTTTTTTTTTTTTGTGCAAATCAATGGGGCTGTGCGAGGTCTACCAGGTCACTTGTAGTCTGGCCTAGATTTTTCCTGGAAATACTAATCTGGGCACACCCTAAAGTAAAACTTTGCAATACATTTCCATTTTCTAAAATTATGACATATCTCTAGGAGATTATGTTACTTCATTATTGGTGCGGCTTCTAACCTCAGAAATCCTTATTGACCTAAGCTCCATTCTAAACGGCTACACATGGAGACAGGGTGTGTGCCATAAAGCAGCAGAGAAAAAGAAGTCCTCCATGCAGGACTTTTCTTTCCAGCCTCATTTGGCGGTTTCTGTGGTGGAGTCTGCAATGTAGCACAGATGTGAATTTGGATTAAAAGGGTCTGCAGTGCTAAACCAGTTCATATCCTTGAAGCAATTCTCCCTATTCCTATTCCCTATAGCAGGGGTGCCCAATACGTCGATCACGATCTACCGGTCGATCGCAATGGACGTATGGGTCGATTGCGGGATGCAGCCAGGGATCCCCGGTGTCTGCTTGTTCACAGTGCAGGCAGAGAGTCGACTCTCAGCCTGCGCTGTGAACAAGCACTCCGGACACTTGCAGGCCGCTCTTAGGGATGGAGGGGGCCGGGGTGCTGCTTGTTCACAGCGCAGGCTGAGAGTCATCTACGGACACTTGCAAGCGGGGCTGCCGCAGCCCCAGCCCGCCTTGTCCAGAGATAACTCTCAGGCTGCGCTGTGAACAAGCAGACAGCGGGGATCCCTGGGCGGCCACAGAACGCCGCTGTCTTCTGCTCTTACGCTCCGCCCGGCCCCGCCCACAGGCCCAGGCCGGCCACGCCCCCCCCTCCCGGCCCCACCCACAAGAAGTGGGTAGTAGATCTTTTGACTTGGTCATGTTATAAAGTAGCTCACATGCTGACAAAATGTGAGCACCCCTGCCCTATAGGAAAGTTCTGCTAAATTTCTGTCTAAAGCTCTGTGGGAAGAACTGTGATACATTGCCACCACATTTTTTCCTGCAGCGCTTTTTTGCTGTGGGGCCTTAGGTTAAGGTCCCATGTTGTTAGGTTATTTTTGTTTGTTTTTTTCTTTCAGATTTTGCTGCATTTATTTTAAGCCAAAGCCAATCAAGTCTGCAAAAGGAATGGGAGATATATAGGAAGTTCTTCTACCTCTCCCTTCTGCTCAATCCACTCCTGGTTTTAGCTCCAAAAACCGCAGCAAAATCTGCAACAAAAAAAGCTACAACTCTGCAGCATGTTGCTTCAGCCTTAATGTGAAATCAGAAATTGTGATTAGCTTGGCAAAAAAACCAAACTCTTCATTTCACCACGCCCTAAGTGAAAGACTTAACATTAACATAAAGCCGATTCTGAATCTCCGCTATTCCAGTCCAGTTACCCCAGGGTTTCCTGGTGTGTCCAAACACGCAGGAGAAATGTTCGCTTCAGCCAATCGGAAGCCAGAGTGATGACTTGGCTCAGCCAGTGGTTGACTGAGAGAATTTCCGGTGTGTATCAGACATCAGGAAATGTAGTGCAGCTTCTCAATTGAAGCAGTGGGGGATCCCAGAAAGTTGAGTAACCCTTTGTTATGTTAATTCCTCTATATTTAACCCTATTGAATTATTATGTGCTGAAAAATCCTTCTAATTCTTAATTCAATTACTTTTTTACTTAATAATACTTTTTGTCTCTGGCTGTACGTTGTTTCACGTCGCTATTTAAGTTTATTGTCCAGCAGCTTCCAGTTTCTGCTTGGGACAGATAAAAAGAATTTCCAAATCTGCTGTTGCTGCTGGTTCCCATTAAATGTATTGCAGAAGAGCCTGTGAAGGAGGCTCCTTGTGCATCTGGCAAACGGCTGCCAGTAGGAGAGCCCTGTCTTTTAGGAATGTGCTTGTGTTTTTCTTTATTTGGACCGCAGCATTCCTGCCATTTTTTTTTTTTTTTACACATGAAAGGAGTATTGTGATGTTGCAATACTCTGTATAGCCCCATCCTAAAAATGTCCATGTTCTATAGCACATTCTCTGTACGTTTATCACCAAGTCAGAGAGCATGAAGTACAACATCCTGGAACTGTAAACTTGTCTGCACCAACTTCCTTGTCTTTTGTGTCCTAGTTATCGGTGAATCTTCCTCTTATTTAATTCCTGTCTTGCGCTTTCTCCTATCTCCAAATTATCATTTACCGTAAAGGTAGGCCTTATCTAAATAAGCATGCTTATCCGTTTTTAGACAGGACTGCGAAAACTCGAGTGGAGTAAGGGGAGACTGATAAAACAAGACCCAATGTATCAGAACTATCGCCGCATCTGTCACTACTTGGTCTGGAACATTAGGGCATCTTATTTTGTCTGGATAAATAGGTATAAAATGTAATCTGACAGCTATGTTCTCTGCCGATAGAAAGAGAATCCTGATTCTTTTCTTCCGTAAACCTTTTGTCTGAGCTGTACAGCCATTTGTCAGAAATGAAGCTAATCATTCTCTTTTGTTATATCCTTTCAGCAATGCCGTTATAAAATCATATTGTTCATGGTTATACATGACGGGGTGTATCGCACTCTCTGTAGAAAGAAGCAAGTAAAAATGTTTAAAGATAAATATGTAATTAAAAAATTGACTGTTTAATGTTTGCACTTTGACTATACTTTTTAAGACTTATTTTTATTTATTTTTTTACAATTCATTATATTAAAAAAAGAAAAAAACAAATTCCTGAAACCTGGCAATTTTGTACTTTGGCCACTAAGGTTTTAGACTTGGTTCACATCCGTACACGGGTTTCCGTTCATGGGGAACCCCCTGAACAAAAACCTAATTTGCATAAAAAAGCGGTTACCTTAAGACTATAATGGGGTCAGTGTGGTTTCCACCCGAAAAGGGCGAAAAATGCAGAGAGAAAAGTGCTGCTTGCAGCGCTTTTCTTTCTTTTTTTTTTTTTTTCAATTCAAATTTTTATTGCAGTTTTATAATAATACCACAAGGTCTGAAACAGACCAAAAATATAAAAGATACAAACAAAGCAAAGAGGAGCCCCCCAGACAGATCCAGCCTGCTTGCAGCGCTTTTCTCTCTGCATTTTTCATGCAGAGAGTGGAATAGAATACCTGTATGGGGTGGCAAGCGCAGATGTGAACTGAGCCTCATTCACATGACAATGAGAAACATTTTATAAACCAGAGAGAATGAGTATATTCATAGATCTTTTTTTTTTACGTAGATTGTGAGCCCCACATAGAGCTCACAATGTACATTTTTTTCCCCTATCAGTATGTCTTTTTTTTTGGTATATGGGATGGAAATCCATGCAAACACGGGGAGAACATACAAACTTGCAGATGTTTTTTTGTCTTTGGCGGGATTTGAACACCAGGACCCAGCGCTGTAAGGCTGAAGTGCTAACCACTGAGCCACTGTGTGGCCCCTATATTCATAGATCTGTCAAAGAAAAGGACATAACATGGCTGTCAAAAAAAACCAAAACCTGAAAGTGCTTTAACTTTGTAATTTTTGACACACAAAATTTGCCGTGTGAATTCACCCATAGACTTTCATGTGTTCAAAATACAGCTATCAAGTGTCACATGAATAAGGCCAAAAACTGATTCAGGCCTGTTCACATCTGCATTTGGGGAGTCTGCTTGGAGACCCCCCTGAATGGAATACCCAACGCATTAAAACGCGGTAAGCAATAAAAGCAAATGGACCCCATAGACTATGGGTCGCGGTGTCTGCACAAATCATGCGGAGAGAAAAGTGTGCTTGAAGTACGTTTCTCTCTGCATAGCTGTTGTGGACACCATACAGAAAACACACGGACCCCATTACAGTCTATGGGGTCCGTGTGGCTTCTTTGCTAACCGTTTTTTAATGCGTACAGTGTTCCATTCAGGGGGGTCCCCAAGTGGATTCCCTGAACAGAATACTGAAAGCACATGTGAACCAGGCCTGACAAGTCCATTTTTCTCACACCCAGTGTCTGTGAAAGTTGTGTGCATAATACCCAAGTCTAATAATAATATGAATGCTGAAAAGAGATCTCCAGAAAACAGGAAGTATCAGATTATCATCATCACAATCAGGATTACAGTGAAAGGCTGCAGCTCTGTCCAGTATCCACCATTGATTGTCATAATTCACTCTCCATTCCAGCACAATGGTTCATATTTATTAATCCACTTACACCTTTTTTTGCTGTAAATTGTGCCATTTTGTGGTCTTTCTGCCCTGTGCTTTATTTACAAAGCATTTTTAACTCATACACTACAGTATATGAGCAGCATAAAAAAGCCCATCAGATCTCACTGTATTAAAAAAGCTAACAGAAAAAAAATACACATAGCTTATTAAGGTGCATCTAAACTAACGTGCAGAACATTGAAGAAGGAGGTGTATCTGCATCCTAAATTGACATCATAGTAAAAGTAGTTTAATAAAAGGCCCACCTGTGAAAAAAAAAATAGCCAAAGAAGGGGCAGATGATAAATAACTCCCTATGCATTCTGCTTGGGTCACAGAGTATGCCTAGAGAAGTTCCCCATGGATATTGGTGAATTTCTCCAACCTATTGTTTCCTCTGGTCCATTTAGCTGCTCTAAAGCATGTCTCTAAATGCTATTTAACAGCAGCAAAGACAAGATAGCCGCCCCCATGATTATGTAAAATGTAATAAAAAAAAAAAACTCAGTTCGCTGAGTTCACACAAGCGTTCAGCGTTTTTTTTTTAAACTGGACACAGAGTCCTGCATGTCCGACTTTGTGTCCAGTTAAAAAAAAAAACGGTTTCGACGCGGAGAGCATAAAACGCTTACCGGCGCTCACGGCCAGACACTTTTCAAACCCATTGAAATGAATGGGTTTGAAAAATGGCTGCAGGTTTCCGTCTCCTGTCCAGTTTTGTGCAGAAAATGGAAACCTGTGTAACGGAGACCGGGTGCAGATGTGAACGAGCAATGAGAAATAAAAAGCAGATAAGAAAATGTATTGTATCTATTAACGTAAGGGCTCTTGCACACAGCCATGTTATGGCTCTGTTATTTAGGACACCTTTTCAAGTGAATGAGGTCTACCTCTGAGAAATAGGAACAATTGTGGCTAGCTGCATATACTGAACTATTCCTTAGTAGATTTCACCACCCAGTGGAGCTTGTACAGCAGCAGATCGAGAATGGCATACAGTTGTAGTGCCCACGATTTTACTACTTTCTTGCTGCTAGACAGATTTGTACACAGATTTGATACTGTCAATTTATTTTCTTCTCATTTATCTCTTTTGAGAATGACTATATGATAATACATTTCTGTGCTAGTGACAAGTGGTGGATTGTCAGATTTTCTGGATTATTGTTAATTTAGGGTGCTGAATTTAAGGTATTTCGCAACATTGGGTTGCTATTGTGCTTGGTCCAATTCACCTCCATATTTGTTTCCTTATAGTCTAATTACTTATACTGTTGTATAATTTTTTTTAACTGCGGTGTAAAGAAAGAGAGTTGGGCTATAGTATAAGCATGAGCCTTCAAGGTAGTAGGTGGACAACTTTAGGCCAGGTTCACAGAGTAGGCCGCCTCAGGTCCCGGACCAAAATACAGGTAGTTGCGACTGGTAGGTAGTCGCGCACTCCGCTCCGGATTAGGCCCAAATGAATCGGTCTAGTCGGGACGGAGTGTCTTTAGGCGGATGTTGCGAGCCGAATCGGCCTAAAAGAATGAGCATGTTGCTTCTTTTTTTCTGGGAGCCGGAACAAATGGCTCCTGGAAAAAAGAACTGACCAGCTCCAATTGATTTCAATGGGAGCCGTCTTTTTTGGTCAGGATGTTGATGCGGATACGACCTCAAAATCCTGACCAAAAGGAGTTTTTTGGTCAGGAATTTGGTCAGGAAACTGACTCAAATTCCTCCTCCTAAAATGCCTTTTACCATAGGACTGTATGGTAAGGTGTTTTTTGGAGAAGAAATTTGAGTCAGTTTCCTGACCAAAAAACTCAGTGTGGATGCAGCCTTATTAGACTCCCTGTGAATACTGTTTTTCTAAGGAGCACCCTAAAGGTGTGCATGAGCCTCTCTGCACTTGACTCTATGGGGCAGATTTATTAAGACTGGTGTTTCACAGGTGAAGCTCTGCAGCAGTTAGTAACAGGCATGATATGTCACCCCAGAAAAATGGCATAAATTATAATAAATAGGTTGGGCCGAGGTGTCTCTGGACTGTCCTGCTCTCACCCCCTTGTTCTGCCTACATTCATGGACTATAGTAAACGAGGTGTAGAATGAAGGATGTGGTGCACGTTTGCTGCAAGAAAAGAGCTTTGTGCAAAATATACAAATTCCATCCAGTGTATATGTTTCAGCCATTTGCATGAACCCTTAGGCTGAGGCCAACCGTTATGGAACAGCTGAGTTTTACTGTTTTAGATTTCTGCAGGTTTTTTTTTTTTTTTTGCCAGAACCAGTAGTGGAATTAGCAGAAGGGAGAATTATAAGTGCTTTTTCTTTTTAGATTCCCTTTGAAGGCCTTGGTCTGACGTGGAAAAAAACTGCAGCGTTTTACAGTCACTGCAAAGTGGATGGGCTTCTAGTGAATCTCATCCACACATTGTGAAAAAATACACACAGTGTACACTCCATGGTTTCCAAAACCATTGCAGTTTTGGAGTTTGTAGCATGTTTCTCTATAGGTATAATGGAAACAGAAAACCTGCAGAGGAAAACTCTGCAGACTTTCTGTGAAAAGCGATATGGGGAAAACCGTGATGCACTGCTGTTATGGTTTTTCTCGCATTGCTTTTTTTTCTGTGACTTGCCATGTTGGGCCTTAGCCGAAGTCACTTTTTCTTTAGCTGAAAAGACTGCAACAGATCTCTTATTTTACTGATTTGCAATTTTACATGTTCTTTCTTACACTGAGGCAGGTACAGCCAACAAATGGGTATAAGGATATAAATATTATAAGCTGTCTGAAATATTACTGCTCCGTAATGTAATCTACATGGTTTAGTTGCACCGAGAATGGCTTGAGCTACAACAGGTGAACCAGGCGTGAGGGAATACCTGCTTTGAAAACAGCATGGTCATGGGAGGCCAATTGCTTCCATTGAAATCCCTGGATACTAATGTACTAATAAGCATCTTGAGAAATGTGCCTCAAACACAGGAGTAGAAAACTTTTCCACAGCACCTCATAAATGGACTATAAATAATTCTTCTTGGTTATCCAAAGAGAATTGGGTCTGATGTCTTCACTTTGTAAGGGCATTGTAGTTTATTGACCTTTGTTAAACTTTTTGTTTGTTATTATTCCTTGGTACACTAAGTTTTCAGAATATATAATAATACTATATTCTGTTCTGTGTTTTATTTGTTCATGTGTCTCTTCCTATTACAATATCCTACAGAAATTTAACTTTTAATCTCCCATGCCACCATAGTGCTAATAAAACCCACCTATATTAGAAATGGGGGGGGGGGGGGGTGTGTGAATCTTTTACTTTCCAATGTTTAGCATGTGACTGTGGTTACATACTCAAGTTCAGTGGTTCTGAACCCTGGGGTACTCAAAAAATTTCATAGGAGGTACAGTTTCAAACATAGAAAATATATATTTTATTCGTTGTATATATTAAAATTTAGTTTTATACTTCAGCAGAAAATATTTAAGCGTGAATATGTGAATAGTCTAAACCAATGCTAAGTCATATGTTGAATATATGTAAGCAGATACAGCAGCTACTTAGACTTTACTTAACTACTATCTACAAAATAAAGTTAGTTGTGGGCATGGCCAGCCTGTCTTTATTCCCTGGCCATCACCAACCAATCGTGTGGGCACATCAGAAGATTGGGGAGTCCCAAAGTTGCACTAAAAACTTCAGTCAAAGAAGGTGTGCGGTGGAAACTTCAGTAGACTGAGCCCTTATGGGGCTAATGCAACCCAAACCACCCATCATCCTCAAATACTGAGTTACAAGTGGCTTACAAGCAGAGAAGACGTTGGTTGGGGTTAAGGGGGCTTTTCTTCTCTACAGCAGTTGGCAGTCTGTGCCGAATAGACAAATAACTTATCTATGATCTGATGAGTGAAAAGCTGGTCGGAAGCTAAAAGACCTTCAGAGGATTTGCTTGACATGTGTTTTTTTTGTTTTTTTTCCCCCCACTTGAGACAGTGAGCAGGGTCTGTCACATCACTGACACCACAATATTTGTTGGGGGTAACTTTTTTCACAAGGGCATATTTGGCTTGAAAAGGTTGAGAAACTCTGCTCTAGATGATCGTGACAAAGGCGCAGCTTGTAAACGTGGCCTATATAATGATAGAACGGCCGTGCACATACAGCTCCTCATCCAAGCACATTGAGAAACACGCTCCTTTCTTTTTCTGATGTTTGAAGTATTTTGCTTGACTAATGTAATTTTTTATTTTTTTTTACTTGCAACCCTTTCTTTTCCTCATTTGGTTTTAGGATTGTTACTGTCTTTGCAATTTACTAACCTGACCCTTATGAGCCAATGAACAACTTCCGTTTAACTTCTCCAGTTCTGTGCAGATGGTTAAAAATAAAAGGCGCTTTAGCTGGTGTATCTCTCTGAACATCTGGCTGTATTCTACCCACATGTCTTTCCTTCCCAATATGTTTGACTTTTATATTATTTGTGGTAGTTTTGGACTAATTTTAGTGTTTAGATGCTTCATGAGCATTTTTTTTTTTGCTTTAGCTGATGTTGGACCATGTATTTTTCTTCATGACATGCACAAGTGCCATACTTAATCATGAGGGTGTTTTTTCAGGTGACAGTGACTACATTTGCTCATTAGAGCACAATCTTTTTTTGGGTAAAATTATTTTAAAAGCTGCAGGATCAGCATTTACAGAAGACTGTACTGATAATGCAAGGCTGGCATTATCAGTGTAGGTTCTGCTTTAGGGTCCCTGCTTTGTGCTGAAGTCAACACTGGCATGGACCAGCAAGTAAGCTGCACCTCACAGTAAATGGTGGGTCATACTCAAGAGCCTTAGGGCTAGTTCACACGTGAGTATAAGGGGAGGTTTTTGACAGCGGATTTCGCGTCCAAAACCTCCCCTTATAATGGTGGTCTATGGAGACCGCCGGGCTTCTGTTCTCCGCTAGCGGCGAGCTGCTGCTAGCGGAGAAAAGAAAGGACATGTCCTTTCTTCAGGCGGAAGCCGCGCAGGCTCAGCCGCGCGGCTTCCGCCCCCGGCAGCTCCCTCCTATGTCGGCTCATTCATTTGAGCCGACAGCAGAGGATTAAGCCGCGACAGCGATGGTCGCAGCGGGCGGGTTTTGACAAGAGAGAGACGCGGCTCGCCACGTCTCTCTCTGTGTCAAAACCCGCGCGGGCAGTTCACGTGTGAACTAGCCCTTAGTAAGCATGTGTTTTATACACTCCTACCTTCAGGTATGTTTGACCTGTTACTTATTACTGCCTGTTCAGGGAGGAACAAGCTAAAGATAAGTTGGCCATGGAAATTGCACGCAGATAGTGCTTTATGTACCTGCTATTTCGTGATAAAGAAAATGTAATGTGCAGAATCTTAGTATTGCCTGGCGGTTTCAAGGCTAACACTCAATGAATTCTTGGATTATTGAAGACTCTTGCTTAGTTCTCAGTTGTTTTATCAATGCAGAAAAATGTATCAGTAAAAAAACCCAAAACACCTGCAAATCATATGTATAGCCATCATAGAATCTGTCCACAGGTACCAAAGTATCATTGTGTGTGTACACGTATATGTAATATACATGTTATGATAGATTGGTACAGGTTGGCCGATTAACTGACGAGGGTTTTTTTTTAAAAAAATTAACTGCGAAAAATTGTTTCGTAATTTGCATGGGTAAACCTAGACAGGCCCACGTGTTTCTGAAGAGAAACCTTTCATTATAGGCTACCACCTGCTCTGTCGGTAGCCCCGCCTCCTCCTGCCTCATTTGCATAAGATTTCAAAGTTGGTTTTCTCCAAACCTACAGAAGTATGTTTGAGGAAGATGGTAGATAAAATCTGCAAGTAGCAATCGTGGGTATACTATTAACCCTTTAATTTTGGCCCCAAAACTTTAAAAAATTGACCTACCTCCGATACCCCTGCTTTCTCCTTCCTTTTCTGGTCTGGTACAACTCTTATATGATCTCGAGAGCCATCTGGCTGTCATGACTGACGGCGATCTTAAGAAAGGCTTCTTGGCCTGTCCTAACTACAGTATATGCCTATGACAGGCCTCAAAAGGCATATAGTAATTTGCTTATAGAGTGCAATAAAACAGTGATGGAGACCATGAGATAAGCGATCTGAAGATCGCAGCCTCAGGCACCTTAGGAGGGCTTAAAAATGTGTTTAAAAAAAATACCCTGTGCGTCGACATACAACAAAATATAAAAAACTTATGGCTGTCAAAATATGGCAACCCTGAGGAATTTTTATTTTTTAATGCAAAATTTTGGATTACAGGTTAAAACATATAAAAAAAAAATCTATAAATTTAATATCCCTGGAATTATTTTGACTGCACAGTAAACACCAACTTCCTCTGTGTGAATGTACACTAAGGGTATGTTCACACAGCGGAAAATGGATTCCGTGTGGGAACATACCATACGGGTTAGCTGCAACGGAATGCCGATGCAGTGCACTGGCATCCCGTCGCGGCATTCCGCTCCGGATTAGGCACAAATAAATGGGCCTAATCAAGAGGGAGTCTCACGCCGCGGCTGCGGAATCCATGGGAAAGAGGGGGATGTTGCTTCTTTCTTCCGCATTCTAGCTAGCAGAAAAAAGAAACGAGTGGCTCCCAATGAAGTAAATGGGAGCCATTTTTGGTCAATGGGAGGCATTCCGCGTCAAAATCCGCTGCTAAAAAACTCTGTGTGAGCTAGCCCTAAGGGCTCATTCATCAGGGTACAATAGAAGTGTCCTAGGTGTTGTATTAACAACCTGCACTTGGCCCCATAGACTTTAATGGATTTATTAATTTTATTCTTAATGGCCTGTGTGAACGATCCGTGAAAATATATAACATGCTATTTCATGGTCTGATTTCACGGATCCTTAATACTCATATATATATATAAGGGTGCATTCACACTGAGTAAACGCTAGCTTATTCTGAACGTAAAACACGTTCAGAATAAGCGGCGTCTAAAGCAGCTCCATTCATTTCTATGGGAGCGGGGATACGAGCGCTCCCCATAGAAATGAATGGGCTGCTTCTTTCACTCCGTGCAGTCCCATTGAAGTGAATGGGGAGTGCCGGCGTGTACGCTCCGGCATGAGCAGAGCTTGCCGTATACGCCGGCACTCCCCATTCACTTCAATGGGACTGCACGGAGTGAAAGAAGCAGCCCATTCATTTCTATGGGGAGCGCTCGTATCCCCGCTCCCATAGAAATGAATGGAGCTGCTTTAGACGCCGCTTATTCTGAACGTGTTTTACGTTCAGAATAAGCTAGCGTTTACTCAGTGTGAATGCACCCTAAGGGATCCATAAAACCTGATTACCCTCAGTTGTACTCACAACCAAGTGCATGGCACTGTCATGTGAATGTGTCCTGCGTCTTACGCTAGGTTCACACTAGCGTTCGATCTTCATTCTCAGCTTTCCGTCTTCTGCATGCAGAAGACGAAAAGCTGTCAGACCGGGTCCGGCGGTGAGCGTTTTATGCTCTCCGCCGCAAAACCGTTTTTTTAAAATCAGACACAGAGTACTGTATGTCCGACTCTGTATCCGATTTAAAAAAAAAACTGTTTCGCGGCGGAGAGCATAAAACGCTCACCACCGCTCACGGCCGGACATCTTTCAAACCCATTCAAATGAATGGGTTTGAAAGAGTCCTGCAGGTTTCCATCTCCTGCCTCTGTTTTGTGCAGGAAACGGAAACCTGCAGAACGGAGACTGGGCGCAGATGTGAACGAGCCCTGAGTGCAAATGTAGAATTACCGTATTTTTCGGACTATAAGACGCACTTTTTTTCCCCCAAATTTCGGAGGAAAATGAGGGTGCGTCTTATAGTCTGAATGTGGGTTTGCAGCATGGCCGCGCTACTGCCACCGCTGGTTTTCTTCAGCGGCAGTAGCGCGGCAATCCGCAGGCCTAGGCAGCTAAGACACTCCCCGGCATCTGCTGTAATAGACCGTTTTCTTCAGCGGCAGGAGCGTGACAATACTGCAGGCCCCGGCAGCTAAGACACTCCCCGGCATCCGCCGGTCTATTACAGCAGATGCCGGGGACTGTCTTAGCTGCCGGGGCCTGCGGATTGCCGCGCTACTGCCGCTGAAGAAAACCAGCAGTGGCAGTAGCGCGGCCATGCTGCAAACCCACTCCTCCACTGCAGGTCACCGTAGGTCCCCCCCCCCCGGCCTCATACCTTTAGTGATGCAGGCCGGCTCCTGCACGGCGAGGCCGCAGGAGCCGACCTGTTCCGATGACAGCTGGGAGCCTAATGAAGGCTCCCAGGCCTGTCATAGATATATATTACTATCGCGGCTGGTCTATGACCCTCCGCGATAGTAATGTATAGAATCTCCCATAGACGGCAATACACTTGTATTGCCGTCTATGGGACTTGCAATCAAATGATTGCAGGTTCAAGCCCCCTAGGCGGGGGATATTAAAATAGTAAAAAAAAAAAAAAAAAAACACTTAAAAAAAATATAATAAAAAATAAAATAAATAAAAGTTCACCTCCTTTCCCTAGAATACATATAAAAGTATAACATTACTGTGAAACATATACATTAGGTATCCCTGTGTCTGAAAATGCCCGGTCTACAGCTGGCCCCACAAAAAAAACGCCCTATACATCCCCGTACAGCTGCAGGGTCACCTGTCAATGTGGCCTTGCAGCTGTTCCAAAACTACAACTCCCATATATTAAATATTTTACCATTTTTTGCCTGAAAATTTTTTTCCCCTATTTTTCTCCTCTAAAACCTGGGTGGGTCTTATAGTCCGAAAAATACGGTAACCATCTTAAAATTTCCCAGATTATTATAGTGGCTAATGCGGTATAATACATTTAGTACATGTGTAAACTGTTAAGTTCTAAGTTTATGCCACCTATTAGTTTTTGGCACAATTCTAATTCACTATTGATTTATTTTATTTTAATTCACTATTCCATTATTTTATTTATATAGTGCCATCATTTTTTCAGTGCTTCACAAATGTTGTCAACACTGTCCCATATAGGGCTGTTTTTGGAGTGTGGGAGGAAATCGGAGTACCTGTAGGAAACCCACACAAACATTGGTAAAACCTACAAACTCCAAACATGTATCGTCCTTGGTTGAAAAGCCCAAACCCAGGACTCCAGCATTGCAAAGCATCAGTGCTAACCACTGAGCCACTGTATTGCCCAGCCATGTTTCAGACCGTCTGGTGGAAAAACGTAGGCTCAGAATATGATTAAAACAGAAACAATGTCATAACGGTACAAAAAAAAAATAAAATCAAAAGTGCCAAACTGCAGTTTTTTTTATTATTTTGGATCCTATAAAAAGTGATCAAAGAAACAGACATGGTATATGTAACATGATATGGTATATCTAAAAAGTACATTTGGTCCACGTAAAAAACACACCCTATGCATCCCTGTACATGGAAATATAATTTTTTTTTTCTGAATGTCAGAATATTGGTGAATATTTGATGCACTTAACTCCTTGGTGTTCGGCTGCTTACACGCATTCCTATGGGAGCGAGGTATTTGATCGAATACTATTCGCTCAACACTATTTAATGTTTTTGGGTTTTTTTGCAAAGTTTAGGGTTTTTATTATAAACTATAAAGAAAGTCGGATCCCTGGAATCTTGCTGAAACCTAGAATACAGGTGACATATCATTTTGGCTGCACAAGTGAACGCTGTGAAAATGAAGCCTGTGAGAGAGCGCACAAAAGCACTTTTTCTCCAATTCCACCACATTCTGAGGTTTTTTTTCCCAGCTTCCCAGTACAAATAAATGGTACCGTTTATGAAGAACAGTTTTTCCTGCAAACATTAAAAAGTCCTCATATGGCTCTTTGAACACAAAAATAAAAAAAGTTTGGAAGGTGCGGAGACAAAAAAAAAAAAAAAAAAAAAAAAAAAAAGGCCAGCTACTTGGTAACTTTTTTGGATCTGCCTGCTCCATAGCTTGTATAGTTAGCATAGTTTACTTGGTGTTTCTGTTGTGTGAAATAATGGCTGTAAGGGAAGAGTGAAGCATTCAGAAAATGGCGCAGCATGACAGCGAGAAACAGATTCTTTTCAGTTGCCCTGTGAGTATGCAGCATAGAAGTGCAAGTGGAAAAGGGTATTTGGTAAAGTGACCGGACCAGAGCTATGGGGAATTAATTTCTGCTTATAGCAAGTGTGTTCACACATAAGTATTATTCAGAAGATCTGCTTTTTTTTCTGCGATGCCACAAAACCACTGTGTGAATATACCTTTACTGATTGGTTCTCACTTTTGTGTAAAAGACTATAACTGGCAGTAAAGCTAGAAATTTGTCACTTGGCCACTATTTCCTGTAGTGGTTGAATAGTTGCGAGGAATCACACTTGAAACAATATTAAAGTGTGTCTTTGTGTGCAAAGGGTCAAGATGGATACATATAAGCCATAATGAAGCTCTCCATGAAACGCGCTATCATGTTAGACTAGCCACAATAATGGAGAGCCATTTTCTGTAATAACTTTACATTTCCTTCTCCCTTCTGCTCTCCAGACTGTACAGAATATCAAGCAGGTCATGCAGAAATCACCTTTTCAGTATTTATTAATATGTTTGCTTCTATGGTTTATTAAAACTTGCTAACCAAACCCGCAATTTGCTGACAAAGTTGCACTGTTGTGATCATTACTTTATGGAAATTGGGTTGTAAATTGCTTGTTTGGACAGTGATTGCTGGCTGGTGCGTGGGATTTCTTGTAGTATCCTGCGGAGACTCTGTGCCTTTCTCCTCTCGGGTATAATTTCATGAAACTTACACACTGTTGCTTTCAATTTTGCAGCCATTTCTTTCAGGTTTCCCTACTTGATGCTGCATCTGGTATTTGCATTTTTATAGTTGTAGATTTACTGGGTACTATTTTGCCTCCCAGTTTAACATTGCTGAACTATAAATTCAGTTTTCTGTATTACTTCTACAGTAACATAGATATTGAGATTGTATCACTATGTACAGATAAGTCTCTTTGACAATAATGAAAAAGACTGCTGTTTTGTTTCAAGGGGGTCTGACAGCAGTTTCATTGGCTCCAGCATTGATCTTCCCCAGGAGGTGGCCCCTTCAGGGCCACCAAGCTGTCTGCATTGAGTGACTGTTCTAGAAGTTTACTGGTTGGACATTGGAGATATCATTCAGAGAAGACGAGGGGTGCCGGAAAGTGTTCAGTGCAGAGAGGGAGGGACATTATTCATAGCAAGTGAGCAAAGGGGATACAAGAGCATAAGAAATATTGAAGATCAGTTTGTGAATTTGCTAACTGTGAGAAGGTGACAGGCATGGTGCTGGAATCTCACTATATTTCCCCCAGGTTTTTAACTTATGTGTGGTCCAGTGCGGGTCTTGAGTAGGTCTCAGCTCCAGGTGTGGGTCATAGGCTCATTACTGGGCCAGAAAAAGGCTGCAGATTCTGCACTCCAATGCAGATCCTGAGAGTGAGAGGAGGTGTGTGTCTATGTTTGTCTTGTAACCCTGAGTCCAGCGATACAAAGTTGTGCTTGTTTTGTTCATGTGGATGGTAGTAAGTAATATGTATAGCTAGGTTAACCTTACTGTTTAGTTAGTCGCTCAGATGAGCAGGTATTTATTTTGTTTTTGCCTGAAGTTAAGGTTGTATTTTGTTTTGCTAATTTTGTGCCTGAAGTCAAGATTTATTTATTTTTTTTCTTAATCGGTTTGCTGCATATTTTGTGTCCCTGTCTTGACTGTTTGTATCTGCACCACTGCTTCTACCAAGCTAACTTCCCCACATAACAATGCTATACTGGAGACTGACGTATAGGGTTCTCCCAGCACTGAGGGAAGAGGAGTACTAGATAAAACCTGCAGCTGATACCATTTCTTAGGGTGCATTCACACTGAGTATACGCTGACTGATTCTGAATGTTAAAACACGTGCAGAATCCACGCGTACAAAGAAGATCCTATTCATTTCTATGGGAGCCGGCATACGTGTGCTCCCCATTGAAATGAATGGACTGCTTCCCCACCCTATTGGTGTCAATCTGATACGTGCGTAATACATTGAAACCAATAGGGAAAAAAGCAGCCCATTCATTTCTATGGGGAGCGCATGTATGCCGGCTCCCATAGAAATGAATGGGATCTTCTTTGTGCGTGCGGATTCTGAGTGTATTTTAACATTTAGAATCAGTCAGAGTGAATGCACCCTTAGAGTGTAAACAAGTCTAAACTATGTCCTATTTTTTTAAACTCCTTTTTCTTCTACTGGGGAACTTAGTGTGGACACAGAAAAAAACGCTGTACATAACAGTGTATCTTCTGAATGTAGAAGGGGCCTTACCTAGTTAGTGGTGGCAGTCAGCTTGGGTCACTTGAAAAAGTCCACATCTTTGACCCTTCAATGACTAGTATATACAACACTGTGCCTATATACATCACTTTGGACATGGATTATGAAGATAATAGACTAAGGACAGTTGTAAATAGGGTATAAGGATGGTATTAAAATCATTGTCTCAAATAGTGACTTCCATTCCATATGTGTAACCGAGTCATATGGGTGTTCTAGAGGTAGTTCCCGTGTGCGAGACTCCATCTGTATTAGCTAGGAGCCAATAACAAAATGTGGCTCTGACTGACCCAGCCTGGTCATGTTTTATATGGTTGGCCAACTATTAGAATGACTGTGATGATCCAGTGTGTGGCCTGCTGCAACTTCAGAAGGTGGGCTCATGTGGAATAGGTGACTTCTTGCACTTTGTTTCTTTTTAAAGAGATGGTCTTGAAGAGAGGAGCCATTTGAGTCAGTGACTGATGCTTTCACTTTTGAGATTCTTGAGGTTACTGACCATGTGAGTTAGTTGTGGTTTGTCTTCGATTGTGTCAACATGAATATTTATGTAGGTGTCGCATAGGCTCTCGGCATTACAAATCATCCCACTGTTTCTGATGTCTCATAGACTTCAATGGCACCCCGTGGTTTGGCTCAGCCTTTTATGGCCTATATAGTGGATATGTCCTGAAAGCTTGCTGTGGGAAAAATGTCTCTCTCAGGCATGGGAAAGAATTGTGTTATATTGTATATGGGACAGATCTTGCATTTATTCCTGTTAAGCTTTTTTTTTATATTACATGTTAGACTGCATAGTTCACATTCTTGTCATAGTTCAGATTTGGCTTTCTAGCGCGATTTTAATAATCCCATGACTCTTCTATGAAGAGCTAATCTGGGAGTATCTGAATACAGATAGAAAAGACTAGAGAGAGCTGTAACACAAGTGCATGGCAGAGTAATGTGAAAGGACCTAAACCCAGACGCTGATCACACTTGACAGCTTCTCTTTGACATTTTAATGTGGGTTTTTTTTTTTTTGGTTTTTTTTTTTATTATAAATTTTGTCTTGCGGATTTGGACTTATCAAAAGTAACATTTGTTGACCATGAAACGTAAATGGCGTGCTCTGTGAGATGTGAAAATGAGGTGATGTCCTATGGTATTGGTGGTTCGTCCTACAGTAAAAACTTTTGTTCTGTGTTTTTACATTATGACCAGCATTGCACGCTGGTTAGCCCAATAGAATAGGTCTAATATGTACGTAGCGACACACTAACCAAAGCAATATAGGTTTTGCTGCTCCTTTTTTTTTTTTTCCCCCCCACAACACAAAAATGTGGTTATGGTTACTCTTACGGGACAACCCATATTCTACATTTTCGGATGATGAAGAAAAACACTGCAATCAGCATGAAACAGCCCTGTGTGAACATGCCCATAACTCTCTAGTATAGCGTTAGGCAACGCCTTATTTAAGACTGTGAGGAACAGTAGACACAGACTCATGGCATTCCATTGTATGGTGGTAAGATTACATTACCCTTCTATGTTCAGTTACTTTTAATATAGAATTTTAAATAATTCTTAAGGTGATGAAAGATTTACAAAGTACAAAAAATAGTTTCTAGCATACAGATATCACATACACTGCAGCTATGTTAGAGCCCAGATTACTGTCCAGGCATGTTTGTGTGGTGAGGCATTTCACTTGTTTTTGCTTTCATGTGCCTTCACTCTACTCAGGCCTCTGGCTGTATACTTACAACGCTGTTGCTTACAATAGTGACAAATAAATACATATATACTGCACTGCCATCGAATTAAATGATTGCCCATGTCGAGCTATGTTTGGTAATACCAACTTGGGATACTTCAGCTTTGACAGGACATAGTTTATCAGGCAGTGGGGTTTGTTGGGTATGGCTTGCCATGGACTGGCAAATATTTCCTGTTTATATTATACAATAGCAGGTTGGTGGGACTGAGGCAAGCACTGCAGCATACTAATCTCACGGCACCAGTTGTGTCCACCAGTTGCATTGTTCTTCTGCAGCCTAGTTGCATTAAAGTGAATGGGACTTATCTGCAGTCCCATTCCTTTTATATCTACTTGTGGATTCAGCTGGAAAAAAAAAAATCCAAAAACATAGTTAAATATGCAACAGAAAAGCAGCATTTCCACAATATGGGGCCTGTGTGACCTAAGTTAAGGGGGTGACTTGAAATGTGGGACCCACATTTATCTCAGGAACATGGTCCACTGAGCCCCACTTTGCAGTGATGTAGAATCAAAAGGCAACAGTGCGTGTACGTCTCTCTCTCTCTCTCTCTCTCTCTCTCTCTCTCTCTCTCTCTCTCTCTCAATTCAGGTCTATGGTAGTTCTAAAGATAGCCGAGGATATATGTTGTCCTGTGAATGTGCCATAAACGTGTGAAGTGGGTATACCCCTTTAACCCCTGTATATACATCATGTAAATTGGTCGCCGTACATACACAATTGGCAGTGGTCCTGGAGGATACACATAGTCAGGTTCCTGCTTCAACTTTAACCATTTAGATGCTACGGTCAATGTCAGCTGTAACATCTTGAATATGGGACTCTGAAGTGTACCCCTCCCTCCTTCCTCAGGGAAGGAGCTGTGTGAAGGAGCAGAGCTGCAAACTGTACATAACCTGTTCCAGTTCTGGTAACTTTTATGAAGACATATGCATGCAGGTGTAGGACTTAATGATATGAATAAACTTTTCACATGTTGAACTCTTATTTTTAGGAGGTGCATATAACTTTTTGTTTGTTTTTTAACTTTTAGCAACTAATATAAACTATTAGCTTTTTTTAATGAAACATACTTTAAATCAAAATTGCATGTTCATATACAGTACCAAATGGGAGATATTGGTGCCGAAATTAAGGGCACTGATAGAAAAAAAAAATATATATATCCTTTTTTTTTTTTTTTTTTTTTTTTAAACTTTACACTTGTTCCTATGCAACCTCGTTGTCTACAGCCTAGGGTATGCCACATCTGGTAATCCCAGTTTTCATAGATCTCCTATCATTATATGTACCCCAAAGTACATTCCATCCTGCTAAGAATTGCATGATAAATTTACAAAAAAAAGTTATAGGTCTCCGAAGAAAAACTGCAATATCCTGAGGGTCAAAATTATCCTTGACAGAATCTCACATTGAACAAGTAGTCCAATCTAGCAATATAATGTTATAGAGCAGGGAGGAATGAGTAGATTAAGATGAAACTTTTGTGGAAGAAAAATTCTGTATAACTTGGTGTGGTGTGGTTTTTATTTATATAACTCCTTGGGGTTTCCTATGCTGAGGAGTGCAGTCGGTGGTTTTGCTTAATGATTGACAGCCTTCCCTGTGTGACTCTTGCATACCTATCATTGTGACTGATAAACCTTTCCCTTTTTTACACTGTATAATCTAACTTTGCACCAGAATTATGTCTTGCTGCCACCTCTTTAAGAGGAGATGTCACCAGGTCGATAAGTACGTTCAGCCATTTCAAAGATATTCGGTAAGTCCTTACAGTGTTGATATAAATTATGGTATCCTAGCCAATTGGGTGGTAACACTTCATGACATGCAGCACACAGAGACCCCGCTCCCAGAGAAACCACAGTGTGACTGCTAACTTAGCTATTATGCACTGATTTGCCTCAATACTATAAGGGCTTATATCTTTGAAATGGCTGAAGAGTTGGATAAACAAACAGCTCCTGCTAACGGCATGTATCAGTTAATGGGTGTCACTTGGCTTTTCAGAAATGCTGACACACCTTTAAGCCAGTTCTCTCCAAGGAAACTCATACTATCTGCTAGATTCACTGCTGCCATTGGTCATTAAAAAAAACAAAACGATGAAATCTGCAGCAAAAAATGCAACCTCTGCTACATGTTTCCTAAGGCTGAGGCCCCACATTGTGCAGCATTTTTGGTCGCTGATTTTGCTTTTTTTTTTTTTTTTTTTTCCCACCCAGAGGTAGACTCAAGGAACGTTCCTTGACACACCTCTGATGTAAGTTCCCAGGTATGCCAGTGACCTGTTAATCTTTACCTTCCACTGCAGTTTAGAGTTCCACTGTGTCCCTTTCTATAGGCATGAATAACATACTACAGTATAATTTACTATAAAGTAAGTAAAAAAAAGCCATTACTGGTCCAATGCCTATGTATGGCGTGTGCCAAACTTGTAGGAAGAATGAGCTATTAACAAAGCTGCATTCTGATGACCTATAACTTGAATATGACCAGGACCTGCATAGAGCTATGATCCCAGTGTTTCACATGTGCTTGCCCTATCCATGTACAAACCCGCAGTTACAAAGCTGAGATTTCCAGTGTTATGTGAGGAATGTCAGGATAGGGGCAGCAGGCACATTGTAGTCTCGCAGGGTTAATGATACACACTCAGTGGAATTCACTCCAGATATTGCTCTTTTTTTTTTTTACTTTTTTCCCAAAGTACCAAAACGGGGAAAAGCAGCGAAGGATGATATTTGACAAGCTTCTTGGTCATGTTTTCCTTATTTGGAAATGTTTACCCAAAGCACTGATCTATTGAAAGAGGAGGGGAGGTGAGTCAGGGTTTGGAAGCAGGATATGAGTGCCTCAGTAGATGTGACATCCCCCTCCCTATGTTTTGAAGCTTGCCTTGTGGTCTCTTTCAGGTTTAGAACCCCTGGAACTCTGGATCTGGTTTAGCCTCCAGTAGGTGCGGCGTCTGGGGAGACTACAAGAGCGAGGTGAGTGCTAAAATGTTGTGCTGTTCTTTCACAATATACTTATTATAAAGGAAAACCTTATCTTATCAACTATCACAGCTTTATAGAAAGTAGACAGGAGGTTGGCTGCTGCTTTACTCTCTATATGTTGCTGAGCTCTGCATTTACTTGTGCGTACGTCACAGAAAAAGTTTTCATTTTTGCTTTTTTTTTTTTTTTTTTTTTTCATGCATGTCAAATATTGATTTCATTTTCTCACTGTAGTTACTACAAGCCACTTTGTGATAGATGCTGAATAAGAGGTTTAGTTTTATGCTATCTTGGCAGCCATGTTTATTTCCCATGATCATTTAGGGCTACACACAGTTGTCAAATGACATGTGGGCCTACAGGCCAGGTTTGGCAGTGTAATACTATACCTTAGTAACGGTGTTACAGCTGCAGAACACCAATGACGTGTAAAAGTGCATCTGCTACAACCTTAAAGGTAAAGTTTCTTGTGTCTGTTACATTGTAATTGAAAGACAAATCACAAAAAGATTCCGAATTTTTTAAGGCATGAACTAAATGCCAATCTGTGCTGGAGTAAGATGTGGCCAATTTATTAAGCACCTCTTTGTATGTTTGCTATATCTTGCCCTGTTCATGTGCCTGAAAATTAAACTACGCCACCTTGGAGCTAGTTTAGATTTTTATGATTCATTTATGCATGTTTCTGGTCTAAATTATAGCAAATCTGTTGAGCCATGGAAGACCACGCCTCCTTTGCGAAGCCACACCCAGTTTTAGAAAACTGGTTAGAGACGCAGAAAACCTGCTAAATTTGCTGCAATTGCAACCCAGTTTTGTAATAAAAAGCCAGGGCTGAGCAATTTTTGCCTAAAATGAAATTCTCAATTCAAGTTTAATTTTGATTTTCTTGTGAGAATTGATCAGATATATTTGCATCCTGCCATCCCACACTTGATTACAGTGAAGAAACAATTGACCACATTTTGCAGACAGGAGAAGGCTTGCATAGAATATCAGACAAACAGCATTTTCACGATTCTGGTGAAAATCAATTTTTTCACAACATCGAATTATTCAATGTAACCCTATTAAATGCACGCCCCTAAACAAAAGTTTTCGAGAAATTCCTCCAATATTCTCTAGATACATTTCTTCAAGATGAGAATCCCATGGCCCACAGGGACTACTATATAGGTTCAGACTATGTACACATATCAGTCTGTGCGCAGGAAGCCTCAGACTGACCTCAGCCTGTGACGTTCCTGTGTAACATAAGATGCACCTGACTCTTGTGATATTTTTAGTTCTGCCTGGTGCGAACAAGGAAACATCTGACAATAATTGGTACTTGGAATTTCTTACAAGTGTTGTCATCCTATCAATAAAATCATAACTAAAGAAAGTCAACCTGAAAGAGACAAGTTTATATACTGCCATAAATGTCCACTGCTGTAAAATGTCTACCACTATATTTTTATTTTTTTCATAGTAAAATGCAGTCACTCTGGAAATCATTGTTGACCCCAGATTGGCTTTTCTCGATTATCATTTCATCATGTATATTAATTACCGATCGGTAATTGGCTCATGACCAGTGGAAAAAGAACGTACATCATGGATGGCTGCCTGTTAATGTTGTGCATTTTCGTTGTGCTGATGTCACGAGTGCAGTCAGGTTGGCTTTAGGCATCATGGACACGACAGGACAGTGTAATTTGCGATCCACAAAATATTGTTCAGTTTTTGCAGTCTGTGTCATCAGTGTCCACAAAAATTGCATCAGTGTGTCATCCATATTTGTAGACCAGCAAAATAATCCTTGTGGATAGCTAGGTAACTGTTCTGCAAATACAATTGTCACACAGGTTATATCCGTGTGACATCCATTGTTTTGTGTCCCATAGGCTTGTATGAGTTAGGACTCATGGGAAAACACGGTAGTGTGCATGGGCCCATTCAAACAAAAGGGGCTGTGTACTAACCAGAAAAAGCCAAGATGGCACCCTGAAGTAGTACACTTGTGGTCTTGTGCATGTGGCCTTACACTGAGCGGTTTTCCTCAAAAACACATGTACATTTTTTTTTATTAAAACATGTCTGTTTAAAAAAAAAAAAAAAAAACTGCATTTTTACAGGTTGTTTTTTTTTTTTTTTCTAGGAAAAGCACACGATGTAAACTTTTACAGTCTTATTCCTTGCTGTAATGCTGGCACATTGGAACATAATTCCAATCCTGGTAGTTTAAAAAGGATCTTTCACATCCTTGTCCATGTTCGGTATTATATACCAGTAGAAAGCGGACAATGTACTGAATTTTGTGCATTCTTGGCTTTGCCAGTATGCGCCTCAGTGGTGGAGATATTGGTGGTGTTAATTTCAGCACCAGTGTCTCCCTGTTGTCAAAAGGCTTTTCCTTACAGCCTAGTAGTCTTCCATAGCGTGGTACTGTCGATTGGGGGGTGTATTCCTCATAGCCAAGCGATGATACTAGGCTGTAAGCCTACCTTTCTGACAATGGGGGAAATGTCAGTCTCTAACGGTACAGATATCTCCACTACTGGGATCATACTGGTGTTGTTGGCTTTCTAGTGGTATAGAATACCGCATATTGAAGGTGTGAAAGGTCCTCTTTAAAGAGGACCTTTCACCACTTTTGGGCACAGGCAGTGTTATATACTGTCAGAAAGCTGACAGTGCGCTGAATTCAGCGCACTGTCGGCTTTCCCGATCTGTGCCCGGTGTAAAGCGCTATCGGTCCCGGTACCGTAGCGCTTTACAGTCAGAAGGGCGTTTCTGACCATTAGCCAGAGACGTCCTTCTGCCTCGCGGCGCCTATCGCGCTGTGCTGTGGAGCGGGGAGGAACGCCCCCTCCCTCCCTGATGATACTCGTCTATGGACGAGCTGTGTGAGCAGAGGGAGGGGGCGTTCCTCCCGGCTCCACAGCACAGCACAGCGCGATTGGCGCTGCGAGGCAGAAGGACGTCTCTGGCTAATGGTCAGAAACGCCCTTCTGACCATAGAAGAGCTACGGTACCGGACCGTAAGCTCTTCACACTGGGCACAGATCGGGAAAGCCGACAGTGTGCTGAACTCAGCGCACTGTCAGCTTTCCGGCAGTATATAGAACTGCATGTGCCCAGATATGGTGAAAGGTCCTCTTTAACCCATTAGATTCCTGCGGTCAGTGGTGACTGTAAAATCTAAAGTGTTTGACTTAGGGAAACGCTCCCTCTGTCACCCTACAGTGTGATCACTGAGGCCTGACTAGTTTATGGCCTAACAGACTGGTTACCTAAGTGACTGTGGTCATATCACATAGAGAGGTGCACAAAACTACTTGCTTACAACAATGACTTACAACTGACGATCCAAATGTATGCGAGGCCATATGTGGACAGACATGTTGCATTTTCTGTCATCAATGTCATAGTCTTGAGCATTACTTTGAGGATGCTCTAATTCCTTTTCTACTACTTCCTTACAGTATAGCATTCAAGTAAGTTCCAAGAACGTCAGGAAAGCCATGATCCCGTAGGCAACATCTACACCTGAAAAGACACGCACATGCATTTTTTTATTTTATTTTTTTTTAACGGTTAGCCTGCTGAAAAATATTGTGTGCCCAGATATAATCAGAATCGTGGTGGTAAAGGTGTATGCTTTTGTAGTGGCCTCTACATGTGGCCATAGTACCGCAGGCACAGATCTTGAAGAGTGTGGAATTGATGCAGAAAGTAAATTGGGAGATTGTTTAATGAGACTGTGTCATTGCACTGTTCTCTTAACACCAACACCTTGATAGATGACATCATTTGTTCCCTGTACTTGCTGTGACCCAAAGTTCATTACACAGCTGGAAGTAAGCAGCTGTCAACTAGCTAGTGAAATGGGCTGACATTTCATTTTATGAAGCCAGCCTTAGAAGAATGTCCCTCCTGTGTTTCTGGAGGTGGGAGTTGTTCGGGGTCCCCTTGTTGCAGAAACCTGTAGCGACATACATCTTTGCTAAGGGACCACAGCCAAAACTAATTTCCATCTATTGAGAGCTGCAGCAAACTCTCTATGGTTATCAACTTACAAAACCGTGCCCTCTGGGATAGTAAAATCTGCAAATCTTATAGTGATGCACACCTATCCTGCAGATGCCAGAAGGGCGCTGATAACTTTTCTCATCTTTCTGTTAGGGCTTGGTGACTGTAACCTAAATAAAAACCCCGACTAATTGAACACTTTGTCGCTTATGTTTAATGAGCATTTATTTTATTGCGTGATTAGTGACCTATCCTTTAGCCAATGTGAGGCAAGATGGCATGCGAATAATATATTGACATAATCCATGCAACTCAGTTCACATAGATTAATGGAGTTTAGTTTGTTTTTGCTCATTCTACAATTACTTTCCCAGTCCTTCCTGTCCACATCAAATATCACTAGAGGAGACCTTATTACCAGGGTCATGCCATAGGGAGGGCACATCGAAGCTCATGGACTGGGTACTTACAATGCTTTCAACCCTACATCCATCATGGCTGTAGGGGGTGGCGTGTTGGCCATGCATGCATGTGCTTCTCTTATCTATTACCATAACACCCAATAATTTTTAGCAGAAGTGGATACAATTTTTTTTTTTTTTTTTTTTTTTTTTTTTTTTTTTTTTATTGAGCTGCTAGGGTACCATAGTTATCAAAAGACATCCAATAACAGATTAGTCTTTTCAGAATACTTTGGCTGTGCTACGTTTTCTGGCTTATTAAGTCATCCAAGAAGTGTGGGGTTTTGGTTTGTTTTTTTTTTGGAAATTGGTTTGAACATTTGTTTTAGAGATCTATTCTTTATTTGCTCTGTGGGGAAACTGAGGTCCCAGAATTATGTCAACCTTCTGTAGGAGCTTGTACTGTGATAATGCTAAATGTCAGCAAACAGTAAGAAGACAAAATAAGATTTTCCTGTTTTGATGTGAATGTGATCACAGATGTCTAATATTAATGCCAAGGCTTCTGATTCTGTACAAGAAATCCATGCCGCTTCTGCTGTTTGTTTTTTCATTTTGTATCCATTCTGTAATATATCACTAATAATAAGCAGTGTTTCTGAAGATGTGGTGGAGGGCAGTTATGTTCACTGGCAAACTTTCACCATATCCATTGAGCCATTTTCTAGTTTGGTGGAGGTGAAATGTTTCCTGTGAAAATGGGTGAATACTACAGTACACAAAGTGATGCATGCAGCATTCCCTACATGATGCCGCTTGATCTGGCACTTCATTTAAGTCCCATTATGTACCCTCCACCAAAGGTCATAAGCTTAAAAAAAAAACAAAAACAAAAAAAAAACACTGACCCATTCTTTCCTATGGGCCCGTATACACGACTGATTTTTTTCATGGTCCCATGTGTGTGCTGACAGTCCGGGCCACATCAGATAGGATAGGTCCTATTACTAGATGGGTTCTGCAGTGGAGTCTCCTACAGAAACTTCAGTGCTAGTGTGAATCCAGCCTAAGAGGTGGTGTGTATGATGACATAAGGACATCGGTATAAGCTTTACTTGGGGCGAGCCATTTTCCTATCATCACTTGTATTTGTAAGGGCAGTCATCAGAAAGCAGCGTGATACTTGGCGTCCCGCCACATGCACTAACTGCGCTGCTCATTATTTGTCTAAGGCAGTAATTGATTGTAAGATCACAAGCCGCAGACCTTTCATTTCTTGCTCCTGCAGGCTGTTTGTTCTCCCTGTCAGGATATTCAGGACACTAGGATATGAAATCCCCTGTCTCTCACACAACTCTATTACACTATTGTTTGTGAAGTTTTGACTTTCCCTCTGCATTATATGGGGTGACCTCCTGTCTGGGACAGGTCACTTTGTTTCTTGTTTTATTTAGAGTATTTGCCTATTTTTAGCACAATTTCACTTCCTCCTTTATTTGTCAATTTATAATATAGCAAATAACGTCATTGAATCATTTACTGTTTTAGCCGATCCTTGCAACTATGTCATCATTTTTTTTTTTTTTTTTTTTCTCCCTCCTTCAGTTGGTCACACTTGTACACCATGTATGGTATGATGTAACAGCTAGTAATTTCCTATTGTAAAGGTCAGTCGGGCACATACAGTACTTGTTTTATACAGAACTGTATTGTTTTCTGTACTGTTCAGTATGCAGTGAAAATACTTGGTGTTTACATGACAAGAAAATTTAGCCTAAAAAGGACAATTCTTATACTGGTATATACAGACGTAGCAAGCTCGGGCTGGATTCACACCAACGTCCGTCCCTGAATTTGCTTGCAAAATGCAGAGAGAAGTCCTGCAAACACTTTTTTTTTTTTTTTTTTTTTTTTTCTCCTTCCCCCTGCGTTTTTTGGTCGGGAATTGGGTGGAAACCTGGCAGACCCCATTATAGTCATTGGGGTCTGCGGGTAACTGCTTTTTAATTGGAGTAGGGTTCCATTTTTCAGGTTCCCAAGCAGGAAAAGCTGAACGCTGGTGTGAATCTAGAATCGACAAAAGCCAGTGAACAGGCATTTTTTTTGTTGTTGAGGGATTTCTTAATAAAAAAAAAAAAAAAAAAAAAAAAAAAGGTTTAATGTAGGGCTGGTCAATTGTGACCCAATTCAAAATAACGATTAATTGAACATTCTTTGCCTTGATTACAATTAATAGATGATTAATTTAGGGCTCTCCCCTTGTTGCTTGGCATGCCCCCTACTTATATGAATAACCAAAATTCTGTGGCGAGGCATATATCAGCAATTCTGTTTGGGTAGTGTACAGTTAGTGACCTCTCCTTTAGCCAATAGCAGTGTTAGAAATGATTTGAAATCTATGTGAATAAGTTCACTGTGTTATTGCGCTGACATTCAATTCTGATTAATTGATGCCAATCTTCATATCTCCTGCAGTGCAGGGGGATGCATCGGGTTTTTGAGAAGGTAAATGCTGTCTCATAAATCGGGCACAACCCTAGCTGAGAATGTGTGCTGGCACTGAAATGGACACCAGCTTATAGCTGGTGTAGATTTCGGCATCATTTATGTGGGACCGATGGCTCCACTCCCAGCTTATCCTCAGCAGGCCTCTTATTTGCAATTGATGAGGATGGGTGTATAAATGTAAAAAATATTAGTGAGAAAATAAACAAACATGCATGCATTATTTCTGATGGATGGACTAGCTGTGGTTAATGCAATTTTTGGGGAGAAAATACTTAAAGTGGCTCGATCAGCCCCCGTTTTAAAATAAAACCCTAAAAAAGAATATCTACTTACGGATCGTGCACGCTGGGCGGGCATTCAGGGTGCACCGTCTTCTTCATCCACGCCTCTTCTTCCTCCGGCGCTCGCGAGCAGACACTGATATAAAAAAAAATGGCCGCCCACAGTGCACGATCCGTAAGTAGCTAATATTCTTTTTTAGGGTTTTATTTTAAAACTGGGGGGTAATTTAATATAACATTTACCGGTGCCTGAATAGCCTTTTTAAAGGCTATTCACGCATATGTGGGGCTCTAGCAGCATGATTTTGCTGATAGAGCCCCTTTAAACTAGCCTTTGTACTCAAAAAGGGAACTTTTTATCATACAATAGTTTATAATTCTTGAAATGTTTGCATGTTGCCACCATCATTGTCTATCTCTTTACATGTCTATGTACAATCTACACTTAGCAGGGTTTCATTGATAGATCCAGCAGGGGCAATGAGAATTTCTTTATTTTTAGCTTTTTTTTTTTTTTTTTTTTTGATATTGTATAGGATGTGCAATCTTAGATTCTCATCAGATGGCAATAACTGGTATCTAGCACTAACAAAAAAAATTATATAGATATAGAACATTTACTAAACAAACTTTGCCAAACTTTTACTGCAACCTGAGAAGTTTTCCCATCTCTGACGTTTATAGCATGGACGTCTTATAAATGAATGATGAGATCCTCTTCTTCCATTACAGAGGCCACAGGTCGAGGGTCCTCTTCCTCCATTCTAAAGATACCTTCAGGTCCCAGAAGCGGCTAATAATACTTGTTTGAGAAAAACCCTTTTACTTGAGACCCTGGGGTAGATTTATTAAGACTGGAGTTTTGTACGCCATTCTAAGTCCCAGACAGCTGTAGCGCACATCTGACTTTTGAAGAGGATCCAACTTCAGGCACCAGAATACAGATCTACACCAATTTGGAATTGGTGTAGATTCCCATCATAATTTGTGCCAGAAATCTGGCATTAATTATAATGAATATGTCTGGCCGAGGCATCCCATGCCCAGATGCCCCAAAGTTCCCACACTTACATATTGTGGAGAGTGATGCGCAGAATTGGTGTATGTTTGGTGCAAGAAAGGGCCTTCTCCAATATCATCATTATTGAGAAATCTGTCAGAGATTTGATAACTTCCCCCAATACTTCTGAAAGGTGTCTAGAGTCTGTGAAGAGGCCCATTTGCTCCAGTGTGTGATAAACTGTTTTGAGGTGTAAGTATGGATAAAATGCATACATGAGATTTTTGTGCTCCAACTAGTAATTTTTGCATTTTATCACACTACTGATGCCAAAAAATCCAAGATATATTTATCATTAGTAAACATGCAAGATATCTGTGCAGGTAAATGTCCTCTTTGAACCCTTTTGTTCCTTAAGCCATATCTGCAATGTGCGGTGTTAAAGCTTCTGGGCGGGGTGTCCTAATCTGTTCTGATAAAGATGGTGTTTCTAGAAGTTCAGTACAAGGTGTGAGCAATACTCTTCTTTGTACTAGGAAGTTGTGTAAAGTTATGTATGGCTCATGTGTTATTGTACGTAACCTTCACGCATGGTAGTGTTGTGTTACCGTGAAGCTAGGCTCTTGAGCGGCGTGCTCAGTATTACAGTAGAAGCACAGGCGGTTTAGGACTAAATAATTCAGCATGGCTTGAATATACTGAATGCCTCTGCAATGGTGTACATTGTTCATACCGCTCCCCTCTGATTAACAATGGGGAGGGGGCAGCTTTTGTTTTTCACCTTCTCTTTGTGACTGTAAATAATGCAGATGCAGCAAATGAGAGCTGGAATTTCAGGAGAACACTTTGACCTACAAATATTGTCAGCTTCGCTCTAGTTACAGAGCAGTCTTGTCTGCGTAGACCTGGTGTACTGAGGAGGGCAGGTAGTCCATACTCTGTTCTAGCTTGGTTGCTGAATGTTGTGTTTTTTTTTTTTTGTTTTTTTTTGTCTTTTTAACTGTAGGGGAATGTAGATTTGTGTGCCCTACTGGGTACAATGAGTGATGGACATGCCTGCAAAGTGCTGCAATATACACTCACCGGCCACTTTATTAGGTACACCATGCTAGTAACGGGTTGGACCCCCTTTTGCCTTCAGAACTGCCTCAATTCTTCGTGGCATAGATTCAACAAGGTGCTGGAAGCATTCCTCAGAGATTTTGGTCCATATTGACACGATGGCATCACACAGTTGCCGCAGATTTGTCGGCTGCACATCCATGATGCGAATCTCCCGTTCCACCACATCCCAAAGATGCTCTATTGGATTGAGATCTGGTGACTGTGGAGGCCATTGGAGTACAGTGAACTCATTGTCATGTTCAAGAAACCAGTCTGAGATGATTCCAGCTTTATGACATGGCGCATTATCCTGCTGAAAGTAGCCATCAGATGTTGGGTACATTGTGGTCATAAAGGGATGGACATGGTCAACAACAATACTCAGGTAGGCTTTGGCGTTGCAACGATGCTCAATTGGTACCAAGGGGCCCAAAGAGTGCCAAGAAAATATTCCCCACACCATGACACCACCACCGCCAGCCTGAACCGTTGATACAAGGCAGGATGGATCCATGCTTTCATGTTGTTGACGCCAAATTCTGACCCTACCATCCGAATGTCGCAGCAGAAATTGAGACTCATCACACCAGGCAACGTTTTTCCAATCATCAATTGTCCAATTTCGATGAGCTTGTGCAAATTGTAGCCTCAGTTTCCTGTTCTTAGCTGAAAGGAGTGGCACCCGGTGTGGTCTTCTGCTGCTGTAGCCCATCTACCTCAAAGTTCGACGTACTGTGCGTTCAGAGATGCTCTTCTGGCTACCTTGGTTGTAACGGGTGGCTATTTGAGTCACTGTTGCCTTTCTATCAGCTCGAACCAGTCTGGCCATTCTCCTCTGACCTCTGGCATCAACAACGCATTTCCGCCCACAGAACTGCCGCTCACTGGATGTTTTTTCTTTTTCGGACCATTCTCTGTAAACCCTAGAGATGGTTGTGCATGAAAATCCCAGTAGATCAGCAGTTTCTGAAATACTCAGACCAGATCTTCTGGCACCAACAACCATGCCACGTTCAAAGGCACTCAAATCACCTTTCTTCCCCATACTGATGCTCGGTTTGAACTGCAGGAGATTGTCTTGACCATGTCTACATGCCTAAATGCACTGAGTTGCCGCCATGTGATTGGCTGATTAGAAATTAAGTGTTAACGAGCAGTTGGACAGGTGTACCTAATAAAGTGGCCGGTGAGTGTATATAATATATAATATATATTTTTTAATTTTTTTTCTTTTGATATAGCGTTGTGTTATAATATGTCAGCCTTGCGGAAAATGTTCACTTGTTAAAGGGGATTCTGACCAAAACCACTTATCGACTATCCATGTTTGAAAAGTCAGTGGGTCCAACCACTGAGAGGCCCACACCAGGGACTGCCCTGGTGCTCATCTGTTTCTGGTATTCCCATAGAATCTGAATGAATTGCCATTCCAGCAATTCAATCACTGCCTGTTCAGTAGATAGTGCAGAAAGGTTTTTGGCTGGATTACCCCTCTTACACTAGTTCACACTAGTGTTTTTGGACTCTGTCTCCCATTCTGCTTAAAATAGGCTGAGAGAAGAGTCCTACAAGCAGGACTTTTCTCTCCACCAATTTCAAGCTGAAACCCGGTGGACCCCAGTTTAGTCTATGCGGTTCGTGGGTAATCACTTTTTAAGCAGATAGGTTTTCTGTTTTTCAGGTCCCCTGGTGGACCCAAAGAATTGAAACCCGAATGCTAGTGTGAGCCTAGCATGAGTTGCAAATGGAGCTACCCATGTAAATACAATAGAAAATACTGCCCACAAGATGTAGAGAATTGAGAAGATGGGTATGACTATCACGTGACGTAAAAGGAGAAATACACTTGTTAAGAGATAGAGATGAGCGAGTAGTATTTGATCGAGTGGATATTCAATTGAATACTATGGTATTCGAAATATTTGTACTCGGTGGAATACCATGCGGTAAAGGCAGTAAAAATTTGATTCCCCTCCCAGTTTTTTTTTTTTTTTTTTTTTTTTTGTTTACACCAATAGCTATGCAGGGGAGGTGAGACGGGTACTAGGACAACGTAGGCATTAAAAAAAATGTATACAGTAGAGATGAGCGAGTAGTGAAATATTCGAGTAGAGCCTCAATATTCGACTATTCGATCGAATACCTACTTGCTCATCTCTACTAAGAGAGAACCAGATCTAGCAAATTTTATTAGAGGGATTGTACAAGCATACTGCTCCATCTGATGGCTTAAATTGGCTAAAAATGTGTTTTCTAAGAAATGCTTCCCATGGAATAACTAATTATGAGCATCTTTTCTAAGAACTCTACATTGTTCCTCTGTCATTCCTCCTGGAAATACACAATGTTTCAAAGTGTACTTGACACTTAAGGCCCAGTTCACATCTGCGTTCAGTATTCTGTTCGGAGAATCCGTTTGGGGATCCACCGAACAGAAACCTGTATACATTAAAAATTGGTTACGTAAGGCAACCCATAGACTCCATAGACTATAATGGGGTTCATGTGGTTTCCGCACGGAACGTGCGGAGAGAAAAGTGCTGCTTGCAGGACTTCTCCGCATGTTTCGAGCGGAAACCACACAGACCCCATTAGTCTATGGGGACCGTGGGTTTTCCAGGTATCCGCTTTTTAAAGCGCATAGGTTTCTGTTCAGGGATCCCCAAGCAAACTTCCCAAATGCAGATATGAATAGGGCCTAAAGCATTAACTGTACTGCAGCACAAAATTTTAAGGCCGGGGCCCCACGGGTCGTAAACTCCGCGATTTGGCCGCAGCGGAGACGCTGCGGTAAAAATCGCTGTGTTTTACAGTGCAAGCAAAGGGGAGGGGATTCATGCAAATCCCATGCCCACTTTGCGGAAGAAATCGCAGTGTGTCCATTATATCTATGGAAATGCCAGTGGAAAGAACCGCAATGCGTTCATGCAACAGTTCTTTCCGCAGCGCTTTAGAGCTGCGATTACGGTCTGTGGGGCTTTTTTTTTTTTTTTTTTTTTTTTTTTTTTTTTTTCTCCCCCTCTCCCCTATGGCCTTTGTTGTGTCCTCTGATAAGATATGAAGAAATTGCCCACTAGGTGATCCCGTTCCTCCTATTTAATGAGGTGTCCCTGCACTGTCTGACACACACAGCACTACTTGTATAGGGGCACACCCTTTAATTTTCGGTTTGTTCGTATATATCTCGTGGTAACAGAGAATAATAGCACATTGCAGTGTTCTAAGAAAATCTGCCCTAGAATTGCTATTTTATGGGGAATTTGCATAGGTTTTTACCAAACAGATGGGTCGGGAGAGCTAATATTCACTGCAAATTCCCTTACCTCATAGTGCATGTTATACAATTGACCCTTTGTTCTACCATTACCTAATCCTTGGAATGCTCCTGGCATTGGCTTGTCACTAGATGCTGTCAGATCCCCACTACTGAGCATCTCTAAATGTTTAATGCTTATTCTGTAGAGAGGCGCGTTCTGAAAGAGAGCGCAGAATAAAATTACCCAGTGACCTAAATAGGATTTTTGTCCTGATCTCACCTTTTTAAGCATCTGTTTACTAAACAAGAAGCTGTGTTACTATCGATCCCGTTTTGGAGCAGGACTAATGAAATCTTGTTGGGGCATTGATCTGTAAGACAGCCCTGTCAGTTCTGGCTCTGATAATCAATGCAAGGTATGGAAGCTGTTTGGCTCGACAGTAAAATGTATTTCCAGCTCTTCTCTACTGGAAGGAACCTACCTCCTGAAAAGCATAGGAATTGGCTGGCTGTCATCACAGGTTCTTGCTAGCTAAAGTAAATAAGTAAATCGTCAATGTAGCAGTAAGGTGACATATTAATTCCTCATATAGCAGTCACTAGATTGATAGTGCTTATCAGGGGAAATGTGGAAATAACACTGGTACTGTATGTAATACTAGAATACTGCAAAATCTGCACATTCTGGAACCACAATATCTGAATAACAGCAAAAACTGGTATACTCTTAAACAAAATGCAAGCTCAGCACTGGCAGAAAGGAGAAGACCACTTTTGGACAAGGACAGGAAACTCCTGGTGGTAGGGTGGCTTTTTGATAAATGGCTTGTTTGCCAGGGATTGCCAGTCCCTATTCTAGATATTAGGTGGTGATCATAAATGTGTGATTTGACTGTATTTGGGCTACTAGTTATTTTGTCTGGGCTAGATTAATGTGCTGCATAACATTGTCACCTGTTGAGTAAATTAAAAAAAAAAAATCTGATTTGTGGTAGATGCGAAGCTGGAATTGGCATTTTACTCAGATCATGTGGGCATGATTGTATTTGTCTATTTATTTTGGGAGTATTCTTAAGATGTCCATACACTTATTATGACCATAATACACCGGTTATTTAGTATGGCTAGATCGCATGTAGTATTACTACAGGTTGCTAGGTTTAGTACTGTGGCATATACTGGTGAAAGACACATTTTCAGTGTAACTGTGGCCAAAAAAAGTCACAGCAATTTACTTTTGCTACATGATCCACAGTCTTATGGCAGAAATATGCTTCAAATTTATAACTCCTGAACAACAGATCCTACGTCAGAACACCTATTCTGGGACATACAGGCCATGTTATACATGCGTGATTGTATTTATTTAGTGAAGAAACTCGACCTATAAATTACAGTAATAGGTTTGTTATCCCATATATCACAGCCATGTCTTAGTGCATCATTGACTCATGATACTGCATAATAGGTGGTGTATTTTTATCAGTTTGTGAATTAAAAGTATTAATATAATCAATGAATAACTTGCACACTGTTATAATACAAAATTTTTTATATAAAATAAATAAAGAGAATTGACTCATTAAGACAGCCTTTGTCTGTATACCTTGTTATGGCGCATGTTTTCGAGTCGGGTCCCAACTTGGAAACTGCCTTCTATGAACCAGAGCTCTCCATGTATTAAATCTGAATAGGCACCATGTAATATATTTTAATTGGCCGGATGGACGAGGCACTTTATTTTTGACACCAAAAATTGAAATCTACTATGAAGTTTTATTTTAGGGCTCGTTCACATCAGCGTTGTGAACTCCGGTCTCCAGGTTTCCGTTTCCTGCCTAAAACAGAGGCAGGAGACGGAAACCTGCAGGAGTCTCTCTCACCCATTCATTTGAATGGGTGAGAGAGATGTCCGGGCCGTGAGCGGCGGTGAGCGTTTTATGCTCTCCACCGCGAAACCGGGTTTTATAATCTGGACACAGTCGGACATGCAGTACTTTGTGTCCGGATAAAAAAATCCGGTTTCGCGGCGGAGAGCATAAAACGCTCACTGCCGCTAACGGCCGGACAGCTTTCCGACTTCTGGCATGCAGAAGACGGAAATCTCAGAACGGACAGGTGAACGCTAGTGTGAACCTAGCGTTAGCTGGATGTGGAAAAAATTGGGCTTACAGCTATTTCCATTGGACCCTGCGACAGTCTCTGAATGGAACTGCCTGGCACATACGCACCCAGCCTTATTTGTGTATCTACATGAAAGTTACTGTTATTTCAAGGTGGGTTACTGTTTAATGCCTGCATTGTTCCACCACTAGTAGTGCCTAACCTACAGTCATAGCAGTATGTAGGGTATTTGTGGCCATGGCTCTTCTCACACCATGCACTGTTGCTGATCATTCACCAGTGCTCATCCTACCTTTATTTGCTATGTAAGCATGTCTGTAATAAAATTGCACTACAAAACTGCTTTTCTTCGGGGATGGGTTGTAGGATATGTAAATGGTTCTTGATCATGCTGTGCGTAATAAATGCATTGGGCCTCCTGTATAATGATTATAGGAACCTATTAGTAAATGATTATAGTTGCCTATTAGAATGATATTGTCTTCGATCAGATTGGTTGCTTTTTCCAATAGAGTGACTTTTAAAGAAAGTTTGTTACTAGAACCCAGCACACCATCCCGCAGGATAGGGTAAACTAAATCAGTGCTTTCCTCTTGTTAAAATTTGGGTGTGAGTTAAGATACAATGCCCACTTTGCTCCAAAGAGAGGGAAATACTGTTTGCTCCAGGTGACCTAACCTATCTATATGTGCGGTTGTGTGTTGGTTCTGTTGGCAGACTCCCATTTAACTCAATGTTGTCCTGTATATGTAGTGCCCACAAATTCCTTGGTACTGTGTAAAGTTTGTCGTCATTTACATCAGTACACAGTGGGAATTATTCACAAAGTGAGATGTACTGGCTTTATATAATGTATTTATGGAGTATGGGAGGAAGGAAATATACAGTACATGGGAGAATACACAAACTCTATGCAGATGTTACATTTGAACCTTGAACCCAAGTGCTATAAGTCTGCATAGAATAGATTCCACATTATAGGATCAGTTGGTGAACAGAGCGAGTTGGGCGGTTTTCAAACTGCATGCCACCTGTCTAACGTAAGTGCTGCGACGGCTCCAGACAAACTTTCCATATACCAGTGGTCGCCAAAGCAGTGGGATGTAATAAAACTGATATTAGGGCATGCTGTGGTTGCAATGGGTCACACTATTCATTATAGTGGGGACAGATTGGTTCTACCAGAATGTAATTGGTGTGAGTGGAAGAAATAGCTGTGCATTTAGGGTTATTCTTCCATCCAATGTGAAGAAATCTAAGAGGATTCCAGAGCCTCAGATGTACATGTGAACAGAGCTGTAACATCTGTAACCTCTTTGCATCTGAATTTCATAAAGAACATTCCACTTGAGCATGCCCTGTGTGATATTTGCCGAGCTGATGCCTCCTTTTATGTGTCTGAGTTGCTGCGTTTTGTATTTAACAAATGTCTCTCATTTTGCACCTGTTTTCTCCCTGTACAGTATGAGCTGTTGTTCCTGGGAAAGATGACACTGCTGTGTTTAGGTGTCTGCGTTTCAGTAATCGTTTCCTAGAGAGTTTCAGTGAATTTCCAGTAAAGAGACCCAGCGAGGTGCAGTATGAAGCAACAGGAAGCAGCTCAGCTCTGCTACACACCATATAGGGAGAAAAGAGGAACAGGGGAGGGTGCTGGCTGGAATACCAGACATACAGAGAATTCCTTTCCTCTGCACAGGGCTCTGTCTTTATCTGCATGTTTTTTACAATCCTTTGAGAGTCATCGCTGTGCTTCCTGTGCGGCTGGCCCTCCCTCAGAACATTTTCTTAAAACCTTAGAAATGAGAAATGGCTTTCATTTGTTACGGCTATATACCATTGATGGCCCTTCTAGTCTCTCTATATACGTCTCTTCTGGCTGTAATGTCTTCTCCTTCGGTTAACATTGTTTGCGCTCACTATTTTACACTCTCGCCGTTCATGTATGTTCTCCTTTTGCAGTACCTACTATAATATGTTTGGGTCAGCCATTGCCACCCAGATATAGTACTGATAATCCTATCCTGCAAGCTTTAGTCTTGATGTTTTTTTTTGACCACTGCCTCATTTCTTGAAACCTCTGGCACATATCTTTTTATTTTCTGAAGTACATTTAATTTTTCAGCTGTTAGAAAGATTTCCACCGGTGTAATAAAAACTGCACACAAGATATAATCCCTCCACCCTCAGTAATACTCTGGGGTGACCTTGAAGAAGGGCCATCCATTTGTGCACCATGTGCTTAAGAGCAAAACAGTCAGTACAATGGAGAACAGACTTGGCTCGCCATCATTCTACTTTTAGTATTTGAAGCTGGGGTCTGTTGCCAGGATATTTTTTAAATGTTAGATGTTTTGTGCTTTGTTTTTAGATGATTTCTATGGCTATTCCCTTTTGCCTGTCTCCAAAAGTCATTTGTATCCTGGACTGTGTCAACTGTCTCCTAGAGTCTCTAGAAATAATAAATTCTTGGTCTGCTTTGATATTGAAAGGTCATTGTGTCTGAAGGCATACTGTTTGTGTGGCTTACTTTTAACTTTAAAGGGATATTCCCATTAATTGCCTGGCCCTATATCAACCCTGCGAATAAAGCGGTCGTGGCGCCTGCACAGTGCCTCTCTGCACAGCTGGTGGCTGGAAGTGCTGCATTGCAGGGAAACACAATTCTTATGCATGGATTGCAGTCATTCTTCAGACTGGTGGATGTCCTGGTGGGCAGGCAATAATTGATCAAAAAGCAATGGCATAACCTAGTGATGTGCAATGCCTGTCTGAAATTACGTTTCCCCTTATATTCCCCCCCCGCCTTCCCGGCCCTATCTCTTCTTTTATTTTTAACATTGTTTAAAAAAGTTTAGTTCACTCACTTGTCTAGAAAAATCATAATATGGTGTTTTTCTTATATCGACTACCGATGGAAGTGGTAAGACTTTTTATAGTGAAGAGTAAGTAGTCCAATACAGACTTCGTAACCATTTACAAATGCAAGACTGAATGGCCAGAAGCCAAAACACTAAAGCAAATCCTTCCTTGATCCTACAATGGGCTTCTGAGCGGTCAATGACACGATGGCTCCCCCGGTATAGTGAAATGGTGTTTTGTTTTGTTTTTTGTGTTCTCCGGGCTTTGATGTGAAGACTTGACATGGTAATCTCACTTTAAATGAATAGTGTGTCCATGTTTACATGGTAAGTAATGTGTTGCATTAATGAGGAAGTCTGAGGCCGGCTAAGCAGACATTTGTATGACAGCACACGTGGTCTGCTCAGGACTTCCAGCCAGCAGACTACGCAACACAAGTTTTCTTAGAAAGCACACCATTTGAGAATATCAAGATCAGGAGAGCAGTAAATAATTGTAAATTCAAGCTTTTATATTGTGTATTTTTTTTTTTTTTCTTCTCACTCCCCATCATCCTGCGTCTGGCACCTGGCCAACTCTTGACTAATGGAACAAGTGAATGCTCGGCTGATTAGTTTTCTCATAGAGTTTTCAATTGTATTTTGCATGCTTTATTTCTACAACGGCAGAGAGGAGCTTATCTGGAGAGAGGGACTTTGATCATGCTAGGATGGTTAAGCTTTAGCTTTGAAATATGAAGACTGTCATAAAAATTCAGTGTAAGCCATAAAGAGCTGGAGAGCCCTTTATCATAGAGGTGCTGGCCCACTTTTAATCACATTAGAATAATTAGACAACCTGTGGCTTTCTCAAGCAAAGTAGAAACTAGGCGAGGCATCAGTCTTCACGTCCTCGCTGCCTTGAATAGAATAGTAGCGGTAATGTGTATCCGTATGTACACTTTCATGTATCTCTCTGACGAGGTTAAACAGGGCCCAAACCCAGCCCAGAAGTGATGTCTTGAGGACCTACAGTAGGAGTCCTTCTTCAGGCCTCTAATGTCAAGCACTGTAACTCAATAAGTAAGGGCTCGTTTACTTCAGCGTTGTGAACTCCGTAGTTCAGGTTTCCGTTACCTGCCTAAAACAGAGGCAGGAGACGGAAACCTGCAGGAGTCTCTCTCACCCATTCATTTGGGTGAGAGAGATGTCTGGCTGTGAGCGGCGGTGAGCGTTTTAGGCTCTCCGCCGCGAAACTGGGTTTTATAATCCGGACACAGTCGGACATGCAGTACTGTGTCCGGATAAAAAAAATCCGGTTTCGTGGCGGAGAGCATAAAACGCTCACTGCCGCTCATGGCCGGACCCGGTCTGAGCTTTCACCTAGCGTAATGGTGAAATTTCCACTTAAAGGGATTCTACCACTAAAACTTTTTTTTTTTTTTGTGGAAAAGACATCGGAATAGTCTCGTCTCTTACCGTTAGATGTGGTCTCCACCGCGCCGTTACTTAGAAATACCGTTTCTTACCGGTATGCAAATTAGTTCTCTCTCAGCGCTGGGGGTGGGCCCCAGCACTCAAACAGTGATGGGGGCATCCCCACCGCTGCCAGAGAAGTGTCTCTCAGTGACGCCTCCTTCTTCGTCCGCAGCGTTATCTTCAATGTCTTCTTCCGGCGCATGCTCGTAACATCTAGACCTCGGGCCTTGAGCAGACTGCGCAGGCCACGGGAAAATGGCTGCTAACAATACTGTGCAAGTAGCCATTTTCCCATGGCCTGTGCACCTGCGCAGTCTGCTCTGCTCAAGGCCTGAGGCCTAGATGTTACGAGCCTGCTCTGGAAGAAGACATTGAAGATGACACTGTGGACGAAGAAGGAGGTGTTGCTGAGAGACACTTCTCTGGCAGCAGTGGGGACGCCCCCATCGCTGTGAGAGAACTCATTTGCATACTGGTAAAAACCGGTATTTCTAAGGAACGGCGCAGCGGAGACCACGTCTAAAGGTAAGAGACTAATAGCCTTTCTAAAGGCTATTCTGACGCCTTATCCACAAAAAAAGTTTTAATGGTAGAATCCCTTTAAGTGCAACTTAGGATAAAGGATGCAAATAATCACAATAAATGATTTTAATAGTGAAATACTGGGAAAAGGGAGATGTATATACTCAGCCTATACGTTCTCCTGATGCTTGTAGTTCCTCATATACCTCCTTGGAGGATTCCGCTCGGATGAAGAAGACTCTCTCGGTTCAGAGTCACATAGAAGAATCCAACGAAAGAAACATCCAGCGAAGCAGTGGAGTTTGTTGAATAAAAACTACTCCTTTATTTTAAACAGCCTTAAAAAGTCAGCACTACACATGAAAAATTAGGAAAAGGGGAGGGGGAGCGTCAGACTGACGCGTTTCGGATGTTAATCCTTCCTCGAAGTCTTTGAGGAAGGATTAACATCCGAAACGCGTCAGTCTGACGCTCCCCCTCCCCTTTTCCTAATTTTTCGTGTGTAGTGCTGACTTTTTAAGTCTGTTTAAAATAAAGGAGTAGTTTTTATTCAACAAACTCCACTGCTTCGCTGGATGTTTCTTTCGTTGGATTTTAATAGTGGACCTATTAGTAAGTGTATTCTATATGCTAGTGGTGGAGAGTTATTACACCAAGCTGTTCTCATTTACCTCTGTGTTTTTCACATGTTAGAGAAATCTCATTCAGTGAGAGTGTTTGCTCATAGTGAAACCGGATGTACACAATTTAGAAACTTTTACCTTTTGTTTTTTCTTATTAGATTTGACGCTGGTGTTTTCATGTGTCATAACCAACCTTGTTAAAGTCACCCGCTGCTAACTCTCTCATGATGTTCTGTGGTAGTATACTTTTTATATCCCATTCTATCTTATAACACATGTCCTGCATTTACCTGGGAATGTGTACTCTTAAGTATCCCAAACCCAATAAGTCATAAATCTTTTACAAGACATTTCCTTAAACTCATTGCTCGAGTGATCGGTGGAAGCAGTAGTCTGTAACTATGGAGACAGGAATCTGATCTCCTAGGCCTTCGTAGCTAATGTGCAGTATGGCTGTTGCTTCACTGTCGCCAATCTCCATCTTCCCCCTTTTTGAGTAGTAGCAAGATGTTGGGTATTCCTACTGTCCCGTTGCTTCCCACATGGGTGACCAGTATGATTTCTGCAAGGAGTATTGAAGGTTTGGGTTTAGTGAGTAATATCTCTGTACTGTGTGCATTTCTCCTTAGTAAGTAAGCCTTATAATTTCAGTCGGATGGAGTGGATGGTTACATCTTGTTTTGCCGGTGCCTGTGTTCTTAATGCTCTTGTCGATGATTGTTTGTAGACAGCACCTCTATGTCTATTCGTGTGGTATACACCTGCTCACTTGTGCTTGCTGACCTCCAGTGCTTTGATCTTCTTTTCCCACTGTGTAGACGTGTCCGGTTGGAACCAATTCTCTTGTTCCCCATTAAAGTTTAATAAGTTGGTGTACTGGTAACCTATAAGTAATGCATGAGTTGAAGGTCTATCCTAATGAGCCTGCGCTGAGCGCAGAGTTTCTAGAAAGTACAGCTGACTCTTCCCATGTTACTAGATTTTATTTCAATAGTACAAAAGGTTTTATTCTTCTTGTCCCTAAACCCCAAGGATAGCTTGGTGACCTAATTATTAAATGACTTGTACTTGTGTGACTGTAGTCCATGGTGTACATTAAAAAGCCACTGTCATCTGTATGTATATGTATCATATAATAAGCCTATAATAATCCCTCTTGTTCAGTTGTGCTGCATAACTGACAATGCAGAGATACTAGATTACATATATATATATATATATATATATATATATATATATATATATATATATATATATATATATTTTTTTTATTTTTTTTTTCTTGTACACTGTGCGCCCTCTTTAAAATAACCTTTCGAGGTATGTTAACATAAGAAAAAAAAACATAAACAATACAAAAAAGATAAATAATAAGACATCGTGGTTCTTATGGCCAGGCTGGGAACATCCACATTGCCACATCATAGCAACTCCAATAGCTCACTGACCACTGTGTAAACAGGGATTGGGAAGACAGTAATTGTAATAAACTGTCCCTGCCTTCTCCTTGTTACGAACAGCTTGGTCCCCACTCTAGCCAGACAATCTCATGCCACTTCTAATTTGCCAAGGTCATTGCCAACCAAGTAGTAAGTGGTTAATTTAGCATCTGCCATTGTATGCAGCGATATAGTATTCTGTACCCAAAATGGGGGTGCAGCTCATCCCACAAAAAAAGTCCCTCATTTGGCTATGTTGACATAAAAATAAAAAGGTTGTCTATTTCAATATAGCCAAAAACTGCTCCATCCCTAAAAAGATTTTTTTTTTTACCAAGACTCCAACTTTTCTCTTATTCACTATGGTTAAGAAAACGGCTATCCTCAAAAGATACACTCCAACTATAGGCCCTACAGTAAAATAAAAGGTGTGTTGAAATTACTCTGGTATTGTTTCATTTTCTGGGTTATTGGATGAATAAATCCATTGTCCTTATAAATGTTCCTTGGAGAGCAGTCTATAAATTTTCTGCAGTTCAGCCTTTTTTTGCTACATGCTGGTTGGATTTCATGTGCAATATTGGGGTTATTGATTCAATTCTGCAATTTGTTCTAACATGATGAAGAGCTAAAATATATTTTAGTAGCTTTTTTTTTTTTTTTTTGGCCCAATTCTAATGAAATACAAATGGTTATCATAGCAACACAAATTGGTTGAATTCAGTTTGTTGGCCAAATGTTTCCTATTGGTTGAACGTGTTGCTCTGTAGAGGTAAAAAAAAAAAAAAAAAAAAAAATGGGAAAGAGGTTCAGGATGGGTTTAGAAAAATTGGCTAGGTGGGTGGCCAGTGCCTAGCAGTGCTGTCATCTCCTGGGTGTAAGCCAAGAAACAGAGGCCAGGTAGGACCCTGGAAGTGATTGCAATCGGCGGGATGAGTACTATATATAATATATATATTATATTCCCACTGTGATCTTTGTGTCAAACTTTATTTGCTTGAAAAAACCCTTTTAATATTATCCCTTTTATAATGGTAGGTTGCTTTTCTCACACTCCTCCCAATTTCCCCAAAAATTAAGAGGGAAATTGTTTGCTTCAAGAAAGTAGAAGGGGAAAAAAAAAAGCAAAAGAAAACATTCTTTAGCAGTGGTGTAAGCATCTAACTTCTGGGCACTTGCTTCTTACATTTACCATTGCCTGTCCTGAAATTCATTCCCTAAAAAGGTACTTTTGACTAAGCCATATCTCTTGCCCATGGATCCTTGCCAGTAACTTCCGACTGATTATTGCTGTGCACAGCAGATGACAATTGAATGTCCCATTCGTTCCGTCAATAAAGTATGAGCTAGCCTGTGTGCATTCACAGGAGCTGGAGCCGACTATTTCATCTGCTGCTCCACTGACTTTCTACTGTTCCATAGAGACAAAGGCTTGTTATTGTATTTAATCTGTAGGGACATTTCAATACTGTCTGGAGATGGGCAACTCTACACTATGTACATATGCTATTGCATAGGATCTTTAAAAAAAAATGACACTTTTCCTATAGTTCAAATTGCTTAGTAACTTGGATACATTGCTTTTACAGTATCCAGAAGTATAATGCTAGTAACCACCAGTGTTCCTTCATAGGTTTATATTCTACTGGTCCTGTAAGATGGCTTGCGTGGTATTTAACTGATCAAAGCAAAAACCTGGAATCTTTAGTTCTTCAGTGAAATTTACATGACTGGATTTTTGGTACATAATATACAGTGTGTGTGTGATCAGAGATGTCATTTACCGTATTTGTGCATGTGGGAAACGTCGACAATGAAGAAAGTTTTGCTCTTAACTTCTGAGCAATTCTTTACAGGCAAGTGAAACAGGGCGAGGACGCGGTCATGCGGTTGTTGTTTTGAGAAACAGCAGAGCCAAGCATTGGCTCTCGTTCACTGACTACATGGGAAAAACATTTACATATTATATAATAATTATGTAACACAACATATCAAAGTGTTTCTTGAGAGTCCATTACCAGTAGTGTTGTCATCCGTTTACTATGCCTTTCATACTACTTTATAAAGCCACTAGAGTGCAATGTCTAGAATCCAGTGTCTTCTAATACAGCGCACGTTTCCAGCACACATACTATATAACGTACAATTAACTATTTCTTTTCTGTTGACCATTTTTATTTTTCCACAAGGTCCTCCTAAGTGAGGTTCAATTATTTTTCTCTGATAATCCGATTATTTCATAATCTGAACCTACTGTATCAACTTCCATGGATTGACTGTTTTATTGTATGTAGTAAATGTTTAGATACATAAAATATTACACTCATCCTTACGTTATACATTCTTTACTGTTTTTCATTGTGGAATATTGCATTTACAGAGTTGAGTATCAGTGGCGTAACTACTGTGGTAGCGGCTGCCACAGGGCCTGGGACATTAGAGGGCCCGGCGACAGCTGCTACTGATGCGTTTTTCTTCTTAATAGGCCGTTACCGTTACTGGCTGGGCTGGGATCGGTAAGTGACACCGCGGGCCCCACAAAGACTATCGTTATAAAAACACTGTTACTTACCTCTCCATGATCTGGGCAGGCTTCAGGCCTAGTTCTGACTTCACATGAACCCGGCCTCCGTCCCGGGTCATGTGACGTCCGTCGTTGAAGGACTGCCGCGGAGACAGGGGGCAGGTAAGTAACAGTGGTGTGTGTGGTTTTTTTTTTTTTTTTTTTTTTTTTTTTTTTTTTAATAATTCCCCCTGGGTCTCCGATTATTATACTCTGGGGTCTGAAAAGATCCCAGAGTATAATTGTTTATGGTTGTCCAAAGTGGAGCATAATAGTGAGTGCAGGGGCGACTATGGGACGTAATGGTGTGTGCAGTAGTCACTGAGGGACATAATACTATGTGCAGGGGCCACTGAGGGACATAATACCGTGTGCAGGGGCCACTGAAGGACCTAATACTGTGTGCAGGGGCCACTAAGGGACAAACTGTGTGCAGGGGCCACTAGGGGCATAATAGAGCATGCAGAAATGTGGAGGAGGGGTTTGGTTGAGGTCTTTGATGTTGGTCGTGGGGGGGGGGGGAAGCATGTCAAAAGTTTGCCAAGGGGCCCTGCCATTCCTAGTTGCACCACTGGTGAGTATCCTGCATTTTTGTGTAAATACTTGTATTCTCCATGAAATAATTCTGGAGCATCTTTTCTTAGGCTAGGTCCATATGTGCAATGGAGGCTCTGTCAGGAGCCTCTGGCAAAATAGAAGATATTTGACAGACACCAATAAAGTTGGTGGAATCAGTTGGACTCTGTTGATTGACTAGATCCATATTTGGTGTATGTACCAATTTTTTAATGGAACCACAGATGTGATTCCAGTGTTAATGATCCATTCACAGCATGTTTTTAGGAGATCTATGTAATGGACTCTAAACTGATGCATATGTATAGCCATTTGTTCGCATAGTCTATGTATTAAAAAAAGGGGGGGGGGGGTGGCAACATGGTGGTTCAGTGGTTAGCAGCGCTGGAGTCCTGGGTTCAAATCCCTCCAGGAACAACATCTGCAAGGCGTTTGCATGGATTTCCTCCCATTCTACAGATACTTACTGATAGGACAAAAAAAAAGTACATTGTGATTCCTATAAGGGTCTCACAATCTACGTTAAAAGAGTGCAAATGAATGAGCCCCGGTTTCTATAGGTGTTTTTTTTTTTTTTTTGTTTGTTATTTTGCAAAATACTTTGCTTTTGTGTTTAACAAAGAGGGAAAAAAACAAACAACCCTGATCAAAACGGATGGCCAGCCAATTTGCATCAATTTTTTTTTTTTTTTTTTCTGCCTTCTATCCCATTTTATATATCATTTACATGGATCCACTAAACCAGGGGTGTCAAACTCAGCCGGGTCAATATTTGAAGTTGATGGGCCGCATTGCTTTCATATTCCATACTATAGCAATTGTACTGTTCAATAACATCAGCAGTGGCCCCACGCCAGTACTTACCTCACTGCTCCCAGACCCACTCTATTCCTCTGCACTGGACTCTCATAAAGAACAGGAGGTGCCAGTGAGGGGAGAGGTTAGAAGTTACACTCAAGCTTTCCAAGCTTATAGGCCACAGCTTTGGGGGAAACTTTAGAACCAGGTCAGGAATCAGTCTCTCCCCGGTTCTGCCAATCCAGATTGATCCATTCTTTGCCAGTGTCATACTGGCATACAGAAGAATGGCACGATATAAAGAGCCAAGAAGGGATGGTCTGGAATTATTTAATAGAGAATCCAAGTATTTACTAAAAAGATTTCTTATCTCTACAATTTACAATTACAAGATATTTTAGACCTAGAAAAAAAATAGCAGTTGGTTGCCTTTTAAGATATGTAGACGCTATGAGCTGTCATCCTCTTACTGCTGCTCTATACAGTAGTACAAATGCTGCTGCCAGATGGTTGGGAATCTAACACTGTACATTATCAGGTTAGTGTGAACAGTCTCTAGTATAGAAGTACAGGAGCTGCTTTCATGCTCCAGCTGTTTACAGTACCTGTGCATCAGTTTATGATAATTTCGGCAGCTTACCTTCTGTATATTACTTCCATCCCTTAGTAGGTTAGTACGTATGTCATCCAAGTGGCAGACATCATGACTTGTATGGCCATGACTTAAGGTTTCTGCTTTCCTTCAAGGATAATTTTAAGGAAATGTAATCTGAGACACAACCTATACAATGCTAACTCCTATAGTGGAAACAAGCATTGATGTCAGTGACAGCATCTACTTACCTGCTCCATTCTGAAGTCGGAAGCCGAAAGGCAGGCCATGCGGAGAAGTATTTCTTTTAATTGTCCACTCCAGCCATGTTTCTATACTGTATGGCAAACCCAAAAAAGAATATCCTTATAGTTGTTTTAAGAAGTGTTACTTGATGTCAGCAAGCAGGACTGTGACTATAGTCATATAAGGGTTTGTTCACATCTGTGCCCAGTCTCCGTTCTGCAGTTTTCCGTTTCCTGCACAAAACAGAGGCAGGAGTCGGAAACCTGCAGGACACTTTCATACCCATTCATTTGAATGGGTTTGAAAAGTGTCCGGCCGTGAGTGTTTTATGCTCTCCACCGTGAACCCATTTTTTTTAAAATCAGTCGGACATGCAGTACTCTGTCTGATTTAAAAAAAATAAAATAAAAACTGGTTTCACGGCGGAGAGCATAAAACGCTCATGGCCGGACCCGGTCTGACAGTTTTCAGTCTTCTGTATGCAGAAGATGGAAACCACAGAACGGACTGCCGAACCTAGTGTGAACCTAGCATCAGTGGTACAATACCTGGGTTCAAGAAGATTTATAGATTCATTCTCTTTCAGTAGCTGAGCGACTGCTTACTTTGCTAAGGCACCTTGTACTGTTACCACATGTGCAATAATTCTACAAGGTTATACTGCAGAATTATACACCTGCAATACACCAAGGAATAAGCCTACAGACCAAAGAATGGGGAAGCATCTCCCTTCTAATATAGTCCTAATAGTTCAAGCGATCTCATCTGTCATTTTCATTCACAGGAGAGAAGGACATAGTAGCTTCCATGTTACTATCAATTTGTCTGTCTGCAGAGCTTTTTGCAAGTTCTTTAAAAGATTTTTAAAAGGTTTTTTGATTTTTGTTTCTGAAATTAAAGTCCTTCACTTCCTGCTGCTCTCTGAGGCTAACTGTGTAGAAAGCTACCAGACTCTTGACTTGGTCCCTGTTGTGTATAGAACAGCAGGAGAAAATTGATGGTGCCTCTCATAGCATGGTGTCCAACTGTCATATTTCAGTAGGATAATGCTAGCCCACATACAGCAAGGGTTTCTCAATAATGTCTGACTCATTTTAACACTTTATTGGTCTGCCCAGTTGGCAGATTTATTGACAAATCGGACTTGTATGTAACCAGCTGGGAAGCTAGCTTCAGCAACCTGCGAGTGTGCAGGATCTACAGGCCCAGCTGCAATGTATGTGGACAAATGGGTTGCAGAATGTCATACAGAACCTGTGCTCAACCCTTTCTTTTTATAATGTCTTTGATGCACGTTAATGGAATGTTACCATTCCTGACTGCATATATGCTATTAAAGACTGCACTGTTTCTGTAACTCTAGTGGAAGTGAATGGGAAAGGGGGGGGGGGGGGGAATAGGAACTGCATATTACAGTGAGCTACACTGTTTCCTGAGCTCTCATTCATTTCTATGGGTGTTCTAGAAATAATGTAGCACAGCATGCATGTCTGTTTCTGTGACTCGGGGCCTGGCGGTTAGGACCTCCCACAACGTATTCTCATCTCGGCTCGGACTTGCTGGGATGAAAGTGCCCCTTTAATTGTCAATTATATGTATATAGCTCCTGAGTGATGAACCTTTCTCAAGCCTAATGTTTTTAGCACATGACTGTGAATAGCACATACATGTTGTTGTTTATATGGGCTTAAAAGATATTACACTTTTTTTTTTTTTTTTTCCCGCTTGCCGAGACTCCAGTCTGTGATGCAAATGGTTATTTTTAAGCTAGCAATTTTCCTTCACAAACTGCACCATTATTTGCGTATTTGTGTTCCCTTTTGTTTTGTACTTTTTGCAATTTTTTTTTTTAAAATGGCCTACAGTATCCATGACGACTGGACCTTTCACACAGCATTTCTGTGACTCCTTGCGAAATGCTGACAATTAAATATACAGTACTTTAAAGAGATCCATCAATCTTTGTTGTCATGCCAACCAGCTTATATTTAGAAATGTAACAAGTACATGGAGTTCAATTGCTCTTGTACTCAAACATAGATCTGCAGCTATAATTGAATTTTTTTTTTTATTGAAGATCAAAATCCTATCTGAGCAGCACTTGTTTTCAGAATATTGTCTTCTTTTATAAGAAAGGCTTTTTTATTTAAGCAGACTGTATTTTATGCGCAGTTCACTTCTTTTCATCATTATGATGGCTCATCCGTTTTAGTGGATAGTATTTTAATTGCCGTGCCATTTGTTTGTGCTTTTGTAATCTTCTCTGTCCTTGCTTTGTATATAATTGGTATTTTGTAGGATTGATAATGTTACGCACTCCCCATGCTACATGGGACGACGACCACCGTCAAATGTTTCATGGTGTATAAAGATGCAATAGTTCTCTCCCCCCCCCCCCTCCTCTACTCCTCTTCCCGTCAGTTCTCCTGACATGTCTGTGTTTTACTAAATGTTTGTGTTCCCCTTAATATAACAATTCTGGGGCAACTCTTCTAAGATGGAATTTTATGCAGTTCCTTTATTTCCTCTGCTTATGTATGAATAGATGGTGAGCTCGGTGTTCTCAGTTGGTGGGTTGTCCTTACGTAGTCTTATAGGGTCCAATCCGTGCGGACAATACTAGGCTGAGTAGATACACACCTCTGTTACTGGGGGAGTGATAGCATCCGTACATCAGAACAACAGCTCAAAGCTCTAAGAAAAGATGCTCCAGAATTGCTGTTTCATGAGGAATACAGGTATTTACTTACAGATGGGCCTGGAGAGTCACTTATGGTGAGGCTGCTGCTTTTTAACCAGGGAGGTCGGGTACAGGAAATATATTCTGACAATGTCTGGCTTCTGTTTTATGATGCTCCTTTATGTGCTGTAGTTACTGAAATGGATGATCATGGCCTTCATGAAAACTTGCATACTAATTTCCTGAATTAATGTAAGATTCCTACTCCTAAGAGCATAGTCCTAGTGGCCTCTCTGTTCTTCACCATTAAACCCCTATAAAGAATTCTGGACTTTGTTGCAGGTAGACCACCAGGTTGCTACCTGGATGATGATGGCTAAAAGACATCAGTGCAAAGAACCAAAGGTCAGACAGAGTTGTTAGATACTGGTACAGTTCAAGTAATGGGCCAACGTGGAAAACACATTTTTGGAGATGAGACAATTTGAGGGTCAAACACTGATTAAACAACAGGACTGGAATCAGGAGGCAGAACTGAAGTCAGGAAACTATCTGGGGTCAGCAAAAAGGGCAAACATTTGCAGGAAATGACAAGCTAGGAACCTTTATTCCTCAGGCAGCTTTTTGTGGGTGGAGCTTCCTTTTAATAACCGGAGGCCTCAAGAGGTTGGAGAGGAACAATTAACAGTTGCACACACTTAACCTTTAAGAGGAATCTAAGAGCCTTACAGGTTGTCACAGCAGATCAGAGAGACATTGGCAGGAGAGGGTGGAGAAACTGAACTCCAGAACCTGTGAGCCAGCTGTAATTGCCAGAAAGAGTTGAGGCCCAGCAGCCACACTCCACTAGTGTTAATGCCAACATGTCATCAGTGTACACTACTTATAGAGACCAGCAAAGTCTATTTGGACAGTCAAGTTTCATAGGATCTGACATATTATCAAATGTTTTCAATTATCAGATATTGGCGGATGTCAGGTGTTGTCATTTTCAAGAAAAGATCCTTCGTGAAGACCACTTGGAATAAAATGCTATTCTGTCATCTTTACTTGTACAACTTTCATGTTTTGTTTTAATTAGGAGTCTCTTAAAGGCTTTGTCTAGGATAGAGGGAAAAAAAGGAGTTTCTAAAAAAAACAAAAACAAACGGTGCCTTACTTGTTCAGGGGTCCTGTCTGGTATTGCAGCTCTGGTTGCCCACAGTAATCTACTTTTTCTGGTTAGATGAAGGTTAAAAAAACAAAACAAAACCTGTGTATCTAGAATAGCGGACTTACGGTATATATTTGTGCACAATTAAGAGACCATAGAAAAGTAGTATTGCTGACCTCATTACTACGGTATTCATTGTGTACGTAGTGTCCTGGTGTACTCTATATTCATGACCGTGGTAACGTTGGCTAGGCTGTGTCAATCCAGTGTATAACGCACTTTTTCTTTTCTTTTTTTTTTCACCTTATAGCCTTTGTATTATTTCACCAAGCAGAACACAGGAAGAAATCAGGAATAACCTTCCTCCTCAGAGGTATGGAACATTATTTCTCATGCTGCTGTTTTTTAGCTATCTTTTTTTTTTTGGACGACATCAACTTGTTGTGGAGCCTGGTCTTTATAAGACCAGATGCAGAAATATGACACATGCTAAGGATGCAGCTAGAATATTTTATATACCCTTTTCTGATGACCCCATATACCTATAATGATTGTAGCTGCTACAATAATATCTTTTATACTCAAACTTGCCTCACAGATATGCTTATTTTATATAAATATATGAAAAAATCCACTAATTTACTGTGCTATTGTAGGATTCAAAACCCCTTGGATTCAGCCTAGTTTGAATGATAAAGCTTTTTTTTTTTTTTTCTGCCTTTACAAAATGAATAACTTTTCAATCTTTACATAGACTTATGTGGGCTTAGTATTTGCATTGCGATTAGTATTTTTAGGTGGAACCATTTTTTTGGGTTACATGTAATATTTTGGTGAATTTTTATTTACAATTTTGGAGAGACCGCATAAAAAACCACCTGCCTATCTGTCCTGTCTGTGGTGTTGTGGTGTGTGTGTGTGGGTTTTTTTTTTTTTTTTTTTTATGTTCATGTTCGCTTTGTATCAAAAACAGCATGGTAACCTTTTTTGGCAGGTCGTTACAATGTCCTTGTCATATTTGTATATTTTGTAATGGTTTACCACTTTCACTAGACTAAAAGCCTTTTTGTGAAATCACTAAATTGGTTTCTGACACACAACAGAATTTTCTTGCATGTATGTCTATGTGATTACTTTTACTTTTTTTTTTTTTTTTTTTTTGTGGGGTATGATTTAAAAAAAAAAAAACAACAAACAAACAAAAAAAAAAATTGTCAGTTCTTTATTTATGAACGCTCCAACAGTGTGGATAGGGGTGAGGAAAAGGGGCTCCCTCCAGTAACCATTCAGACACTATGATGACTATTGTTCATCGAAAGGGATTAACCTGCTGGAATCTGAACCTGGCAGCAATGTGCTGTCGAACACACTACATCTGTACCTGCTATGGCGCAGAGCAATACTATTACGGTGCTGAGTGTTAACCATATGTCCCCTGCAATGTATTTAAACAGCGATGAGCAGGAAGGGGTTATGAATGTGTAGGAGCCTAACCAGTGACTGGCCAACACTCATAGGGCTCTGTATGTTTTGCCAATGAGCATTTTGGTAGAAGACATAATGGGCACACTGATGTCTCAGCCCTCTGGACCCAAGGAACTAAGAAGGCTAGGGAACAACTATCTCCCTGCCGGAACAGGGAGACAACTAGCTTTGGTTTCCTCATAGGCTCTAACCCCATTGAGTACTACCAAGAGCCTACAACTTGTCCACCTCCACAAAAGCAGAGGTGGACCAGGTAGCAGGGAAGAAGGGAGCCTTAGGGCCACACAACTCCATTCCCCCAGACATCGGGAGGGTCCTAAAAGGGCATCTGTGCCCCCTTTTATACAGTGACAAATGATGAATTTTTTATATATATATATATATATATATATACATACATACATACATACATACATACATACATACATAGCGGGCCCAGTGCTGAGTCCAGTCTAACCACTGGATCTGTAAAAAAAAAAAAAAAAAAAAAAAAAAAAAAAAAAATTACCCTTGCTGGATATGGAAAATAGGCAGTGATGTGCAATTGCGCAAGCACTTCCTTTCACTTTCAATGTGCCACACTCAGTAAGTTCCCATCTCTGAGTTATTGCACCCCAGGAGTCACTGTCCCCCAGTGCACTGTGCATTATGGGTCTTCCATGCAGTCTTGGCCTAATAGCTTCGATCTTGTGGTCTGAACCACAACCACCGTGTGTTTCTCTGCTCCTCATCCCTGGTCTTCTATTGTCACTCCCACTGCCAAAGGAGATTTACTAACCAGGTCTGATGGTAACGCGCTACACTTGATCTTAGCCAAGAGGCCGAGAAGTCGTAGATGAGGACCTTCTGTTTGTAAGGCTTGTATGTCCAGTAATGAAATAATGAATATACATGTGAGTCAGAATGGGTAACATCTTTGTGGTACAAGGACTTATTAAACCATGCATGCCCTGCTGAGCATTCTGGGTAAGTAGTACAAATAAGACCTCATTGATGAAAAAGACGAATTTGCTCCTAGCACTACCTATTGAAAGAAGGCTCCCTATAGATTACCTAAGAATCCTAAGGGATTCTGGGACCAATAGCCAAGCCAGTACTTCTATTCTACATGTGACTAAGACTAGCTCTCTCCTCACTGTGGTGTGTTTCCTTGAACAGAGCAATAAGATGTGGTGACCTGATTGGTCCTGCCACAGCTTGTGTGACCTGAGTCTTAAGGCGATCTATTCCTACATATGTGTGTCCTATTACTTTAGCAGTGAAAAGCCTCTGTGTGAACTGCTTCAGTCTGGTTAAAGCGATTGCTTAATCCAGCAGTCATGAATAGTCATAATGTTACATAACGTTACTTGACGCTGAGATGTGTTCAGGACTGAAACTTGCAGTTTGACCACATTTTATTACTCAAAGCTTTTTTTTTTTTTTTTTTTTTTTTCTTCTCTCTATTTGGGAAGGGTGTGTACAGTACCTCATGTCACTGTCTCCCCCTTCCCCTACATTTTCCAGTTTAGCACAGGAGCACTGTGAAAAATAAGGCTAAATGGTAATCCTGGTTATAAAATAGTTTGGCAATCTTTTCTGGCCTAGCCCTCACTTGGCAGAAAAAGAACCTCAGATCTGGCAGTTTGCACAAGTATGTGTTTGTCAAATGCAAAATGTGAAAAAACAAACGGATGATTTCGGTGTCCCTTTGGCACAGATCCTCGGCTGACTGTGGATTTTGCCTTATTTAGCTCTACAAATTGATGTTTTCAGAGTTATTTTGCCCACCAGTTTTCTGTCTCCTGCTTTAAAGGCTACTTTGTGTTCCTTCACAGTTCATTCCGGTTTTGCCTTTGTACACAAGCCACAGTGGAACAGAAAACGTGGTCAGACAATGACAAGATGCTTAGCAGGCATTTTAGGAAGACAAACTTATAAAGAGTTATTTAATGCTGTGGACGCCACTTTGTACCATCGTCTATCGCTTTTTTTTTTTTTTTTTTTTTATATAAAGTACCTCGTTACAAATAATTGTGAATATAATTGTGCACTACTGGCTAGTCTTATACCATATCCAGCTAGCTTCTCTTACACCTATACCCTACAGCCTTGGTTCTTAGTTTACCTATTCTGTAAACAAACTTTGCATAAACCAGTAGTCCAGTGTGTACATGGGGAATAATACTACATCTGCCTGTTACTTGGATTTTACAGTTTTAGCAGTATGTAGACTTGTATGGCTTTCACGATACCACAAGTTTTTACTGTGGAGCAACCATATAATCTATTAGTAATAACATCTACTTCTTAAAGGCATGGGACAGATTTAGTAAACCAATCTGAAAGCAAAACTGTCTTAGTTGCCCATAGTAACCAATCACAGCACTGTTTTTCATTTGGTATTCTTCTCCAGACAAATTAAAGCTGCACCGTGATTGGAAGCTAAGGCCAACTAAAGGCTGGATTCACACCTGTTCCTGGAGGACTTTTCTCTCCACACTTTTTGGGTGGAAACTATGGACCCCATTATAGTCTATGGGGTCCACGGGTTTCTGCAGGGAATCGCTTTTTCAAGCGGATTAGGTTTCCTTTGGGAGGTCCCAAAGCGAACGCCACAAAAGGAAACCCAAACGCAGGTGTGAACCTAGCACAAGACGGGTTTGCTTTTAGATTTTAATAACTCTAACCCCTTGAGTCCATATAGTATTCCATGCTGTTTTTCAATGGCCAAATATTTTTTGTAGGTGACATAGGGGCAAGTAGGGAAGGTTTGCCTATATTCCAATGGTACACAAGTGTGTTAAAGGGTTAACTCTCCTGGAGGGTTTTGTAACGTGGAAAAAAGTTCTAGTTTTACTGGATGTATGATACGAACAATGGAAACTGAAGTTCAATGTTTCCAAATTTAAAATGATGCACTTGAGGGGGAGGAATCCTCTATCTCAGTATTGTATTGGCAGTTCTGTGTTAGCCAGGGCTTCAGAAAAGAAGGAACTAGGAGTCCTGATATGACAGCCTAAAACAAGTGCCCAGGCTGTCAGACAGCAGAGAAGGCAGGTAGAAAGTTGTATAGCTGGAGGAGTAACCTGTAGGAAGAGTGAGAACATGATCCCACTGTATAGAGCACTGGTTACACCACATCTGGAATACAGTGTCCAGTTCTGGAGGATCCCAACTGCAAAAAGATATAGAAAATGGAGTGAGTGCAAAGGAGGGCTATAGAAATGGTGGAGGATCTGAAGCATAAAACATATTAGGAGGAGGGCTACACGGTGGCTCAGTGGTTAGCGCTTGCACGCTGGAGTCCTGGTGTTCAAATCCCGCCAAGGGCAAAAACCATCTGCAGGAGTTTGTATGTTCTTCCCGTGTTTTGAATGGATTTCCATCCCATATTCCAAAGACATACTGATAGGGAAAAAATGTACATTGTGAGCTCTATGTGGGGCTCACAATCTACATTTTAAAAGAAAACCCAAAACAAAAACACATTAGGAGAGGCCTAAAGTGGTTGTCCACTTTCAGACCATTAGAGACAAATTTTGTTTGTATAATAAAAGGATATTGTATTTTCCAATATACTTTCTGTATCATTTCCTCAGTTTTCTAGATCTCTGCTTGCTGTCATTCTTTCTTGGTGGATACAAAACAGTCCATGGTCATGTGATCTACAGTCCATGGTCATGTGATCTACAGTCCATGGTCATGTGATCTACAGTCCATGGTCATGTGATCTACAGTCCATGGTCATGTGATCTACAGTCCATGGTCATGTGATCTACAGTCCATGGTCATGTGATCTACAGTCCATGGTCATGTGATCTACAGTCCATGGTCATGTGATCTACAGTCCATGGTCATGTGATCTACAGTCCATGGTCATGTGATCTACAGTCCATGGTCATGTGATCTACAGTCCATGGTCATGTGATCTACAGTCCATGGTCATGTGATCTACAGTCCATGGTCATGTGATCTACAGTCCATGGTCATGTGATCTACAGTCCATGGTCATGTGATCTACAGTCCATGGTCATGTGATCTACAGTCCATGGTCATGTGATCTACAGTCCATGGTCAGGTGATCTACAGTCCATGGTCAGGTGATCTACAGTCCATGGTCAGGTGATCTACAGTCCATGGTCAGGTGATCTACAGTCCATCGTCAACAGGTGCACAGCTCGTTACCAGGCAGATGTCTGATTACTGTGGGGTGACTATAACGAGCTTTGTACCTGTGTATCCATAACAGGGACTGATTTTTATCCACTAATAATGGATGACAACAAGCAGAGATCTAGAAAACTGAGAAATTGATACAGAAAGTATAATAGAAACTTTCATTTATACATACGATAACATTTGTCTCTCTATATTGGTCTGCATATGGACAACCTCTTTAAGGAGCTTAATCTGTATAACTCTGAGGAAAGAAGGGGGACATGAAAAACTCTTAAATATGTTAAAGGTACTTATAAGGTTCAGGGTGAAGTGTTTTTAATTAAAACAAAAAAAAACTGGCAAATCTGAAATTTGGAAACTTCACTGACATATCTGCTTGGAACAAACTTCCTGCAAATGCCGTTGGGTAATACAGTAAGTGAATGTAAGCATGTCTGGAATCAACATGTCGATCAGAAGATAAAATGGCAATAATATAAGGGCCGGGGGTGTTTTCCTGTTGTTAATCTTCTATGTTCCTATGTTTTAAGTGTGATATTATTTTGATCAGCTCCCAAGGCTATGGTATATAACTTCTCCTTCATCTGCACTATTCACAATGACACTGAATGTTATTGATAGACATTGTTCTCTACTATAGATTATATACAAGGTTGTTCTGCACAGTTACCTTGGGAGTAGTTACTGCCCTTTGGTTCTTCATTCTCTAGCTTTGATGTTCTATAATATGATGACATCCTTGGTGCGGTAGCATCTCTCACAAAATACATACATGATCCTTATCTGTTTCTCTGTATCTGGAGTGATCCAATCTTTAGGGATTTATTACTGAGGAATACAAAACTTGGCAGTCCTGACAGTCTCTTGCTGTCTCTCTATCTCCTATATCTAATTATTATCATGCAGGATTCTGATGAACAGAATGGCGTGGTTTCGCGCTATTTGATGTATACAGAGCTGTACTTGTTACAGAATGTTTAGGCTTAATTTTTCTTCTTTATTAACATCCTGAAAAATCTTCTATCTACTTCTTACTTTTGACAGTTTTCCACACATTCAACAAGGTTCATGATATGTAATGTCTTAAAAGAAACATATTTTAGAAGTAAACACGCTCCAGATCTGAGCACGCAGAGTAAGTGAATCACAGCTCATTGGGGAGGCATTCTGAGCATATGCTGAAGCTGTTACCTTTTCTATAATGAGCATTAGAAATTCAAAAATAAAACGTGATAACTTTCAAAAACAGCAATAAGCAGAAAAGTAATATTAAATGAGAATGTGAGGCACACCGGCGTTTTAGCACACAGATATTGTACGCCGTTTTAAGTCCTTCGTGCGTTTTGAATTCTCATGAACATATATCTTTTACCGTCTGCTAAATAAGTAGGTGTTGCTCCATGTGTTTTCTTCCATCTGTAATCTTCCTGGTCATAGTAATACACTATATATAATGCATAGTACAAAATATGAGGTTTTGATGGCTATCTTTCCCAAACCCGCCCATACACTTATACATTCAGTATAGCTGAGCATATACAGTCCTATGAAAGTTTGGGCACCCCTATTAATCTTAATCATTTTTAGTTCTAAATATTTTTGTATTTGCAACAGCCATTTCAGTTTGATATATCTAATAACTGATGGACACAGTAATATTTCAGGATTGAAATGAGGTTTATTGTACTAACAGAAAATGTGCAATATGCATTAAACCAAAATTTGACCGGTGCAAAAGTATGGGCACCTCAACAGAAAAGTGACATTAATATTTAGTAGATCCTCCTTTTGCAAAGATAACAGCCTCTAGTCGCTTCCTGTAGCTTTTAATCAGTTCCTGGATCCTGGATGAAGGTATTTTGGACAAACAATTCAAGTTCAGTTAAGTTAGATGGTCGCCGAGCATGGACAGCCCGCTTCAAATCATCCCACAGATGTTCAATGATATTCAGGTCTGGGGACTGGGATGGCCATTCCAGAACATTGTAATTGTTCCTCTGCATGAATGCCTGAGTCGATTTGGAGCGGTGTTTTGGATCATTGTCTTGCTGAAATATCCATCCCCGGCGTAACTTCAACTTCGTCACTGATTCTTGAACATTATTCTCAAGAATCTGCTGATACTGAGTGGAATCCATGTGACCCTCAACTTCAACAAGATTCCCGGTGCCGGCATTGGCCACACAGCCCCAAAGCATGATGGAACCTCCACCAAATTTTACAGTGGGTAGCATGTGTTTTTCTTGGAATGCTGTTTCTTTTTGGACGCCATGCATAACGCCTTTTTTTTTTTATAACCAAACAACTCAATCTTTGTTTCCAAAATGAAGTTGGCTTCTCCAAATGTGCTTTTGCATACCTCAGGCAACTCTATTTGTGGCGTACGTGCAGAAACGGCTTCTTTCTCATCACTCTCCCATACAGCTTCTCCTTGTGCAAAGTGCGCTGTATTGTTGACCGATGCACAGTGACACCATCTGCAGCAAGATGATGCTGCAGCTCTTTGGAGGTGGTCTGTGGATTGTCCTTGACTGTTCTCACCATTCTTCTTCTCTGCCTTTCTGATATTTTTCTTGGCCTGCCACTTCTGGGCTTAACAAGAACTGTCCCTGTGGTCTTCCATTTCCTTACTATGTTCCTCACAGTGGAAACTGACAGGTTAAATCTGAGACAACGTTTTGTATCCTTCCCCTGAACAACTATGTTGAACAATCTTTGTTTTCAGATCATTTGTGAGCGGGCTGTCCATGTTCGGCGACCATCAAACTTAACTGAACTTGAATTGTTTTGTAGAAAGAAATGGTCCAAAATACCTTCATCCAGGATCCAGGAACTGATTAAAAGCTACAGGAAGCGACTAGAGGCTGTTATCTCTGCAAAAGGAGGATGTACTAAATATTAATGTCACTTTTCTGTTGAGGTGCCCATATTTTTGCACCGGTCAAATTTTGGTTTAATGCATATTGCGCATTTTCTGTTAGTACAATAAACCTCATTTTAATCCTGAAATATTACTGTGTCCATCAGTTATTAGATATATCAAACTGAAATGGCTGCTGCAAACACCAAAATATTTAGAACTAAAAATGATTAAGATTAATAGGGGTGCCCAAACTTTTTCATAGGACTGTATGTGTTCTCCGTGGTACAAATGGGAGAAAGCTGCTGGTGGTGGTTTTTATGTCCTTGTGAATTATGTACCATTGTTAAAATGCATCACTTATAAATGCTTGTTACATGCTCAGAAAGTACTTAGTGGTATCATGTTATGTACATAAACGGGGCGTAATCCTGGCCACGTGTGAATATGAAATGGCTGCAGTAATAGCTGCAAATCTTTATGTAATATACGATATGTACTCATGTCCAGACACTTGACCTGAAATGAGCATAACATATACAATCTAATACAGGAAACCCAAACTGAATGTATGTATGCTGCATGGGGAACACAAACCAAACTGACTTACGGGGAACACAAACCGATATATATATATATATATATATATATATATATATATATATATATATATATATATATATATATACACACACACACACACACAATCAAAAAAAAAATTATATATATATTTTTTTCATTCTTGTTTATATGCCTTGAAAACTGGAATCCTAGATTGGAAACTAATAATGGATAGACAGAATGACTAAAGAGTATATTTGACTTTTTTTAAAGAAGTAATTCCCTTTAATGTAATGGAAAGTAATTGGTGTACAGATAACCAAGCTACAGAAACTGTTTGTTCTTTCAGTACCTGTGTCTGAATGCTTACTCAGCTGGCTGCTGTTCCTGCTATTAGTCCCTTACACATGCACACTCGGTTCAGCTGAAAATATGTTTTCAATTGGGAGTGGAGAACAAGCCGCTACAAATACCTCTGGTAATAACTTATCTCCCAAGGAAATAACAGATCAGGCATGTGTAAGTTGATGGCTGGTCAGGTAATGGAGGGGGTGTACATCTCACCCAGACTACTAAGGTGGGTGAGATGAGAAAACTCCAGAAGGAACATTTCTCAGCAGATAACTATTGTCTGCTGAGGGTTATTTCAAATTTCCAGTTACTGGGCTGGATTTTTAGGAATGATAGGTAGGTTGGTAGTGGGACCTGTCATTCCACCCCCCCACCCCCCTCCAGTCCACACTTGGGGATGTTCCGGCAGAGAGTCTGCTCATCAATGGAGCTTAAGAAGTTGCTCCTGCAGCAACACTTTTTGGCAGAGCTTGGCTGGAGAGCAAACAGAGGTCATATTTTTGGAGCTGTGTCCTGAATGATTCTACTGGCTTTTGGATTTCTGTTAGAATAAGCTACCTCACCTAGAACATGTTTAGTCAGAGCCTGGCCGGGCAGGTATTTGTGTATTGTTTCCTTTTGTTGCTGAAAATAAAACTCTACCTTTTGTTTTGGACTAAAGAAACTGGACTTGTGTGTCTATGCCACCCCACCTAACAATCCCAGACCCTGACGCATGATACATTTCGACACACCCAGTCTGTTATTACCCTGACGTATGCCATCTTATACACTAGATGGCCAGCTGGTCTCAACAACACTGCCCATGATGATATTTTAGCTTTCTGATTCCTCAAAAGATCAGCTCCTCTTAGAAACAGGACTGTGGAGTTGGGGCTAATTTCGGGGGACGTTTCCATTTCCAGATTCAAAGTAAAATGATATATATTTTTTTTTATCATATACAATTCTTAATGTTGTATAAGTAAATGCATATCTTGTTGTATATGAATTCAAAGTCTAGCTTTTTTCCTGAATTAGCGGAGCTCTGGAGTTTTACCACTGCTAACTGATCATCACTGTCAGCTGTGTATGAAATGAGTCAGTTTGTTTGGCCTACCGACTCCACAGCCCTGCTTGGAAAGTTCTATAAATACTATAATATTTTATAAAAACTTCAAAAACTGTTAAACTTTACTAGGCAAAGTTGCTTTTAACCCTTATTAAAATGTAGTTGTTCATTAAACTTTAAAAGCCGTTTAGTGTTACAGGGTTAAGGTATATCATAGGCAGCCATTTTAGTTTAGTTTAAATCTTAAAAATATATATAATAAATTTTGAGACTGTTGCTCATTAAGGCTTTCGGTGCACAGTGTAATTGAATGGTATCATTTGTAATCAGATGCTAAGCAGTGGAAATGGCTTAATCAGCATTGATATGCAAAGAGGCCCAATTATTGCTTGATTCTTAAGACATTAAAATAAAGTTATACCAGTCTGACACCAGCTACCTAGACAGGGTGCTTAGTTTTTAACTTTTTAAGTTATGGAAAGAGCAGCATTCCAAGATTTCATCTCTTAATGTGACTACCTTTTTAAAATGCATTTCCGGACATGCTGATTAACCCCTAGAGGTCGCTAATCTGGCTATTTACATCACTGTCTGACTTTAATGTGACTGCAGCACTGGGCATCAAACACCTGTGACTTACAACTGATCCTGTAGGAGTGATAAGTGCTGGAATCTACATGCTGAAGTTACTGTTCCAGCGTTACACTGTAATAAGGGAATCTTTTAGGACTTTTATCACTTTTATCAACAAAATTGAACCCTTTATAGCGATCATAGTAAAGTGAAATGGTCTTTGCATTCGCACTCTGATAGCAGAACTTGGTGCTCTGCCACGCCCTCCTATCACCTACTTCCTGGATGTTTGCCCTTCTCAGCAGGGAGGCTAGCTGGAGATAACACAAGCAGTTTACAACCCTCTACTATACTAAACTACTGGTTAATTTACACTTGGATATGTTGACTATAAAACCTAATTTTTTTTTTTTTGTTGAAAAACTATATAAATGTGTATCCCCTGTGATCAGAAGAACTAGGAAAGCAAATTTTAATATGTTTAATTGCAATAACATATATAAAAACTATGTTGTTTTAGGTAAAAGAAGCAGAAAAATATTCAACTTATTTAACAAAGACTAGTTATTTCAAGCCTTATGTGTCTTGAAAAAAACATGGTAAAAATAGTTGGGATATGCAAAGCCATTAAAAGATATTGCTGTGCATACAAAAATGCTAAATTTGGTCTGATCATTGGGGCATCAGACACTTGGTCCTGAAAGGGTTAAAGGGCTTGCGTGGGCAATACTCTGCAGCTCAATGTATCAATCGGTGGGGACAGTTGCCAAGTTACCATATGTAGGCCAGTCAGTATTGTGCCCAAGTTCAAGTAATGAAATAAGTCCCTTACACCATGCTGTCTTGGTGTTGGACAGTTCCTGAGGCTACTCTCTCCCGGTATGTAGTGGCATCCCATCGTGGCCCTTCATGTACAGTATGTTTGGGCAGGATATTTTGTGGTAACAATCATGTTCACATGTGATACAAGGTATATTACAAAACTCCTAGATTTGTTTATTGAAAACTCCATATATTGACTTTTCTTTTTGTGCATTTATGCCCCAGGCTGTTGGCTATATTTGTTATACTTATTACTTGTTTATACAGTGCCAACAAATCCTCTCATTAAAGAGCTTATCCGGGGAGTAATAAAGCTTACCATTGCATTCCCTGCACTGGTTAACTTTTATTACTAATTTACACTTTGCTCCCCCACCGCTCTGTTTTATTACTTTAGCAGAGTGAAACGGGAGACCGGAATTCTCCCCCCCCCCGTCTCCCCTGCAACCAATTTGACAGTCACATGACTGACTCCATTCTACTGAATGAAGCAGCGGAAGAGTAGTCGCAGGGGATCGGGTTGTGCACTGATGCAAAATAAGATTGCCTAGTAAAATCGGGCACGGTCGGGGCATACGTTTGCCGAACTGGTTCTCTTTCAGCCAATAAGTTTTTTTTCAAGATTAGTAAGAGGTGTGTGTTTTTTTTTTTTTTTTTGTTTTTTTTTTTCTTCTTCTTCTTCTTCTTCTTCTCTATGCTCTCATTCAACCCCTGGACCGAAGTGGCATGTTGATAGATAGATAAATAAATATTTTTTTTATTTGATTGCTTTATTTTATGATTAATAAAGGTTGATTTTTGATTTTTGCTACTTTGAGTGTTTTGGCTCATATTGTTCTTTAAGTGATCGCGATGAATTTGTATGATGCCAACACGTTATTTATTTCCTTTGAGATAAGCTCTAGGGATATTAATGCCCCTTTTGGCGCTTTGCATTCTCATATTTCAGTGTTATGTTTCAGTTATCTATAGAAAAGAGTGGGAGGAGGTGTCAAGTGAGGATCAGACAAACAGAAGCTGCTGCTACTAATAAGTTCTCTCTCTCACCCCACAGACTTTGTTCCATTTAATACTGTTAAGTACTACATCAGTTATTGAGTGAAGGAGAGTTGTGGTGTATAATCTCGTTTCTCCATGTGCAGTGTATGGGAGACTTCACATCAGCTAGTTTCCCCCCACTAGTACAGAATAGGTGATACAGTGGTGTAACTAGCAGAGTCCCCTTCCCTGGCCCCCACAGTATAGCGTCCCATTTACACACACTATAATGTCCCAAAGTAGCCTCCAGACAGTATAATGTCCCATAGTGGCCTGTCCACACAGTATTCTGACCCACAGTGGCCCCTGCACACAGTGTTATTCCCCAGAGTACACCACCCATGAACAATTATACTCTGGGGTGTTTTTTGGTACAGACCTCCCGTGAGCCAGGCCGGTGTCGCAGCGCATAATGACACTAACCTGGCCCACGTGACGTCACCAAATAGGCCAGAAGATGCCTGGAGGATGCCAGAATGCAGGAGAGATAAGTAGCAGTGTTTTTTGATGTCCCTTGACCTACCCTGGCCCTCCGATCATTATACTCCGGCGTCTGAAAAGACCCCAGAGTATAATGTGTGTGTGTGTGTTTGGAGTTTGTGGGCCTGTGGTCTTGCTTATCGATCCTGATCGCAGGAGCAAGGATTGGTAAGTAAGTAGGTCCCGTTACCTGCTGAGGAAACTGCAACAGGTAACAGCCCATTTCTGAAAATAAATAATCCGGGCCCCCTAAGGTCCCAGGCTCTGTGGCTGCTGCTCTCCCGGTATTTATGCCACTGGTGATAGCCTGCAGAGGGAAAAAAAAACCCAGCTAAAACTGGCAAAATGCAAGCCATACAATGGCTGGTAAGTGTTATTCCTTGTGTACACACACAGCGACTCAGTCAATGTTGTATTTGTGCTGAAAGTTCTATATTTTGCTATTTATTTCTTCCTCTTAGTTTAGTCATGTAAACCTGCCACTAATTTTAATCTTTACAAGGTGCGAATGTAAAGCTGCCGGTTGCATTTTCTGTATAACTTTTTACATTTCATCTTGGATTGATATTTTTAATATTAGTTTTTGTTTTTTTCATGACTACTATGTTAACTTTGCCTGTAACAAAATCCTGTGATCTAGCATTGAAGAAGTCAGTACCGCCCTTGTTTATCGACAATTGATATAAAAACTCTCTTGACCGTAAACCATTCAGGAGGAAACAAATGTTTAACTTTCTCTAATTGGCAATTAAACTAGTTTTAGTTTCATAGATGTGTATTTATGCAAATTGTATTTCCTGCTTGGATCCAGTAAAGTAAAAGCTTTTCTGACTTTAAAAACTGAGAAACTGAAGACTTTTAGTGTAGGGTCTAAACAAAAGATACATTTACATTGTGAAAAAGTAAGGACACCTCATGTGAAAAAGGACATGTCACCTCCCCGTGTGTTTTTTTTTTTTTTTTTTTTAAATATATGTACTTGCACTCCACATGAAATAACCGTTCTGGAGTATCCGTTCTTAGAATTGTACATTGGCAACAATCTGTTTCGAGGGACATGTCTTTACAGAGTTTATTGGCAACACTAATTGTGAGTGTGTGAAGGGACTCAACTGTGAACACCCAGTTGTCAATTAATTCATCATTGTTCAGGAACAACAACAAAAAGCCAATTTTTGAGAGAAGATTCTATAGAATTATTTCTTGATGAACGCAAGTATTGTATAACAATAAAACATGTTAGAAGTCATGAGAGTACTTGTACATGTACATCATAATGTTGGGAGGGGCAATGAAGAGGGCTCAGAAGACGAACATTCTCCACTATACAGAAGGCACCTCTGCTAACAGTTCTGAATGGTGACAGCACCAGATATCGGCTGTTAACCACTTATGATCATTTGCGACAGTGGCACCTAAGCCATTGTGGTGCACGGGCCCCACCATTTTAGGATGGATCACTGCCCCATAGAATTTCATGAGGGGGGACTGCAGTCTGTTGAGCAAGGTGTAATGGACATTCTGTATGTATGCAATATACTGCAATACAGAAATATTTTAGTACATTGTATGCATGACCAAAGTTCCTGATTGAAAATGAAACTTGGTTAAAAAAAAAGTTTATATCCCTACATTCAAAAATGCCAAATTATCAAAAAAATAAGTGTTTATCCCATACAGGGAACAGTGTAAAATAAAAATTGCATTTTTTTTTCTAGCTACTCAGTGCTTCATATGGAATGTTAAACTATGTCAATAGGAAGTACAACTTTTATATCAGCCAATGGTGTTTTAACTAAAATCTTTTTTCTTTTTTCCTAGGTTTAAACAATGTCGCATCCATCTTGGCTACCACCAAAGAGCTCAGGAGAGGGCCTTGGACATGTGACAGCCAGAATGGAAACCACACAGGGGTTTGGGGCACCAAGCATTTCTGTGTCCACACAGCAAACACCCAAGAAGTTTGCCCCTGTAGTAGCCCCAAAGCCAAAATATAACCCCTACAGATCAGGACAGTCTGAAGGAGGTGATGGTATGTAATTAAAATTTTTGTAAATAATGTGGTTTTTCCTTTACAGTGTCGATAGAATCTCGAGCACATGTGCATATATTGAAGTAATTCCAACGATGCCTTGAAGTATATCGGTATTCTAGAATTCATTGATATTTAGGTGTTATTCACACAAACATGAAAAACAGCCATGTGATGGTCGTTTTTCTATAACAAGCTATCACTCAGCCCCACTGAAATCAATGTACTTTTAATACTGCTATTACGAAACTGAACGTCACCAGTACTCCACCCTCACTTCCCCCTCCCCAACCCCATCAATACTTACCAGCCTTCCTGTCTGGGAACCGCTCCTCTTCCCTTCAAGCGCTTGCTGGAGGCTGGAGACGCTGTGTCTGCGAGATATGCGCAGTAGAGAGGGCACTCAATCTCTACTGCTCAGGCTTCACAGTTACTTCCTGTCTGTACGCAGCAAATCCAGCCTGCACACCGTGAAGAAGAAAGGATGAGCGTCTCCCAAATCTGAAACTAGGTAAGTATGATGTGGTGGATGGAAGGTTGGCTTTGTTACTTGTGAAGGGATAGTACTGGGCGGGATAGCATAGCTAGGTAGACAGGGAGGCGGGGGGGGGATTAGTAGTGAGTGGGATAGTTAAGTTAGCTAAGGAGACAGGGAGAGAGGAGGGGGGAGCAGTGACAGGGACGTAGTGTGGAAGGTACAACAGGAAACTACACAGCAGGAAGCTAACTAGAGATGAGCGAGTACTGTTCGGATCAGCCGATCCGAACAGCACGCTCGCATAGAAATGAATGGACGTAGCCGGCAAATGGGGGGGTTAAGCGGCCGGCCGCCGTCAAAGCGGAAGTACCAGGTGCTTCCATTCATTTCTATGGAGCGTGCTGTTTGGATCGGCTAATCCGAACAGTACTCGCTCATCTCTAAAGCTAACACCAAGTAAACAAATGCAGAAGATGCCAGGAGCTCCCTCTCAAACCCAGAAATTACTCAAAACCTTGCTAAAAGTATATGGGTGCACTTTTAACCCATTAATGGCACTAACAGACCTTTAAGCTCATATTGATATCAAAGGAGTCCTCCTTTGTTGGCCAGAATGTAGTCTGTCCGAGCAGCATTTTGGTGTCCGGATGACTCTTGAGTGTGACTATGCATTACATGTTAGTGCATTCATATGAATAGGCACCACGCGAAACCACATTTGCCATCACCTGTAGATTTACCCATCTGAGATTTCAACTGCCAGACCTGTATTGGTTTGCTGAATGCCAGTAGGTCTTCAGATTAAAGGATGCCTAAATGGGACAACCCCTCTTTCACTGTTTCAAGCCTTAATAAACTTTTAAACCAGTTTTAATTTTGAGAGAATTTGTTAAATTTTTTTTAATGTACTTTAGTAACAAATTTTGGCTCCTATATGTGGAATCCTGCATTTTGTTTTTTCCCTTGCTTCCCTGTTGAGAGCGGCCTCACTGTGCGCAGTGTACATGTGTGTAATGAAGTTAAATGGGTGTAGGGGAGGTTCTATGTCAAGTTAGATCTTGGGAATTATCAAATGTAGAAACTTGATTCTGGTACCGTATGAAAGCGGAGTCCTAATTTCTGCATGTACACTCTCATTGAGTAGGACAGTTCCCAGTATACACACAAGTTACTCATCACTTCCTACAAAACTATACATCAATCTGGTCAGCTCTTCCTACTTTATAACTTGCTGGCAGTAGATGGGCTGCATTTTCATCGTGATAGGTTTACTTTAATGCTAATTTTCTAATCCGGACTTCTTTATTAATAAAAAAAAAAAAAAACACACCCAAAATTACTTTTTGATGTGCCTTCAAGTTTCTCTTCATCCTTAGCTGTAAGTTAGCAATTCAGTTTTAGTTGGCTATATTTTATTTATGTTTTGGGAATATTTCTAGAAATGGAAGCCCCTTTTTAATTTCTTGAACATCCAGAACTGTACGCTGTGAACTCAAACCTTGCTATGGAAGTTTTTTTTTCAATGATTCAGAAAAGTAGGACCTAATACAAAAGTTAAAATAAATTCTCCGTATCTGTCAATATCTACCATACTCAGCCAGTCCAGACAAGCTACCGGTAGTTACACAGATATTGTGCTTTGTAGTTTGTATTAGCTGTTAGAAAGCCACGACTGCCTGTTTTACTGCCGCTATTACCTGCCACATGCCTGTGATTGTAGTATGCGACAGTCTGACTCACACAATTATAAGATCTCCTGAATGTCATGTAAATACATTGATATGAAGACAAACATCACAGGCACATGTAGCTCTTTCACATATGCACTGAGCAACATCTAGAAAGCAAAACATGCCAAGGAATGGCGCTCCCTTCTATCAATCCTACTTTGCTCCATTCATTAGTCCCAGTTTGCATGGCTTTTATCTAAAATTCATTCACATTCTTTGCGCTGTTTGGATTTGTGCTGATGGCATTCGCTGCTCAAATGTGCGTAATTCTTCAGTCCCAGGGGATCCACTGGCACAGGAGGACAGTTTACAAAGAACTGTTTGTTCTGAGAAGTGCTACAGTAGTGTAATTCACTGACTATATGAGCACTGAGTTATTTTCTCCTCCGTAAACGACAGTGAAAGGCTTCATACAGTATATTTGAGACTATATAGACTGCTACATTAATGTAGTGTAGATGTAAATTGGTGTCTGTGTACATCTGGACTAGTATAGAAAAACAACTGCTGATAAGTTTGGCTTGTAGTAAATTACAATAAATGAGAAAACACTTTTCATCAAAACATTAGAGAACCGCCTTTATCACAACCAGCTTGGATTATATATTCTCACTAGCAGGACACTAGTATAGATAAGAGTATTTGACAAGCTGGTCATAAGGATTGTTTTACAGAATTACATAAATTATCACAGGAGATAAGGTGTCAAAGACTGGAAGCAGGTTCTTAGTCCATTGTCTGAAACGATCTGATTGGGGTGTGTGTGTGTGTGTGTGTGTGTGTGTGTTTTCTATGTTCACAAGAAAGGCAAAGAGCCAATCCGCTAAATTGGTTACCTGTGGACCCCATAGACTCTGTGCAGAACTTTTCTCTGTCGATTTTAGATGGAAATGCTAACACAGATGTGAACCCAGCTTTTCGCATTTAACTTCTGCTTTTATTAGGCTAAGGAGTCAAGTGGGCAGTATTATTTAGTCATTGACAACCTTCCCTGATGACTGTGACTGACAGCTATCTCTGAATAGGCAGAGTAGGACCACCCACACCAAAGCTGAGGGTAAAGGGGCTCTATCATTGGGAGATGTAAGCAAATACTTTCATAGCCTTTAGAAGGGCTATTCCACGCATACCTTTTGTATGTAAATGGCCTCAGTAGTTTTTGAATGAGTCAATTATTATTCATATGCTAATTAGATTCCAGCAAGCCATCATGCTTCCCTGATGCAATATGTATATCAGAGTTCTCACCAAGAGGTACACTACCCAAAAGTAGCCTATTAGAGCCTAACTATAGTCCAAAATAAGTAGTAGTAGTAATCTTGCAACAATCTGACATTTCTTGCTGCATAGTTTTCTTTTGTCAGTGTGTGTATATCCTACCACATGATTAACATCATTGTAATCTTAACGTCATGAAAAAGTGATGGTATTCCCATGATCGTGAGAATGAAGAGACTGTAGCTCTTGTTTAGCTCTTTGTCTACTTTACAGTTTTTCTTTGCCTAGCTGGGTGACTTCCACTTTTTTTTTTTTTTTTACAAACAGGAATCCGTACTATGGAGCGATTCTAATGCATTAGGCCTTGCTTCAGTTCCCCACACATCTGGATGGCCAGGCAACAATGGGTGGGAAAAACTTAAATACAGAGCTAAATCGGCTCTGTGGTCCATCTGCAGTACCTCTGGGACCACTGCTGATCATAGTGTTGGCATACCATAGCGATATACCATCACTGTAAAATGGGGTTATTCATCTGGGGTAATTCTGAGATCAGATTATATTATTTTTGCAGTATAGTGTGAAATTGACATCAACTATAGACAGGTCAATACATCCGTGGGTTGCACATGCTCAATCTACAGTTCCCGTTGGCGAGCTTCTTATCAATTACAGTGGGGAAAAGAAGTATTTAGTCAGCCAACAATTGTGCAAGTTCTCCCACTTAAAAAGATGAGGTCGGCCTGTAATTGACATATAGGTAGACCTCAACTATGAGACAAAAAATGAGAAAACAAATCCAGAAAATCATTGTCTGATTTAGAAAGAATTTATTTACAAATTATGATGGAAAATAAGTATTTGCTCACCTAAAACAAGCAAGACTTCTGGCTCTCGCAGACCTGCAACTTCAAGAGGCTCCTCTGTCCTCCACTCCTTACCTGTAGTAATGGCTCCTGTTTGATCTTATCAGTATAAAAGACACCTGTCCACAACCTCAGTCACACTCTAAACTCCACTATGGTGAAGACCAAAGAGCTGTTGAAGGACACCAGAAACAAAATTGTAGCCCTGCACCAGGCTGGGAAGACTCAATCTGCAATAGGCAAGCAGCTTGAGATGAAGAAGTCAACCGTGGGAGTGATAATTAGAAAATGGAAGACATACAAGACCACTGATAATGTCCCTCAATCCTGGGCTCCGTACAAGATCTCACCCCATAGGGTCAAAATGATCACAAGAACAGTGAGCAAAAATCCCAGAGAGTTGGGACCAACGTAACAAAGGCTACCATCAGTAACACTACGCCGCCAGGGACTCAGATCCTGCAGTGCCAGGCGTGTCCCCCTGCTTAAGCCAATACATATCTGGGCCCATCTGAAGTTTGCTAGAGAGCATTTGGACAATCCTGAAGAGCATTGGGAGAATGTCATATGGTTAGATTCAAAGCCAAAGTAGAACGGTTTAGCATTCTTTCTACTCCAAAGAACACCATACCTACTGTGAAGCATATGGGTGGCAACATCAAGCGTTAAGGCAGTTTTTCTGCAAAGGGATCAGGATGACTGATCAGTGTACATGAAAGAATGAATGGGGCCATGTATCATGAGATCTTGAGTGCAAACCTCCTTCCATCAGCAAGGGCGTTGAGGATGAAACGTGGCTGGGTCTTTCAGCATGACAATTATCCCAAGCACACTGCCAGGGCAACAAAGGAGTGGCTTTGAAAGAAACAGTTCAAGGTCCAGGAGTGGCCTAGAGAGTCTCTAGATCTCAACCCTATAGAAATTCTTTGGCGAGCGTTGAAAGTCCGTGTTGCCAAGCGACAGCCCCAAAATATCACTGCTCTAGAGGAGATCTGCATGGAGGAATGGGCCAACATACCAACAACAGTGTGTGCCAACCTTGTGAAGACTTACAGAAAACGTTTGACCTCTGTCATTGCCAACAAAGGATATATAACAAAGTATTGAGATGAACATTTGTTGTTGACCAAATACTTATTTTTCACCATAATTTGCAAATTCTTTCCAAATCAGACAATGTGATTTTCTGGATTTTTCTCATTTTGTCTCTTAGTTGAGGTCTACCTATGATGTCAATTACAGGCTGACCTCTTTAAGTGGGAGAACTTGCACAGTTGGTGGCTAGTTAAATACTTTTTTTTTTTTTTTTTTTTTCTTCTCTCCACTGCATGCAAGTCAAATCCCTATCCTGTATACTGGGCGCATTCTCTTGAAAAATCATTCTTTGGATCTATCAGTTGAAATTCTCAAACATGGCAGACTGAGTTCCAGACGATGGCAGGGTGTCAGCTAAAATGATGATTGATTGATTGTATTACGATTGCTGAGCATTGTATGGGTTTGCAGAATAGCCATCTCTTCTTTGGGAATAATTGAGATGAAAATCTGTGCAGTGTAAAAGCCCGGCATGGATGGTAAGAGATTTGTGAGAACGTCTTCCTATTGATGTAAATATCCGCTATGTGAAGCTGTTCAACTCTGAAGAAAAACAAGTGTTGCAGAATGAAAAGATTTTGCTGTTTTCTTGAGTAAAGAACATATTATGTGTATATGACTAACTAGCTTTGTCCGGCTAGAGTTGCCTGGCAACCTGAGAATGTTGTACCTTGAACAGGAAGAAGTCACTTATTAAATTGGTTGGAAATAGGACTGGCAGCGGCACATTTGTGTGAATCAGATCTGCTTTTTATACTCATTAGGTCTTCTACGTAGTGTTCAACTATTCTTTGTATTATCCATCATTTTCCAACTACTGGTCCTCCTGTTACGAATGAAGCTATAAGGAATACTAAAAACCGATACTAATCCGAAACCTTCAGTTGTTCTTAAAGGGATTCTATCATTAAAATGCAATTTTTTGTGAATAACACGTAGGAATAGCCTTAAAGGCTATTCTTCTACCTTTTTAGAGGTCTTCTTTGTGCCGCCGTTTGGTAAAAATCCCTATATGCAAATGAGTTCTCTTGCAGCACTGGGGGCGGTCCCCAGTATTCAAACAGCACTGGGGCGTCTCCAATGCTGCAAGAGAACTCTCCAGCGACGCCTCCATCTTCTTCTGGAACGGCCTCTTTATGCGTGTTCTTCCAGCCTTGGCTTGAAATTTCTACGCATGCGCAAGTTGGCTCTGCTGGCAGGCCTCGAGCAGAGCTGACTGCATGCCTGCCTGGTGTAAGTGGCCATTTTGGCACTGAATCCACGTCATATTCCACCCCCTCACAATAGAGGTCTATGCAGACCGCTAGCTTCTTTTTTTTTTTTTTTTTTTTTTTTTTTTTTAACATGCCGCTCACAGAAAAAACAAGCAAGCTGCCCTCTCTTCAGGCAGATTCCGCGGCTCATTCAGCCCTGGCGTCCACCTTGCGACAGCACCCTCCGGACTAGGCCCATTCATTTGGGGATAATCCGAAGTGGGAAGCCGTGACTGCTGGAAGCCGCGATAGTTGTGGCAGGCGCATTTTGGCCCTATTCTGGACCAAAATACGCCATTCCGCACCCTGTGTGAACGGGGCCGAAAGGTGAAGTATGATCATAGATTTGAAGTTAGTTTGAGATACAAAAATGAAAAGCAAATCCAACATACAAGGCTTACCATTGGAGTTCTTCCTCTAATTGAGATGCTTACTGGCTCTTTCTGGGAATTACTGCAAAATGGTTGAAATATCCCTGCAGCCTAGTCATTACATTACATCAAAAAATACAATTGTAGGGGACAAAGCAGTTCACACTATAAAAATGTAAGCACTTTTCTTAAAGGGAGTCAGTTATCAGTTACCAGCATATCAGCCCAGCCCCAAAATGATTTCTGTTGCAATTTACAAATCAACCCTTTGGAGCAACAAGGACATGGCTGCTTATCTCTTTGGAGCAATGACAATGCCTTAGTTGCTCCAATGAGCTCATTTGCATATTAACAATTAACTACTTTAAGCACAGGAATTATTTTTTTTAATCTTGCATACTAACAAGCTTAAAATAAGAATTTTAAGATATTGTGTAGGTTTTTTTTCCCTACTTTTGACAGTACCCAGATTAACTAAAAGTTACCCTTTTAGCGCAAAAGCCGTCAGCATGATATGAGCAGTGTCACAGAGATGCCACGTGTTCTTCGCTGATCACAGTAGTTGTCCCATAAAAGAAATAGCAGGTCTCTTAGCAACCATCCTGGAGAGTACAGGATTACATTACACACTCTCTACACTATATGTGTTTTCTGTAGGATTTAAATGTCAGGATCTTTTGGCTGTGTCTGTCCACACTGCTCTGGTTTTATTCTCAGTCTTAGGACTTCTCGATTTAATCCTCCACTAAATAGTTGCCTGTTACTGTGTATTGAAAAGCTCCTGGGATTTTTATTTGTAGTTGGTATAGAATATAAATAATTATATATTTATTTCATTCATTCAGACATTCAACAAACATTAACTTTAAAGAATCAACTAGTTACTTTATATCTGTCCATATACCCTATACTGTAAAGTTTGTCAAAAATGCCAGTTCCTTAGGTGTGGGTACCATGTGTGTATACGCAAAAGGTATCGGCGTAGCCACCAGGGTATCAGATACAATGGCTGCTATGGAGCCCAACAACCAAGGGAGCCCATTTATACTGATACCTAAGGTGGAATTAGTGATAACTATGGATGATAGAGTATGCTAGAATACCATTACAAAAAGGGGGGAGGTGAAAAAATATTTTTTTAAAAATCATACACTCCTGTCCACGATCCTCTGGTATCCTTCCATCACGTTCTGGCACTTCCACTCTGGCGGCTTCTCACAAGTCTCTTCCTGAGTTCCACTGATTGGTCTCATCGGTCATGTGACCCCAGAGGCCAAAATAATCACACATTTGAGGTTTAGGACTTGCTGCTGAAGGTGATCATGGCAGAGCAGGGCCCCTTTACAAGTTTTGTTATGGGTCCCAGGATTACTTGGTACGCCCTTGAAAAAGTCAAAAGCTTTCAGTCAAGTATGAATATATATAAAAGAAAAAATATATGTCTCAGCCCTACGGTTTTGTTATGGTCCTAGTGCAGACAACATGCTTTTGTCCTGCTAATATGGTGCACGGAAAACTATATAATCCTGCCGGTGCAGGTACCAATACTAAATTCAAAAGACCAATAGTGATCCAGCAACCAGATTTGCATTAAATTAAAACTTTTGTTTATTAGTCCATTTGTTTAAAATTTCTTTGGAAAACCAGTGAAAAAATATAAAACGGACACAGCACTTACATGAAAAAAACTGTTTCGGATTACATGGAACAATGGACACACGATGCTTTAGCTGCCTACGCGTTTCAGGGTCAGAGCCCCTTCTTCATGGCGAAGTGAGGCCTTCGCCATGAGGAAGGGGCTCTGACCCTGAAACGCGTAGGCGGCTAAAGCATCGTGTGTCCATTGTTCCATGTAATCCGAAACAGTTTTTTTCATGTAAGTGCTGTGTCCGTTTTATATTTTTTCACTGGTTTTCCAAAGAAATTTTAAACAAATGGACTAATAAACAAAAGTTTTAATTTAATGCAAATCTGGTTGCTGGATCACTATTGGTCTTTTGAATTATGAATATATATATACTTGGGGAAAGTTGCATGGTTCAGCTTATGTCAGCTGCCTTCTGATCTAATGGCATTAAGTTAATTCCACAAGCCATATAAACGTCATGGTTCTGTTTAGTGGAATGTAGTGGACAGGACTCCTCAGGAGGTTAGGCCAAGGAAATACAACGCTCGCCAGTGGATATAAATGAAACTCTTTTATTGGCACACACATTTTCATTTATATCCACTGCGTATTTCCTTGGCCTAACCTCCTGAGGAGTCCGGTCCACTACATTCCAGTATCCATACGTCCTTGTGGCGTCGACAGCAGCTGCCTTCATTTTCTATCACACAGTTCCTATAATGCACTAAAGGTTGTTGTCATCCATGCAACCCTCCCAGGTGAGAGGACTATTGTTTCTTCTTACTTACGAAGTGCCTGTGACCACTACACAAGGATCCACTCGGTGTGTCTTTCTCTCCTTTATGTTTCTGTTTAGGTCAGGCTCTATTCACACTGATGTTTTGACTTCCATGTATAACAAGCCACACCTGTCTGCTCGACCCTTTCATTTCCACCCCTTACCCAGTACACAACAGACCTTACTGACTTCTAGTAGGACTTGTCTGCTTCCATCACATTGCATCATTCTGATGGTTAGAGTAATCCTGCCAGTAGTACTATTCATTCTGTCACATCTGCTGACACTGTGAACTGATCCTTTGATGGGAGTGTGAATGTAGAGGCATTTTCCTCTAACCCTATTTATTTTATATATATTTTTTTTCCATTTATATTTTTCATATTCTTAAGTGTTTGCTTTTTTTTTAATTTTGTTTCTGAAGTAACATGATCTAACTTCTCATGCAGCAAATTGTTTAACATTCTGTGTTCTTGAAATACCTGTCCCATTATACATTACATATTCTCTGGTGTTAGAGATTGACATGAAGTCTCTCTTGTGTACGGTACATTCCTGTTTTTTCTTGCTTTAAACCGGTGAGAACTGGACCTAGTGAAGCTGAGAAAAATTAACATTCCAACTCAGACTACACTTTCAGGTTGTGGGGGTAGAAAAAAAAATATACAATTCACAAATAGTACACATATATATATAGTAATCTTGACTAAAAATTGACTGTGTGAATAGTGTCTTACATAGTGTAGATTGTACTGTAACATTACGTGATATTTATGGAATTTGTTTTTATAATTTAAATCAATTCTTAAAACATGTTTTGTTTTTTTGTTTTTTGTACTTTTCAATTGAATATCCATGGGGATCCAACAAATTAGCAGTTTGCTCCCTAAACGCCACCTCTGCTTCACAGGTCATATGACACCAAATTTCATTGGTAACCTGGCACCTGGCCTGTGAAGCGGCTCAGTCCCTTTCAAGCGAATGGGCTGAACTGGGATGTCAAGCACAGCTGCTGCACACTTGTTTGACACTGTACTTGATCAGTAATAAACGCTGCAGCCTCTTCAAATAGCTGATCTGCATGGGGTCAGGGGTGTTTGACCCCTCCCGACCTTTAAATGATGATCCTGGTAAACCCCTTTAACGCATAACTTCCCACGGAAAAAAATTTCCAATCAAAATGTTTATTGCTAATCTTTGTGTCCATAATACATAAAAATACCCTCTCCATTACTGCTATTACTCCATTATTTATGGAGTATTTTGCAAACTGTTTGATAGCTAGGAATGAAATTAAGAATGATAAAAAAATGAACATCTTTCCCATGAAGATCTACAATAAAAATGACTACAAGTGTGTGAATTTTGTTTGTTTGTAGGTCTTTTTATCTGTAAGCAAATGATTTCTGTGATTACTGTAAAGAAGGTTTCCTGAAAATATTCCCTTGTCTATTAACAAGTCCCAAGAGGTTACAACAATAAATATGTTCAGGAAATCAGACCATACTAACTTCCTCTATCTCGTCAAGGAGACCAATTTGTTCATAGCTAAACTTCTGCAAAACTGTTTCAAATCCCTTAAGAGATATTAAAAAGAAACCATGTTTCTCGAAAATTCCACTTTTCATACCCATAGCAGTTTTCCAGTTAACTCCCACAGACTGACTTGCTATGCAGTCGCATATTGCGATGTGATAAGATATTTGCACTTCTCAAAATATCTCCTGGTAATGTCTTCTGGTCATAAAGCTAGAAATAAAGTAAAAGAAAACAAGGTTCTGGTTTATAATATAACTTATGTAGTTCTTAGTTCTAGGTTACACTGAATTTTTTTAAAAATTTCTCCACTATAAAATTGAAACAGCTACGGAAAATCTCTGCACAGTCTAGTTCGATCTATCTATTGAATTGCTTAGTTGGTTGAATACAGTAGCCAAGCTGAATCTAAATGTCTTGACCATGACAATGAAGTTAACCCAGAAACATTGTAATGTTCTAAGGCTTTGTATTTGTAATTTGCAAAGCAAATCCATTACAAAGTATCTTGAAATGGTACCCAAATGAACTTCTGTTATAACAAATCAGGTCAAAGAATCAACGAAATAAGATTTATAGGAAAGACCCCTGAAATAAGAAAAAAAAAAAAAATAGATATATAGATATATTATATATAAATAATATAGTTTTGTAAGTAAGGGTGTGTCCACAAGACCAAGTCTGTCTTGTGTATCAGATATTCAGCTACAGCAGCATCTCCTTGTTTTTCTGCTGCAGCAGTCTTACCTTGTTGGTAGATCTTACTGTTATGACAATGTTTGTCTTTAGTCTGCATTTCTGGAATTACAAATGTTTGCTAGGATGTCTAAGGATGAGCAAGGTACCATTCCAGTTGTCTCCTTAGGCATCCACTATACTATCACACCTCTAACGTTTCATGATGGCTGAATACAGTCAGGAGAACTGCATGTGACGTGGTAAATGTATACTGTGCTTCTGATGTTTTCTGTGAATTCCTGTTTAATGTTATGAAGCATGCCTTACATTCTTTACATGATTGTATTTGTAGAGAATTTCAAAATCCGTTTCAAGCCTAGTACCGTAGGTATTACAACACCAGGAGATGTGGTCAGGATCATTGCAAAACCATTTTACTCCTTATTTCTAGTAAAATTAAACAGAAGCTGAACTTTTCCTTCTGCCTTCCCCATACCAGCTGAGAGTAGATGACTTCCCCTGCACAGAGAATGTGGACCACAACCCACTCATTCTCAGAAGATGGCCATAATAATGGCCATCTCATGCAAGCTGCAGTCCATAAATACTGAAATGTCTTTTAGGAGAATATGGCCGCTCATGTTAATGAAGGCGTCATTGTGGCCTTTTCACTTCCATAACCAATTTTAAATAGAATCCGACGTTCCCTTGTTCATCAAGATTCAATCACATCCTAAGCAGTCAGTGTTTCCTCTAGTATGGAAATTTCCAAAATCCCTACTGAAGTAGTTAGGAACATGTTGAGGTTACCCTTTAGGAAACATCTCCTTCAATTATCTTCTCTGCAGCTCTGAGCTGTGTGGTTGCTATGAAGCATTTTGCACCACCATGATAGTAATTGTTTACTTGATGTGTGTTTGTATTAATATCTTTCCTGCGTATGCCTGTGGGAGAGCAGGACTTGATCAGCGTTTAGCTTCATGCAAGCAGAGCTAATGAAATACAGTAAAGCTCACTCTGTGAGGTGTGAGACCCAACATATAGAAACCCTTCATTAGTTACAACAAATCTGCATAGATTCATTTACTGTGGATATACTGCAAATAATAGAAGTACTCTTGAGTTTTTCTTCGTCTTAACCAGACGTGTCTAAACAGCGCTAAACAGATGGTCCCTTGAGCAAAACATGGGCCTATGTCTCCAGTAAAGAGAGCATCCTTATGGTTCATTTATCTAGATGTGCACATATGCTTATGTTTCATATGGATAGTTTATGCAATGATCTAAATGATGTTTTTACTATATTGATAATCATACGGTGCAGCTCGGTGGCTCAGTGGTTAGCACTGTAGCCTTGCAGCGCTTGAGTCCTAGGTTCAAATCCTGCCAAGGGCAACATCTGCAAGGAGTTTGTATGTTCTCCCCATGTTTGCGTGGGGTTCCTCCGGGTACTCTGGTTTCCTCCCACACACCAAAGACATACTGATAGGGAATGTAGATTGTGAGCCCTATATGGGACAGTGACTGACAATATCTGTAAAGCGCTGCAGAATATGATGGCGCTATATAAGTAAGAATAATAATATAATTTACCACAGTCTGATTTTTTTTTTTTTTTTTTTTCTTCTTTGTAACGTCACCTAAAAGTGTCTCCAACCCTGACTCCAACTCAACACTGCTTACATGGATGGACATCTATCACTTTTCCATTACCTGTGTGTTGGGATCCCCACTCATCTCTAGAATAGAGCCCATAGTCCTCCTTAGTACTTGAATGGAGCAGTGGTCAGGTACAAGTCCTGCCTCTCCGTTTAACGATGGGGTCAATGGAAATTCTTAATCGACCGAAAAACGAATACTCTGTTTAAATTTAAGTTTTGATAACACTGACAAGATGAGTGGACACCACCTAAAAATATATTGTTGGGGGTCATCTCAGGTATGTCAAACCAGAAAAGCACAACCAAACAAAAAGTGGGCAAAGGTATAATGGAGATGCTCAGTGGTTGCTAACTGCTAATGTGTGTGGGGTTTTTTTTTTTTTTTTGTTTTTTTTTTTAATATATCATTGTATGTGGGTTGAGTGTCTCCGTTATATGTATGCACACATTTTGTTTGGTTGTTTTTATAATTTTTCCCCTTTTGTAAGGCCTGGTTCACATCTGCATTCCATTCAGGGAGTCTGCATGGGGACCCCCCCCCCCCAAACAGAATACCAAATGCATCGATAAGCGGTGAGCAATGAAAGCAAATGGACCCCTTAGACTATAATGGGGACCGTGTGTTGTCCACGTGGTGTCCGCATGAGTCATGCGGAGAGGAAAGTAGTTCATGAAATACTTTTCTCTACACGTGTTCCATGCGGACACACCGCATGGAAAACACACAGACCCCATTATAGTCTATGGGGTCCGTGTGCTTTCATTGCTCACCGCTTATCAATGCATTTGGTATTTCATTTGGGGGGGCTCCCATGCGGATTTCCCGATCGGAATACCGAATGCAGATGTAAACCAGGCCTAAGTAAATCCAAATGTCCACTGTGCAGTAATAACAAATTATCAAGACTTTATTAATTCATTAAGCTTCAAAAGATCAGTTAAATCCACCCATTAAAAACCGTATTAAAGGATATTGGGCCGAGTGAGTATGATAATCTCCAGCTACTATACATGAAGATTAAATACTGACATTAAGTACACATCACCTCTGCAGTATTCACCATCTGAAAAAAAAAAATTCATTGATGAAAATATCTTCAGAACTGGGGAGACTGTATTGCCTGTTCAGGTCTATCTGGGGACTCGAACAACAAGAGACAGACTGCTATAATAGCGGTTACATACAGAACCTGATGCTCCCCATTATAGTTGTGTGTTGGAAATAGCCACGTTTTGGAGGGTGATGCAAAAAAATGGACGTTCTCGGATCCAAAACTAAACCAGTTGTATGCATGGGGCCTTGGTAACTTGAAGTTATTTTGTTGTTAGGGACGTCTGCGCAGTGGGGGCCCTGTGAGTGATCATATACTGTAAAACATACTCTTTTGACTAATAGTTGTGTCCTTATCGGAGATCTTGTTTATAGAAGCTGAAGAACATTTCTTTCTGATTGATACTGTTTAATGGGAAGACTTGCTGCTACTTTTCTTTTTCTGCGAATACTTTTAGTTTTGTGCTTTCCAAGTTTCCCTCATAAATGCCAAGGAATAACATTGTGTAATATTATTAGGCTACAGCACATTAAATCGCTGACATCCTGTTTTTCACATGTCTGTGAAGATTTTCTGCCAGAAGTGAGTCCACTTAGGCAGTCACCTAATGTAGGTTTATATACCTGCTGTGTCTTTAGGTTTCTGAAGGAGGTTAGATTGTTACAACTGTAAAGAAAAACTTTAGGGATATTTTTGCATATAACGTCGCAAGCACTTTGTTGCGTTTCTTTCATCTCCGGTGACTTGCAGTTTTTTTGTCATCCATAACCGGTACATGTACTGGTTTTCATGTGGCTCCCTATCTTTATTTTAAGAATCCTTCTGCTGGTTTAGTGTCTATACAGTGCGTTCTTTGTGTGTAAGTATGTATTTTCCTATGTTTAAAGCGTCATTCGGACAACTTTTGATTCTTGGCAGTATTTGTGTCAGGAATACATTTTGTGCTGTGTAGTAGAGAATGAGGGGGAGGGTCACCTCAAACGTACAAACATTAGGATATTTATATGCAGCTGTATAATATAAATGATAGAACTATGTTTTCAATTAGTGACCTCTCTGGAAATAATTTAGATACCACCACAGACTTAGTGTCCTATGAAAGAAGGCAATCTCCTCTCTCATATGACCAAAAATGCACAAATGCAAGTTTGTGTTTTATGATGTCTGAGATATCGCCGTTTGATGTGACCCACCCCTCCCCTCATGTTCTCTACTCATACTCCCATACACAGTAACAAGTCAGTGAGAAGCAGAGAACAGCTCTCAATACTGAAGCAAGGGAACAAGTGAAATAATGCAGAATTTCACAGAAATGATCCAAAAAGGAAGTAAATTTCAAAATTTATTGATGACTTAATACTGCCAGAAAATCAAGTTGTTCGTAAGTTTAGTTACACTTTAAAGGAAGTTTGTTACCAAAATCCAGCATATCAACCCACCCTCATAGATAGGGTAACATAGGTTATGGTGACTTGAGTCAAACTGTGTTTTCCCTTGTGAATCAATGTCTCAGTTGCAGATATCACTGTTGTCACCAAATGCAACTGAGCTCTTTGGAGCAACAAAGGTGTTATCATGGCTCCAAAGATGTAAGCTGCAATTCCCTTGTTGCTCAAAAAGCTCATTGCACATTGACTTAAAACAGCCATATTCCTGCAATGGAGACACCGATTCGTAAGGGGAAAACTACGTTGGATTCTGGTAACCCTAACCTATCATTGGTTATTAACTAACTAATGTGACTCTGATAATAAACTTTCAATTAGTCAATAGTTCTAGAGAAAATAAGATGCTTTATAATCTTATTTGAGAAAAATGCCTCTTTCTCCACTTGGTTCTCCTGCTCCCCGCTTTCTTGATTGTTCAGACGCACTGAGTGTGTCCTCTTGGGATATGTCGACTCCCTGAAAGATACGTTTACGGTTTTCTTTAGAAGTCAATGATGAAGTGGGATGGGTATATGGAAGCAGAATGAGGGAAACACAGAGGCTCACACAGATGCTGCTGGCTCTTGTAAGTAAACGAACTCTCTATTGCATACCTTATATAGTATGTAAGATATTATATAGCCGTACTGAGCAATCTGCTTCAAATCCAGCAATAGGGTGAGTTGAAATCTTACAAGAGCCAGCAGCAGTATGGTTACACATCTCTGCTATTCTCACACGCTGCTCTTCCTCCCCTCACCAGACTTCTGGGATAGCTGAAATGTGGCCTCTTAGTGAATTCCCATTAGGTCTTCTCTCTGGATATGGATTTTAGTAGTGAATCCCACTGCATTTCTGATACTACTCATATTACAATATGTAATAATAATTTATGCAGTGTTGCTTACAAAGGACCACTTCATTGGAAGGTCTTCCTTGGTAATCCTTACCACATCTTATTAGTACCTTTTTGTTATTCCTTTTATATTCACTAAATTAAGATTAATAAATCTTAAACCTGAGAGCTGTTGACTGAAAACCTTGTGTCTGTACAAGAGAGACTGCAGTGACTTGCATATGATAGGTGTGTTTTTTTTTTTTTTTTTTTCTTCTCTCCTTTTATCCAAAGTTATTGACCTGTTTAGATGAGGACTTAAATATTTAGTTAATTTGGCCATTTATGAACTTTGTTAAAGCACATTTCCAATGATCTGGACAGAGCATACTCTGGTGCAGTTACAATAGTTGTTTTTTTCACGTTCTGCCCACTATTGATTATGTAAGAGGAGACGTCCTGTTTGAAATACTTCCTCCATAACATCCTCAATGAATCCTATATGTGTAGCCTTCATACTGTGCACTGCCAAGGTATCCCCTGGAAGCATCAAACCAGAGGCTTGAGCACTACAGTACCATGAGGGTCAGTGTTGTATCACATTTGGGATGGGGCTGACTATGATGACCAAGATGGCAGCCGTGTGATTGCTAATATGGTGACGAGAAGCTGCGTCCTGGGAACGTAAGTGACTAAACATACAAAAGGACACACCGTTACTGAATATGAGGGCTAGGCACAGTCACATTTTTACTTTTGCTTGGAGGAACACTGACAATGACCAGTATATCATTCCACGCCAATGAATTTACTTCACACACACATATTTGCCCTATGGTTTTACTAGTGAGCGCCAACTTCTTATGTATGTTTGCCAAAGTCTGTTTTGCAAGGGAGAGAGAGTTCCTGGATCTTAAAATACTCAGCTTATATTTTTAGAACTGAATGTTAAGTTTTGCATCGACCACTGGAAAGAAGCTTCATCTTGGAATAATTTGGCAAATGAGATCCTGTTATTGAAAGACTTTGAGGAGAGGAGGGTGGTGTGTAGCTACTGTCAATTGAAGAGTCTTATGTTTTGGGGAGACCTACTCTGTAGAGCTGACTTCAGAGGAACGTTAACTGTTTAGGGGATGACATCCTGTTCCATGGTGCAGGTCTGCGGGTGTTCAGCCTTTCTGCTTGCACGTTGCGAGGAGATAATTCATCACCTCACCTTGTGAGCGCTCATTCATTTTAACTGATTACGCCTCCAACTATTCTCACATCAGTGAAATTACTAATTGCTATTCCTCGTGTGTCAAACAGCGAATCCTGAATAATTAATCCCAAATAAAATTAGTCGAATTGGTCCTTTTTAATTAGAGTTCCTGCTGCTGTTTGTTCTGAGCTTCCTTTTTCCATCCTGCTCGCAGAATTTGGGGATGATTAAAACTGTTTAAGGCTTAAACAGTTGGTGACCTTTCCTTGCAGAATAAATCTATAAACGCAATATTTCAACTGGCATGGGGTGATCTGCATTATTTTTGCTTGATATAAAACCATTTATGACTTTGGCGTTCCCAATAAAATAAATTAAATCCGCTTCTGTGAAAATGAGAATGCGACAGTGTTGAATGGACTTAGCCAGGGCTTTGTGAAGAGATACTGACTGGGTGTGTAACCTTAGGAGGTCTTGATGGGGTAACAACATTAATGGAAGTGGTTTTGTATATGAATATGGTGGTTCTTCTATTTACCGTATGTGTATTGCTTTCCTTTTGATAAGTAGTTTTTGGATATAAGTTATATTCACATTTGGTAATTTGACCTCTTACTAGTTAACATTTTGACATTTTCTTTTCTTTGTTATAGCTAGCTGGACATTTGCTAGGACATTACACTTTAGACGACCTTTTACAAGTTTGGATTTTTAGATACTGGCTTTTATGGATATCTCAGATTACTTGTGCCGATGTGTTGTGGTGTTTTTCCATTTCATGTCTGGTTTGGCTTTACGTTTGGTTTACTTCAGCTACATGCAATAGATATTAACATGAGATTATCACCTCTGTATAAATCGGAGATGGCCAGGGTGTTGCGGTGCTCTACTTTTTAGATGGTTGCTTTTGATGTGGCGTGACCTAATGATTTTTACTTGCCATTGGGCAAGTGGACTCTTGACTGTATTGAGTCAACCTATTTGAGAACTTGGATAGGTTTTTTTTAAACACTATTTTTGGGGGTAAAGTTGCTGAACATTGGCATCCAAATATAATAAAATAGCATTCTGGTTATTCCATTAGTCAGTGTTGGAAGGCAGAATATTTGAATAGGCTAAATCATTCCAAAATAACCACTTTTATTTTTTTTCTTTGTCAGTGGAAAGGAGGGAGTCTGGCATATCTTAAGTTAAAGGACTAATTTTGCCAGTAACAGTGGTTTAGGTTTGGTGGCTAGGGTCATAGCTTTTACTGTTCTCATAGCAATTTACATATACAGTAAACTTAGTTGTCCAAATGACTTCTGTTTAGAAATGGGTAACTTCACACGGTTTCTAGCAAGTGTTTCTTGAGAACTTCCCCAGATATGCTGAGTCTCTTTAGAGCTTCAATTGTCAAGCAGAAGAAATTATTCTGCATTTGTGAGGTCAAACTATACTATATAAAAACTCCAAGCTGCACCATCTCCTTAAGCCCCTATCATATAGCCACTAAAACAGAACTGGAAAGCCAAAGTACAATTTCTCATCTGTAGAACAGTAGATGTACTTCAATTTTAGACTTTTTTTTTTTTTTTTAACTTTTAATTCCCTCAGATGTTAGAGTATTACTACTAATATTACTGCTATACCTTAATAGCAGATTGAACTGGAATATGGCACTTCACGACTAAGCATCAGAAGTCTGAAATTTAGACCCACTGGGTGCATCCATGTAGCAAAAGGACATAGAGGAATGCACTGGACCCATCTTTTGTGAATGCATTTAGTTACTGATCAGTGACACGTCAATTGCAATCATAATATATCTTCGATATGTGCACTACATGCTGATTATATTTGCTGTGTTTTTTTTGTTTTTATCGTAAAATACGTGAAGTATAACAATTTGTTGCCTTTCTTGATCTGCAGGGGATTTTCCACCACCACCCCCTCCTCCTCCTGAGGACCAAAGTGGCCTTCAGCATTCATCTGGCCTTGGGAACTTTCCTCCTCCTCCTGCTCCAGACGATGCAATGTTCAATGTTCAGGTAATGTTTTCTAAAGGAGTAGAAGGTTGTATCTGGAGCGGGAATGACGGCATTTAGCATTCATACCACAGCCCTATGTTTCACATCTCAAATTACGCAAACTGTGATTTATCCATTCCACCGTCCCGTACATGCAAGGTGACGTGTGAAATTGGAAATCTCTATTTCCATGAACATTTCATTTATAAATATGACCTTTGTGTAATGCTGGGTTGATCAGAGTGAGAGAAGCTCCTTGTTGTTGCTCTGCCTTTAATAAATGATTTTCTTGAACAAAGAACATATAGTACTTCCTAAGCAGATGGCGAGCAATTGTGGGTCAGGCCTCTCTAACCTTTACTGAGGGGCTGCCATCACCTATGAACCACACCAGGCATATTGTAGCCCTAGATATTTACATAAATGGCCAACTGTTTAATGCAGAACCGGGTTGGGTCCATCTGCTTGTATGTGGTGCTCGTAGAGAAAGGTCTATCTATTTGGGCATATGAACAATGATTGTAATAAAGTAAACTAAAAAGTGCTACATGGATTTTCCGCCTCCCATTGACTCCCATTGTTTTTTTGTTTTTTTTTCATGCGGAATTCGCCTGAAGAAAGGTCAGCTCACTTTTTTTCCGCTAGCGGAAAAAGAAAAATGCTGGCGGGAAAAAAAAAGATGGCGAATCCTATAGAAGTCAATTGGGAGGAGTTTTTTGGAGGCCATTTCCATGTCAAAATCAGCTCCAAAAAACTATGAACTTACCCTTATTGTGCAAGTAGAGTTAGGTCTACATACGGAAAGCTTTTTTTTGGCTTGATATTTATCTTTGAGGGGTGGGCCTGATTATTATTTTATAAATACACCTTTAAAAAGAAGCTGCTGGTAATCTAGATCAGACTTCATTAACCCTCAGCTACTTTTCTGGCCAAAGAAAAGCCTCTTACTATACGTTTTCCATGTAGCATCATTGCATGTTCGTCATTGAGATGGATTGTCTTCAATGCATGAAGACTTTGGAATTGCTAAAACCATCCATGGAGAGCAGCTCTTCTTTTCCTTGGCACATACCTCCATGAATAAGGAAGTACAGACCCTCCTCTGTGGTTTGTACATGCCATAATAGGGCATATGTGCAATAGCTGTTGTGCTGATATAATCCTTTATACTGTTGCTTTGGATCTTACATTTTTCATTTTCATAAATAACAATGAGCTTTGTTGCATTCATGTTCTACATTTGAAAATCGCATATTTTTTTTTTTTTTTGAGCATGTCCTATCTGTTGCTGCTGTTCTGTATTAAACAGTTAGATTTTTTTTTTCTGATAGTTTCAATTGTGTTTTTGGTTTTTATTGGAGTTGCATGTGCTGTTCTATAGCAGTAGTTTTTGTTTTAAATTCTCATTTTATTGAAATTTTTGAACAATTATAAACATCCGTAGTACAAAGGTGAGAAAGCAGTAGTTACAATCATATATCAAAAACAAGTGAAAATTGCAAAGAACAGTTACAAATAGTAAGTAAGTAGTAGTAAATAAGCAGTAGTGATGTAATAACCTAATGGAAATAGTTGTTAAATTCTGGGTTTTTTTTTTTTACTAGAAAAGTATTATAGAAATATCATATATCCAGACTTAACACTGCTGCCCAATTATGCTGTTTGTATGTATGTGTATATACACCACTTAGTGATGGTGTTTTGGCATAATGCACATTCCTATACAGCAATTGTATACCATGCAGTATATGGTTCCCCTCTCCCCCAAGTGCAAGATACCGATCAGATCACAAGCCTCCATTGGATTTACTTGTCCTGAGTGCGTATGCTACTCAACAGTAGGCTCAAAAGCAGTGTATTCAGTCATAGCAAGTGACCAGGTTTTCTATTTTTATGGTGGCCTTACTTTCCCAATCTTAATCAAAAATGAATTATTGTTCCCAAGACTTTTTACTGGATCTTTTACACTGCTTGCCCCTTTCTGTTCTTTTTTTCATTTGCTTTAGTTCCCATTTTTCAAGCTAGACTTACTGTATTCCCTCCATGTACATTTCCTATTCCATGCGTGTACTGGTATTGTAGACAACGTAGATGACAAACTACAAACAAATATCTGTTCAGAAAAATCTTTGAAAATGTGTTTGACATATGAATAGGTGCAAATGGGTGATATGAACACCTTCATTTTGGATGAATAATTTACTTGGTGTTCATCCAGTAACATTGGTTTCATTACACATCTTACTATGGCAACACGCTATACTATTGGTATGTTCTTTGTCTTTTGTCATCTTAGTGCCAGGTAGTTTGGTATGTGTGATTAAATATATATAATGCTGCAAATAAACAAAGGACCTTCATACGAAGCCAAAGAAAACTGAAACCTTTATTGTACTGTAAAATTAAATCTGACAATATGGAGCCACAGAATATTAAACATGGGGCGAATTATTGTTGGTCGTTACGGTTTTACTTATATTACAATATATAATGTATGTACAGTACCAAGTTATTCCAGTTGTATCTCTAGAAGTTGGGGTTTGTAATAAATCTATGTACTGCCTTTTTCACAGATAAACACCAGTGGTAAAACTCTCGAGGAAAGACGCTCAAGTCTAGATGCCGAGATTGACTCCTTGACCAGCATTTTGGCTGATTTGGAAAGCAGTTCCCCGTATAAACCACGGACAAGTCAGGTACAATCATGTTATGGGAATAGGGATTATAAAGATTTTTTTTTTTTTTTTTAATTAAAGGGACTCTACCATTGAAATGAATTTTTTTGGCGAATCACAAGTCGGAATAGCCTTTAGAAAGGCTATTCACCTCTTACCTTTAGATGTGGTCTCTGCTGCGCCGTTCCTTAGAAATACCAGTTTTTACCGGTATGCAAATTTGTTCTCTCGCAGCGATGGGGGCGTCCCCACTGCTGCTTAAGAACACTCTCCAGTTACACCTCTATCTTCAGCTGGATCCTCCCCTTCTTTCGTCATCTTTCTTCTGCGTCACTTCCGACGCCTACGCAGTTGGCTCTGCTAGTGTCTCACTGGCAGTGCCGACTGCGCATGTCGGCCGGTGGCCGCCAGCCGGCATGTGCACTTGGCTCTGCTGGTGTCTCACTGGCAGAGCCAACTGCGCAAGCGTCAGAGGTGATGCAGAAGGAAGAACACGAAAGAAGGGGAGGATCCAACCGAAGATAGAGGCGTCGCTGGAGCGTGTTCTCGAGCAGCAGTGGGGACGCCCCCATCGCTGCGAGAGAACTAATTTGCATACCGGTAAAAACCGGTATTTCTAAGGAACAGCGCAGTGGAGATCACATCTAAAAAGTAAGAGACAAATAGCCTTTCTAAAGGCTATTCCGACATGTGATCGCCCCAAAAATTCATTTAAATGGTAGAATCCCTTTAAGTTATATATTTACAGACTGTGCAAATTTCATCACCATTGTAGCAGGATAAAGCCAAGAAAGCTCTAAACCAGCAGAAGTTTCTGTAGTACTACATAAATGAATTTTAGCAATTTGTTATTGTATAAATTTAATTTCTGAACAACTATATAGTCATGGTGGTGAATACATACAGCTATTACATACAATAGCTACATACAAAGCTATTGCATAGCTTTGTCTTTTTTCTATTTGCTCCCATTTTACAACAGGTTTTATCTTTTCATAGAACAATGTACCATTCAGCGCTCTTACTTTCAACACTCTTGGCAAACCTAATTAATTTACCCCTGGTTTAGCAAAATTGATCTTTAGCCTTAGTTATCAGAGAGGAATAACCTGTAACACATATCATTGTGTCATTGGTTTGCCATTTCTAACAATGTCAGGATAGACCTTTTATGTATATATTATATGGTCACCACATGCTTGTAGGATATGATATTTGGACTTGATACACCTCACAGCGACTCCTATCAGCTGCAGAGGTCCTTTCTTCCAGCAATGATGCTATTGAATTACACAATGAAAAAACCTGTACAGAAATGTAATTGCTGCTTGGTTTTAACAAGACTCGCTAAATCTGGGAAGTCATTGCTCATACAGTAGTTTACTTTACTTACACAGTAGACCTGTCCAGACTTTTGTGATGGTGTGGTTTAGGCTTGGGAAAACTCCATTTCTACAAAACTCAATGGAAGGTAAATAGTTGTTAAATAAAATATTAAAGGGATATTCCCATGTACATACTAATTTTTAAATTTGTAGATAATTAATAGAGATGAGCGAACACTAAAATGTTCGAGGTTCGAAATTCGATTCGAACAGCCGCTCAATGTTCGTGTGTTCGAATGGGTTTCGAACCCCATTATAGTCTATGGGGAACAGATACTCGTTAAGGGGGAAACCCAAATCCGTGTCTGGAGGGTCACCAAGTCCACTATGACACCCCAGGAAATGATGCCAACACCTCTGGAATGACACTGGGACAGCAGGGGAAGCATGTCTGGGGGCATCTAACACACCAAAGACCCTCTATTACCCCAACATCACAGCCTAACAACTACACACTTTACACACTCAATACCACATCTCTGACAGTAGGAAAACACCTTGAAACATGTGTATTTGGCACTTGCAGTGAGGAGGGCTTGTCACCAGCAGTGAATTTGGCCCTTGTAGTAAGTTGAGGTTGGCACCAACATTTGTTTTGAAAATCAGGGTGGATTGAGCCTCTAACCAGCAGAGTTTGGGCAAATTCATGGTGGAGGGAGCCTCTAAACACCCCAGTTTGGGCAAATTCATGGTGGAGGGAGCCTCTAAAAACCCCAGTTTGGACCAATTCATGGTGGAGGGAGCCTCTAACCAGCCCAGTTTGGGCAAATTCATGGTGGAGGGAGCCTCTAAAAAACCCAGTTTGGACCAATTCATGGTGGAGGGAGCCTCTAACCAGCCCAGTTTCGGCAAATTCATGGTGGAGGGAGCCTCTAAAAAACCCAGTTTGGACCAATTCATGGTGGAGGGAGCCTCTAAAAAACCCAGTTTGGACCAATTCATGGTGGAGGGAGCCTCTAAAAACCCCAGTTTGGACCAATTCATGGTGGAGGGAGCCTCTAACCAGCCCAGTTTGGGCAAATTCATGGTGGAGGGAGCCTCTAACCAGCCCAGTTTGGACCAATTAATGGTGGAGGGAGCCGCTAAACAGCCCAGTTTGGACCAATTCATGGTGGAGGGAGCCTCTAAAAACCCCAGTTTGGACCAATTCATGGTGGAGGGAGCCTCTAACCAGCCCAGTTTGGACCAATTAATGGTGGAGGGAGCCTCTGAACAGCCCAGTTTGGACCAATTCATGGTGGAGGGAGCCTCTAAAAAACCCAGTTTGGACCAATTCATGGTGGAGGGAGCCTCTAACCAGCCCAGTTTGGACCAATTAATGGTGGAGGGAGCCGCTAAACAGCCCAGTTTGGACCAATTCATGGTGGAGGGAGCCTCTAAAAACCCCAGTTTGGACCAATTCATGGTGGAGGGAGCCTCTAACCAGCCCAGTTTGGATCAATTAATGGTGGAGGGAGCCTCTAAACAGCCAAGTTTGGACCAATTCATGGTGGAGGGAGCCTCTAAAAACCCCAGTTTGGACCAATTCATGGTGGAGGGAGCCTCTAACCAGCCCAGTTTGGGCAAATTCATGGTGGAGGGAGCCTCTAAAAACCCCAGTTTGGACCAATTCATGGTGGAGGGAGCCTCTAAAAACCCCAGTTTGGACCAATTCATGGTGGAGGGAGCCTCTAAAAACCCCAGTTTGGACCAAGTCATGGTGGAGGGAGCCTCTAAAAACCCCAGTTTGGACCAATTCATGGTGGAGGGAGCCTCTAAAAACCCCAGTTTGGACCAATTCATGGTGGAGGGAGCCTCTAAAAAACCCAGTTTGGACCAATTCATGGTGGAGGGAGCCTCTAAAAAACCCAGTTTGGACCAATTCATGGTGGAGGGAGCCTCTAACCAGCCCAGTTTGGACCAATTCATGGTGGAGGGAGCCTCTAAAAACCCCAGTTTGGACCAATTCATGGTGGAGGGAGCCTCTAAACAGCCCAGTTTGGACCAATTCATGGTGGAGGGAGCCTCTAACCAGCCCAGTTTGGACCAATTCATGGTGGAGGGAGCCTCTAACCAGCCCAGTTTGGGCAAATTCATGGTGGAGGGAGCCTCTAAAAACCCCAATTTGGACCAATTCATGGTGGAGGGAGCCTCTAAAAACCCCAGTTTGGACCAATTCATGGTGGAGGGAGCCTCTAACCAGCCCAGTTTGGGCAAATTCATGGTGGAGGGAGCCTCTAACCAGCAGAGTTGTGGGAAAGCAGGGTGGAGGGAGCCTCTAACCAGCAGAGTTGGTGGAAATCAGGGTGGAGGGAGCCTCTAACCAGCAGAGTTGGGGGAAATCATGTTGGAGGGAGCCTAGTATTAGCAGAATTGTGCAACGCTTATGGTGGATGAGTATGAGGATGCGGAGGAATTGGAGAGGTTGAGTACAGACATGGAGTTTCATGTTGGGGTGCTTTACACAGGTGGGCACAAAAATGAAGGCTCTATCCAGTGGTGGTTCATTTTTATCAAAGTGAGCCGGTCGGCACTCTCAGCTGACAGACGGGTGCGCTTGTCAGTGATGATGCCACCGGCTGCACTGAACACCCTCTCAGGACGCTGGCGGCAGGACAGGACAGCACCTCCAAGGCATATAGGGCAAGTTCAAGCCACAGGTCCAACTTCGACACCCAATACGTGTAGGGCGCAGAGGGGTCGGAGAGGACAGGGCTGTGGTCGGAAAGGTATTCCCGCAACATGCGCCTATACTTCTCACGCCTGGTGACACTAGGACCCTCCGTGGCGGCACTTTGGCGAGGGGGTGCCATCAAGGTGTCCCAGACCTTAGACAGTGTGCCCCTCGTTTGTGTGGACCGGTGAGAACTTGGTTGCCTACTGGAGGAACTGCCCTCCCTGCCGCCAACGTCACATGCTGGAAACATCTCCATCATATTCTGCACCAATTGCCTGTGGCAAGCATTGATGCGATTGGCCCTCCCCTCTACCGGAATAAAAGACGAGATGTTGTTTTTATACCGGGGGTCAAGGATAGCAAAGATCCAGTACTGGTTGTCCTCCATGATTTTGACAATACGCTTGTCGGTTGTAAAGCACCCCAACATGAACTCAGCCATGTCTGCCACAGTGTTAGTTGGCATGACTCCTCTGGCCCCACCGGAAAGTTCAATCTCCATTTCCTCCTCATCCTCCATGTCTACCCATCCGCGCTGCAACAATGGGACGATTCGAAGTTGCCCGGAAGCCTCCTGTATCACCATCACATCATCGGACAACTCTTCTTCCTCCTCCTCCTCCTCCTCCTCCTCCTCCTCCTCCTCCTCCATTAAACGCAGTGAAGCGGACAGATGTGTGGACCTACTCTCCAGCTGTGACGGATCGGATGCTATCCCTAACTCCTCTGTGTGATCTGAGTTATCCCTGATGTCAATCAGGGATTCTCTCAGAACACACAAGAGCGGGATTGTAAGGCTCACCATCGCATCCTCAGAGCTCACCCTCCTTGTGGACTCCTCAAAGACCCGTAGGATGTCACAAAGGTCTCTCATCCATGGCCACTCATGGATGTGAAACTGAGGCAGCTGGGGTGCACCACTGACAGTGTATTCCATTCAGGATCCTGGGAAAGCTGGGTTGCGGCGATTGAGCCCGTCAGTGCCACGTTACACTGACAAGCTTCTCCCTGGAATTTAGCTCTTACAAGAGCTGTTGTGGTTGTCTTCTCCTTCCTATCCTAGCCTGTCCCTGCCTACCCAGAATCTAAGCCCTAGCTAGCTGGACGGAAACCTCCGTCCTCGGTGAATTGCAAGCTCAGAATGACGCGAACCTGGGCGGCGCTGTTCTTTTAAATTAGAGGTCACATGTTTTCAGCAGCCAATGGGTTTTGCCTACTTTTCTCAACGTCACCGGTGTCGTAGTTCCTGTGCCACCTACCCTGCGCTGTTATTGGAGCAAAAAAGGCGCCAGAGAAGGTGGGAGGGGAATCGAGTAATGGCGCACTTTACCACGCGGTGTTCGATTCGATTCGAACATGCCAAACAGCCTAATATCCGATCGAACATGAGTTCGATAGAACACTGTTCGCTCATCTCTAATTAATAGTTAAACATTTTTGCAAATAGAAGTAATTAAACATTTTGCATAATTTTAAAGATTTTCTCTAAATATCTTGTGGTCACAGTCTGTTATCTTGATCGGTTGCCAGTGGATATGACCATGAATGCAGAAAATTTCTAACTTCAGAAAATCCTGAATTCCTTATTATGTCCGGGATATCTTCTGATACATGTAGTGTCCCTGTCTGATAACCCGGCTACAATAAGGAAATCATGGCTGGGTTCCTGACAAGTCTCAGACCATAGAAAGTTTCTACATTGGTGGTCGTATCCATTGGCAACCGATCAAGACAACAGACCGTCACCACTAAGACAGTTAGAGAAAATCTTTAAAAATTCTGCAGCGTTTTAATTACTTATGTTTGGAAAATGTTTCTTTTAATTATCTAGAAGCATAGATTTGATCATGTACAAAAGCTTGCAGCCTGTAGTAACAAAAAAAGAGTAAAATGATTATTGCCAAAAGTATACTGATCAGCAAATTGGCTTCCTGTTAAAACAACTTACCCTAGTGGTTGTTGAGGATGGCCGCCTGTATGGCGGCCACTAACTACCCCCCCCCCCACACTCCCCCCCACGTTCTCTGGGCTTTGAGCCCCTAATGCAAAAAAAAGTGCTTTACAAATGTTTCATTGTCATTTGACATTACAGTAGTTTCCCTTTCTGATACTAGGGTTTATTCTAATAGTATCTGTTTTGGTCATATTTATGCATTATGTGATTAATGTGACAAGTGACCTCTCCAAGCTTGTAATAGTAAATTGTGGTTTCCTAGCCCATAAACGTCTGCTGCTTTTAATAGGACACAGTATGGAATGTGACATAGCGTGCAGCTCATATTGACAAGTTTAGTAGTGTGGAGGCAAGTTACCTTGCTGCAAAGCTATTCATATGATTTTATTCTTCTCATGTTATATTTATTCCTAATATGTTGTAATATGTAAAGCAGCTGCTGTGTTAGAAGGGTCACACACTATGGGCTCTTAGGGTATGTTCATACAGAGTTTTTTTGCAGGCGGATTTTGAAGCGGAATCCACCTCAAAATCCCCCTGCAAAAAAAGCTCCCATTCACTTCAATGGGAACCGCTTGCTTTTTTTCCTGCTAGCTAGCCAGCGGAAAATAGAAGCAACGTGACATATCTTACCGTGGATTCTGCGGCTGAGTCGGCCATGGCGTCCGCGGTTTGAGATGCGCTCCTGTTTAGGCCCATTCATTTAAGCCTGATTAGGAGCGGGATGCCGCAACGAAATGCCCATTGTGACTAGCCACGCCAAAAAGACACACAGCGGAAAAGTCTTCCGCCGTGTGAACGAGCCCTTAGCTTGATCAAGTCTCATGTTGGTGGAGTAGTAGTCGGCTTTAGTTGGAGTCAGTTGTTAAAAAGGTTGCTAACTTCGGCGTCAAAATAAAATACATTTTTAAGTATACAATTATCAATATTGTACAATTAGATAGTTTATTGCATGTTTACTGTCATAGGAATTGAATCACTAGTTTTTTTTTTGTTTTTTTTTTTAAATTTATTTGAGAATTAGAGGAGCCACTTATAAGAGAGTCTGAGTCAGACCAGGTGTAATGGAAAATCTTCGCTCAGTTTGTCAATGACTCAATCAGTGGGGGAATAGCTGTAAATGCTGGCATGCATCAAAGCGAAGAACAGCAAGTACATGGTCCGCTTCAGGGAGTCAGTATTGCTTGCTTTTTTTTCTAGCACATTCTGGCCTATTACTATTATTTATATAATATTAAAAGTAATTAATGTCTCCACAGAAAACCCCTATATGCTAAACCACTCACTGCAAGTTTTCAGCAGGCCAGCCGCAATGGAATTACTAGTGATTAACTTGCTGCAATTACATCAAACCTGTACCCCCTGATTTATGCCATGGGCCACTTCATTCCTGAATGTCAACTATGGATTTTGTCCTGCAAAAGCACTATAAAAATCTGAAAAGTGTGAAGTGCAAAAGTATTTAGCCCCCCTATTTCAATACTTTGTAGAGCAGGGGTAGGGAACGTACGACTCTCCAGCTGTTGTAAAACTACACCTCCCAGCATACGTAATTGCTCTGCTGTTCTTGGAACTCCCATGGAAGTGAGTGGAGCATGTTGGGAGTTGTAGTTTCACAGCAGCTGGAGAGCCAAAGGTTCCCTACTAGAGATGAGTGAACACTATTCGGAACAGCCGTTCCGAATAGCACGCTCTCATAGAAATGAATGGGAGCGGCCGGCACGCGCACTTTGCCGGCTAAGTCCATTCATTTCTATGGGAGCATATTTCTACCCCTGTTGTAGAGAGACCTTTCACTGCAATTACAGCTGCAAGTCTTTTTGTCTCTACCAGCTTTGCACATCTAGAGACTAAGATTTTTGCTCATTCATCTTTGCAAAATAGCTCAAGCTCAGCTGGACTGGATGGAGAACGTCTGTGAACAGAAAGTTTTATGTCTTGCCACAAATTCTCAATGGGATTTAGGTCTGTACTTTGACTGGGCCATTCTAACACATGAATATTCTTTGATCTAAACCATTCCACTGTATCTCTGACTGTATGTTTAGGGTCTTTGTCTTGCTGGAAGGTGAATCTCCTGCCCAGTCTCAAATCTTTTGCAGCCTCGAGCTTGATTTTACCCCCACTTTGTTTCGCAGTGGGGATGATGTCTTAAGGGTGATGAACAGCGTTACTCTGTCGCCACACATAGCGCTTTGCCTTTAGGCCATAAAAGTTCAACTTTGGTCTCATCTGACCAGAGCAGCTTCTTCCATATGTTTGCTGTGTCCCCTATGTGGCTTGTAACAGAAGAAGTGTACATCTTCAGTTTCTTTCTTTCAAGAATGAAACGTCAGATTTGTGGAGTGCACGACTTATAGTTGTCCTGTGGACAGTCTCCCACCTAAGCTGTGGATATCTGCAGCTCCACCATAGTGACCATGGACCTCTTGGCTGCTTCTCTGACCAGTGCTCTCCTTGCTTGATCTGTCAGTTCAGGTAGACAACCATTCCTTGGTAGGTTTGCAGTTGTAGGATGCTTTTCTATTTTTGGATGATGGATTTAACATTGCTCCTTGGGATACTCAAAGTTTGGTATATGTTTTTATAACCTAACCCCGCTTTATACTTCTGTACAACTTTATCTCTGACCTGTCTGGTGAGTTCCTTGGTCTTCATGATGCTGTTTGTTCACTAATGTTCTCTAACAAACCCTAGAGGCCTTCACAGAACAGATGTATTTATACTGAGACTAAACTGCACACAGATGAACTCTATTAACTAATATAGTGACTTCTGAAGCTAATTGATTGCACTGGATTTTATTTAGGGGTATCGGAGTACAGGGGTGCTGAATACTTTTGCATGTCAGTTTTTCATAGTATCTGACTACAATTTTTTGAAAACCATGTATCATTTTCCTTCCAGTTCAGTTATTTGCTTTTTCGTGTTGGTATATCATTTAACATCTCAATAAAATACATTTAAAGGGATTCTACCACTAAACTAACATTTTTTTTTTTTTTCTAATGACCACGTCTGAATAGCCTTAAGAAAGGCTATTCGTCTCCTACCTTTAGATGTGGTCTCCGCTGCGCCGTTCCGTAGTAATATCGGTTTTAACCGGTATGCAAAGAGCTCTCCGCAGCAATGAGGGCGGGCCCCAGCGCTGAAACGATGCCTGCGCAGTAGGCTCCTGTATTGAACTACAAGAGCTCTTGCTCTTGTAGTTCAATGCAGGAGCACACAGCGGCCACCCAAAAATGGCCGCCGGCCGCTCCCTTATTGAACTGCAAGAGAGACCACCCAAAAATAGCCGGCGGCCATTTTTGGGAGGCCACTCTTGTAGTTCAATACAGGAGCCTACTGTGCAGGCATCGGAAGTTGGACCGCATCAGAAGACAGAAGAGGCGGAGTTGCTGCTCAAGAAGGAGGCGGCGCTGGAAACAGCTCTCGGGCAGCAATGGGGACGCGCTCACCTGTGTTTCAGCGCTGGGGCCCGCCCTCATTGCTGTGGAGAGCTCATTTGCATACCAGTTAAAACTGTTATTTCTGCGGAACGGCGCGGCGGAGACCACATCTAAAGGTAGGAGTAGGAGATGAATAGCCTGCCTTAAGGCTATTCCAACGTGGTCATTAGAAAAATTTTTAGTTTAGTGGTAGAATCCCTTTAACCCCTTCCCGACATGCGCCGTAATAGTACGGCGCATGTCGGGTCTGTAACTATGGCGACCGCCCGGGAGCCGGGCGGCCGCCATAGCCGCCGGGTGTCTACTGCTTTAAGCAGTAGACAAGCGGCTCTAATGGTACCGATCGGAGGCATTAACCCCTCCGGTGCCGCGGTCAAAGGCGCCGGAGGCGCCATTTTCCTGGCGGCGCATGGGCGCCGCCATTTTGGCAGGGATCGCCGGCTCCTGGAGCATGCTCCAGGGCTGACGTCCCGTTGCCATGACAGCCGGGAGCCTTGTACAGGCTCCCAGGCTTGTCTGCAAAGCCTCTCTTTTGCAGGCTGGTCTATGCAGCCTGCAAAAGAAAGGATGCTTTTTTGCAATGCATTAGCATTGTAATGCATTGCATTAGTGATCAGACCCCCTGGGGTTCAACACCCCTAGGGGGTCTATTAAATGCAAAAAAAAATTTTTTTTAAAAAAAATATAAAAAGAATTAAAAGTTCAAATCACCCCCCTTTCCCTAGAACACATATAAAAGTAGTTAAAAACTGTGAAACATATACATGTTAGGTATCCCCGCGTCCAAAATCGCCCGCTCTACAAAGCTATGAAAATATTTTTCCTGTTCGGTAAACGCCGTAGCGGTAAAAATAGTCGAAAGTGCCAAACCGCCGTTTTATCACTGTTTTGATTCTGATAAAAATTTGAATAAAAAGTGATCAAAGCAGTAACATTTCCCGAAAATGGTAGAACTAAAAAGTACACCCGACCCCGCAAAAAAAGACGCCCTATGCATCCCCGTACACTTACGTATAAAAAAAGTTACGGCCGTCGGAATATGGCGACTTTTAGAAAAAAATTTAACAGTTTTGGAATTTTTTTTAGGGGTCAAAATGTAAATAAAACCATATAAATTTGGTATCCCTGGAACCGTACCAAAACACAGAATATAGGGGACATGTCATTTTGGCTGCACAGTGAACGCCGTAAAACCAAAGCCCGTAAGAAAGTCGCAGAAATGCATTTTTTTCTTCAAATTCACACCATTCTGAATTTTTTTTCCTGCTTCCCAGTACATTATATAGAATAAATAATGGTGGCATCATGAAGAAAAATTTGTCCCGCAAAAATTAAGACCTCATATGGCTCTGGGAGCGGAGAAATAAAAAGTTATGGGGTTTAGAAGGAGGGGAGTCAAAAACGAAAATCAAAAAATGCCATCGGCGGGAAGGGGTTAAGTTTGTGGTTGTAAGATGACAAAATGTGAAAAATGGTCAAGGGTTATGAATACTTTTGCAAGCCATTGTAAACTGTAGTCAGTGTTAGTACTTAGAGATGAGCGAACACTAAAATGTTCGAGGTTCGAAATTCGATTCGAACAGCCGCTCACTGTTCGAGTGTTCGAATGGGTTTCGAACCCCATTATAGTCTATGGGGAACATAAACTCGTTAAGGGGGAAACCCAAATTCGTGTCTGGAGGGTCACCAAGTCCACTATGACACCCCAGGAAATGATACCAACACCCTGGAATGACACTGGGACTGCAGGGGAAGCATGTCTGGGGGCATAAAAGTCACTTTATTTCATGGAAATCCCTGTCAGTTTGCGATTTTCGCAAGCTAACTTTTCCCCATAGAAATGCATTGGCCAGTGCTGATTGGCCAGAGTACGGAACTCGACCAATCAGCGCTGGCTCTGCTGGAGGAGGCGGAGTCTAAGATCGCTCCACACCAGTATCCATTCAGGTCCGACCTTAGACTCCGCCTCCTCCGGCAGAGCCAGCGCTGATTGGCCGAAGGCTGGCCAATGCATTCCTATGCGAATGCAGAGACTTAGCAGTGCTGAGTCAGTTTTGCTCAACTACACATCTGATGCACACTCGGCACTGCTACATCAGATGTAGCAGAGGGTGCACTAGAACCCCTGTGCAAACTCAGTTCACGCTAATAGAATGCATTGGCCAGCGCTGATTGGCCAATGCATTCTATTAGCCCGATGAAGTAGAGCTGAATGTGTGTGCTAAGCACACTCATTCAGCACTGCTTCATCACGCCAATACAATGCATTAGCCAGTGCTGATTGGCCAGAGTACGGAATTCGGCCAATCAGCGCTGGCCAATGCATTCTATTAGCCCGATGAAGTAGAGCTGAATGTGTGTGCTTAGCACACACATTCAGCTCTACTTCATCAGGCTAATAGAATACATTGGCCAATCAGCGCTGGCCAATGCATTCTATTAGCTTGATGAAGCAGAGTGTGCACAAGGGTTCAAGCGCACCCTCGGCTCTGATGTAGCAGAGCTGAGGGTGCACAAGGGTTCAAGTGCACCCTCGGCTCTCCTACATCAGAGCCGAGGGTGCGCTTGAACCCTTGTGCAGCCTCGGCTCTGCTACATCAGAGCCGAGGGTGCGCTTGAACCCTTGTGCACACTCTGCTTCATCAAGCTAATAGAATGCATTGGCCAGCACTGATTGGCCAGAGTACGGAATTCGGCCAATCAGCGCTGGCCAATGCATCCCTATGGGAAAAAGTTTATCTCACAAAAATCACAATTACACACCCGATAGAGCCCCAAAAAGTTATTTTTAATAACATTCCCCCCTAAATAAAGGTTATCCCTAGCTATCCCTGCCTGTACAGCTATCCCTGTCTCATAGTCACAAAGTTCACATTCTCATATGACCCGGATTTGAAATCCACTATTCGTCTAAAATGGAGGTCACCTGATTTCGGCAGCCAATGACTTTTTCCAATTTTTTTCAATGCCCCCGGTGTCGTAGTTCCTGTCCCACCTCCCCTGCGCTGTTATTGGTGCAAAAAAGGCGCCAGGGAAGGTGGGAGGGGAATCGAATTTTGGCGCACTTTACCACGCGGTGTTCGATTCGATTCGAACATAGCGAACACCCTGATATCCGATCGAACATGTGTTCGATAGAACACTGTTCGCTCATCTCTATTAGTACTGTAAAGTCAAGTTCCATATATACTGACCCCTGATTTAGAACTTGTCTGAATTGTTGATTCCATTATTTCATGTAGTTTGGTAGTTTTGGCAGAAGTAACAGTTTCTGTTTCTAGTTCACTAGGCATGATGCTTCAATGCCTTCACACTTGATCAGCTCACAGAATATATATTTATATCTTTTACACATTTTATATATCTATAAACTAAAATAATCCTTGTCTAGGTGAAAGTTTACAGATTTTTCTTGGGGCACAATTTGATCAAAATAAATTTCCATACAATGTGAAAATCCTGTTAGAGGCAGGTTACAGAACTTGACCAAGTCTTTGCAGGAAAGGTTCTTTAGTACAATCACATTTAGTGGAAAGGACATCTTCCAGCTTCAAAGCCTTGGGTCTAATTCGTGCACATATACTGTTGAATACTTTATGCCTGAATGCCATACATTAATAAAGGCCAAGGCAAATTGGCAGATTAGTCATCTGGGGTTTGGAGAGACTGGTGCTAACTCCGTTGGGATGCCTGTGCTTTCCTATTGTGTTCTGTCTTTCCTAGCATAAAGTTCTGGACCGTAAGAAAGGTGCAGGGCAACAGCAACAAACCGAGTTTTCACTAAAGCTTCTCTCTGGAGAGGTTCATGCTTAAACAGTATAATAGTTCAATGATAAACTTCACCATTTTTGGCTGCAACACATGTTGGCTATCACGAATAAGCATTATCTGAATATCTAGTCTCAGTTTTGTTAAAGTGTCTCTCTATGGAGGACTAGTGGCACCTATGGGACCTTTAGGCCGAGGCCTTACGGGACGTAAATGCCGCTTTTTGTCCGCGGAGACGCTGCAGGAAAAATCGTGGCGTTGTACAGTGCAGGCAAAGTGGATGGAATTCATGCGAATCCCATCCCCACTTTGCGGAAATGATCGCAGCGCGGACACACTGCGATTTGCAAAGCCCTTGCGGCTTTGCAAATTGCAGCATTTCAATTAGATGTACGGAAACGCAGGTGGCTTTCCTGTAGATATAATGTTGAGAGAGTCCGCAGAGGAAAACTGTGAACTTTCTCTTAAAAGCGCTGCGGAAAGAGCTGCAATGCGTTTACGCCGCAGTTCTTCCTGGAGCGCTTTAGCGCTGCGTATACAGTCTGTGGGGCGTTTGCCTAACGTTGATGATTTTCGCCTCGTGTCTATAATGCCATATGTAATATCATTGTATCACAAGTTTACAAGCAGAGCCTCAAATCAAAAACCCTGAAATTAAAGCTCAAGATCAAATTTTATTTTTTTATTTTTTAACATGGTAGTCAGATCCAGAAAACCATGCTGGCATGTTTCTGTAATTTCTCCTGTGTTGCTATATCTATATAAAGAGTTATGTATATGGTCAATTGTCAACCTCTAGCACGGTTTTCAGATATACTGTAGCTGTGCATGAGATTATCATTCATAATATGTGTTGGAAGCCAGTCTGTTTTTTGGATTACTATGTTTAAAAAACAATTTACTATGTAAAAAAATAAACGTTCATGTGGCCGACTCACTTCCAGACCAGACTACAGAACAGAATCATAGTGATTTATGGTTCTGTGAATTCCAGCCAGATTGCAGGTTGCTATCACATACACACAGTAGCATGGTGGCTTAGTGGTTGGCACTGTAGTCCTGGGTTCGAATCCAGCCAAGGACAACATCTACAAGGAGGTTGTATGTGTTTGTGTAGGTTTCTTTCCACACTCCAAAGTCATACTGATTGTAAATTTGGAGTGGGACTGTATGTGTGTGTAATATATATAAAATTACACCACTAGACGGCCAACAAGTACTCACACTTCAGCAATAGAAGTGCTTTACCTGTGAAATGCACGTGTGCCTGGATCCTCCAGTGTAGCAGTCATGCAGCAGACTTGCATGCTCTTTGATATTGTATGTTTAACGTGGTTTCAAGTTGCATTGGCTCCGAAAAGAATTGTTGAAAATCAGGTATTGCAAACTTCAGATCTTTATTAAATAGACAAAATGAAGAGTGTCTGGCTGATACTGATACAACTTGGGAGTGAAAATGGCTTTGTAAGTCTCCACATGCCTGCAAAGGTGCTCTCTCCTCGAAGTGATGATATCCCCAGACACTGATACAACTTGGCAGTCTTCTAGTTAGTTCTCGTAGTGCAGTACAGCACTATATCTAATGATACCGCACACTCTTCCATTGTACACCACAACTATGCGTCTGTTCCAATAATTACTGCACTGACAAGTACAATAACTTCATGTTTGGTAAACACTCATTCCTCCATCTAAATGACCAAGTACTATCTGCCAGTTACCAGAAAACCCCAAAAGCAAGGGCAAAGAGGAGGGCAAAGCCACAAAATGAACTGGTCACTGTTATCATTGCTTACATAATACTTAAACTGGAGTGTTATTCTTGGAGGGCTCAAAGTCTTCATGTGCCAGATTAGTCTGTGAATCTCTGTTAAGTATTTACTATTGTTTGTTCCTGGTATTCTTCCTTCACAGCAGATTGAGTGTAGGTGTATTTGCATGAATACTATATGCACTGAATGCTGGTTATCAAATGGTCCTTCATAAGAACCTATTCTATACAGTTTGAGGAAACTCCAAGGAAACATAAGCTTACTTATAAATCCTGTACTCTTCCTTTTGCATACAAGACGTGTTGGTTTTTGTTTGTCCTGTGCTGTTACGTCATGATTTTCCATACTATACCTGTATCATGTGATAACATTAGATCTCCATAATTCTGTGTGCCAAAAGTCAATACCAGGAGTGGGTTAAAAAGCTAAGTACCATCTGTCCTTCATATATTCTCTCCCAGAAGACCTCATAATCACTGTGGAGTATTAGGATACAGCTGAAATCTTCACAATCTGCATTTTTACCACACATCTACAATAGTTCCAGGCATATCTGAGAAATTTATCAAATAAACACCAGACTTAATAAATCTGCTCCATTGTCATTGACGGCTAAAGTTTACAATTCTACAGCAATTGTTCCTACAGCTTGTGGTTAAAATTGCTGTTTTCCTGCGAAATCCTATGGTTCTCAAAGGGGCCATTCGAGATTAGAAAACATGGCTGTCTTTAGAAAGAGCTGCACTTCTTCTTAGGGTATGACATCATGGCTGTTAATCACATTCTACAGTTTAGTCCCATTTAAATGGGACTGAGCTTCACTATGACCATTTCACCAATTGTGATGAAGTCACAGCCTAAAAAGAGAAAGTAGAGCTCTTTTTTTTTTTTTTTTTTTTTTTTTTTTTTAGAACAACCATGTTTTCTAATCTCAGATAACCCTTTAGCAGTCAGATTGTAAACGGTGCCAGTTTGTGATGAGCCTGGTATGTTGAGGCATACTCCACAGCCGATATGAGTGACTGGCACAGCATATTCCAGCCCTAGCTATTGACCACTCGTTCTGAAAATAAGACCTGAACAAGAAATAATAGATTTCTTTATATTTTATTTCAACATATGGATGTGCCCACTGATCAGGAGTCTGGAGTTCTGAAGATAGTGGAGTACTGTACTTCGACTCCAGCTTTACCATTGAAATCCTTATGGACCAGTGGCTAAGTGTCCAATATAGCTCTATCCAAATTCTGTCGGCCACTGCAATTCTGAAAAAAATCTTTACTTTCCTGATTCCTGCTTCTCCCAGTGCCTGGCAAATCTTCACTGAAGCAGGAGTAGTACAACCAGTCTTCACTGTATATGCACTGATCCTCTGGTGCATGGGCAGAGAAGCAGATGTGTACTTTCCCAGCTACAGTGAAGAGCCGCCGCTGTGCCAGAGGTTTGATCAGACTCTTTGGACACCTCTCTAGGCAAGTACAAAGGTTTTTTTATTTGTAATTGCTATCACAGTTTTAAAACCGTCCATTTGGGACACTAAACCATCGATTGATGAGAACCTGCTGGTAGTTCAGTGCCCCAGAGGTCTGTGACAGGTTCCCTTTATATGTTATTCTTAAACATCATTGCTGTTTGCTTTGGATGCAAGTGGAACAAGCCCTAAGATCCGCTGGCTCGTACTGTGAATGATCAGCAAGCCTTTGCTTGTGTATTGTCACAGACTACCGATTTGGCACACACAACGTGCCGTGTTCAGCGACTGTTTAAATAATGTTGTTTTAGCATGAGCAGCTGTGTTGTGTGAAAATGTCTTTCTTTGGCATGCTATGTTGGCGCTGTGTACTATTTCCCTGGAATTTATGTTCCCTTTCACATACTGGGTTAAAAACAAGCACACATTTGATAGTAAAAAAAAAAGTGCGTATAAGGCCCAATACTGTTACATTGTGCAATAGATACGGGTACAAATATAGCTTGTGTAGATGATTGTAGTAAGACATCATGCAAAACTGGATTTGTTCCCAGTATTTCTAACCAGTTGAGGGATTTTAACTTTATCATACTCTATAACAGAATAACGTTTTGAAGTTTACATATTTCTAATTGCTAGACAAATGAATGGAGTCTACTGTAAAAAGTATGCTCCATCCCACATAGAGAGGCAGATACACAGCAATGGTCAGTCATTGGTGAAGGGGGCGAGATAAGACAGCCTGCCTATAGGTTGTTTCAGTCTGGAAAATACAGACTGTGTATGTACGGTGTGTGTGTGTGTGTGTGTGTATATATATATATATATATATATATATGTGTGTGTGTATGTATATGTATATATGTATATGTGTATTATACATATATTTCGTATTCAGTCTGTAGACCTACACTCATAGTAGTTATCCATAATGATGAGCCACTACGTCTACTGATATGAATACTGTCTGTGCAGCATCATGCACACCTGGGCAAAATGGGGGGGAGTTCTGGTACCAAGGCAAAAAAAAAAAAAAAAAAAAAAAATGAAGGAAGAAACTTACCATATATGTACAAAAAGAGAAAAACCGGGCCCGCACATCCCAACCTTTATACATTGATCTAGTGCTTCTCAGCAAATTTTACAATAACGAACATGAGGTTCTTGGTATACATACTAATCAATGTGCATAAGCCCACTAGCCACTTCACTGCGACCTCTATATAGTGGGTCCCTACTCTACTGGGGGCTGCACAGCGCCTGCAGGGCGAGCGACCCAGTGGTCCGGCAACACCCCTGCCACCAGACCAATCCCCACATGTGATACAAAGTTGTGGTCAGTCATTGTAAAGGGGAAAAGATGACCAGTCTGATATATCTTTTGTTAGTCTGTAGCCAAGTGGCATAATGTTTTTTTTGCAATGTTTCAAGTGAAAGTGCAGCAGACCCTTTAGGATGCTGATTTTGTCTTATAATGAGAGCTCTGATTTTTCTCTCCCCCCCCCCCCCCCCAGTAATAAACACTTTTTCTTTTTTTTTATTTCTTTTGGAATTTTTGCATTTTGGTTGAACTAAGGTCTGGTTCACATCAGCACCCCTGAACGGAAACATAATCCGCATAAAAAGCAGTTATCTTTGGAAACCACACGGACCTTATTAGTGTATATGGGGTCCATGGGTTTCCTATCAGTCTACGCATAAGAAGTGCTGTTTTGCATCACTTTTCCCTCTGAATTCTTCATGCAGAGAGGAGAATGGAATGACCCGAACGTAGATGTGAACAGAGCCTGAGTGTGCTTGTTAATGGGTGAAATTGGGGCGATGACTTCCAGCAGATCGGCTGTCTTAAACTTTCCCACCAATATTTTCCAATGATCTTTAGCTCAAAAGTGTATAGACAAGATTTCATGCTGAATGGTAAAGTTACGGAGTCATCTGTATGATGCTCAGAATGTATCGTACACCATCCCGATTCTAATAATGGGACCCCATGGATGGTATTCTCAGCTATTATACAGTTGCTTCAGCACTCAGTTGTGTCTAGATACTGTGTTTGTACACACTGAGTTCTTGGTTACTTCTGTATTGAATACATACAGTCCTATGAAAAAGTTTGGGCACCCCTATTAATCTTAATCATTTTTAGTTCTAAATATTTTGATGTTTATAACAGCCATTTCAGTTTGATATATCTAATAACTGATGGACACAGTAATATTTCAGGATTGAAATGAGGTTTATTGTACTAACAGAAAATGTGCAATATGCATTAAACCAAAATTTGACCGGTGCAAAAGTATGGGCACCTCAACAGAAAAGTGACATTAATAATTAGTAGATCCTCCTTTTGCAAAGATAACAGCCTCTAGTCGCTTCCTGTAGCTTTTAATCAGTTCCTGGATCCTGGATAAAGGTATTTTGGACAAACAATTCAAGTTCAGTTAAGTTAGATGGTCGCCGAGCATGGACAGCCCGCTTCAAATCATCCCACAGATGTTCAATGATATTCAGGTCTGGGGACTGGGATGGCCATTCCAGAACATTGTAATTGTTCCTCTGCAGGAATGCCTGAGGATTTGGAGCGGTGTTTTGGATCATTGTCTTGCTGAAATATCCATCCCCGGCGTAACTTCAAATTCTTGAACATTATTCTCAAGAATCTGCTGATACTGAGTGGAATCCATGCGACTCAACTTTAACAAGATTCCCGATGCCGGCATTGGCCACACAGCCCCAAAGCATGATGGAACCTCCACCAAATTTTACAGTGGGTAGCATGTGTTTTTCTTGGAATGCTGTTTCTTTTTGGACGCCATGCATAACGCCTTTTTTTATAACCAAACAACTCAATTTTTGTTTCCAAAATGAAGCTGCCTTGTCCAAATGTGCTTTTTCATACCTCAGGCAACTCTATTTGTGGCGTACGTGCAGAAACGGCTTCTTTCTCATCACTCTCCCATACAGCTTCTATTTGTGCAAAGTGCGCTGTATAGTTGACCGATGCACAGTGACACCATCTGCAGCAAGATGATGCTGCAGCTCTTTGGAGGTGGTCTGTGGATTGTCCTTGACTGTTCTCACCATTCTTCTTCTCTGCCTTTCTGATATTTTTCTTGGCCTGCCACTTCTGGGCTTAACAAGAACTGTCCCTGTGGTCTTCCATTTCCTTACTATGTTCCTCACAGTGGAAACTGACAGGTTAAATCTCTGAGACAACTTTTTGTATCCTTCCCCTGAACAACTATGTTGAACAATCTTTGTTTTCAGATCATTTGAGAGTTGTTTTGAGTAGCCCATGATGCCACTCTTCAGAGGAGATTCAAATAGGAGAACAACTTGCAATTGGCCACCTTAAATACCTTTTCTTATGATTGGATACATCTGGCTATGAAGTTCAAAGCTCACTGAGGTTACAAAACCAATTTTGTGCTTCAGTAAGTCAGTAAAAAGTAGTTAGGGGAATTCAAATCAATAAAATGATAAGGGTGCCCATACTTTTGCACCGGTCAAATTTTGGTTTAATGCATATTGCACATTTTCTGTTAGTACAATAAACCCCATTTCAATCCTGAAATATTACTGTGTCCATCAGTTATTAGATATATCAAACTGAAATGGCTGTTGCAAACACCAAAATATTTAGAACAAAAAATGATTAAGATTAATAGGGGTGCCCAAACTTTTTCATAGGACTGTATTTTAAAAAAACCCTTAAATGGAGCAGTTGTCAGGAACTGATATTCCTAGGGACAGTTGTCCCTGACTATTGAACCAGGAGCTAACACACACCCAACAAACTAGTTAAAGGTGTTGGCCACTTTCAGACCAATATTGATAGACAAATGTTATGGTTTGTATTATAAAAAGTTGTATAATTTTCCAATATACTTTCTGTATCAATTCCTCTGTTTTCTAGATCTCTGCTTGTCATTCATTGTTACTTCTAGAGGATAAAACTCTGACCATGGTCATGTGATTTATGGTCCATGGTCATGTGATGAATACACAGGTGCCGCTCGTTAGTCACAGCCCAGTAATCAGACATCTGCCTGGTAATCAGCTGTGCACCTGGGTGCTCATCACATGACCATGGACCATAAATCACATGACCATGGTTAGAGTTTTATCCACTAGAAGTAACTGAAAACTGTGGAACTGATACAGAAAGTATATTAGAAAATTGTGCAACTTTTTATTATACAAACCATAACATTTGTTTCTCGAAATTGGTCTGAAAGTGGCCAACGCTTTTTTTTTTTTTTTTGTGGATAAGACGTCGGAATAGCCTTTACAAAGGCTATTCGTCTCTTACCTTTAGATGTGATCTCCGCCGCGCCGTTCCTTAAAAACACTGGTATGCAAATTGGTTCTCTGGCAGCGATGGGGGCGGGCCCCCATGCTGAAAATGCGATGAGAGCATCTCCACTGCAGCTCGAGAACACGATACTGCGACAACTCCATCTTCAGCTGGATCCTCCCCTTCTCTGTTGTCTTCCTCCTGTGTCACCTCCGACGCCTGCGCAGTTGGCTCTGCCAGTGAGACACTAGTAGAACCGACTGCGCATGCCGGCTGGCGTCCATTTTTGGGAAGCCGCTCTTGCTCTTGTAGTTCAATGCAGGAGGGCCTCCCAACGCCGGCCAGCGTTCGCACTCGGATCTGCTGGTGTCTCACTGGCAGAGACAACTGCGCAGGCGTCAGAGGTGACGCAGGAGGAAGACAGAGAAGGGGAAGATCCAGCCGAAGATAGAGGCGTCGCAGGATCGTGTTCTCGAGCTGCAGTGGGAATGCCTCCATCGCATTTTCAGCTCTAGGGCCCGCCCCCATCGCTACCAGAGAACTAATTTGCATACCAGTAAATCGGTATTTCTAAGGAACGGTGCGGCGGAGATCACATCTAAAGGTAAGAGACGAATGGCCTTTCTAAAGGCTATTCCGACGTCTTATCCACAAAAAAAGGTTTTAATGGTAAAATCCCTTTAAGTGTAATGAGCACAACATGCTGGCAACAAATGCAAACTATATGGGAATGAACCATTCATTTATTCTTATACAGTACCAATAATCTGGTGGAGTTGCCACAAACAAGGGGGCAACGCTCAGGAGCAAATGTGTGAGTAATGTCTGTTTCTGACCATTGCTGCCACATTGGCTAGTGTACTATATGTGCATGCTTTTGGTAAGCAGTTAGAGATCTTGACACTGTTCATTTAATGTTGTGGACATCTAAATTTTGCAACCAAAGGTTTTTAGGCTGCCTGGTAAAGGGCTTTACACAACAAAGCTGTGATGTTCGAATTCCTGAGAAGCCTGCATCTTGTCTACACCTCGGCGTCTGCAGTGTGGAGACTTGATATTACGATCACAGCAAATGGTGAGACATGAGACAGCTTTAACGTTGTACGTGAACAGAAGTGAAGGGAGCGAGCGTACATCTGCCAGCCCAATGAGTGTGAATCACAACAGACCGGATCCAGAGCATGTTCCATTACTGCAAGGTCACCGTTATTTCACAAGGGGAAGAGGCTTTTATTCAATTGAAGGAGATTTTCTAATGCCCAAAGCTATGGCCCTGCCCCTCCACGCTGCTTTAAATGCTTCCTATGAAATGTCAGTACTTTGCCTCTCAAATACCGTTTCCTGAATGATGGATGCAAATGAATTGATATGTTTTGTAGGATGGTAATTTAATCATAAATGCAATCACTTGTCATTAAATTTTAGATTGATATTTTGGCAGATGGTGTCTGGTAACGTGTCTGGATTCGACAAAGCATTTTACTTAGAACTGTTGCTTCCAGTTGGTTTAGAACTTATTATATATACTGTTGGAGTCTAATACAGACAGTTTTTCACTATTAGGACACTATCAAATGGCCGTAATACAGGACCTCTGAGACCAGGTCCCTTCGTGCTGTATGGGACTACCAGAGTTCTTACCCTAACCCTTCTCTGGTCGTGTTATAGAAGTGAAGGGATTGGCCACATATGTTCAACCAGCCACTCTATTGACTTGGGGATACAAGGGACTCCCTATCTCTTAATTTGTGTGAAAGAAATACAACAAAATAAAATTTTAAAAAAATTGCCATGAAAGATGTTTTTAAACACCTGATGCAGATTTATGAATACTGTCATAATAGACTGTGCAAGCTTAGGCTAGGTTCACATATTTGCCCAGCTCTCCATTGTCCCGACCACTAAAACAGCAGTTTCCATGGACCCCATAGATTATAATGCCAGATGGCTTGACATTTTTATGCTAAAACTGGCGGAGAGAACAGTCCCCCGTGCAGAACTTTTCTCTTCACCAGTTTCTGTGGCAGAGTCTTCAACTAAGGTTAGGTTCACACTGGCACTCGCTATACATTAGGTGTTTACATCCCTGAACCCACTTGGAAAATGCAGAAAGAAAAGACCTACACGCAGAATTATTATTTTTTTTTTTTTGGGTGGAAACCCAGTGGACCCCTTTTAGTCTATAGGGTTCACAGGTTTTGTTGCGGTTTTTTGAGCTAAAGCCAGGAGTGGATTGAGCTGAAGGGAGAAGTATAAGGACTTTCTATATATTTCACATTCGTTTTGTAGCCATTCTTGTTTTTGACTCAAAAAAAACCTCAAAAGTGGACCCAAAGAACGGAAAGCCGAGCACTAGTGTGAACCTAGCATCAGACTGGCACAGATGTGAGCTTAGCCTTAGACTAAGCAATCTTTAACTGTCAGGTTTATCACAGTGTCTGCTGGATAAATAAGTCTTGGCATATATATTTAGGCTGTCCTAGTTTACAGTGCATGGTGTTGCATCTTTAAGCCTTGACCTTTTTAGTTCTAAACCTTTTCAAAGCATCTAAAACAATTAGTCAATGTTGTGTAAGGTATGTACGCTTGTTTCTTTGGCTCACATCGTGCCAATCTTGGATGTTTCTTTGGCAAATGTAACCCAGCGTGTTTTTTTTTTTGTTTTTTTTTAACCCATCAAATGGTATACTGTATATGAAGGGACTTATATCCCATCCCAGCGTTACCACTGCACGGCAAATGCCAATTTGTAAAGAGGACTTGATTCTTTCTGCTTGGATGGTTGGCTTGTGGTGCTGCGCTGAAATTTCTGCCAGAGTGTTTAGTATGCCAAGCCTAAATGGTAATTTTTGCAGAGTTTCAAAAATTTGCTTGAGAACCAGAGAGGGCAAGGATGTTTCCTGTTTCTTTTATTTAGTTCAGAACGTACTGGACTTATGTTTAATAGTGCTACTGTGTTAATATTATATAGCATTGGGTTAGACAAATACAGGATTTGGTTGTTTTCCTTCTTTACTTCTGTTTTCGCCTTTTGTTTTGAGGTGGTAAGTTTCCATCTTGGCAATCACAAATGTGATGTGTGATAGTTTCATAGAATCCAGTGTTACAGCATCCGTTATTTGTCTGATGCATGAAGAATCCTACTAATATTATAAATGTGAAAGTTTAGCTGTTTGTTCCTCAATCACGCAAAAACGACTGAATGGATTTGGATGACATTTGGAACAGATAGCATGTAACCTGGATTAACACACAGGCTACTTTTTATCCCGGTAAATGACATGGCTTCACGACTGTTATGAATTTATGTTCATATACTATATTAAACTGCAGGGCAATTCAGCTATTTGCAGTTTGCTAATAACACCTGCTCTGTTATCTCTCTATGTAAACACAAAGATAACATTGATCATTCTCTGATCTGCAGAAGTCTTCTGTGTCCTGTTCAGCCAGAGGGAGGAAGGGGTGGGGGGAGACAAATACAGGAATTGAGGAGCAGACAATCAAGCAGAGCTGAGGAGGATTCGGCAAGCTAGGTATCAAGTGACTGTTAAGGCTGACGAAATGCCATAGCAGTTGGATAATTGACACCAATAACGTGCTCATTATATGTTGTCCCAGCGAGCTGCTGAGATGCCAGAACAATCACAGGCTCTGTACAAAGAGTAAATTCAGCAGCAGGCCAGTTTGTGAGCTGCCAAAATGACACAGCAGGCAGATTATCTATGCCAACAACATTCTCATTTTATGGTGTCTAAGCGAGCTGCTGAGATGCCGGAACAATCATCGGCACAGCGCGCCAACTGTCACACACAGCTATACTCTAAGTTTCCATAACAACCCTGCCATTTTTATGCACGACACCAAAAGCAGGGCTGTGTGGCTATGTAGAGATGTAGCAGGCTCGTGTGGATATGCAGAGATGTAGCAGAGCTGAGTATGCTGTGCGTATGCAGAGATGTAGCAGGGTTGGGTATGCTGTGCATATGTAGAGATGTAGCAGAGCTTTACTCCAGGTAACAACTGATGGCAGGTTTTTCAGTGATATCCATACTGAGATACACATGATGCTTATGCAAAAAAAAAAAAAAAAAAAATGCTAGTCTGGAATAAATTAAGGTCTGAAAAGAGTAGTATTTGCCTTGCATAATGGGACTAAAAATTGTCATGTGCTTGATATCTTACAATATCTGTAATAAATGTGTGCAAACCTAACGAGGGGAATGTGGGTTCCTTAAGTAAAACTTCTTCTTCAGATAAGGAGCAGAGCTTGTCTCAGGCACCAATAAATAAATAAATAAATGAAATTATAAATATGTACTTATCCAAATTTCTGCCTCTAAAAGTAATGAATGACCTTCCTAGGGTTGTTCTAAAAGAGAATGCACAAAATAAGTTGGCAAAAAAAACCTTTAACAAAAAACATTTTTTGTTACCAAAAAGTACCAAATTTTTAAAATACCGGCAAATAGCCTCCAGTTTACATGATATAACTATTACTGAATATAAAAATTAGGAAAAAATCTTGTTATCAAGTAGCATCTTAACTATATTGACATTAATCACTCAGATTCAGAGGTTTAATGTTCATCAGAAGAAATTCAAGGCTTGATGAATCAAAGATTTTGTCTGGCCATTTCAGCAGTTAATGTGAAGCAATACAGGGAGAGAGCACATATTAGCCTTATTCCACCCTATTCCCAGGCCATATCTTCTCTCCTAAAGTTCTGATATAAAAGAACATTTCTGATTTCAAAGAGCCCAAAAAGTTTTGAAACTACTGGGAAGGGGGAGATTTTCTGATCATTTTTAGCGGAGAGAGAGCGTTTTGCAATTTAGGGGCGCTTGACGGAGGGTTAAAGTGCAGAGGTCTCCAACTGTTGTGAAGCTAGAACACCCTCCATGCTTTAAATTGTTGTTTCACCACAACTGAAAGGAGACAGAACCTTTGACAGAGTAAAATTGACCCTGACAATATTGGGTGGTATAGATCATATTAGTTGGCAGCTGCTTTGGCCTGTTATATACAGTATGTGCTGAAGTTGTTGTTTTTGCTGTAATCAATGATTTTAGGCCTTGCGACCGGTTGATGTAAATGTAACAGGTGCTCAGATCACCGAGGCTTCCTCCTTGTGTACATAAAAAGCCTTTGACAGGTCACACTGTTACATCCTATTTCAGGGCAGCTTGTCACACCGCTCCAAGTACTGTATTAAGTTCCCATAACTCTTGGTAGTCTTTGCTTTCCCTCAAGTGACATTTCTGCGTTTGACATCAGCACACTCCACACTATTGATTTCTGTCTCTGCGTCTAGTTATACATTAAATCCTCAGCGGGCTGCAGCTTGCTGTGGAACATACTGTACTGTAACTTTCCTCGAGCCATCTTTCACTTGCTCTTTGACAAGGATAAATATGGACTGGTAGAACAGCTTGTCATAAAACAAGTAAAGTCCAGACAACAGCCACTTAGCTTAGTACGGTTTAGTATTTACTTTACCGTAATATGCATGGAGTTTAACTAGTAATCTGTGTGCAAATGAGCTGTACTTAACTCCCGAAGCTGTAACAAATTGGGAACAAGTTGTACCCGTGCCTTCATTGGTATTAAATGAACACTCCACACAACATTGACTCACTTAGTTATTCCTGGTGGACGGTCTGAGAGTTCAGAGTTCCAACCCCTTAGGCCCTGCACCAGGTACACTGTAACACTGTCAGCTTTGCCTAGAGTGTTCCTTTACCAGAACTGGTTTTCTTTATAGACTATAGTAAATACAATATAACCCTTTTATTATATATTAAATACGAATATAAGAAAGTATAGAACGGTTTTACTTCTCTTTCACATTACTGCATCCTATTTATGGACAGGTAGCAATTCTAGTTAAAGGGGTTGTCCCATAACAAGGATTCTATCTATACTGCTAGTTTATGTGGATAGAAGACTTTTTTTCTAAATACATAGCTCTATCAAAACTGCTTTGTTTGGCCGCTATCTTAATTTATTCACTTCACTGTTGACACTGGCCCTTGGGATTATCTGCTCATTTGTCAATTATCTGTAGGGTTGAGCGATTGTGTTCGGAAAAGATCGGATTCCGATCGGCGATCGAGAAAATTTCACGATCGCCATCGGAATTCCGAACATTATCTTATGTGGGATCGAGATCGGTGATTTTTCCCACAATGCTTTGCTTAGCCTTCACACTGAATATACAGCGTATACTTAGTGTGCAGTTCCATAGAAATGAATGGAAGCAGCTGACACACAGCCTTAACCCCCTGCGCGCCGGCTGCCTCCATTCATTCGAATGGAAGGCTAAACTAAATATCTAGCAGCTACTTACCTCTAGAGATGGCTGCTCTGGTGCCCTCCTTCTTGCCTCGCTGCCCCGCCTCCCAGGTTAGTGTTTAAAGCGCTAGGTAGGCAGGGCTTGTGGCTTAGAGTGTGGCTGGGTACAGGGCGGGGAGACGTGACATCTCCCCTCCCAGTACCCGCCCACACTCTCCTAACCTGCCCACACTCTCCTAACCTGGCAGGGAGGGGGCAGCGAAGGAAGAAAAGCAGCGTGGAGCGGCAGCAAGAGGAAGAATGAAGGCAGAGGACCAGCCATCTCTGGAGGTAAGTGGACACCAGGGGGTAGGATTGCTTTTAAAATCCAATCTCCGATTAATAAAAAAAATCCCATTGACTTGCATTGGGATCGAGATCAGGTTCGAATGAAAAATGATCGGAAATCGGATTTTAAAATCGATCCTGAAAAGCCAAGAGCGGCTCAACCCTAATTATCTGCTCTCGAGGGGGGGGCTGACAAGCAACAGAGCTCCTCATATAGGGGAAGGGGAGGTGAGAGCTCCAGGATTACTGTGCTGTCTATCTTCAGCTTTTCCACTTATCGGCTGGTTTAATTGAATTTGGCTGATAAGGGCTGAGATGAGGAGTCCTTTACCTCTGTATGTATTGCAAACTGACTCAAATCTAGCTGTTACATCTGTTTCCACATCAGCTTCATTCTGTGGTAATGCATAGCAGAGCAAGTGAAACCCTGCTCACCAATGTGCGAGAAATCCAGGAAGTGAAGAGAGCTCAGAGCCTTCAGGCTGCAGAACAACAGTTATGGGAATACCCCTTTAAGAAGGCATTTTCTATAGTATAGGCTATAAATGTCTAATAATTACCCACCTCTGGAATCTGCATCCATTTAACCTCATGTTCAGACTGGAACTGTGGCTACCTCTCCACCATGGGCATGGCAGCGGATCTAATGATAAGTCAGAACAGTAACCCTTCTAAAGATTAACCACAGGTTCCAGAGATGACAAATCCTGTAGATATATTATAAATGTCTGTGATGAGAGAACGTCTTCAAACTTAAAATGTACCTAGCCATTCAACAAATATATAATACAGTGCATGTATACACTCACCGGCCACTTTATTAGGTACACCATGCTAGTAACGGGTTGGACCCCCTTTTGCCTTCAGAACTGCCTCAATTCTTCGTGGCATAGATTCAACAAGGTGCTGGAAGCATTCCTCAGAGATTTTGGTCCATATTGACATGATGGCATCACACAGTTGCCGCAGATTTGTCGGCTGCACATCCATGATGCGAATCTCCCGTTCCACCACATCCCAAAGATGCTCTATTGGATTGAGATCTGGTGACTGTGGAGGCCATTGGAGTACAGTGAACTCATTGTCATGTTCAAGAAACCAGTCTGAGATGATTCCAGCTTTATGACATGGCGCATTATCCTGCTGAAAGTAGCCATCAGATGTTGGGTACATTGTGGTCATAAAGGGATGGACATGGTCAGCAACAATACTCAGGTAGGCTTTGGCGTTGCAACGATGCTCAATTGGTACCAAGGGGCCCAAAGAGTGCCAAGAAAATATTCCCCACACCATGACACCACCACCACCAGCCTGAACCGTTGATACAAGGCAGGATGGATCCATGCTTTCATGTTGTTGACGCCAAATTCTGACCCTACCATCCGAATGTCGCAGCAGAAATCGAGACCCATCAGACCAGGCAACGTTTTTCCAATCTTCAATTGTCCAATTTCGATGAGCTTGTGCAAATTGTAGCCTCAGTTTCCTGTTCTTAGCTGAAAGGAGTGGCACCCGGTGTGGTCTTCTGCTGCTGTAGCCCATCTGCCTCAAAGTTCGATGTACTGTGCGTTCAGAGATGCTCTTCTGGCTACCTTGGTTGTAACGGGTGGCTATTTGAGTCACTGTTGCCTTTCTATCAGCTCGAACCAGTCTGGCCATTCTCCTCTGGCATCAACAACGCATTTCCACCCACAACTGCTGCTCACTGGATGTTTTTTCTTTTTCGGACCATTCTCTGTAAACCCTAGAGATGGTTGTGCGTGAAAATCCCAGTAGATCAGCAGTTTCTGAAATACTCAGACCAGCCCTTCTGGCACCAACAACCATGCCACGTTCAAAGGCACTCAAATCACCTTTCTTCCCCATACTGATGCTCGGTTTGAACTGCAGGAGATTGTCTTGACCATGTCTACATGCCTAAATGCACTGAGTTGCCGCCATGTGATTGGCTGATTAGAAATTAAGTGTTAACTAGCAGTTGGACAGGTGTACCTAATAAAGTGGCCGGTGAGTGTATAAGGAAAAGCACAGATAAGTAAATTGTGTTATTTGCATTGCTCAGCAGTTTTCAACACATTCTCCATCTCTAGTTTTCAGCTCTCCTTGAGCTGGTGAGCGATGACTAGCTGCCATGATGTCTCCCATGTACTGTTTAGACAAATTAGAAGATAACCTGCTAATCTACCGTAATTCTCTCTTACTCACTCACAGGGTCATAGAGGACATGTTTGAGAAATTTTGGCTTTTATTGATAGGCAGCAAGTGCTTTATTTGTATCTCCATCTCTCTTTGATCCTGCTCACCCCTCTTGTTTCCAACAAATTCTGAGGTGCACTGTAGTTCAGGGCCGCCATCAGGAATTTTGGGGCCCCATACAGCCTAAGTGTCTGCCCCCCCCCCCCCCCTGCCATTTTAAAACTACTTTATTTTGCGACATACCAATTCTGTATTACATTTCCCTTTATTTAGCAGCATTACAAGGCTTAATTAGATTCTATTTGCAGGTAAAATCTGCTACGTGTGAAAGCGCTTATAGAGAGCCAACACCATCTATAAGAGCCCTCCTAATAAATCCTCAGGGCTTATTCACATTGCGTTTTTGGCCTCCCTTGCCGGGATCCGTTGGTAACCAGTCAGAATCAGCTGTCAACTTATCCCTGCACAAAGAACTGGCCATTAAAAAAAAAAGGGGGGGCCTGCAGTTCTCTGTGCAGGTTTAAGTGGGGAGCTGATTGTGACTGGTTACTAACGTATCCCAGCAAGGGAGGCCAAAAATACAATGTGAACACTCCTTTAAAGTGAAAGTCCCACCCCCAAACAGGCTGCTATGCTAGTAGCATAGCGGCCTACATCATTATTAATACAAAGCACACATACCTTTGGAGGTATTGTGTGCTTTGTAGTTCTCCAGCTAAAAACGTATATATTATTGCCCCAGTTCCCTCTCCGCAGTGCCGCACACCCGATGCCCCAACAATCCCCCCCATCCACCTTCTAACATCTTTCCATTGCCTCCTGTACCCATACCTCCCAACTTTTGAAGAACCAAAAGAGGGACAAAATGTGCGGCGCGCTTTGCACGCAGTGGCAAATTTAGCCCCACCCACTGTTATGTTGACTCCGCCCATTCTCATTAATTTTTCATGTGCCCGCACACAGTATAATCCTCCTACAGTCATCCATACATTATATGTCCCCCCTCTATCTCTCCCCCAGCTTCATATACACCCTTCATCTGCCCCCAGATTCATGTCCCCTCCATCTCTGCCCCCAGATTCATGTCCCCTCCATCTCTGCCCCCAGATTCATGCCGTCCTCTCCATCTCTGCCCCCAGATTCATGCCGTCCTCTCCATCTCTGCCCCCAGATTCATGCCGTCCTCTCCATCTCTGCCCCCAGATTCATGCCGTCCTCTCCATCTCTGCCCCCAGATTCATGCCGTCCTCTCCATCTCTGCCCCCAGATTCATGCCGTCCTCTCCATCTCTGCCCCCAGTGTCATGCCGTCCTCTCCATCTCTGCCCCAGTGTCATGCCGTCCTCTCCTTCATCTGCCCCCAGTTTCACGTTCCACCTCAGCGTACACGACATTACACTTACCTTCTCCTTCGTTCCCTTACAGCTCTCTGCGCACCTCTCTCACACTGGCGCACAGTTGTAGACGCGATGTGACGTCATCACATCGCGTCTACAAGCCAGTAGCGGCGGCAGCGAAGCGAGGAGCTGACACAGGTCAGCTCCTCACTTCAGCCGCATATGTGTCAGCGAGAGAGGCGCACAGCGGCGAAGCGAGGAGCTGACCTGTGTCAGCTCCTCGCTTCACCGCTGCCGCCGGCTACTGGCTTCTAGACGCGATGTAATCACATCGCGTCTACAAGCCAGTAGCGGTGGCGGCGAAGCGAGGAGCTGACACATGTCAGCTCCCCGCTTCAGGCGCATATGTGTCAGCGAGAGAGGCACGAAGAGAGGAGCTGAACTGTGTCAGCTCCTTGCTGTAGCCGCGTATGTCTTCAACTCAGATCTGCATCCTCTGGCCTATCGGCGACCCTGCTGTAGTTTGATACCTCTGTGAGGTCCTATCCTGATAAGTGGAGAAAGAAGCGCTTTTTTTCTCAAATAAGATACATTGCAAAGATTTATTTTCACATTTACAGTTGATGTATGCAAACATTGTTGAAAATCTGACCATTTAAGCATGAGTTCCGATTGTAGTAAAAATACTCATTAAACAGGTTTACTTCAATGAAACTTCATGCAAGTGTCTGAAATTCTCCTTCTGATCATGTTTTTGTATCCCACTGAGCTTCCCATTTCCTTTTCCTTTTTTTATTTGACTAGCTTTCAAATGTGGACCATTAGAGAATTATGTTTGACATTGCATTTCGATATTTAATAGTAGTGCCTTAATGTATTTTCTGAATGGCAAAAAAATATAAGATGTTAAAGCCTACCTCTAGTAATCCACTTAAAAACCTCTCAGGATATGCATCTCAGTGTGTAAATTCAAGTTTTGAATCTATAATTTAAAAAAGGCTCTTTAATGTTTATAAACTTCGTTCCGTTGCAGACTACATATTCCATTCATCTCACTATATGGTTGGGTGGAAGGGACTTAAATTGCTGCAGCCCCTCTCCTCCTCCTCTTCCTCCTCCTCCTCCTTGTCAAAAAGTGGGGGGGAGAGAAAAAAATAACTTGAATATCTTATACAGGCAATATATTGAGTGTAGGGTGACAGATGAATTGTCGGCTAACAGTCTTGTAGACAGTGACCCTGACCGACCTGCAACTCCACTATATCTGTAACATCAAAGAAAATAACAAAGTCTTGATCGTAAGTTAGGAATCATAAGGAAAGCTGCATCAAAAAACAGCTGAGCTTTAAAGGCAAGTACTCCACAGAGATATATTGCACGTGATTATACATTATAGGACTATGGTACCATCTTATTGGAGTTTCTACTTTGCGGTATTAACAGCATTGAGTGTTGTGCTATACAGAATAGTCATCGCCAAGGGCATCAATAGAGTGGAGTTGGCTCAGTGAGGTCTATGGGCGAGTTTTCTAGGTATGCCCTGTGCAGGAGGGCATGTTGTAACAACATCTATTGTGAGTAGGGGATTCAAAGATGTATCATTATAGATGTTATCTGTAGAGGTGTGAACTTCTATTGTGATTCTGTCTATCTATAATGTAAAGTAGGTGACTACTGCAATGAAAATCCCAAAATAATTAGCGAATGTCAGTCTATTAGGCTTGTTGACCAGGGTGAAAATTTTTAAATCTAGTTGGGGACATGGAAAATTAAAAAAAATAAAATCATCAAAAATTCTTCAATATGTTAAACATGGTTAAAAAAATAACTATTTTAGGTGACGCGTGCCCGTTAACGTTTTGTTGAACACGCCAGACGCTCCACCAAATACTTTCAAGCAAAAGAAAAGGGACAGCACTCCAACTTTTTTTTTTTTTATCTCTCTCTGTGCGCTTCAGACATGAGTCAACTTGACATTGGTGACAATAAGGTATTAAGTCTCCCACAGCAACCCTCCTCCAGCCTACCCCACATAGCTATAATCAGGACCTATGTTTTAAAGTTGTTCTTCGTCTAAATAAAGATGTTAGCTGCCTTTTTGCAGTTACTTTAGCTTGTTACTTTTGTAGCACGTATAGACTTGGGTCCACATGGTACATACTTGCAGTGGTTTAGCTGCTGGTGGCTAATGCGATATGCGGCGGCAGCAGCAAAGTGACAGAAAACACATTCCACAATTTGCTTGTTTGCTATATGGAATATATTTTGCAGATGCTGCTGTAAAAGGAATAAATAAAAAATAAACAATGATTTCAGTATTTTTCAGCCACTAAAATATTTCTGAATGTGTGAATAAATAATTTATTATGAATATTTTACTCACCCATGATTCCTGTCTGCTAGAGAAGAGTGAACAGTAAATTATTCGATGTTCATTATTCGTTATGAATAGCATCTCGATATTCGACTATTCGAATGAATATCGAACCCCATTATAGTCTATGGGAGAAAATGCTTCGTTTCAGGGAATCCCACCATTCGACTCAGGAGGGTCACCAAGTCCACTATGACACCTCAGCAAATGATGCAAACACCTCTAAAATGCAACTGGGACAGCAGGGGAAGCATGCCTGGGGGCATCTAACAAGCCCAAGTCACAGTTTTACCCCAACATCACAGCCCAACAACTACACACTTTCCACATTCAAAAAAACCTCTATCAAAGTGGGAAAATACCTGGAAACCTTCTTTACTCCCCAAATGGATGGACACAAACCCAAATTTAAGCTCAAAAAACATCATGCACCCCTTTAAATCATGTTGCCCATGACAACCACAGATGGAATAGACAATGGGAAATCCAAAAGCCCTCACCCTTAACTGTCATTGTGTGTGTGTGTGTGTGTGTGAGAGAGAGAGAGAGAGGGAGATGTGGTAAGACCTTCCAAAATTCACTTTTCTGGCCCTTAACATGAGCCCTTCCAAATTAAGTTACAGGCCCTTAAGCTGAGCTACCAGCAGAGATCGAGTCACTTTAGGTGACTTCAGCCTTTTACCTGCAGAGTTTTAGCCCCTTTATCTTAGTTCAGCCTTGCACCAGCAGAGATTTGTTGGTTCTTTGGGTGAGTTGAGCCTTTAACTAGCAGAGATTTAGTTTTTGGCCCTTGAAGTGAGTACAGCCTTTAAAAAGCAGTGTTTTGGGCCCTTGGTGTGAGTACAGCCTTGCAGCAGCAGTGTTTTATGCCCTTTGGGTGACTAGAGCCATTCAGCAGCAGTGTTTTGGGCCCTTGGGGTGACTAGAGCCATGCAGCAGCAGTGTTTCATTTTTTGGCCCTTGGAGTGACCCCTAAAAAGTTTAGATTTCAGGCCCTTGAGGGTGAGCCCTAAAAAATTGAGTTGCAACCCCCTGGGGGGGGAGGGGGAAAGAGTATGAGGAGGAAGAGTAAATTGGGTGCTGGCAGCTTCTCTCCAGTACCTGGACTATGGAGTAGATACCCAGCTGGTTATCCACATCCTCACCCATGTCCCCTGCTGCTGCTGGCAGCCCCTCTCCAGTACCTGGACTGTGGAGTGGATATACAGCTGGGTATCCACATCCTAGCCCATGTCCCCTGCTCATAATGACGGACACTGCTGGCAGCCCCTCTCCAGTACCTGGGCGGTGGACTAGACACCCAGCTGGATATCCACATCCTCGCCCACGTCCCCTGCTGCTACTGACGAGAGGCAATGCTGGCAGCCCCTCTCCAGTACCTGGACTGTGGACTGGATACCCAGTTTTATACCCACATCCTCTCCCACGTCCCCTGCTGCTACGCTGTATGATGTATTAAGCTCTGAAAAGAGCTGTTATTTCCTGCCTAACCAAAGCTAGAAAGCACTGTATCTAAATGCACTTTATCACCCTCAGAACAAGCTCTCTCTATCACTCCAAAACTGAAATGACACGAATATGCTGGTGTCCGTTCTTATGACTGAGAGGTCACAAGTTTTCGGCAGCCAATGGTTTTTTCGATTTTTTTTTTTTTTTTTTTTTTTTCCACTGCCTCCGTTGTCATAGTTCCTGTCCCACCTGCCCTGCACAGTTATTGGTGCAAAAGAACGCACCAGGGAAGGTGGGAGGGGATACGAATTTTTACTGCGTATGCGGCATTGTATTCGCTTGTGAACGAATACATCGCCATGATATTCAATCGAATACCTATTCGATCGAACTGCGTTCGCTCATCTCTACTGTCTACAGCCCCCCTAGCTGGGTAATGGTGTGTCTTTACTGCCATTCTCTCATAATACTGATTGATTATATAATGTAACTATTCATACTCTTTGTATAAATATGTAGATGAGCTCTTTGGAGCAACAAGAGCATTGCAGTTGCTCCAAAGAAAGCCACAAAACCTTAATTGTACCAATGAGCTCATTTACATATTGACAAAACTGTGATATCTTGGCAAAGACACAAGTGGAAAATATTTGATTCAGATGACTGTAACCCATCTATCTACAGGACTGGGTTGATATTCTGAGTTCTGGTGACAGACTCCCTATAAGTGTAAATGGTGTTTTTGTGCCGGTATTAAATAGCCTAGTTTCATGTATAGTTCATGAGATGTATACGTCACCTTTTTATTTACAATTTTTAGTAATACAGGAGTGTGGACACATGGCATACAAATCCAAAGTATTGTGACCTCTACCTACACTACTGTTTTCCTAGCGATCCGCTAAATGTCATCCAAAAAGTAAACTTCTGCTGAAATTACAGCTTCTTGCACTATTTTTTGCAGTATATGTTTGCTTGATAAATAGAGAAAAAAAAAGATATCTGAACTTTGACAAATGCTAATTTTTTTACTTCCTTATAATTTGGACAAAGTGAAAATCTAGTGAATGTGGAACTTGCTATAAATACCAGTGTATAGGTTACTGCGTGCTGGCAGCATAGGTCAGGCCTTGGTACATCCAGCGCTGATCATTACAAGTAGTGGATTTCTCTGCAAGTTTTAGCACATTCCTGTGTTTCATCATTTACATTGTTCGTTGCAGAATACAAATTGCTTTATGATATTGTAGACAAGTATTAAAAACGTGTACTGTGGCCTTGGGACATTGGGTATTGTTTTGTATTGACTGCTTTTCAGGGTCGATGTCTGGGAATACTTTGAGATACAGCACTTTTAATGAAATGCGTTGTCTCCTCTTGTAGTTTATAGTGAAGCTTTATATTACTGGAAATATGTAGTATCATGTGTCTGAACTGGTTCTTTCAATTAACTATGACGAGCATGTTTGTCATTTATTTTCGTTTCAGCAAATTTAGAGGTTGTTTAAAAGGCACATTTGGGGTTTCTGAAAGTGGCCACTTCATACTTAGTTACAGATGTGACCTATGTGAGCATGAAGTGGCACGATCTACAGGCTGCTGCCAATGTTTGAGTATAGTCTCCTAGTTGGGTCTGATCATGTTGCTAACTCCACACTCACATGACTTGGGATATGTTTGTGTTTAGGTTTTGCAAACCTTTTGAGAAATGACATTGGGGAAAATATACAGTCAGAACCTGGAACCTCAGAGCAAATCTTCCTAAATGTAGTCTACCACCTCCCCCAAATATATTAATCTGCTACCACCACATTACATAATCATTATACTTATGTATTTTTTAATTAATTTCCCCTTGTTGGACATAACACAGTCTAAGGCAGGGGTCCTCAAACTTTTCAAACAGGGGGCCAGTTCACTGTCCCTTAAACCACTGGAGGGCTGAAAAATATACCCTGTTTCCCCGAAAATAAGGCATGTTCTTATAATTAATTATCTAACGAAATATATGACCTTTCTTATTTTCGGGGGATGTTTTATGCAGCGGCTGGAGCGGGGAACAATCAGCAAATAAAGCGGGGAACAATTAGCAGAGTGCCGGCATGACTGCCGGTTGTATGAGATCCAGAAGGTGAAGGGGGGGGGGGGGGGTGTCTTATTTTCGGGGAAACAGGGTAGTTAAAAAAACCCGTAAGATTATATGCTCCACAGAAGCACTGCCCCCCCCCCACAGTATTATATGCTCCACAGTACGCCCCCCACACACACACACACACATAGTATTATCTGCTCCTCAGTACACCTCCACACCCCACTGTATTGTACGCTCCTCAGCACACCCCCTCCATTGTATTATACGCTACTCAGTATGCCCCCCACTGTATTATACACTCCTCAGTACGCCCCCCCATTGTATTATACGCTCCTCAATACGCCCCCCCACTGTATTATACGCTCCTCCGTATGTCCCCCCCACTGTATTATACGCTCCTCCGTATGTCCCCCCACTGTATTATACGCTCCTCCGTACGTCCCCCCCACTGTATTATACGCTACTAAGTACGCCCCCCACTGTATTATACGCTCCTCAGTACGCCCCCTCTGTATTATACGCTCCTCAATACTCCACCACTGTATTATACGCTCCTCAGTATGTCCCCCACCCCACTGTATTATATACTCCTCATTACCCCACACACACACTGTATTATACGCTCCTCAGTACGCCCCCAGCCCACTATTATATGCTCCTCAGTACTACCTACTTTATTATATACTCCTCAGTACCCCCCACTGTATTATATACTTCTCAGTACCCCCCACTGTATTATATACTTCTCAGTACCCCCTTCACTGCATTATATACTCCTCAGTACCCCCCACTGTATTATATACTCCTCAGTACCCCTTTCACTGCATTATATACTCCTCAGTACAAAGAGCCACTGCCGCGCGTCCTCCTCCTTCAGACTGCAGGAGCGATGACGTCATCGTGCCTGCGTCGGCCTACACTGACAGCTTTCAGTTCTGTGTGCATTTGCACATAGAACTGAAAGCAGCGGTCCGCTCACTAACAGGGAATCGTATTCCCTGTTAGTGAACGATCCCGGCGGCGCCGCGGGCCACATGCGGCGGGCCGGATAAATGTCCTCGGCGGGCCGTATGTGGCCCGCGGGCCGTAGTTTGAGGACCCCTGGTCTAAGGAGACGTTCACACTACCACTGCTGTGCGCCCCGGGGTTTAGAACAGAAACCAGTGTATCCATGGAATATTGTTATTCACTGAACCAGGTTTATTCTGCCCAACATTTTATTATTTAGAAATCTACAGTATGGAAATGTCAGACAACTTGTCTACTGGCACATATTCACATGGGAAACTATTTTCACTAGTTTCCCTTTTAGTCATCAGAAAACCCCTTTAGAAAAGTGCAGCTCACCACCCATCAGCGTGGATTATCATATATCTAGTTGTATGGTTTGAAGCATGATATACACAGTATGCCACCTATAAGAGTACACCTAAAACAAAACCTGGCTGTGGAAATCGCTCAGTTGCACCTTGCAGATTGTAAGAAAAAATATCTTTGTACATTATTAGCCAGTGGATATGAAATGTAAAGAATGAGTCTTTAGTAGTTGATACCTTTTGTAAATGGCTAGCAAAAATGATGACATTGCAAGCTTTCGAGACTACTCGGGTCCCTTCATCAGGCATGGTGACAAAATATCTGAAGGCATCAGATACCATCGCATATGTTCAGACCCTGTAGATATGGACAAACACCTTGGTGGCCTCAAAAATACATTCTTGAGGCAGGGTTACCATCCAAGAACAGTTAAACACCAAATAGCCAGGGCCACCAGAATACCAAGATGGGATTTAGTAAAATACAATTCCAAACAGGAAAACAATCGGGAGCCCCTGGTCGTCACGTACAACCAACATCTGGAGATCCTGAGAGGAATCACACACAAACTACATCCACTATTGCAAATTGCATGACCGTCTGAAATCCATATTTGCAGACCTCCTTCTGCAGTGCTATAGACGGCCTCCAAATCTCCGGAATATGATTAGCAGCAGCTCACTGTGACCTCCAACTAACACAGGAACATTTCTGCAGATAGAAAAAGTGCAAGACCTGCCCACACAAACTAACCATGGATAAAATAATGATCCCCAACTCCAATCAGAACGACAAGATCCCAGGAACCTTCAACTGCAGCATTCCTAACGTGGTGTATTTAATAGTATGTACCAAGTGTCCCACTGGGAGTCTGTATGTAGGTGAAACAGGCCAGACACTAAGGATGAGGATGAGCTCACACCGTCACACAATTAGAGCAGAGAATGGACCTTCCTGTACCAAAGCACTTATGCAAAATCATAATATCATCTATGACATGAAGGTCCTGGTTCTAAGAGGACGTTTCAGAAGCAAAAAAGATAGGATATGGGAATGTAAACTCATGATGACCTTCGACACACTCCAAGGGGGGGTTAAATCTGTCACATGGTTTTGTCCTTTTACAACAAATACACTGTCACTAATCAAATGAATCTTAAAACTCAGAGCCTTCCTGTGAACTGACATATATTTTTTTTAACTTGTGTTTATTTGCTTGTACTGCTTTCCATCAATTGTGCATTAAACACTGTATTCCTGTATAAATGTGCTTGCCTTCAGATATTGTCATCCCGTGTCTGATGAAGGGACCTGAGTAGTCTCGAAAGCTTGCAATCTGTCATCATTTTTGTTAGCCATTAAAAACGGTATCAACTACTAAAGACACTCAATCTTTACATTAGCAGAGTATGTCACAGCAAGCATGGGATTTTGTGGTATTAGTATTACTTGTTAAGTATGATTTGTGTAGCTTTCTATTGTGTAATTGTATTCTCATTACGTGGATATGGTAAAAGTAAGGTTTTGGGATGTTCGAACATCTGTGCGAAGATCCAGTTTTAATGTAGCACATCTCGTTGCTGTAGCAACATCACTCCAGCTCAATGCGTTTAGCAGGATCAAGACATGGGTCTGTCATGCCTCAGTAATAATGCCTGCACTGACCAGATGTTGTAGCTTTCCCAATGCAGTCAGCCCTATCCTGTTTACACTTTGTAACGAAAAAATATCAAGTTATAAAACAAAGCCATCTATCTATCTATCTATCTATCTATCTATCTATCTATCTATCTATCTATCTATCTCCGAGCCATCCTATCTATGTATCTATCTATCTATCTATCTCCGAGCCATCCTATCTATGTATCTATCTATCTATCTATCTCCGAGCCATCCTATCTATGTATCTATCTCCGAGCCATCCTATCTATGTATCTATCTCCGAGCCATCCTATCTATGTATCTATCACCGAGCCATCCTATCTATGTATCTATCACCGAGCCATCCTATCTATGTATCTATCACCGAGCCATCCTATCTATGTATCTATCTATCTATCTATCTCCGAGCCATCCTATCTATGTATCTATCTCCGAGCCATCCTATCTATGTATCTATCACCGAGCCATCCTATCTATGTATCTATCACCGAGCCATCCTATCTATGTATCTATCACCGAGCCATCCTATCTATGTATCTATCACCGAGCCATCCTATCTATGTATCTATCACCGAGCCATCCTATCTATGTATCTATCACCGAGCCATCCTATCTATGTATCTATCTCCGAGCCATCCTATCTATGTATCTATCACCGAGCCATCCTATCTATGTATCTATCACCGAGCCATCCTATCTATGTATCTATCACCGAGCCATCCTATCTATGTATCTATCACCGAGCCATCCTATCTATGTATCTATCTATCTATCTCCGAGCCATCCTATCTATGTATCTATCTATCTATCTATCTCCGAGCCATCCTATCTATGTATCTATCACCGAGCCATCCTATCTATGTATCTATCACCGAGCCATCCTATCTATGTATCTATCACCGAGCCATCCTATCTATGTATCTATCACCGAGCCATCCTATCTATGTATCTATCACCGAGCCATCCTATCTATGTATCTATCACCGAGCCATCCTATCTATGTATCTATCACCGAGCCATCCTATCTATGTATCTATCACCGAGCCATCCTATCTATGTATCTATCACCGAGCCATCCTATCTATGTATCTATCACCGAGCCATCCTATCTATGTATCTATCACCGAGCCATCCTATCTATGTATCTATCACCGAGCCATCCTATCTATGTATCTATCTCCGAGCCATCCTATCTATGTATCTATCACCGAGCCATCCTATCTATGTATCTATCACCGAGCCATCCTATCTATGTATCTATCACCGAGCCATCCTATCTATGTATCTATCACCGAGCCATCCTATCTATGTATCTATCTATCTATCTATCTCCGAGCCATCCTATCTATGTATCTATCTCCGAGCCATCCTATCTATGTATCTATCTCCGAGCCATCCTATCTATGTATCTATCACCGAGCCATCCTATCTATGTATCTATCACCGAGCCATCCTATCTATGTATCTATCACCGAGCCATCCTATCTATGTATCTATCACCGAGCCATCCTATCTATGTATCTATCACCGAGCCATCCTATCTATGTATCTATCACCGAGCCATCCTATCTATGTATCTATCACCGAGCCATCCTATCTATGTATCTATCACCGAGCCATCCTATCTATGTATCTATCACCGAGCCATCCTATCTATGTATCTATCACCGAGCCATCCTATCTATGTATCTATCACCGAGCCATCCTATCTATGTATCTATCACCGAGCCATCCTATCTATGTATCTATCACCGAGCCATCCTATCTATGTATCTATCACCGAGCCATCCTATCTATGTATCTATCACCGAGCCATCCTATCTATGTATCTATCACCGAGCCATCCTATCTATGTATCTATCACCGAGCCATCCTATCTATGTATCTATCACCGAGCCATCCTATCTATGTATCTATCACCGAGCCATCCTATCTATGTATCTATCACCGAGCCATCCTATCTATGTATCTATCACCGAGCCATCCTATCTATGTATCTATCACCGAGCCATCCTATCTATGTATCTATCACCGAGCCATCCTATCTATGTATCTATCACCGAGCCATCCTATCTATGTATCTATCACCGAGCCATCCTATCTATGTATCTATCACCGAGCCATCCTATCTATGTATCTATCACCGAGCCATCCTATCTATGTATCTATCACCGAGCCATCCTATCTATGTATCTATCACCGAGCCATCCTATCTATGTATCTATCACCGAGCCATCCTATCTATGTATCTATCTCCGAGCCATCCTATCTATGTATCTATCACCGAGCCATCCTATCTATGTATCTATCACCGAGCCATCCTATCTATGTATCTATCACCGAGCCATCCTATCTATGTATCTATCACCGAGCCATCCTATCTATGTATCTATCACCGAGCCATCCTATCTATGTATCTATCACCGAGCCATCCTATCTATGTATCTATCACCGAGCCATCCTATCTATGTATCTATCACCGAGCCATCCTATCTATGTATCTATCACCGAGCCATCCTATCTATGTATCTATCACCGAGCCATCCTATCTATGTATCTATCACCGAGCCATCCTATCTATGTATCTATCACCGAGCCATCCTATCTATGTATCTATCACCGAGCCATCCTATCTATGTATCTATCACCGAGCCATCCTATCTATGTATCTATCACCGAGCCATCCTATCTATGTATCTATCACCGAGCCATCCTATCTATGTATCTATCACCGAGCCATCCTATCTATGTATCTATCACCGAGCCATCCTATCTATGTATCTATCACCGAGCCATCCTATCTATGTATCTATCACCGAGCCATCCTATCTATGTATCTATCACCGAGCCATCCTATCTATGTATCTATCACCGAGCCATCCTATCTATGTATCTATCACCGAGCCATCCTATCTATGTATCTATCACCGAGCCATCCTATCTATGTATCTATCACCGAGCCATCCTATCTATGTATCTATCACCGAGCCATCCTATCTATGTATCTATCACCGAGCCATCCTATCTATGTATCTATCACCGAGCCATCCTATCTATGTATCTATCACCGAGCCATCCTATCTATGTATCTATCACCGAGCCATCCTATCTATGTATCTATCACCGAGCCATCCTATCTATGTATCTATCACCGAGCCATCCTATCTATGTATCTATCACCGAGCCATCCTATCTATGTATCTATCACCGAGCCATCCTATCTATGTATCTATCACCGAGCCATCCTATCTATGTATCTATCAGATTTCCAACTTTCAAACAATTGTGGCAAAAGATATGTATTATTCAACTGGGTTTTTTTCCTCCAAGATTATAATGTGACCATTAGTACTATTTTTTTTTTTTTTTTTTTTTTTTTTTTTTCTTCCTTGATGTTTGCTTGTGTATTAAGTTGTTAGCATTATATTATAGTGTGAAATACAATACATTATGTTGCCTCCATGATGGGGAGTCCAAGCACAGCACACTTTTTCTGCTGCTGGTTTGACCATACACATTGTGCAGAGTTGAATCCACGGGGGAAGTCTATGCCATGTCCTTGGGGATATTCTGGTAAATTTTGTAATCTAATATAGCATCTATTAGTTACCACGAGATCAAAGGAATCTTAGGATGTGATCACAGTTTTTTGCAGGCGGATTTTGACGCGGTATCCGCCTCAAAATCCTCCTGCAAAAATGTCTTCCATTCATTTCAGTGGGAGTTCCTTTGCTTTTTTTCCCCACTAGCAAATTTTTTTCAGCCAGCAGGGAAAAGCAGCAACATGCCCCATCTTCCCATGGATTCCATGGCTCAAGACTCACTCCTGATTAGGCCCATTCATCCGGGCCCAATCAAGAGCGGTATCCCATTGCAGTTAGCTGTGTGGAAAAGTCACACGGAGAAAAGATTTCCGCTATGTGAACTTACCCTTACTGTAGTGTGAGAGTTTAGAACTTTGTGCTCTATATAAAGAGAAACCCCTTTAAAATACCATCCTTTTATGACCACCTCCTTATCGGATTTTGTGCGACAGACTTCAAATTCCCTTATGTATTAACCCTTTAAGGATGCAGGGTAGTTTGTACGTTAATGCTTGGCAAAAAAATTTCACATTTTCATTCCCAACCTTCAATAACTTCTATTTTTCTGTCAAAATAGTTAAGTGAAGACTTGTTCTTTGCATGCCGAGTTGTACTTTTTAGCACCATTCTAGGCTACATATAATGTTTATCTTTTATTAGTCATGTTTTTTTTTTGTTTTTTTTTACCTTTGTAGCGAAGCTAAATTTCTGTATTCACGACTATCTTCTGTTACAAAACTGAGCAAACATGACAAAAGATGACTTCTATTATGTTGTTTACAGTAGTATCAATGAGAACGGACACAGAATCAGTCTGTGACCCTTCTCTGTGACCGTTTAATGTCAGTTACTGTTATCCTATAGCGGAAGACTGCAACGGACATTTACAATGGTAGTGTGAATATACTGTGTTTCTTGCAGAAGCTCTCTAGTGATCAGTTAGAAAACTGCATACTTAACTGTCTTCTCCTTTTTTACTGTCCTTGTTTATCAACATGCAAATAGCAGGGCTGTTTCACTGAAAATTCTGACATTTTCCTTGTGCTTCCTAGCATGAGAAGAATAAATTCCATTGCTGGAAAACTGTGACTTGGTACATTATGTTCCTGAAATTCTGGGTCACAAAAATGTTATTTTCTGTGCTGTCATGGAGATGGCATTGCTTAAATTTGGTGTTAGACATCAGTTTGTTGTCTGGTAAAACTAAAGTAATTTGATCTGTTGTGTTCACGCAATATTTTTCCTTTCTTCTCATTTTTCCATCTGAGTCTTAACTGATAGGGGTTGGATTGAGCAGCTTGTCTTAATAAATGGGAACAAAACACACACAAACTAGATGAAGATGATTTGTGAGGAAGTGGACTCGAGCAGAATTCAGCTTTGTAACTTGTGCCTCACATCAGGACATAGTAGTGCAGGGTACCATCACTTGTGCCTCACATCAAGACATAGTAGTGCAGGGTACCATCACTTGTGCCACACATCAGGGCATAGTAGTGCAGGGTACCACCACTTGTGCCACACATCAGGGCATAGTAGTGCAGGCTACTCCCACCTGTGCCTCACATCAGAACACAGCAGTGCAGGCTACCATGACTTATGCCTCACATCAGGACATAGTAGTGCAGATTATCCCACCTGTGCCACACACCAGGACATAGTAGTCCAGGCCACCAACACCTGTGCCTCACATCAGGACATAGTAGTCCAGGCTTTCAGAACTTGTGTAGTAATAGAAACTTGACTTCAAGTTTTTACCACTTGTGTCACACATCAACATACTGTAGTCCTGGTTTCAGTAAACTATCACATGTATAATACATCAGGGAATCAGAGTAGGCAAGAATCACACATCAGGAAATAGTGAGGATTTTACATGTGCCACCGCTGTGGATGACTGTCACTAACTGCCTTTCAAGAAAATTACAACTTGGTTACCAAATTTTCCAAATTTGCAGGAACAATCCCTTGACTTGGCAAGGATACATGTTGCACATGAATGGAGATCACTCTCCTTGCCTTATCATGTAATAATTACTCATGTTAATTAAATACCATGAACAAATTTATTAAAGGGATTCTATCATTAAAATCACATTTATTTTTTTTTCTCAATCACACGTAGGAATAGCCTTAAGAAAGGCTATTCTCCTACCTTTAGGTTTATTCTCTGCACCACCATTCGGTAGAAATCCCGGTTTTCGTCCGTATGCAAATGAGTTCTCTTGCAGCACTGGGGTGGTCCTCAGCACTCAAACAGCACTGTTGCGAGAGAAATCTCCAGTGCCGCCTTCATCATCTTCAGGAACAGCCTCTCTGCACGTCTTTTTCTGGAGCTGGGTTCAAACTTCTACGCATGCGCAGTCGGCTCTGCTGTCAGGCCTCAGGCAGAGCCGACTGCGCATGCCCGCCTGATGTGAGCTACTATTTTCTTGTGGCCACTTACACAGTAAGCTGGGGTAAGTGTCCACAAAAAAAATGGCCGCGCGCATGTGCAGTCGGCCCTGCCAGAGTCTCGATGGCAGAGCCAACTGCGCATGCATAGAAGTTTGAGCCCAGCTCTGGAAGACAACACATAAAGAGGCCGTTCCTGAAGAAGATGGAGGTGGCGCTGGAGATTTCTCTTGCAGCCCTGGGGACACCCCAAGTGCTGTTTGAGCGCTGAGGATTGCCCCCAGTGCTGCGAGAGAACGGATTTGCATACAGACGAAACGGTGGCGCGGAGAAGACATCTAAAGGTAGGAGAAGAATAACCTTAAGGATATTCCTGCGTGTCAGGGGGAAAAACTTTGATTTTAATGATAGAATCCCTTTAAAAAAAAAAAATTAAAAATTCTAGAAGGCTTTGAGTAATTTGGAATCCAAACTACCAAATTCCCTATATTACCAATTTGATAATATGAATATATCTTATTTGATGATGTGCACTATTTCGAATACTGAATCTCGGCCTTGAAACCTCACATGCAAAACTTAGTCAACATTTCAGGTTGTCTGTTATTTAAATAGTGTTTTATCCTTATAAATATATTTACTATAAATCAGAGCCATCTCTTGTATACTGAGACTAGCTTTATCACAGGAATACACAGACTATTTCAGTGGTAACCTACATGATGATTGCTGTAAACGCAGTGATCCCTTATGCTGCTTTTATTTTGTATTGTATTTGTAATGCCATACTATCGCCTTTATTTCTGAGACTCATATTGAAGTAGTTTTTACTGCATATACTTTATGGTATAGAGTGTTTTCATGTTTTGGTTTTTGTTTTGTTTTTTTAAATTCAGACTGTTTTAAGAAAATATTTTCAATAATCCATATATTTCTATTTAGGTTTTCCAGTTCAATTAAATTTAATTTTTTTTCCATTTTCTTTTCATTATAGGGCTCTGGGTCCACAACTGGAACACTGACTCACCCCTCTGCTGGAACGCCAGTAACTGGTCATAAGAGAATGATAATTCCAAACCAACCACCTCTGACAGCAACAAAGAAGTCCGCTGCCAAACCTCAACCACAGTCTACAACATTGCCTGCACCAGCTGGGTCACCAGCATCACAAAGGCCTCAGCCAGTTCCAGCATCTTATGCCACAGCCTCTACTCCAAGCCAACCTACGTTTAATGTACAAGTTAAATCTTCCCAACCTAGCCCTCATTTTGTTCCACCAGCCCCCCAACCAAGTCAGCCTTACAGTGTTACACCAAACCAATATTATGCTCCTCCAAAACAAGTACCATCGCGAGAGCCAGAATATATACCACCCCAACATAGACGCTATGCAGATCCTGGCTATGGGTATCCACAGGGTAATCAAGTGAAGTATCAAGATCCTTACTATCAAACATCGCAGGGCTATGGGGGAAGAAGTAATTCTGAGGCTCCATATGCACAACAAGGAGGATGGAAACCTGAACCTGCTTATACTCCTGGGCACGCAATGGGCCAGCAAGCTCCTAGTTCCTATCCACCTCCAAATAGTAAGAAGACCTACATAACTGATCCTCCTTATGTTCCACCACCACCACCTCAGCCCAAGGTAGGTAACTTGTTTATGAAAGCCTAAAATTTGGGCATTATCACGTACTGAACTTTCAACAAGATACAAAACCCTCTACAGCAAAACCTACATAAATTAGCTGTGTAACCCAAATAAGTATTATATATGATCACGTCATAACTTTACTAATACAGTATAAAACCACAATAAATCAAAATAGTCTAGTCTGGAATGCAAAACGGAGAAGTTGCTGTCCATTTCAGTCCACATTCAAGCAACGACCAAATCAGACGTCCAAACTGTTAAACATACATATTTCACGAATCTAAGGGTTAATAGTAAAGTGCAAGTGCAAACACAGTACAAGAAATCAATTTATATAGGCGTGTAAACAATTCATTTTCCTACAATATGTTCCAAGACTGTATTACCAATAGGGTAAAAAAACCTCAACGTGAGCAAAGATATCATGAGGATCCTAATAACCCAAAGTGAATGAACTGATCATGAAACAAGCAATGGGATATCGGGGTCCTTTTTCACTTCATATTTTTCTTTATTAAATTCTTTTCATACTATATGCAAATGTAAATCCAAATCTATATGTGTCATTCTCTTGTAGGTCCCAGCTACAAATCTAGTTTTTTAATCCATTTGAATATCGTATTACTTGGGTAGTTTACTATTCCCTAGTAGTTGTTTGAGCTTGTTCCGTTCAGTCTGTAAGAGGCAGAACATTACATGTAGAGTAAGACTTTTACAGCTAAAAGTGGTGGTTTGTTTCTGCAACGGTTATGGGGCCTGTGCCTCCTCCGGTTCCTTTTTTTAAATATATAGCTTCCAGGTAGCGCCACACATTATGTACCAACACTGATCAGCGTCTGGCGTCACAAAGTTTTTATGGGGAAGAATCTTCTTCTGTGGACTTTCTGCTCCTATTGTAGCTATACGGAAAATGCCAGCATTTCCATAGGTTGAATTGATATGCTGCGATTTTTCAAAAACTATTCCGCTGGGATTAACCAGAATCCTATGCATTTTGCAGGTAATGTAAAACATTCAGTTTTCGCAATGTTGGGCACCAACCTAGAGGGGTTTTCCAAAATTAAGATATTGATGACCTATACTTAGGTTTAAGTCATCAATATCAAATTTGTGGGAGTCTGACACCCCACAACTCTACCAATCATCTAATATCAACAACCACTGGAACTGCACACTGTATGGAGCCGGAAACAGACTGCTCCAGACCCTGTGTAGCGTTTTACCAGGCTACTGTGATTCAAGAATAGGTTATCCGTATCTTCATCCTAGAGAACATTATGGAATTTAAAAAAAAAAAAAAAAGTATAAATCGTAAATAAATAGCTAAATATATATATATATATATATATATATATATATATATATATATATATATATACACCTATCCTATTCTAATACGGTAGTATTCTTCACAACAGGAACATGGAGTATGTGCTACTGTTTAGGTGTAATGCTACAGTAAGGGCTAACACAAAATGATAGTATCTTGGGTTAAAAATAGTCAAGCATTTAAGGGATCTCTGTTGAAGAATCACGGCTGAGAGAAATAACTGTGCAGTCTTGGAGAGTTATCTGTTAAACAGAACTAAGCTTCCACATTGATGCACATGATCTTATTGCTCTTCCCGATCCTTGGGACAGACCTTGATGAAATCAGCAGAGAATGCTAGAAAGAATTGGAAGCCAAGTAATTGTGCAAAGCTGCCTGTGAATGTACAGTAATGCTAGGAAAGAACATCTTGATTAGGTTAAATGTTGGATAATCTACAGAAAAGACCATTACCGGGAAATGCAACAGATTGTGCAGCAGATTTACTTATTAACACATATAAGCAGATGTCTTTTTGCCAGCAATTTCTTATAAGTCAGGAGCCTGGATTTGAACTTGCATATGAACCGCGCAGCCTGTGCTATAGACAATATACAATAACATTGAAGACGTGCTGGCATATTAAGATGATGAATAATTTACTGTATTATGCTTAATGGACATTAATTTTGTAACATTAATTGGAAAAGGGAGTACACTGGATTTTCATATACAACTCGTTATTGGATTGCACAAGTACGTTTCCAGCCTCTGCTGGGGGATTCCCTTGACACTGTGCCTAAGTCTGTATTGTAAATACTCAGTGATGGTAAATTAGATAATATCCCTATTCTGGGCTGACCCTGAAGTGTTGATGTTATGCTGGCACTACATATTGTATTTACACCTTTAGAAATATAGAAATATTACAGAAAAGGATGGTCACCACCCAGAAAAGTGCCAGATGCAATGTTGCCCTTCTTCCCCTTTGTTCTAAACTTCATTTAGCCGCCATTGTGATTCTGTGGTGGTATATTACTACCTAAGCTGCGCTGACATGGTCATTTCTTATTGGAAGTGTCCATGCAGTTCATACCCTATTCACACTGGGTAGGTAGAACCACGCAGTTGTCAGTTTACTAAGAGGTTAGTATGCTAAAAGGCTAATTCACATATTATGTGGGAAGAAATGACTGAAGGAATAGCTGAAGAGCAAACATCTCTTGAAAATAGAAAAGTGGCCAAAGAGATGTGGCAAGAGGAAGAAAGGTAATAATGGATTTGCCAATTTTTATAGTGGAGACCTCCTGTAAAACGTTTTCAGATATTTTATTTATCTTATAATGGTCATTAAAGTTTAAAGGGAGTCTGTCAGCAGGACAATTTGTATCGTGCTGATGACGGCACCTTGTACAGCTGCTTCTGCACTTTCCAAAGATTTATTCTTTTAGATTGCAGCTCCCTTTTCATAGAAATGAGCAATTTTATTCTTATGCAAATTAGCTGAAAAGGTCTTTAGGGAAGTTCACTCTGCTCTAGATAACCTCCCCTCACATCTCACACTTTGTCTGCAGTTAGGGGCATTTACCTAGAGCAGGAGAAGAAACGCCCCTAAAGGCATTTGAAGCCGCTTTACAAGGTACTGTCACTAGTTTGATAGAAATTTTCCTGCTGACAGACTCCCTAAAGCATAACATCAGAGTTAGAGTGTATGAGACTCTAGGCTTTTGTTACAAACAAACATCAGGAAGTCAAGTATTCATTCAAGCAGACCTGTCTTAGTATGTGCTGTATGTAGGGGCAACATATTAGAGCTATGGTCTGTACTCTTAGTAGCCAAAGGGCACAAAATGTGATGCTAGACCTAATGAGGAGATCTCTCCCTCTGCCTGTCGCAGCAGCCTGCCAATGACCACTGTAAGGAAAGTAGGGACAGCACTTCCTTCCTAAATTATTTCTGCCCTCTTGTTAGCCATTTATTGTGCTGTTTTTGGCTAGTAGGAGTACAGACCTGAAAGTGTAATGTATGATGTTATATATCTGTGTCTGTTGAAGACTCCATCGCAGATCCCATTGAAAATTGGCGAGAAAAAAGTCCTGCATTTTAGTCTGAGGTCCACAAGTATCTGCGGGTAATCGTTGTTTTAGCAGACAGGCCCAGTGCATGTGTGCACCTAGCCTAAGCTGTCATATCTGCTTGGAACCTCTTACAAACCATAATTGGCTTAGCAGTGTATAATATCTACCAGCCTATACAGCTTATTAAAATTTCCAATTAAAAATTGCCTACCCCTTTACCTTAGCTAAAATTTGGTTCATGACTCTTAATTTTATCATGAAACCAATTTAGTACTACATTGTGACTTGGTAGCAAAAACCCTTGACTGGTAAGTCACAACACAACCACTGGGTAACCATAAATTGTCGGGGTAGTCAGTCACAAGATCTCTATCTATATATAACTTATGACTGACTATTACAAAGTCATGTTGAGTTGAAAATCTGGTAATCTTTTGAAATACATACAGGAATAATAGTGTCGTACCGTGTTGGCCAGAAAAAAATCATGTAATATTTGATACTTTTCTGATTACCCAATAAAGGTATCATACCTACAAAACTTTTATAACACAAAGTATCAAATATTGCTGCTGTCTCTTGCCTTCCAGTGTACACAACAGAAACTGAAGAGTAGAGATGAGCGAGTACTGTTCGGATCAGCCGATCCAAACAGCAAGCACGCATTGAAATGAATGGATGCACCTGGTACTTCCGCTTTGACGCCGGCCGCTTAACCCCCCCGCGTGCCGGCTACGTCCATTCATTTCAATGCGTGCGTGCTGTTCGGATCGGCTGATCCGAACAGTACTCGCTCATCTCTAAGAGTAATCTTTCCAAAACACAAAGTTTGTGAGTGAGCATTGGTCAAATCCAGCCAATGACAACACACTTAATTTTTTTCCAAACTTTTCTGGTAAAGCTTATAAGTTTTATATAAAGGCCACCCCTTTAGGCTTTATTTACAGGGTGAATATTATTTTCAAAAGTGAGCTCCTTCAAAAGTGCATTAGAATTTTTTGGCATAACAACTTAATAATCGATGCAAGACGAGACACACAGGAGGAGATTTGTCTAAGAACACAATAGTATAGATATTTGTACATTTTCCAAAAGACTGTAGGTTACAAAATACACACATCAGGTTTCTCGTTGAGACTGGAATTGATTTATGTTGTGGTCTCGACAGATCCTGTTCCAGATCTTATTTGTGTATCTACATGCAGATACTAATACAGTGGAAGAATCATTTCATACACTATTCAGCATTATATCTACATGTGTGACTTTTTAGTCTCAGCAAGCTCCCAAGTGTCAGCCTGCTCTCTGCTTGCCTCTAGTATTTTTAAATAGAGTATTGGTAGTTAGAAAGGATCCTTTAGTACACCTATGCTGGGGCTCAACTCCACCCCTACTCAAACTGTGGTCTTCCAAGGTGTAGCCCAGACACTGATCCTTGTGAGTCATTGACAGCCACCTGCTGATTGTAAAGGAAGTGCACACAGACACTCACTCCTCACTGAAGTTCCCTGTCACTAAGGTAGACATTGAGGTTACAAAAAATATAGTGGGAGGAATACTTCAGTGGAGTATGGCTGCCAAATTGACAGATGAAACCGCAACCAGAGGCCGAGTTTGCAAGATTACATACTTCGGCTTTCTCAGGGGATGCACTTCGACCCTAGAACTCACACTCCTACTCCCAAGTTCAGCTATGGTGTGCCAGTTTGAGAACCCAAATTTCGCTCCAAGCATTACACCTGTTAAAAATTTAAAAAAAAAACCCCACTAACATTGATCACACAATACCCAGCATAATTTAAAGTGACATGAGCACAAGACACAATAGACAATCTTCCTCAACTACTGTACAGAATGTGATACAAAACAATGCATCAGTAAACCACCTGGGCACCAGTCTGCTTCTACTGAACCTTGTTAGCGCTGCGTACCCGCCATGCCTGCATACATAGACGGGACAGGGACTTTACTCTTCCTAAGCAGATAACCATAAGTTACTGTGAGTAAGAAGGATTAAATGGATACCCGTCCTCTTTGTTTTTAGAGTGTGTTATTTGCCTATTGTGAATCATGCAGAATCAAATACTGTATTGTGATTCAACTGTTATTGTCATAGCATTCTTGTAAATGGAGTGTTTCTCATATAGGAGCGGATGTCAGATTTTAGATTATTGCGAAAGTGATTCGATTTAGCTGTGTCAGAAGTTTCACTATAGTCTAAAACATTGTAAATACGTGATTCAGGTAATCTTCCTGAAGAGGAAATGAATGACATATACAGTAAATGTAACCATTTGACTTTTCAAACGTACAAAAGACATAATTTAGAGAAAAAAAAAACACACAAGGGGGTGAGTGACAGGACCATTCACAAATGTTCTATACTAATCTATTGACGTTTTTCTGACGATCTACGGCTGGGTCTACATCTGCATTGGAGTCTCCATAGGAGAGAAAAGTCCTGCAAGTAGGACTTGCCTCTCCATTGGTTTCAGTTTAAAACCAGACAGAAACCCAGCGAACCCCATTATAGTCTAGGGGATCTGTGGATATTTATTCAGCTTATTTGTATAGCGCTACTATAATTTTGCAACACATTACAGACATTATCAGTCACTTTCCCATATAGGGCTCATAATCTGCATTCAGTAGGTCTTTGGAGTATGGGAGCATCCGGAGGAAACGCACGCAAACATGCGAAGTACATGTATACTCCTTATAGATGTTGTCCTTGGCAGGTTTCGAACCCAGGGTAAGCAGGGGTAGCTGCTTTTTAAGCGGACAGGGTCTCTGCCTTTCAGGTCCACAAGGGGAGCTGAAAGGCAGAGACCCGAACACTGGTATGAACTTGGCATATAACAGACACCTTGCTGCTCTGCCTTTAGAAGCAGGTTTCTACTTCCAATATGAATACCAACAGGGGATGTTCTTAAGAATAACATATAGCTAGCAATGTTTAGAGAAAATAACAAATACATTTTCTTCTATATAACTGTAATTATGACTAGAATTAAACACTTGATATGCTCCCTTTTAAACAGGTGGTCTTGCAAAATGAAATATTACCATTGTGTCTGAAGTGTACAATGATTGGACTTGGAAAATTCGTAAACCTTTGCACAATAAAATGTATTACTATTAGTCTTGATCCTGGCAGCTCCATGACTGGCTTGGTCTTTCACAGGACAGCCTTTCACAGCAGTGTAGTAACCTCTTCTGTATGTGAAGATGGCTAGCTAAGTTAAGTCTAAACCATCCCCTTCCCTCCGTATGCATTGGTTGTGATGGAGAAAATGGCTTCCTTGGCTATCCCCTTCACACACAGCACTAAAACGGACCTGGTTCTCCTGGGATCAAGTCTGTCAGCGGGAGATCAGTGGACCCCAGAATAAGTATATCAGCAAGTCCAATCATTTTACTTCTTATACACAGTGAAAATTGTTTTCTTTCTCCTGGCAATCCTTCAGAATAGGTATCTTCTAAATGTCAGCTCGTGATAAAACAAGAGGATAAATTACTATGTATGAAACAAAATACAGTGCAAATATTTTATGTCAGCTCCATATTGATACATAAAAAGTATAATTTTGTAAAACCATCGAATAATCTGACTCCCTAACGGTACAGTAGACTGTTAAAGTATGTAAATATGACCCAAAGCATACAAGGTCTGCTCATCGGATGAGCTGTATGTGCGGAGTTGTGATTGACAGTGTTCTCTAACAGGCAAAGTCTCCTTAAGTATATGCATTACTTCCCGCATAATGTAGTCAGTAGCCGAAGGTCAGACCAGTGAGCTGCTGAATAGCCAGACTGCAAGATTCAGACATCAGGTTGAACGAGTAGAGGATAATGGCCAGTAGGATGTTCGAGCCTTCTTCATCCTTGTGTCTCACTATGACTGTGGAGAGTGCAGTTTTTTCTTGTTTTTTTTTCAGCAATTTTACAGACATTTTGTAGAAGTTGACTGGTATACTTTATTTGAAATGCTAATATAAACCATTTTTTCTTGGTCCATTCTTTGGAAAAAAAATGATTTCAGAATACAGACGTTTACCTTTACCTTCACTCAAATTTTGTCAGAGACTTCAATTTCCCATGATACCAGTCTAAAACCATATTAGACATTCTAGCAAAACCTTTGATAGGTCAAAATTCCCTGTATAATCACTGCGTGGCCTTAAATAGGAGAGGGATGTTGTGGCAGAGTATTGCAAAAGGATGTTGCTTTAAAAGCTGATCATCCCAAGCCACTAATCTCTGGATTTATTGAGCCAAGAGTAAAGGTAAGGAAGGACAAATCTGTAATGGGGCATTCATACTACCATGAGTAGTGTCATTTAAAAATCCCATTGATTTCATTGGGGTTTAATCTATTGTCAGATAATGTCCATTTTTACCAAATCCGTTACGGACATTAAAAAGCAGGGTGTGAACAACTCTATAGAATCGCTCCTTTTTTTTTTTTTTAACTGAAGGTACTCTGCTGAAGAGTACTTCTGCTTTTCATATGGGAGGTATACATGCCATATATACATCACTCTTAACATAAATATTGCTTTTTTTTTATCGTTCTGACATCTAGGAAAGATACTGCCCAATTTGATTGTATATACCAGTTTTTAATGGAATTGCTCTACAGTGCTTTTGCTGCTGGCTTCTTTTCATCCGCACAGAACTGCTATTTTATGGTTTGTATTAATTTATGTAAAAGTTTCCATTATATTGCCAGTCTTCCATCTATCCTCTGAGCAGCACATTATGCCAATAATAAGCATGTATTCCATCCTTTGGGATGTGAAACATATAATCCAATGCATGGCGTAAAATAGGCGTATGTAAGAAAAGAGCTTGCTAGATAGACTGCCACTGAAATCTGTCTGACCTGTTTTTGTATAAACAACAACATATTCCAAAGTCAATTATCTCCAAAGTACAATGTGTTCTGCGGCCAGAAAAAGCCTGTCAGAAGAGGATGGTGAAAGGGACATCAACGCAGGAGTGAACATTAGTTTATTGTATTCAGTATAATTTCAGACAAGAGGTCTCTTTTGTGTATGTGTCCGGAAATGAGAAAAGATTGGGCAGTGTCTTGATGCTGTTTGCTAAATGGTAAATTGCAGATGTAAAACACTGATTTCAAGTGCATTGGCAGAAAAAAAGAGACTATAAAGCAGTAGTTTGGTTGTCAGAAACAATAGAGTACAAAATTATTTTTAGTTAGAGGGACAATCGTAATGGTTCTTTTCTGGACCCCTTGAAACTGTTTTATGCCTTGTAGCTTGTTTATTTTTGGTAAATTCTTTTTTTTTTTTTTCTTCCCCCACCTATTATTTTCAATGCCGCATTTAAGTTTTTTTTATTCCATAAACTTTTAATGAAGTACATTGACAATTTTCATGCCTAACACGAGAGATGCGACAGAGAGGCTTTGCTGGTAAATCATTCTATTTTTGCTTTGTTTCCTATATTTCCAGGTTTATCAGGTTTGGCTCAAAAAAACCCCCAAAAACTGCATACAGTAGGGCAGATCCAATACTGTTTAAAGGGAGTCTATCTTTTGAAAAACTCAATTGCAACTACAGGCACATTGGACTAACCTTTATAAAGGCTATTCTACGCCTACCTTTACTTTTTATTCTCCCCGCCATTTCTTCAAAACTTGGAGCATCAGGGGCGTTCCCCCAGCAATTCAAGCACCCTCTGTGTTATACCTGTCCACCTCCCCTTTCATGCTTGTGCTACGTCCCCTCCTCCTCTTTTCCAGAACTTGTGCCTTGCACAGGCCTCGGACACCGCGCCTTGGGCATGCACAATCGACTCTCACTCCGGGTTTGGGCAGTGCCAACTGCAAGCGCCTGAGTGGCCATTTTGTTGTGGGTCTGCTAAATACTCAGTGCCCACTCCTTAAAGGGGTTGGCTACTTTCCAACCAATATTGAGATTATAAAATATTGTGTAGTAAAAAGTTGTACAATTTTCCAATATACTTTCTTTATTCCTCTCAGTTTTTTAGATCTCTGCTTGCTGTCATTCATTCTGTTACTTCTAGAGGATAAAAGTCTGACTCTGGTCATGTGATTTACGGTTCATGGTCATGTGATGTACACACAAGTGCACACTGTACAGCGCGATAGGTGCTGCTGTGGAGAAGGATGTATCTGACTGTCAGGAACGCCCTTCTGACTGTAAAGTACTACAGTACCGTGACCGAAAGCTCTTTACCTGGGGCACAGATCGGGAAAGCCGACACAGTGCGCTGAATTCAGCACAATGTCGGCTTTCCAGCAGTATATAGAACTGCCTGTGCCCCAAACCATTAGTTACTGCTGAACACACAGCTGCACAACTCAGACTGAGCGTAATACCCATGTATATCCAACAAACTGCCCTCCCGTCCCTGGGTAAACTAGTAGGAATAAGGCACAACACATCTAGTCTGGGTTAAAATTGTGGGGGTCGGCCACAGCTTTATTAAACAACAAATCAGCAGAACCCTGCTACCCCATGACGAATTCGTAAGGCGCGTTACCGGAATGCCCCACCACTTCCTGGGTGGGCATGTGTGAGATGTTCCGCGGGTGACGCGCCTCTCCTCTTCTCACGAACTTCACACAGGGGAGGGTACAAGGTCCTGCCAACCTGCAAGCTGTGACACCTGAGTAATACAAGAAAAAGAAATAAATAACCGAACTCGACAACCACAAAAAACAGACATCCCCAAATAAATAATAAATAACACGAGTTAACTAACATCATCAAAAACAAAGAAAAACAGCCTAAACTGATCAAAGAGGGAGGGAGAAACACAGTCGGCGCTGACGGGGATCCGAAAGGAAGTCCCCGCCCAGCGCCGAAGGTTAAATACCCCGCGTGAGGGGGGCTCCACCCCCCCGACCCACCCACCGCCACGTCAGCCGCCGCGACGGGAGGGGGAGAGGGCGGAGCTGAGCGTAACCACGCTCAGTCAGCAGCCGGGTCGGCGAACATTACCATTCAGAATTGCTGTGTCTGTAATGAGCTGTGCACCTGTGTACATCACCTGACCATGGACTGTATCTCACATGACGATAGACTGTACATTACCTGACCATGGACTGTATCTCGCATGATGGACTGTACATTACCTGACCATGGCCTGATTTTTATCCACTGGAAGTAAACTGAATGGCAGCAAACAGAGATCGAGGAAAATTGTATAGCTTTTCATTATGCAAACAATATTTGCCTCTCACTATTGATCTGAAACTGGACAATGCTTTTAAGTTGCATATTGGTGGGTTTCAGATTTGATAGGGCTCCCCGATCTCAAACATTGTTTGTTCCCTCTGAATGGAGCAGTGGTTGGACAGGATCACGCACCAATCCATTCATTTCAATGGGAACAGAGATGGTCCTGTGCTGTATGTTTTCTGGTGGTCCCTTTGAAATGAATAGAGTGGGGGATGCACTTGTCTGACATGTTTGTTTAGAATAGGGAGAAAAGTACCCCTATTCTGATCAGTGGGCCCCCACAGCTTTGCAGGTTTTCCCCTATAATGCGGATAGAGATACATTTCTAAGATGCAGCCAAGAAAGCATTTGTTCTGGATTGGTGGGGGTGCACAGGTGAGTACTGTATGTGTGCTTTTTTTTTCCTGGATTCCAGTGCTCTAGTGTGAGAAAAGAGGTGTTAATAGGATTATTTTCCTCCCTGCCTAGTAGTTATTGTTCGCCTTGTATTTTGTGTTTCAGGTAAGATGTGTTTACAGCTGGTATCTAGGCCATGGCTTTCTTAGTGTCTAGACGATAGAAAAAGATTGGTCTCTCTTAGCAAACCACAAGGGAGATGCAGTCACTTAATTATGTAAAACTTTCCCAACCATCTCCATGTGGTTTTTCATAGTTTAAGATGCGACCAGCGGCTGTTCACATTTACAGCTATTACAGAGAGCATGGAGCAGCTGTAAGACAACCTGTAAAATAAGTGGTCATTAAAATACATGCACTGATCTCTTCATACATATTCATACATTGAAAGTGTGCAGGGATTATAAATACACGACTAAGGTCTATACAGTACACAATAAGCACTCAGTATAGGTGCAATGTGGTTACAACCTGGTTAAGTTGTTTGAAAAACGAGCAAATATCTTTCCTATTATGAACGCTCAATAAAATAAAGTAATGGCGAGGTTTCAGCTTGACACTAAAGAAGCCAGTGCCCCAGAATTCATTAACTTCCTGGACTCCAGTGATTTAGAAATCAACGATACAGGACGTGAACCTCCGAGAGGGTATCGCTCTGGTGACAAAGCTGTCTTCATAAATTATAGTTATTTGCAATGTGTTTCTGACACATCACATCAGCTTGACTGTCACATCAGTGCCACATCCCATGAACATCTCTATGTGAACAGGAGAGTATCCTAATTACATCAGTGTCTGTGTCAGTGTAATATCAGACACATGACATGATATGGTGGAGCTGTCCTGAATGAACATCATGTGGGAGAGATCAGTAGTCTCTGCTTATATAAGAATAGTTACACTATAGTTTGCAGGGGTCAGCAACTTTCCGCACTCCAATTGTTATCTAACTGAAACTCCCGGCATGTATATTTACTCTACTGTTCTTGGAACCCCATAAAAGTGAAAGGGGCATGCTAGGAGTTGTAGTTTCACAACCACTGCAGTGCCGAAGGTTGCAGAACCTGGTGTAATATCTTTTGCATCAGGGCTTGTGATCTAAATGCAAAAGTGAACTTGGAGACAAATCTATGTGAAATAGCACACAAGTTCAACCCTGTATTTCAGAAGTAAAGTATTTTACTTGTTTGTATAGCGCCATGATATTCCACAGCACTTTACAGATCTTGTCAACACTGTCTCCTATAAGGCGTACAATCTAGATTCCCTATCAGTATGTCTTTAGAGTATGGGAGGATACCCACGCAAACGCAGTATACTAACCTCACCATTTTATCATAAGTGGTCCAGGGCCTTTCTCAGGATGATCAGAGATGATGTGCCACCGATCACCGTAGATCTAGCTCCTGGTAGCCGGGTAACTGTTATATCCCTGCAATATGTATCTCAAAAATGGAAACCGTATTATTCAGGGGCCGTATCCACACATTCTTATCTCTATTTTACTGCTACGCATGTTCTGTATCTCAGATACACTAACATTTGGTTTGTTCTGTGAGAAGTTCCCTCCATTCACATGTAAAATCTATTTCAGGTGCCAACTTTGCACCAGGCAAGCACCTTATTTAGCGCCGTCCTCCTTTTTTATGCTAACGTGAGATTCTGATACATTTTCTCAGCTGTTTATTTCTTTGTTAACCAAAGAGCACAGACAAGTATTCTGCAGTAGATCTTTATGCTGCCGAAATAGGCCTGATTCTTAGAAAGCAAGAAACTGCACCCCAGAAACCTTCCAAGTGACAACAATGCAAGTATTCAATGACTATTGATTTCTCCTGTGGGAGGGGGCACAGCTGCTGCTTAGATGGCTCTTTCCTCTGCTGGAATCAATACTCAGTACAAACACATTACAGTGGTTTTATTATGATATTTCTTTCATGCTGTGTTAAGGCATGAGGTGTTTGTTCATGTTGTGTAATACTGTTGCCTTAACACCATAGTCCCTGCTGTGTAACATTGCATTATTACATGTATCACTTCCATTCCTTTGATATGCAGACTATAATTATTGGCGTTTTGTTCATTTTTTATTTTTGTACATTCATGCCCATTACATGAAATGAAGTGTTTCTGGGTATACATTTGTGATGTGCAGTTATATAAAAGCACTTTCGTAAGGTAAGGGATGCTCATTAACTCATTATATACAATTAGAGGAGACGATGAGCGGTAGAGTAGTGGGATTCTCTGTTATCAGAAGTGACTATCTCTTGTGACTTGAATTCTTGAATGTTTGGAGATTACAATTCTAAATATGCCACCATATATACTATATGCATTGTTCAGCAACTACATTATGGGGGTGGATATTGGTCTTGTCACCCTAGAGATATTGACTGTAAGCCTTATACCGTTTCATTGCAATGAAAAGGAAAATTGATTGGAAATCTCTCTTGGTTATGTTGGTAATACCTTCAAACCATATAGTATATATTTTATGAGCTGATGTATATTGAAGAATTTGAGCATGTTAAGCCATCTACAGAGATGTCTGGCAGTGGAATCCTGAGTTATCCAAGTATTGACAACCTCTGAAAGGAGTTTGCATGTACTCCCTATGTTTATGGGGATTTTCTGTGGATATTCAGGAACTGATCTGTCCATTTTGTGCTTGAGGTAAGGAAATTTAGATTGTAAGCCCCATTAGGGATTGTCACTGATGTAAAACCAACAATATCTGTATAGCACAATGGAACATACAGGTATATAGTCAAAAACTGATACAGTATTGTGCCAATTTCCCCACAATGTGCCGTGCAGTTTGTTCAGAAATGACAATAAATCTAAAGGCAGAAGCTTTTCCCGCATTAGAGGCTTTTTTTTTTCCAAAAAACTTGGTTTGAAGGTATTCCCCGACAGTAGGTAATGAAAGGGTATCTGTCCTTTCTGCACCATGATGGCCTGTGCCTTATGTAAGCAGGCAGGTTAAATCTATGCATTGTTACATTGTATGTTTTAATAGAATCTCCCACATGTATTAGCGGTGTAGGTGATCATGACATTTGGTGCTTTGTTTGTACAGATTTTGCGCTGTATTTTATAATTACAGTAGTGCATACCAGAAATGGATAAAAAAAATATTGTGCTCATTATTTCAAACAAGGACAGCTTATGTGGAGCAGCTTGTGTATTAAAGCAGTGCTTAGCAGCGATTTTGATGTTTGGGGAATAATGGCTCTGCAGAGGTTCATATGATTCAAACATATAAAGCAGTCATTTAGATAATTCTCGATCTGTCTGTCTCTTCTTCTGTAAAGTTTAATTCTCGGATAAGAGGAAGGATGAAAGGGCACTTAAGGACATCTGTCGTGCCAGACTCCCTCCGTCTAGTAACAGCTTATTGACAATCTGCTACGCTCCTTTTCGGAAGGAGAACTCAAACTCTTAAGAAAGTGTGTAGTCTTTGACTGTTATTTCAAGGTGCTAAGCGCCAGGGTGAAGAGTGTTCACAGGACTATGGAAAGGTGAAATGTCTCAATATATTTACACATATGCAGCTAATTTTCATATGTGGAGGTTATGACATCCTTGGAAAGATGAGCGATATATCATCTGACCACAAAGGCTCCAACTAAATGATTTTAGCCTTTATGGCTGTATTCGTTCTTTTTTTCCTTTTTTGTTTTTTTTTAATTATACAGCCTAAGGAGATGCCAACATCTTGGTTTGGGACTGAATTTTGACCACTGAACATCATTCTTTTTTTAACCCCTTCCCACTGATCTCCCTTTTTGACTCCCCGCTTTTCAAACCCAATAGCCGTTTTATTTTTCTATTCACAGAGCCATATGAGGGCTTAATGTTTGCAGGGCTTAATGTTTGCAGGACAAATAGTTTTTCATATTGTTAGCATTTATTATTCTGTACAATGTACTGGGAAGCCTGGAAAAAATTTCAACTTTCTTATTGGCTTCGTTTTTGCAGCATTCATTATGTAGCCAAAATTGCATGTCATCTGTGTTCTATGGTTGGGTATGATTCCGGAGATACCCCATTTCTATTGTTTTATTTACATTATTACCTTTTAACAAAAATCCAAAGGGATCTTGAACCCCAGGGGGTCTGTTCACTAATGCAATGCATTACAATGCATTGCAACATACTGGCATTTGCCTAAAGCAGCCTGGCATACAAATAAATGCCATACAAATGGTCTGTTGTGGGCACTGATCGTGGGCTGTAGTGCCGAGTCTTTGCTGTATAATACAGATGTTGGAAAGGGGTTAAATTGATCTCCTACACCAGGGGTAGGGAACGTACGACTCTCCAGCTGTTGCAAAACTACAACTCCCAGCATGCATACTGGCTCTGCTGTTCTGGGAACTCCCATGGAAGTGAATGGAGCATGCTGGGAGTTGTAGTTTCACAGCAGCTGGAGAGCCAAAGGTTCCCTACCCCTGTCCTACACCATATCAGAAATATTCTGCAGTGTTATGCTTTTTTGGAAGCACGATCATGAAATGTGTCACTGATATTAAAGGGATATCCCTGCTTTAACAGCTCCATTTTGCTTAGAAAGTCCTCCAATAATATACTGATAGAGCAAGGAACATTCTCCCATCCTCGCAATATGCTGAGTCATCAAGGGGGGATGTCCTTGGTGAATTGTTACAGGAGTAATAGTCTCATATGACCTAAAAGATAATTTCCTTTTATGCTCATGATACACATAAATGTAAACCTTACCAATAATGTACTTGCTCTCTAAGAGCCAAACAATAGACTTACCGTAAGTAAGTTTCTCATGTCAGGCATTTATGACAATTGCACAGAAACGTCTTATAAAGGAGGTCCCACTTCTAGGATCTGGAAAATAGAAGATAAGGGACCCTCAGGCCTGAGTCCTTGTGGATTGAAAGGTAACATCCCATTTCTTTGTGAGTTCAGAAAACGGCCTCGTAAACTTGCTTGGCATTTTTCAGAACTTTCATAGATCTGAATAAAGAGACACCAATTTGCATGGCTACCTGTCCATTCACAGCGGTTGTGGATTGTGACCCGTATCTATGAGACTTTCATGTCAAATCCTGTAGATAAAAATGTATAGCATAGGAAAACTTCTTTAAAACCTCTGCATGTTTTTAGATGCATTGTCAGCATTTCATTATGACAGTCACTTTAAAGTCATGGGAAACAGGCGTGGTCCCTTTAGATTGGAAAAGGGCAAATGTTGTCCCCATCTACAAAAAGGGGAAAAGGGATGATTCAGGAAATTACAGGCCGGTAAGTCTGACCTCGATAGCAGGAAAAATCTTTGAGCAAATTGTCAAGGAACATTTACTTCGGTACCTGGATGGGAAGGCATTAATTAACCAGAGCCAGCACGGCTTTATGACCAATAAATCTTGTCAGACTAACCTGATTTCCTTCTACAACAAAATCACTGAATGGTTGGACCAAGGGAATGCCGTGGACATAGTATATCTTGACTTCAGTAAGGCATTTGATAAAGTATCACATAACCTTCTTATTGAAAAAATGATTAAGTATGGCTTTGACAAAAAATCAGTTAGGTGGATTTACAACTGGCTTAATGATTGGGCACAATGAGTAATACTAAATGGCTACACATCGAACTGGAAGAAAGTCAAAAGCGGGGTGCCGCAGGGCTCTGTTCTGGGCCCAGTACTTTTTAATATCTTTATAAATGATCTGGACGATGGAATTATTGGGGAACTCATAAAATTTGCAGATGATAGGAGGAATAGCCAACACTAGAGAGGAGAGAGAGTGTATTCAAAAGGACTTAGACACACTGGAACAATGGGCTGAGGCGAACAAAATTGCATTTGTCCCTGTTAAATACCAAGTTCTACATCTGGGTAACAGAAATGTAAAAAACATATATAGTATGGGAGGAATAGAACTAAGTGATAGCATAGGGGAAAAGGACTTGGGCATAATAGTAGATCACAAATTCAACATGAGCAAACAGTGCGGTGCTGCTGCAAAAAAGGCTAATAAAATTCTGGGATGTATTAAGACAAGCATTGAATCTAGATCAAGAGAGGTCATTATTCCGCTGTACTCTTCCCTGGTCAGACCACACCTGGAATACTGTGTACAGTTCTGGGTGCCTCAGTTCAAGAAAGACATCGATATATTGGAGCAAGTCCAGAGAAGAGCAACCAAAATGGTGGAAGGTCTGCAAACCATGTCCTATGAGGAGCGGCTAAAAGAACTGAGATTGTTTAGTTTGCAGAAGAGAAGGCTGAGGGGAGATTTAATAGCAGTCTACAAATATCTGAAAGGTAGTCACAGTGCAGAGGGATCTACCCTATTCTCATTAGCACAAGGAAGTACAAGAAGCAATGGGATGAAACTAAAGGGAAAGAGATACAGATTAGACATTAGGAAAAACTTTCTGACAGTGAGGGGAGTGAGAGAGTGGAATAGGCTGCCACGGGAGGTGGTGGGCGCTCCATCAATGGAAATCTTCAAGCGGAATCTGGATAAACATATAGCTGGGATGATTTAGGAAAACCTGCACTCGCAGGGGGTTGGACCCGATGGCCCTTGAGGTCCCTTCCAACTCTACCATAAGAATAAGATGGACCACCCGGCCTTTACTAAAGGATCCAAGTAGCATTATTACTACTGATTCCCTCCTATCGTGCCAGGCTTCTATGCCACAGGAAATAAACCAATTGGATATCTTGCTAATAGTTTTAGTTATTCCCTTTTTTCCGGGGACCCCTGTAGTAAATTGCTAATTGGAAAGTTATTCTGTTATGATCACAGGGCCAAAAGCTGGATTTTGTGTCACTGAACCATTCTGTTATGTGAGTGGGCTTTTCTTAGATTGAAAGGCATAATTGTCTGAAAGTGGTTCCCTCTGAAATCTTTCATATAAAGATTAGGAGAGTTTCATCTTCAAGAACTAGTCATCATCTTGCCTGTTACCAACATAAAAAGCTTATAATCTTAATGGATATGAATCGATAAATTAGCGCGGCTGTAGATGTAGTAAAACACAGATTAAATGACTCACTTCAGCAGCTATTATCTGTGCTTCTGCACCTCTCTCTGTACCAAGCAGCTGGACAATTTACATAATCACCCTGCCAAAACCCACAGAGTCACTTATTTTCTGTCCCTGTCGAGGCATCGTAAATCTAGGGGACCGCAAAATTATGACATTCCAAGGAGCCTGCTCTATATCAGATGCAATAGATGAAGACGGCATTCATTTACTTTCAGTTGGTGGTCGTATTAACCAGTCTCCTAGAAGTTCAGCATAAAAAAGCTACTTTTTTGGTAACTTTCATAGACTGCAACAAAGTAATTCACAAAGGAAGCAACAGCAATAATTCTTTTTGTTGCATTACCTTCATAGTTTGTGAGGTTTGTCTTCTGAATAAAGCAGATGAAGGTAAGCAGAACCTACCAAACTATAGCAATAACCTGAGCAGAAAAATAATGTATTCGCCACTTCAAAACCTTCTTCAAAAGAATATGGCATTAAATGTATTGTACAGGGTTAAAAAAAAAAAAAAAACCTCTGCTTTCTTCTAAAATCAGCACCACACCTGTTCACAGGTTATGTGGTATTACAGCTCAGGCTCTCTCACGCCTTCTAAGTTTACTTTGCAGTGGAATATTACATGCCCTAACAATGTGCAGATTATCGGCTCCATAGATATCACTGCCATTAGTTTTGACTATCAATATCACTGCACCATCAGAGGTCCTGGCCTCACAGCTCAGCGTCATTGCTGGGGAATAGGGACACCAACCTTCACAGTAGAAGACCATTGAAGTGTGCCATCAGGGGGTGACACTGAGCTTTAAGGCCCGCCCTTCTGCCGGTTTATATCATGCTCTATATTAGGGGACATGAAAGTTCCTCTTTAAATAGAACTGAGCTGCAAAACTAGCCAAAATTCAGGTTAAGCTCTGTTTCTGAATGAATGCAACCTTCATTTTCTATATTGTGCTTTTTCTCATGTGTTTTAACACCTTGTATTTTTTTCCATTTTCCATTATGCAAATAGGTTTTCCCTGCGATCGTCATATTTGGCAATAACATTTCTATTATGATTGTGTATAACTCCATGACTTGATGCTTTAGTTTTGTGGCATTCCATAAAATTACAATGTAAATTGCCCCCATGTGATATTTACGGTATATAGAAACTACCGCACAGAGTTTTTATTATGGGATTCCGTACCATCAGCATTTTAGTATAGCGTCCGCAATATGTAGTATGGTAAGGCTTATCACCTCTGCTCCAGAGTGTACAGAGAACTGGAAATCTGTCAATTATCGCTATATCCTCCCATTAGGTGATAACATTGAGATGGCCATTGTGTGCTTAGGCCCCAACTTCAGCACCTTTACTGTATTCTTCGTATGTGTTAGCACTTGGTGTTACATTGCCAACCCCATATTGTAACTATGCTGGTGTCCATGAGCTCACATTAGAAATGCATTATGCTTTGTTCAGGTAAATGACGTAACTCTGACCATTGTCTTCTGGCCAACTTCTGTATGTGATGAAGCATTCGCCGATGAACCTAGATACTGTGTACCGCACATTATCATTACAGACTGTAAGCAGTCATTTAGGAGCAGGATATTGGCATTGTACAAATTACAAAACTGTGCAGCTTGTATAATAGCGAGCGATTCCTTTCATGGAGCATCATGAGCTGCTTCACGTAATGGTGACTAATTATTTAACCATGACTGGCAGCTCTGAACATTGTGTTCTTTTTGCCTCGCTTACTATGTTTTCTGTGAATCTAATTACAAAGGAAGCGAGTATTCCTTACAGTCTGCTATGAATACAAGCAAAGGGATGAAAGCCTGGACTGCATACTTTACAGAGCATAGGTGGATCCATTTACATTGTCCTCATATCAGGGGTTAATTCTGTACATAGGGAGCAGAACGGGATAAATACAAAGTCTTTTAGTATTGGTTTTACTTTCCTAGAGTCTCACATATTTATTCCAAATCTAAAATATGGTAGACGGTTTTAGGATCTATTTTATCTAAGACAATTTAAGATTTTATGCAAATTAAAAATGTGAACATGAGTGGTAGGAAATAGTCTTATAGCAAGTGACAAACAAGGTAAGTGTCCCAAATGCATATATAGCGAATTATCCGGGACACCGTACACAACCGACAATCGCTCCTACCTTACCACCAATAAAATCGCCAAATTTTGTACTAATCAAGTAAATGAGTGCCCCGGGCGACATATTAGAACCAGGCAATTTCTACTCTTTAGATTGATCATGCCCATATGTGTAATAGAAGCAAGTTTTTTAATGGTTGTGTGGCTGTACTAGTCCCCGTAGAGCTAAAGTTGAAAGTCCCAATAAACCGGAGATATATCTCGGCCTAAAACACTAGGCTAAAACCCTCTGACTCTTCAGCAATCGATTACAGCTATAAAGCAAATGGTTGCCTACAAGAACAAAACACTAGTTTACAGTAGGGCTGCCAACAAATATGGCCTTATTTTGTAACGCTCTTATCTGGAGTGAACTAATAGGTTTACAGTGAGACTACACAGTCTATGGCAGATTTATCAAACAACATCAGGCATCTTGAAATATGTTTCACAGTTTATGTATTAAAGTTGCAAATATCAATTTAATAAAAACCCATGCCATCAAGTGAATGAAACAGAACCTGTTCTGAACACAGTTTCATTTCTTATGTCTTCAAGGCCTGTTTAGGTTTCGGTTAATACTTTAATGGGACAAAAATGCCGTACTGTGCACAGGCACTACTGCTGCCAAGCATTCAGGTAGATGGGCCAGTGTAAAGAATGAAGAGACCTTAACCCTCTGGGGGCATTCACACTTGTGTGTCTGTTCACCCTTTAGGTTTCCGTCCTAATTCCTGGAAAAGTTGCATAGGGGAGAGCTTGCTGGTGGTCAGTTTTAAAAAAACCCATTCATTTGAATGGGTTTTTAAAGTAAGCCGCTGGTGTCTGTATGCAGCCTCTCTGCGATTAAACTGTGTTTTTTGTTTTGTTTTTTTTTTGTTGGGGGGGGGGGGGGTTGCATGGGCACAGTGTCCTGCATGACAAAAATGTCCGTTCAAAAAACCCCCCAAAAAAAACAGTAACCGTAACAGTAAGCGTGAACACCACATTGGCTGTCACAGCCTTTTCAAATGTCCAGGAGTCTTAACCCCACCAATCTGATGTTGATGACCTGTCCTAATAATAGTCCTTTAATATTGTAATCCCACAAAACCCTTTACTCTCTTCCATATAGAGGTACCTTATTTATTAATATTTTATGTTCAAGTTACTTGCTTAGCATTGAATGGCGCTGTACCTTATTGTTTGGGACAAAGTGTAAAGCTTTCAAAATACTTCCTTTTGCAGGCATCCTATCCTTCTGGAGGTCCTGTTCTTCGGCCTGAGGATGAACTGGACAGACTCACTAAGAAGATGCTGTATGACATGGAGAACCCTCCTTCCGAAGAGTATTTTGGTGAGGAATGATCATACTGTTCTTAAGAGCACAAGTAGATAAAACTACAATACTGTAAACCTAGTTGCCTGCCTTTCTGGTGCTGTGTGCATAGACAAGGGTCTATGCACACAGTATATCTTCATGACCCTTGAGCGAATTTCTCACCCTCATGTTTGCTAACAATGCATTTCCTTTGGAGAAAGCATCTACTGCATAGGTTCTAACCAAGCGGTAGCAAAGGTGAAGGAACAAACTAGGTTCATCACAGCTTCATGGTGTTTAATAGTATGTACGCCCTTGTTTAATCTCATCTTCTAAATGCAAGGCATCCAAATTGCAATTGATTATTTTATCCACTACAGAGTGATCGCCATCATAGATGCTTATTATTACTACTTTTTATTCACTTATATAGTGCTGACATAAGGTAAGCTCATTTAAGTGCAAAAGTAGTATTTGCAAAGGAAGTTTTTGTAAAAACATTCTAGAGTTCCCAGTAGTCATTTTCCTCTTAGGTCTGTTAAAATGGCTCTTCTGAGTGACTGTTTTTTATTTAGATATGTAAGCAACATATGTATTGATTTTAGCAATAATTTACACTTAATTCACACTACTTTTATGTATGTATTTATCCAGTGCCATTCTGTAGTCATTATCCTTTGCCATCCATAAAGGGGTTGTCTGTGATTTGCTTTCATTTATGGCCTATCCTTGGGACAGTCCATAACTATCTGATTGGTGGGGGACTGACAGCCAGCCCAGCCCCTGCAACGCTCAGCTATTTGGAGGTGGCTCCAGTCTGTGTACTATACAGTGCATGTAGCTGGAAGCAGTTGGCTCCATACTGAAGCTCAGCAAATATTGAAGTCAATGAGAGCCGAGCTGCATTATCTGCACACAACCCCTATACAGAATAAGGAGACAACTGCTCCAGGCTCTGTGCACTGTATAGTACACAGACCAGAGGCACCACTGTACAGCTGATTGGTGGCTGGTTGTCTTACTTTGTCACGCATCTGAATTTGAATACTGTTTTTTTTCGAGCAGCTGTATCTTTTTTTTTTTTTTTTTATTTATTTAGCGAAGATAGGCAAATTATAACTTGAAACTTTAGACTTCTCCTTTCAGATCACTTCCCATATGGCAATACTAAATGGGTTATAGAGAGGAGTAAGCAGTCCCATAGCGGCATTGTAGGGTTTGTTACACGGTACATCCAGACTGACCTGGATTCCTTAAACATCTTTGATGACTTGCTATACAGTGTTTTCATCTTTAAAGTAAGGGTTACATTGTCAAAGGTTAAGTATAATTTTGTTTAGTTGTTATAAATGCAATAGATATAGAGGAAACAGTGGGACTGCCTCAAGCGTCATGCTGAACTGAAGTAATTTCTGTCATTAAAGCAAATTGTTTTATCACTTGTAATGCTAATCATCTCCTCCAGCTTTATGTATCAAACCTTTTTATTTTCTTTTTTACGCTGTCTGTGTCTTTGCCAATTTATTGTCTTCACATACTTATCTCCCATTCATCCATTTCATTTAGTATGGAGCCGACAGCTTATCCACTGTTATTATGGCCCATTGATCAAGTAATTGGAAAAGGGCAAATCGGTAGCGGCAGTGCCTGCGATTTGCATGAAATATTCCCAGCCCTGGGTCCATGTAGCATGGTAATTGCTGCATCCACATAGCTGTCAGCTAATAACTATATTAGTCAGAATATGGAAAGCCGGATCTTAGCATATTAAAAATTGTATTGGAGCAGATAGGCTTTGAATAGAGGGATTTAATTAAAGATGCTAGCAGGCTTCCGGGCTTTATGGGAAGTCAAGGGGAAAATGTTTACAGATAATTAAATGTAAGTCCTTTGGGTTAAATGAGGTCATTGCCCTTCAGTGTTACCTTTTGTAAAAGGGTTATCCCATGACAAATGTTCTATTTAGAGGTAAAGAACTTGTAACACAAATTACAATATTAATGCATAAAGATATGATTTGCTGTGATCATTTATATTGGTAGCTGTGGTGGCACCCCTGGATTTCCTAATATACTCTGTGTCCACCTATACCATCAAGCAGAGAGGACATGCATGGATATTGTATGTCCATATAAATGATGTCCTTGTTATTCTGCCCTATGAGGATGCAGATGCTGCTTCTCTGCTTCTCCGAGCAGTGGCATTCTCTTCTGGCAAGTAGAGACGATCCAGCATAGGTGTCATAATGGAGCTGCTGGAACAAATAAACCTGAGAAAGTGGGAGTTTAAGAAAAAAATAAATCAGTTGTAAATAGTTTTTTATCCATTTAGTACCATTAGATTACAGTGTGTGTAGAAACCGGGTTTGAGTTAACTCCTTTTAATGGTTTCATCTATTTCAGAATAAAACTAAAAATGTTGGAGGTATTTGTGATAAATAGGCTTTTCTATGCAATGCTGCGTTCTTAGTCACTCTTCTTCCATATTCTATGTTCTCTTAGAACCATTCTTGTATTAGATTAACAATTTTACCTGAGGTAAAATTTATAATGGGATTCATGTAAAGAAGACCTTCAGCACTTCACACATACAGATGTGGCAGACATGATTTTCCATTTTGGAGCTGCAATTTGATATCTTTCAGTAAAAATAATGCAGACAAGTTGGCCGTAGTTACATAGCGATGTTCTCAAAAAGCCCTGAGTGAGCACTAAGGGAAGGAGATAAGCGATTGTAAGGCGAATGTACTCTTGCACTATTGCTTTTATGGAGAATTATATTGGAGCAAATGTCCACTGGCAAATATCTCGTTGATATCAAATTTATTTGTGCCAATGGACACATTGCAAGTACTACTTTGACAAACACTGTTCTCAGCAGTATCCACTTAAACATTTTTTAATACAGTGAAAACTCTTTGAGCTAACCACCCAAAAGCGCATTTGTGCAACATTGCAACTGAGAACTAACTAATATGTATGGATGCAAAGTGCGGAAGTGGTTTTGATTAGGTCGACATGGAAATGTATCTGGGATACTTTAGTGATGTCCTTCTAGAGCACTCTAGTGGTCCAATAGCAAGCTTTACAGGTGTCCAGTAAATATAGCTCAGTCTGCAATGGGTTGCCACTAAAATTATGTCCATGCCTTTGACTATTTGATGAACAGGACACTATGAAGTATCACAATTGATATAGACTTTGCGTTTACCATGAGATATTTATTATGATTGCTAAAAATCTAATATATATAAAGATCAAATATGCACAGTAAATGTATATTACATTACACAGGTTTGTATAGAACGCTTACCATGTCTTTATTGAGAATAGATACTGTATCTCTATAGAGAGAGAACTACACTGCTCAAGTCTTTATCAGCAAACTGTAATTAGCTGAACTGATTGTTTTGACAGCAGAGCTGTAGATAACAGTGAGAGCACTCACTCGCACAGAGAGCAGTGACTCCTAGCTCTGTCCTCTGTCCTGTCAGGTACAGGTCGTGCTCCATGGAAACACTGTGTAAACACTATGGAAACACTGTGTAAACTATGGAATGGATAATCTAACATGGCAGCCGATCAAAGCCACATTGCTAAAGCAATGTATTTAGGATATCTGTTGAATTTACTTAAGATAGCAGTATAGATAGGATCCTTGAGATAGGAATATCCCTTTAGTTCATTAATCTCAATAATTACAGGGATTTTAATAATTGGAAATAAAGATAAGTGGGTGGGAAGTAAAATGGATTTTAGTTGCTATTTGACAGTGTGTAAATAGAACAAACCAAGTTTTTACCCAGTTCCCGTCATATTGGGAGCAACATGTCATTGTAGTTGCTTATAATCTGGTCCTCTACCTGCCTGGTAACAGTTCTGAATGCTACAGGCTACAAACCTCATGAGCTCTTTAAGTTTCTATGCCACCAGTGATAGACGCTGATGGTGTAATGCAGTTATGTGCTAATGAAATATATTGACTTGATTAAATAAGAACTTGTTGCAAAGCTTTAAATATGAAGTGTAATTTTAAGCATGCCGTTCTATTATTATTGACGTAGGCAAAATAAATTTCTCAAATTAAATTTATCTTAATACAGTCAGACTTTTCGTAATGCCAGTTGTGTTTTCTGCCAACCTCTGTTACCCAACTATGATCTACAGTAGCATGGAATACTTTTTAAAAAACACATGTACCCTTACAAATACATCCACTTGGAAAAAAGGGCTGCTTGATAAATTGCTCTCACGGTTATCTGTAGTGCGCGCATAACAATAACCCAGGGGCATCTCTAGTGCCCACATTAGCATGCCCAGTCCCTGTGAGTCCCACAATGGCATTTCTACAGTGTGCACAGTAGCAGGTTCAGTTTTTCATGTGATCATAGTAATGTGCTTTGTGGTGGGTCTCCGAATAGCGCCCTTTGCACTCGCAAGAACATCCCTGTTACAGCATAGTATTTAATTCATACAATATCTCAAAGGTGTTTGAGAATATGAATGAGATACTTCTGACTTTAATATTGTAAAATAACAGTATTCTGGGTGAACAGAGTAGAAATATGAACAATGACCTTAAAGGAGTTGACTCATGAAGATAGCCCCTGTGAGGGATATGGATATCATAGAGGGGGTCTCTTCTTCTGCTCCCCGCTGTGAGAGTCAAGCTGAGAGACATTCTGTACTTCCATCTAACATGCTTGAATAGTCTTTGTATTACTGTCTGAGCAGATAAAGGGTCACCATGTAATGCTACAGTTTGCAGCAGTGGCTACTTGAGGAGAAATGCTAGGCTCAGTGTAGGATTCCCCAGCAGAATCTTCATTCTGTTAGGGGTGCCAAAAGAAATACCTGAGGCAATTAGCCGGTTTTTGACAAGGTTGTCTTAGAAGAGATATATTAGCCATATCCATTTTATTCCTATGAAATGAGTTTTTCCTGCATTAGAATAAAGTGTCAGCCTTTTTGTAATTGTCCATGAGCTGTGTCACTTGGATTTGGAGCAGTATTGGCCACTTTCTGCAGATTTCTCTCATACCCCCAAAACATTTAAAGCAGTTAATAACATTTTTAGGAAATTAACCCTAATGTGTACCTATTCTTGAGATGAGGAAATTAGATTGTGAGCACTATGGACAAAGACGGGTGATGATAACTCTGTACAGAGCTGCAGTGTATGCTGACACTACCTCCTTTATCCTGGCACTTGCATCTCCCCAGCCAAGGGCCTTTAGCATTTGGTTTGGTAGAGGTACAGCTTATCATGTGGGTTAAATAACGAGTAATGGCCGATAGTTAGATAGATATTCGGGTGTTTCAAATGCAGAAATCACAAGTGTTTTCTTGCTCCTTTTTCAGTTGTATGCTGATGGGGTTCATCTGTGAGAAGCCTTGTAAGCTGTCCGATGTGTTGCTTGGTTTAATACCATACAACCCATGTTCCTATGTAATTTCTAGGAAATTACTATTTCTACTTGTGGAGACCTCCAGTTGGCATAGGGAGTCTTGTATGTGTTAGGGCTAGTTCACACGTGGGCAAAGGGGAGGTTTTTGACAGCGGAATTCGCTTCAAAAACCTCTCCTTTAACATGGTGGTCTATGTAGACCACTAGCTTTTTTTTTCCTCCTAGCGTTTTCCGCCTGAAGAAGCGACATGACCTTTCTTCAGGCGGAAAACGCCTGAAGAATTGCATAGAAGTGAATGGGAGGCGAAAACCGCGCGGTAAAAAACCGCACGGTTTTTTGCACACAAAACCGCGCTGTTTTTTGCAAAAAAACCGCGCGGTTTTCGCCTGCAGTTTCTATAGCACATATAGGAAAAAAAAAACCTAGCGAAAACCGCTAGCGAAAACCGCGTCAAAAACCTCGTCAAAAACCGCGTGGAATGCAAAAAACAGCGTCAAAAAAACTCCTCGAGGTTTTTTACCTCGCACAAATAAGCTAGGCGGTTTTCACGTGTGAACTGACCCTTACAATGCTGCAAACTAACTTTCCTCCAGGAACAAGAAAGCGGTTTCTTTAGTACCTCTTATCATGAATCTGGAGGTGCTGGCTTGGACCTAAAATTTCAGTTACCGGTAACTACATCTTCATATTTGAAACACTTTACCAAGGGATTTTCATACAGTAGACATTTATGTCTCTGGAGTGCAGATGTGCATATAAATACACCCATGTGTCCTACAATACCAAATATGAAGCCAGATTTTCATAGCCTTTTTTGCTAGAACGTTAAAAATCATTGTACGTCTGTCTTTGTAAGGATTTGTCTGATACATGACAAGGCCTGCACCTCACGACTCAGTTTTATGGGACTTTAAAATTGACACCTATTCTTATGGTAGGTTATCAGTTGAAGATCCCATGAGGGTACAACATGTTGTGGTTTAGCAGCAGGCTATGTGATGTCACGCTCCTTAGTCACATGGCCTGATCACATCTCGGTCCCATTCAAGGGCTTAATTATGATACCAACCTCTGTCCCTGCACAAATGTGTAGTGTTTTGCTGTGTAGGTTGCAGTGCTCATATGAATGGTTGCTAAGGTGCACATGGCCACGAAGGTGAATGATTCTCTGTAGTGGCCACTTAAAGGGCCATTCATGCCTTTCTTTGAGGCACCTGAAAGGGAGAGCTGTGAAAATCACAGAAGGCCTGTCACTGAATTAGAGACCGGAAGAAGGAGTGAATATCAATCGATTACTTTATTTTAGACAATTGCCTTTCCTTAACTTTATGTGGTCAAAAAAATCCCTATAATATACTCCTTTTTTTTTGTACTGCTGCTTCCTTGAGAATTGAACTGCCTTTGGAAACCTGTCAGTTCTATATGTATTCAACACGTGCATGTTTTATTTAATAGACTGAACAGAAGATTTTATTTTTGTGCTTTGTTTCTTAGTATCCGCTAGATCTCATGGGTAACCTTCTGTTTTAGGTCGCTGCTCTCGCTGTGGGGAGAATGTTGTAGGAGAAGGTACTGGATGCACGGCTATGGACCAAGTGTTTCACGTTGACTGTTTCACCTGCATGACCTGCAGTAGCAAACTACGTGGGCAGCCTTTTTATGCTGTGGACAAAAAAGCTTTTTGCGAGCCCTGCTACATAGTAAGTAGTGACGTATTTCTGTTATTTTCCGCTTTACCGATGGCTGTCAATCACTGCATCTATTTTCCACCAACACACAAACAAAGTGGAATTTAATGTACATGAAATATGTTCTACTTCCTGAGGAATGTTAGACATGCCTTCACAGGAATTTGCAGCTAAAGTTCTATTACCATCTTAGCAACAGCCAGGAATTTGCTGCTTTCCCAGATTGTCAGAGGTGAATTTATTGCAGAGCCATATGCTCCTGTTATCTTCCATTTTCTACTAGCTCTGGATGACCTTCAGCGCTCCTCTGCTGCTGTGACAACTTCACATTGTTTTAGGGTTCTTACTTAGTCATTTCATTAGTACAAGTAAATTCTTGGCAACTTTACACAACAGGATTATACTGTAAGAAAACAATGCAAGATTAAATGACTTATTTTTCAATCCATATCACTGCCATTATCAAATGCATGTCAGCTTTCCCCATAAAACCCATCAAAGTAATTAGGAAACGTTATAAAAATTAAAGCTTAATTCCGCTTTCAGCGACACTCGATAAACAGAGAAGAATACTTGTCTGTAATAATTTAGTACTTTTGAATGTTTTTTTTTTCTCATATTTTTCAGATTATGTAAAAAGATACTTTCAGTAGTTTGGTTATAGACATTGCACCTTTGTCAGATACTTTGACTAAATCGCTTCGCTCTAACTGTGTAAGGCTCTGTTCATTTTTTTTTCAACTGAGTTATACTTCCGTTAGTATTCAATGTATATCTCCGATTGAAGCCTCCAGTGTATGTCGTTGTATACAGTAAGTCAATGTCTGCCATTGACATCCATTGAAACCAAGTTATATATACAGTGTAATATTTTTTGTATAGGAAACCACAGTAGGCTATGTTATTACCATCCAGTATTCACAAATTATATGCAGGCATATACTGACCAAATGTACTGTATGCCAGGAAATTCTTTTGGTATCCCGTATGCTGGGGGCATGTGGATACATTAAATGTGGTGTTCAGTTTCAGACCAATATTGAGAGACAAATGTTATTCTTTGTATATTTAAAAGCGCTGCAATTTTCCAATATACGTTCCTCGCGGTTTTCTAGATCTGTTTGCGGTCATTCATTCAGTTTACTTCCAGTGGATGACATCAGTCCATGGTCATGTGATATACAGTCCATGGTCATGTGATGGACACACAGGTGCACAGATCGATATGGTTACAGCCCAGTAATCGGACAGCTGCCTGGTAATCAGCTGTGTACAGCGTATCCATCACATGACCATGGACTGTAAATCACATGACCATACCATGGAATGAGGTAAGTAAACAGATTGAATGGCAGAAAGCAGAGATCTAGAAAATTGTGAGGAATTGATGCGGAAAGTATACTGGAAAATTTGTATAATTGTATTTTATTATATAACCAATACTATTTGCGTCTCAATATTTGTTTGAAACTGGACAACTCCTTTAAGTGCGGAACACAGCATGCAAACAGAATATTACCCCCATATGAGAAATCAAGCAAACTCCTTAATCTAGTACTTTTAAACAGGTTATACCACAACATTATTCATTCCCTATCCATAGAATAGGAGATAAATTACTGATTGTTGTTGGCTCTATCACTGGAAATATTTAAAGAGGACCTTTCATCAGATTGGGCACATGCAGTTTTATATACTGCTGGAAAGCTGACAGTGCGCTGAATTCAGCGCACTGTCGGCTTTCCCGATCTGTGCCCGGTGTAAAGCGCTATCGGTCCCGGTAAAGTAGCGCTTTACAGTTAGAAGGGCGTTTCTGACACTTAGCCAGGGACGCCCTTCTGCCCAGCAGCGCCTATCGCGCTGTGTTCTAAGACTGGGGAGGAACTCCCTCTCCTGATAAAACTAGTCTATGGACGAGTACTGTGAGCAGAGGGAGGGGGCGTTCCTCCCCGCTCACACAGTACAGTACGATAGTTAGCCAGGGACGCCCTTCTGTCCAGCAGCGCCTGTCAGAAACGCCCTTCTGACACTAAAGCGCTACGGTACCAGGACCGATAGCGCTTTACACCGGGTACAGATCGGGAAAGCCGACAGGGCGCTGAATTCAGCGCACTGTCAGCTTTCCAGCAGTATATAAAACTGCATGTGCCCGATCTGATGAAAGGTCCTCTTTAACCTTCACTCTGAACGTAGCAGTGAGCACAGAATACATGACTCTGCTTCATTCACTTCAATGGGAGTGCCCAAAATATCCAAAGTACAGCACTTTGCCATTTCCAGCACTCCATTGAAATTAATGAAGCAGGGGTCTGCATTGTGCATCCACCACTACAGTCAGAACAAAGTAAAACATCTTACTCTGGATCAGCGGGGTCTTGGCGGTCAGACTCACTAGTCATTAATCCCCTAACCTATGGATGGGGATAAGTATTTTTCATGGCATAACCACTTTAATGAAGGCATTTTCAGTTAGGTGCTTTACATAACTATTAAAATTGGACTTTTCCATTAAAGGGATTCTTGAAGACTGTGTTTTCATTTAATATTGAGTCAGGGGGGGTTCGCTGAATGGCTCCTTCTCCTTCCTTGATGTCTGCATGCGCAACAGAGTCAGAGTCCTGGCTTAACCCTGAAGCAGACACTACAACTCTATTGAAGGCTATGACACAGTGCTGCGTGCTTGCAGTCAAAAAAAGGAGGAGGCGCCGTTCCCCGCAGAAGGAAGACAGGTAAAGTATAATAGGATAGGAGAGTGGGCTGAGTGAGTTGGGAAGGGCTAGCAGCGGGAGGAATACCTAGGGAGACAGGGGGTGTTAGACAGTGAGGGGGTGTTAGACAGTGAGGGGAGGAGTCCGAAGGCCTACAACTACCAGAATGCTTTGCATCAGCTAAGGCAGCAGGAAGCTACGCCAAGTAAACAAATGCAGAAGATGCTGAGCACTCCCAAAGAAACCCAGAAATAAGTCAAAACACTGCTAAAGTTATATGGGTGCACTTATTAACCCATTAATAGTACTAGCAGACCTTTTTTTAAAAAACATTTTTTACCCGGAAAACCCCTTTAAAGTACACACTCATTGAGGTTTTGTTGATGCTGTTTTTGAAGCCCATATAAATAGGGCTTAAGAGTGTCAGATGCTTTTTTGATAAATGCTTGTCTTCTGGGACCTTTGTGAACTTGTGATATATAAAATTCCTTTCATTTACATGTCTAAATGTGTCTCTGGTATATTCTCTTCCCATCCTGAATGCATACACATACCGTATTCTCCTTTCATGATCCCCCAAAGAATGTCTTTTGTTACATGTCTAGATACATAATTGTCATTGTCTAATCCTGACCATTCCTCATTGTACGGATATGTGAATTCACTAACTTCATTCTGAAAACAATCCTAATGGGCAGATGCCAGCGTTATCAATAGAAGATGAAAGAAACCTGCTTCCACTTCGTGACTTTCATTTTGACTTTTTATCTAGTTTTTTTTTTTTTTTTTCTTCGCTTTTCATTCTGCACATTTGGTTTTCAAGTACCTGGCACATAAAAATATGAATGATATAAGTTCAGACTCTTTCTAAAAGATTAAAAGAGCAGACTCCAGCCAGTTGTCTTGTTTCCAAAGACAGCATTATGAGAGGATGAGTACAAGGTTAAATGATGCCCTGTTTGGCATCGAAAGACCAGCCTTTTTTTTTTTTCTTTTAAGCAAACAGCAGATCTTGTAATATTCATTGAATGGCCGATCATGTTCGAGCTTTTTCGTATTGTTTAACAGTTAACATCCATATTTAATTAGGACTTTCCTTATATTGCAGGTGCAGCAGCTCTAATACAAGTTTTCATTGATTGGAAATGGAGCAATGCCTTCACAATTGATTTTTAATTCATCTGTGGTTGGCACTCTGTAAAAACTACACTGCAGGCAGATAACTTCAAGTTTTTAGTCACAATTTCTTTTCACTTTGATCAAGAAATTGATAAACAGAATTACAAATGTAGAAACTGAAATACATTCATATGTAGCGGTTTATTATTTGGCATAGATCATCATGGCATCAGTGTTATCCATGTACAATAAACAGCCAACAAATGTCATTATCTTAAAAGGATATTCCCATCTTAGACACTTATATCCAAAGAACAAACCCTAAATACCTGCTTGGCACAGTTACCTTCTCACACACCCTATAGAAAGAATGGGATGTGGTGATCACTTGCTTCGCTCTCCATGGAAGTGTCTTGGAGTTACACAAAGAACTGAGAATGGAGCTCTGAAATCAGCCACGTTTATGGCCTATGCTGTGACTATGCCATTAATGCTAAGACAGGAACACCCCCTTTAAAATGCAACACTAGCATTAGACTATAATGGGGTCCGTGTGTTTTCCGTGTCTACACCATGTGGAACATGCAGAGAGGAAAGTACTTTATGAACTACTTTCCTCTCTGCATGATTTGTGCACACGGACCCCATTAGTCTATTGCGTCTATGTGCTTTCATTGCTCGCTGCTTGTCAATGCATTCAGACCCACCGAACGGATTACCGAAAGGAGATGTGAAGCAGGCCTAAGATATATTAGTCTGGGTTCACATCTGCGCCATTGGATCATTGGAGAGAAATCTCCTGCATGTAGGACTTTTTTTCTCCACCGCTTTCAGTTTTGAAACAGCAGACACCCAGCAGACTCTATTATAGTCAATGGGGTCCACTGGTATCCATGTATAACTTCTGTTTTAGCGGTCAGGCTCTGTTGTTCAGGTCCCTCAATGCATCTCAACGACCAAAAGTCTGGTGCTAGTCTACACGTAGCGTTAGGTTTAAAATATATAGGTTTCTATACACAGATTAATGTATGGTTTTCATACAAAAGTTCCAGTTTAACTTGTCACTTCATATTTTAATCCTTACTTTCTCTGGGTTTAGAGGTCCAGTGAGTGTTCGTACTCTGACAGCTATATCTGTATGCAGAGTCATTCTGTGAAGGCTGTCAGTCACTGATAAGGACCACCCACTGGACACCTAAGATTACAATGAGCAAGGATTTAAGTGAATGTGGTTTTCACACAGAGTCTCTACATACATAGCCATACATGAATCTGCTCAGCCTCTCCTACTCTCTAATGCTGCATGTACAATATGACAAAATCATTTTATTTTTACATATCTTAACTAATGTTGGCAAAGAGAGAGCCAATATCCTTCTGATCAGCCCTCAACCTTCTACTTTGGGACGTTTCCTGTATATGCTTTTATGGAACTCCCATTGTGCTCAGTAATAATTCTGTATTCAATAAGCTCATCATGTTGACCTAGTGGTAGCTGTAAGCTACCAAAATTTTATTATATAACCTATATTTTCATACTGTTCATACACTTTTGATCTAGTGGTTTCAGACAAAAGCAAAATCTCATAAGCTAGACAAGGAACATTCTTAAAACTGATCATCAATTAGAACTGGCAGTAGTTGTCATTTCTTTAAGATGAAGCAAATGTTATTTTGACTTGACAAAAGGTAACTTGACATTTAATATAGGACATACTGTTAAATTGAATGGTATGTTAAATGTCAAATTAACATTTGCTGTGTCAAGTTAATGTTTGCTCCATCTTTTATTATAAATCTTTCAAACATGCAAACTTTATAGTCCTAGGAGAGAACACACATCAATCATACGATTTTTTTGTACCAGTGAAATGAGTCTAATTTTAGGAGGGGTCACTGTTGTTTCAACAATTTTCTAATATATTTTAGACTAAAATTCTATTTTCTTTTTATGAAGCTGTTTAGTTTCTTCTCTCCACCTTCTAATCTGATTTTCACTCTGGAATCTCTGCTGTATCTGACTTCAGAGAAGCCGATATAGAAAATTACATTTGTCTATAGAAGTTTAAAGAGAGGGGAGGAGAGACAGGAGATATTAGCAGAAACGTGTCTACTGTGACGTTAAAGCTTTCTATCAAAATCAAAGAACTTTATTCACATCAGTACAAGTTAGCACTTCTGTATACATGTCTTGTAAGGTCCTGGTGCTGTTTCTGAGTGAGATACAGACCGTTATGGAGCAGATTCTCTTTTACTTACTGTGTGCAGCGTAAGGCAGCTAGCTAGTCTCCACACAACAGATCAAGAAAAACTGCAAACTATACACAGAACCTGTAAAACCTACAGAATACAAGTAATATAATAACCATAAATTGTTTTACTTTTCATGGCAGTTTATCCTAAAAAGTCACCTTAAACGGCAGGTACACTTTAACTGAGCTTTATTTCTATGGCCCGTCACCCCTAATGTACTAACCCTTACAGACTACACAGACCAAAATTTATAAAAGGAACCTGTTAACTGGATTTTCCTTGGTCTATCAACCTTCTATAGTTTCTATAGGTATGGCTGCGTTTCTTCTATAGGTGTCCATTAACCTTAGATCCTGTCACCTCCTTGACCGTGCCTTTGTGATTGTCCCAAACCCTGTTATATAAAGGTATTTCGCGATGATTGTGGTCCTTTACTGAAATAAAATTTGTTCTAACACTACACTTTGCATTGAATAGCTTTAAGAGCAGATCTATGCATATTTTTACAATAAAATACATTTTAATACGAGGTCAATCAATTAGTTTAAAATCTGCTTAATCACAGTTTTGGCCATAATAAGGGAAACTGTAATTTACAGATTTTGGTGGCAAAATAATAAAAATGTCCCCTTTTATGTGCGATGTTTAGAGAGTAATTTATGAGAAGTGCTGTCACTGTGTTATTTCGAGCACTGTGTAATTTCAATTTAAACTGCTCAATGGTATCATTAAGACCATTATGCCGGATTTCTCAGTACTTTACGTCTAAACGGCAACTTTAAAAAAGTCATGAATATTTGAGCAAATCTGTCCTATTGTACACAGTACATGCTGAGAAATACACGTACAGTAATATATCATTCTTTAACTTTTCACAAATTACATTCAAAGTATTTTAACACTTAAATTTCACTGTAAAATCCATTGGCCTAAATTTACTGTCTAAAAGCTAGACCGTGAAAACTCAGACTAGACGATCTTAAACTGCAGAAGATTTATTGTGTCAAGTGTGGTTTGATAAGCCTGGTGTAGTATTAGATTGTCTAGTCTAGGTTTGCACCATTAATTAGTTGTGTGAAAAGTTCTTGGCGTATTTCTAGAGTATTTTTGTCGCACCAAGGAGTAAATTAAGCCCCACTGCTTTTCGTTTGTCCGAACCCCATTTCAGCCCAATCTGAAAAGTGTCTAAAAACACTTGATAAATGTGGCACAAGCCTACTAGACAGTTTTTTGGTGCAAAAAAAAAAAAGCCAGAATTCTGCCGAATTTTGCTTAAGCTATAGGTTGCATAGGAACATCACAGCCATTTGTATGTTGTCCCCATTACTGGGCAGCCCTATGTCATTTATTTGTAGAAACGTGTATAAAACTAGATGTTGACGTGCTCGAGCTCATTAATGAGGAGGACTTGTGGTGCTCACCTAGCACATATGTAAGAAATTCTGGAGCATCTTTTCTTATAACTGTACTTTGTTTAAAAAAAAAAAAAAAAAAAAAAAAGAGGACCTTTTACCTCCTGGGGCACATGTAGTGTAATACACCGCTAGAAGCAGTGTGCTGAATTCAGCACACTATCTGCTTTCCCGTTCTGTGCCCCCAGTAAAGAGCTATCGGTGCTGGTACTGTCTATGGACGAGCACTATCAGGAGTAGGGGAGGGGGCGTTCCTCACCACTCAGCGTCAGTACAGCGCAATAGACGCTACTGTGAGGAAGGGCGTTCCTGACAAACACCCTTCTGACAGTGAAGAGCTATGCTACTGGCACCGATAGCTCTTCACCAGGAGCACAGAACGGGAAAGCAGATAGTGTGCAGAATTCAGTGCACGGTCTGCTTTCTAGTGGTGTATTACACCGCATGTGCTTCAGGTGGTGAAAGGTCCTCTTTGTACTATGTTAGTACTGATTGGACAATGTGTAAAAGTGCACGCCCCAACTGGGAACACCCAGCTGTCTCCTTTTATTTTTTTTAAATGACGTCTAATGTAAGCTGTCTCTCAAGTGGTCACCATTGTGAAATTGGTAACAAAATGATTTACTTTGTAATCTGTGTATAATGGGCCACAATCTCTATCATTTTCTTCAGATAACTGCATTTAAAGAAATGCACAGCACTTGGTCAATGGAAAATAAAATAAAAGCCTCTTTGGTAAGAAACAAGGCTATATGGCATAAGACCGCCATCTTACAATAATAATAATTATTAATAATGTCTTGTTTTTAATGTACCTTCGTAATACAAATGGTAGATTAACTATTAAATTGACAAATTGTACTGTGAATATGGCAAGCACTATTTCTGGCAACCAACCAAAGTTGTACTGGGTCAGCAGTCCAAGTACAATACCATTGTCTTTCTTCAGTTCACATATGTTCTACTGGAGGACCCCTTTAGAGTTTCTGATTTTCTGCTCCATCACATGTTGCACAGATGCAAAGAGAATCCCTCCGTGATAGTCATGTGTAATGTGGCCACATAGGTTACACGCAGCATCAAATTTGATACATTGCTTAGGGTGTGTACACACCTGTGCCACAGTTTCCATTAGAATCCTCAGTCACAGATTCCGTTTAAAAGAGCTGTAAAAATAGCGCAGCATGCTGCAAAATTGTATCTAGTTTAATGATGGATTCTGTGAAGGAAACCAAAGCACCGTATTACAAGGAATCCTTTGATGCAATGTCAGTGTTTTGCTCCTGTGACAGAACAACAGAAATCCTTACAGAGAAGTCAGCAAGTCCTAAGCTATGGCATGATACAGATATTGCAGTATATTGGCGCATTTATTATAAAACTTAACCCCCAGAAAATTCTTCCAGCAAATGGCACCCATCAGTCTTTTAGTGCCTCGTTCTGAGGGCTGCTGCTTTTTCGTTTCTTACCCCCAGCAGCCTCATCTGTAGAATGGGAGTACATTAAAACTTTTCCATCTTGTCTGAATAATACCCAGCACACTTTACAGCCAATAAATATTTCAATTACATTTACGGAGGACTAAATGAGTTCCCTGCTCCTGGTAATACAGTTTGTTTTTTTTCCTTGCCGAGCCGTTATTGTTTTTGCAGATGAGAATATGATGGGCTCCGGCGTGTTTCAGTCACTTGTGCTAATGACATCATCACGGTCAGGGCTATGAGGTAGAATACGCCCGGCATCTGCTTCAGGGAACGTTAAGGTCACAACAAACCCAGAAAGCTGCTTTAACTGAGGCGCTCTTGACTTTTCATTTCACAGTTTTTATGACCTATTAATTACTTTAATGGCAACATGCTAGTTCTTGCAGTCTTTTATTAATGCCACTAAATCACTTTTTATGGTTTCTCAAACACTTACTCTTTCTGTCGTGTGGTTATAGCTTTGTATTTTGTTTTCCTAAATGGAACGATATATTGTTCTCAAAGTGCTTATGCCATTTCTTAATCTTGCCACCTTAGTCCGCTTACTTTGAGTGAGTATATTGAAGCCTATCAGATTCTCAAGGACATATCGGTGTAAGACTCTGTTCACATGTTGTTTTTTCACATGTCGCACATATTTGTCAGGTATATTTTATGACATTTATTTTCCTGCTGTGTCCATGCACCCATTGTATAACAAAATAATGCATTTCCCATTTACTGTAAGGGAATAACATTCCATATTATGCTTCCATATTCTCTCTGTCCATGATTTATCTCCCACAGGAGCAAAGCAGCAGACATATTGATACAACACATATATTGTGCTTCTATTCAGGAATTATTTGTGGACTTTTCAACAATGTACAACACAACACAGGTGCTTATATGGTTTTCTTGGCCATAGAGATTCCATCATGCTTATTGTGAAAAACAAGTGGCCCTCTATTATTTTCAGTTGCTATCTTGCCCAATAAGACATCAGTTGCGTGTCTTTCATCCCAGGTCTACAGAGGTGCCTTCCGCTACCTTTCCTCTTGGCTGGACATGTTCATGTCATGAAATAAGCGGAAAGATAACAGAAGCTGATATGCTTTATTCCCTATATGTGGCTGTGTTGTGAATTGTAGCTTGTCGAAGCTTCTGGTAGCATGACATGATATTGTTTTGGGTTGGTGTCTTGATAAATCTGAGCCCTTAACCACATTAGAGCTACTTTACGGGGGACACATCTCTATAAAGGGAGATGCAAGATCAGGATCTTATTGTAGTCTGAAGCCACCACTGCAATGACTATGATCCATAATACTTTACAACCTTTTTGTAGCTCTTGATTTTGTACCACCATGTTGTTTTCCTGAAGTGAGAAAACAGGTTTGTGTATCAATGTACATGTTGTCAGCCTGTTCTAAAGAATTACTTATTGGTGAATTCTATAGAGACTTGACCAGTACTATTGGCTGGTGTTGGTCTTACAATCTCCCTAATAGTTATACTAATATAGCCACTATGGCTATGGAGTAAGTGCAAGAAGTAACTTTTTATTTGTGGAGCCTTGGGTTAACTGTGGTATCTACACTATTATGGAGAGAAAAATTGCATGAAGGTAGTTTGCAGCCATGTCCTCTGTGTCTTTGGTAGATTACCTGATTCTGTCTCTTTAGAAAGTAGCAATCCAAATGTTGCAGTAGAATTGCAGCATCCAGACCTAACGTGTGAAATCTAAGGCTTTATTGAAGAGACTTAAAAACAACAATGTATGCACATCATGGAATAAGAACAAAATCTTCTGACAGGTTTTGGACTAAACACCTATTCCCTACTTATAGTAGACAAAACACTGAATAAGTTTGACCACTTCAGTGCTTTACCTGAAGAGTCAATGCTACCAGCCTTATATGCTTGTACGGTATGTGTATGCATCGTGGCAGCCCTGGCTTATTACACCAAGGACTGATGTTATGATACTTCATTGTTGTCAGTGAGAAGCCACAGTCCTAGTGGTTAGGCGCTGTGCATGCCACCCATCTGCGACAACCACCTTGTGTTTCTAGGCCTGTTTTATTTTGCTTTTCTGTCTTTTTGTTCTCTGTTCCATCCAGGTACAGTGCTGATTTCTTTTCTAGTGAGCCCTCCCTCAATAACATAGTTTGTGCAGATCTTGTGTTACCATTATTCTGCAATATTGGCTTTCATTTCCGCATAGGAAGAAATTATCATTAGTCAGTCCTGTGCCATTAACATTTTGAAATAGATCAAGGACAGAAACAGAGTGGCTTGGCAAAGAGACCTAGGGTTTCAATTTTATTAAGTAAGATTTGCATTGTACAACTTGGTAGTTAACAGTTCATGTGTATTCACTTAATGTTCTTTATTCAGGGCTGAAGGACATTAAAAGGTGCCATTACACATAAAGCATACCTTGTAATGAGCTCTGTGACCTTCAGTATGGTTCTGCTGTGCTTTATTTCTTCAGTGCTATATGTATGGGGTCTGTACGCGCACAATGCACTACTTTTAGGGTAAAGAACTCTTGGTCTCTGCACCATAAATGGGATTGCCATGAACATAACTATATTTAAATCTGTAGACCATTCAAAATAAAACACTTTATGCAAATATGAATAATGGAAAAAAAAAATTCAGATTTAAAGATTTTCTCTAACCATCTTAGAGGGACTATGGGAAGAATATGCAAATCCGCCTTCCATGATGTAATTAGGAAGACAGTTGCTGCCTCATTGTTGCAAACCAATAGAGGGCGCTCACTGGAATGTGCAAGCCTGTCTTAAGACAGGATTCCAGTGAAATAACCCAATAATGGCTGCTCCCTTTAGCCTCATGCCCGACCTTCCAAGAGGCCTTTGTTTAGCAATGACGCTGGGATTATTACCAGGTTATAGTCTCTCAATCGAGGACAGCTGTTTCGATCTGGTTGGATCTCATCAGCCCGATGTAGAGAGGACTATAACCTGGACCAAGTTATAGTCCTCTCTACATCGGGCTGATGAGATCCAACCAGATCGAAACAGCTGTCCTCGATTGAGAGACTATAACCTGGTAATAATCCCAGCGTCATTGCTAAACAAAGGCCTCTTGGAAGGTCGGGCATGAGGCTAAAGGGAGCAGCCATTATTGGGTTATTTCACTGGAATCCTGTCTTAAGACAGGCTTGCACATTCCAGTGAGCGCCCTCTATTGGTTTGCAACAATGAGGCAGCAACTGTCTTCCTAATTACATCATGGAAGGCGGATTTGCATATTCTTCCCATAGTTCCTTGCAAAGTGGAGTGCTAAAGGCTTAACAAGTCTCCACACACCTATATGGTGGTCTCTCCCTAAGGAGTGACAATATCCCCCGAACCCCATCTTAGAGGGGACAGTCATTTGTCTGGATCGACCGCCAATGGATACAGCAGTAACGTTCTATGTTCTGGCACAGGTCAGAAACCCAGCCACACTTCATGCATGAAAAGAGAACCTAGACGCAGTAAGGAAATCATGGCTGGGATTCTGACAAGAGCGTTCATAGTCGTATCCACCGGCAACTTAGCAACAGAAGTTCTTTAAAACTTTGCAGAAGATTATTTTTATAACCAAGTTATTAACGTGTGCAAAAATTTCACTTTTAATGGTCTACAAATTTAAATATATTCTTTATGGGATGTTATTACCTCTTTAAGATGCTGTGGCATGACTAGTAGTGAATTGTATGTGCTGCCACCGAGGGAAACGTGAGAGAAATGTGGGAATCACAACTTACCAACTGTCTTGATGACATTCAGAGACTTCATGACACAGTAGAATTATTGTCCACATAAAAATCTCCTTAGTGGAACAACATGGATAATTTATGCTTTTCTTCATAAGGACGTCAGACTTAAAGTATTACACAGCTCAATGGCATGGTGGACCTGTGGCTTGTTGTTCAGCCTTCTTCCAATAGTGAGATTATTTAATGTAATTTTGGGCCTATTTATACAGTCATGTTCAGTCTGAGAAACAGTCTGCGTGGCAGGTGCAATTCCCATACAGACTGTGTATCATCGGAAATGAATTCATAGCATCATAGCGAGTTGTGATGCTTTGAGTTCCCGAAGTCCTGCGCATCTACAGTCCCAAGTTCGGCTCTGTACTGCCCTACTACTTCAGCTGTTAGCAAGTACTGCCAATGTGAGACAGCCATTTACATGCCATCTGACTTGGCTTTAAAGTTTGACTTGCACCAGCACCAGTTCTTTGCTTCCTTTAATAGGTACTACTCCACTGATTCTGGCACGGTCTTCTCTAGTTCCCACGATTTCTGAGCAATCAATGCTGATAGGTTTGGTGTCGGTTATGCTAATTAGTCTGGCTGCTGTCAAGTGGGTGGTCTTGGCTAGTGCAGAAAAGGGGCATGATTCTGAACCCTGTAACTGTTCAATCAGAGGTGGACTGTGTCTGAGCTCAGAATCGCTTACTTTATCTGCTCTGGTCCAAAACCACACACCTCACAGTCAAGAGTATAGTATAGCACAGCTCCAACACTAACTGCACTGGTCGCTCTGGAATGGTGAGGGCTAGGGCCAAAACTGTGCCAGAATCTGTGGATGTGGTAAAAGAGAACCTGTTAGTTTCAACATGGTGTCTGATCTGTAGACCACATATTATACAGCAGGAGGAACCTGAAAACTATATATCAGTCTGCTCAGCACCTCCAGCTGTATACCGTCCTACCCACAAATACTGTAGAATTTCATGTACAATGGGACAGATTCCTTTAAATAAGATTTCAGAGGACAGTGGAGCTGATGTTCTAATAAAGGTTTATGAATGAACTATGAAGTTCTGGCCAATATTACTCTACCACATGGTTTTAATTCATTTAATAATTAGAATTCTTATTGTAGTTTACACTAATATAAAAGCTCTGCAACTCAACTAGCTTCTACATCGGGCACTTTGTTGTTCTACTTTTTTTTTCCACTTCAATGCCAATGTATCCATTTTCTAGTGCATTTGAATGTTCCTTTTTTGTGTGTGTTAAAAGCTACTTCTACAAAATATTAGCACCTACTGTTCTCATACTTTGCGGCTGGAAAATAACGGAGCCTCAGATAGTGTAGGCATTCCAAGATTTGTCACAAGTGTTGTGTTCATAGTGAGTGCTGTGAAACTGATAAATGAAGATTAGTCCACACTATAAGGTGATGAATGTCGTAGTTGCCTTTACTGAGTTACTCATCATTACTAGATGATTCATGTATCGTTTTTGCTGAAACTGAGGTTTTTTTTTCGATTCCATGCCCATGGTGAGGGAAGTTATTCAGTTCCATATGAACTTGGTAGGCAGTTTTGCTGAAACAACATAGTTTCCTCTCTTGTATCTGTGTAATAGTTTCTCAATCCAGTGTTCAAAACTGCAAGGGTAGATAACTTAGCAGCCCTAAATAAGTATTTGATACACGTTACCTTATATGGTGAGATCCTAAATATGACTTATTGTGACTTATATTAAGATATATATTTATATATATATATATATAGAGATAGAGAGAGGTAGAGAGAGAGAGAGGTAGAGAGAGGGAGAGGTAGAGAGAGGGAGAGGGAGAGGTAGGGAGAGGGAGAGGTAGGGAGAGGTAGGGAGAGGTAGAGAGAGGGAGAGGTAGAGAGAGGGAGAGGTAGAGAGAGGGAGAGGTAGAGAGAGGGAGAGGTAGGGAGAGGGAGAGGTAGAGAGAGGGAGAGGTAGAGAGAGGGAGAGGTAGAGATAGAGAGAGAGAGAGGTAGGGAGAGAGGTAGGTAGAGAGAGGGAGAGGTAGGGAGAGAGGTAGGTAGAGAGAGGGAGAGAGGTAGAGATAGATAGGTATAGGTATAGATAGGTGTAGATAGATGTAGATAGATGTGTAGATAGATGTGTAGATAGATGTGTAGATAGATGTGTAGATAGATGTGTAGATAGATGTGTAGATAGATGTGTAGATAGATGTGTAGATAGATGTGTAGATAGATGTGTAGATAGATGTGTAGATAGATGTGTAGATAGATGTGTAGATAGATGTGTAGATAGATGTGTAGATAGATGTGTAGATAGATGTGTAGATAGATGTGTAGATAGATGTGTAGATAGATGTGTAGATAGATGTGTAGATAGATGTGTAGATAGATGTGTAGATAGATGTGTAGATAGATGTGTAGATAGATGTGTAGATAGATGTGTAGATAGATGTGTAGATAGATGTGTAGATAGATGTGTAGATAGATGTGTAGATAGGTGTAGATAGATGTAGATAGATGTAGATAGATGTGTAGATAGGTGTAGATAGATGTGTAGATAGATGTGTAGATAGATGTAGATAGATGTAGATAGATGTGTAGATAGATATAGATAGATGTGTAGATAGATATAGATAGATGTATAGATAGATATAGATAGATGTATAGATAGATATAGATAGATGTATAGATAGATATAGATAGATGTATAGATAGATATAGATAGATGTATAGATAGATATAGATAGATGTATAGATAGATAGATATAGATAGATGTATAGATAGATCTATATTTATATATTTATCATTTACTCAGGTCATATCACATTTTTATGACCACCTTCTTTCGACATCCGTAGCATGTATCCCTTGAAGGAAATTACATGTAAATGTTTTGAGAATCGGAATTGCTTGAGACAGTACCATTGTACAGGCCAAGACTGGACCTGAGGGTTTATTCTAAGGAGTAGCTGGCCGCTGGGAGTTACTGTTAAGCTCACCAAGCCATTCACAAACACTACGGCTCCATGTCCACCTGTGTGAATGGAAGGACATTGTGCTTATGCACTGCTGATGAAGGTTACAACATGTTGTACTGTCAGTCTGTTTCTGTCAGTCCCATTTAGAATGAATGTAGGAGAACAAGAAAATCAACTTCTAATATGTATGCATATGAGCATTTTTGGCAGGAATATTGCACTTTGACTCCAAAGGTATGTCCACTATGCCTAATGGCCCCTAGAAAAGCGTATATGTGGTTTAGATGTGATTTTGGTGGTAGGAGACTCCCAGTAAGACCTTTTTGTTCAGTCTTATGATCAGCAAACCAGTGTTCATGAGAAAGCTTACTAGTAACTGACCTATATGAAGGTGCCAGATGACAAAGAAGCAAATGCACACTTCTGATCACATCTTTTATGCAGTATGTAAGGAGTGCTGTTTCATGCTCATCCATGTGTTTTATTATTGACCACCTTGTGAGGCCTATGAGGCCTTCTGAGTAGGTCCTTGCCTTCACCTGGAAGAAAGACTAAAGTTATTTCCATAAAGCAGCATCTATATATCTAGACCTAGGTAGAATGATTTGGCATCCGGCCAAATAACATCCCTGGCATACAGTAGGCCTCATAGTATAAACATCCAAATGTTCATTGCCGAAATGAATTCTGCTTGCAAATTTTTCCAGCTTTTCTAGATTTTTATTCTTCGTTTTTATTAATAGCTTGAAAAGTAAACGTTTATGTCTTGTAATATAGAAAGCGCATTCTAAGATGCCTTTGTGAATGTGCCCTCCGAATTCCGGAAGAGCTAGAGTACTATAGTCTGCAGTCTAGTCACGCAGAATTTCACTTCATCAAGTCACTAAAAGTGACAACACTTTGTACATACAGTAAACGGAGTGATGATTTTCTTGCAGTTATTGCCCTCTGGTGTTCTTTCAAGTAACGTCCAAAGGGTTGAAATTCTAAACTGCGGAATCTATTGAAATCTTAACTGTTTTTCTCCGCAAAGCTGGAAATGTTATCCTGTTAGAAGTAAGCTCTGAAGAGACAGATGAAAATCAACAGAAATACTGAAGGGCCAGGTTGATAAATGATTCCGAGCCATGATTTGTAATAAGATATACGCTGTGCTGCTTCTGTCATTAAATTGTGTACTTGTCTCTGTCAGGAGAACAATGTTTTTTCCCACATTTGTTGCTGCCCAGCCAAGTTGGCAAGCCGTGTTGAGGCTGCTGCTACGTCTGCCACTAATTTAAATAAATAATGGCTATCCTCGCTAATTACTTCACCGAGATGCCGTATTGTTGTCACAGTCTAAATAGCTGACATTTTCATTTCAATCTCCGCTTATATGTAGTGGCATAAACGCTAATTCGCCAAGTTAAGGACATGCCAATACGCTAGCTTATTTGTGATGTCTTCTTCTGTTTAATGTTTCTAAATGAGACTAAAAGTTTTGTCATTGCTGATGTACCTGAAAATCTCAAGCTACCCATATATATCAACAGAAGGCAGCAAATACAGCAATTCTAGCTAACTTTGTAAAGTATTTGAGGGTACTGACTGTATATGTCTGGGGTAACATAAGTCAGGCATCCCGTTATTCTCACGGGAGGTAAGGCAGTGCCAGAGGTGTCTGGCAGGTGCTGATTCTTCCTGATCCATTATGAACACAATGTAGGTCTTGCCAAGCCAAAAGCACATGTTGGATGGGATCGCGATCAGCCGAATTAGCATTTGGCTGACAGCTGTGTAATGTGTATATCTAAATCCAATGTGCTTGGCTACCGTTTAGTTAGCCATGCATGTTACATTATTGTCAGGAGCAGGACTACAGAGATGGAGTCAGAGTTGGAAAAAAGTTCCTGACTCTGCCTCTGGCTTCTAAAAACGATGATCATTTTACCTCTTATTATGCTATATATTGGTATTGTCATTTATTACATAGTTTGTTGCATATTTACTTTTGTACAAGGTCAATCACTTTTTTTTCCATGAATTAGAGGAGCTTTACTGCACCTGGCCACGGCTACTGCTGTCTTTCAGCCAATAGCGTATGTGTCCAGCCTTAGAACTGGTTCACATCTGCATTCGGTATTCCATTCGGGGAGTCCGCTTGAGGACTCCCCAAACAGAATACCGAACACATTGACAAGTAGTGAGCAATGAAAGCGCAAGGACCTCATAGACTATAATGGGGTCTGTGTGTTTTCCACACGGTCTGCGCACGAGTCATGTGGAGAGGAAAGTAGTTCATGAAGTACTTTCCTCTCCATATGACTCGTGCAGACAGTGCGCGGAAAACACACGGACCCCATTATAGTCTATGGGATCAGTGTGCTTTCATAAGCTCACCGCTTGTCAATGTGTTTGGTATTCCAAACGCAGATGTGAACCAGTTCTTAGCCTTCACTTTAGCACAGGCCTGTAGGTTTGCTATTATTTATTGCTGCTTTTGTTATTTTGCCATTCAAACATAATTTGTTATTGGTATAGTTAGTCCCAAAGTGTGGTCTTCTGGTATCCAAAATCTTTCTGATGTAGCATTTGCACAAGGTGACCATAACCATAACTTTCCCTAAAAAGAGCCGCCATGTTACTTAAAAGTAGCTTCCCACATCTGACCTGGCTGTTCAGTAGACATATTGTCTTGCACTTCCTGTTGCACAGAACTCTGCTTTTTACAGCATTTACAGACCATATAAGACCGTTTTTGAAGCGCACAAACACTCATTCCATTGAAATAATGGACGATATCTGAAAAGAAATGGCCATTTTCTAGTGTGACATTTTCACACACTGACTTGTATCATTCAGCTCTCTCATGGCTACCATTAGTGACACAATGATTCCCTCTGACAATACAATGCGGTATAGTGATGCAAGGCCCTTCTTCTTTTTATTTGTGCAGTAGACAATTTAATCCAAATGTTTCTCCATAATTATGTTTCAATGCATTTCCACGGAGCATTCATCTCTGGCTCCAGTAATAAAGGAGGCAGTCACAGATGAGTACGGTGATTATTCCTCAGATGCATTATCCTGTCTGATCAGAAATAAATCACATGCTACGCCCTCCAAGAGGTTATTGTTGTGTAACCAGACAGAACAACCATCAGGTACATGGCAGAGGGCAGCTGTTTTCCTCCTTTTCAACCTGTAACACATTTGAAGGGAAAGGAGGGGTGTGAGCTGGTGATCTATCCCCCCGCCCTCACAAGAACGCAGTGTTCTGAAATGGGCATGAAATGAAATGGTGAAGAACTTTTCAGAGTAAATGGGTCAATTTTCTGTCATTCTCTTGATAATTGCTTGTAGAACATCCTGCACCACAAACATCCGTGGATGTCATTTTTCCCCCTCTATTTTATTCTTTACAAATGAGAAAACGCACTCTGATGTGGAAACGTCATAATCAGCTTTTGCTTCTGGCTGCTAACATCCAATTTTCTCCGGATTGTTATTACCTAAATGAAGCATCCCAAACACTTCATAAATAACCCAGCACTCCACAAATTGGCAATGCTTTAAACAAGATGCAGTTGGATTGAATAGAAAATGTACTTACCCGTTTTTCCCCTCTTTTTTGCTTTTGTTCTCTCCTCTAATTTCATCCTGGTCCGCTGGGGTCTGTGGACAGCTTTATAGACTGTATATTTCCTTACAGTACCACAGTCTCATGTGGGCTTGTCTGCTGTTTTTACATTATCCCAGCTAGGCTACAATATGTGGCTTCCATATTTTATACGTCTCATTGCATTTCATAGTTCTTTCTTTTTTTGTGATTTATAATGTAATTATTTGGCACTTTTTATCGGCCAATACAGCAGCCATATAAGAGCAGGTGCTGTCAGAATATGTATTTAATGGGTTAAATGGTTATACAGATTTCAATGCTGCAATAATCACTTTATTTTAATGGCATAATATGTGTGGGGTGGAGTCAGAAACAAGTTGTAATAAAGTTAAAATTATAGTTATTGATATTATATACCGGTAATTACAGGCATAGTTTGTTGCAAATTTCCTTCATATGAATTCAGTAACAAGATTTTTCATGAATCAGAAGATCGTTACTGATTGGCTGTCTGTCATTTATGAAGGAGTTGTTGATGAGCTGTGACTATATAAAAGTTGAGGGGTCTGACCTACAAATGCCACAGCCCTGGAAAATGCTATATATAAAACATTTTATCCCACAATCAATACAACAGCAGTGGACATTATACTTGCATTAAAGGGAGTCTGTTATTGGGATTTTCTTCTTATGCTAATTTGTTTTCACAAAACACAGCCCCCCCCCCAAAAAAAAAAAAAAAATTCCCCATGTGGCCTGAGCACCGCTGCATTTTTCCAGAGAGTCTATTATTAGGATTTTTTCTTATGCAAATTATTCTTCATGGAGCACAAGTTCTTGTGAACAAGGTGTTCTCCTGTGCTCCGAGTGCACCCGCGTCATCAGCCTGGACCTACATCACCGGCCCCTTCTTGATTGAGGTTCACGCTTCGTTCGGCCTCAGTGTGAGTGTACAGTGCATGCTTTGTGCACAATCTTGGATTTCTTCTTACACAAGTAGGCACAGTATGCCTGCTCATGTAACAAGGAAGCAAAGAAGAGAAGGAGAAGCCGTGAATTTCAATCAAGGAGGTGGCAATGCAGGCCCAGGCTGCTGACGCAGGTGTGCTCAGAGCAGTGAAGACTGACTAACATAATAAACTGTTTTTTGGGGGTTTTTTCATGAAAACACAAGAAATCTTGAAACAAAAGGTGTGCCTACAATAGCCTTTCTAAAGCCTACATGAAGATAGGCTTAGTTAAAATTCAAAAATCCCAATATTAGACTCCCTTTAATCATAGACTCCCTTTGTTAGACTCCCTTTAATGTAGAACGACTTTTACAGATGCTTGTGCTTATACAAATAATTTACTGATCTTATAAGGATTGTATAATGATTGACACTTATCAGCTATAGGATATGTAATAAGTGTCTCATCACTGGGACCACCACTATTGAAGTGTGCATAATAGTGCGAGCTTGCATGCTATTGCCCTATTTAAAGTTTGAGAGTGCTGATGCAACTGGAGTACAGCGCTCCCCATCTTAGAAGTCCCATAGTTTGAATAGACCCCAACTCCATTCAAGTGGTGTTCTTATTGGTGGGGACATTATTGCTTTATTACAGGTGATGTGTCACTGTGTGTACAACCTCTTCTGAGCATTGGATGTACATGTATACAATAATATCAGAACATATGCTTGGAGAGCGTTCCAGAACTGAGCCCTCTCCATAAACACCCTGTTCTATCTATTATAGCATGAACAGTGACAGTCCAGAGTGTGCCTGTTAACCAGTTAGATATGGCTGACAACTCCAGCAGATCACCTATAAAAAAATAAATAAATAAGCAAAAAGTGTATTGCAGAATCCAGAAATGTATAAAGTGTAAAACGATTTATCCCATTCAGTGGGAAAAAAAAATTAGCCATTCTTTTTCACTTCTCCTTCAATGGTGAGATGGTGCCAATAGGAATCAATAGGCCAATATAGCCAATAGGCTATATGAATGGAAAAATATAAACTGTTTCATGGCTTTTGTAGGATAGGGAGGAAAGAAAGTAAAGATACAATTGAAGATTTGTCACAGTAGAAAGGGTTAATTGTCCATTATATTCAGGTTAAACACAGTTGTGCTTTTCGCCATTTTATTGAGGAGCCTATGAAGTGTTACAGACTTATCCTTTCCTACCTTTTCTCATCTTGAGAAATCCCAGTGTGAGTGGCATAAGATGACTTATTTTGCATTTGTTTTATGTCTATTTTCTCTTTTAGGCTTGATTCACATCTGCATTCGGGTTTATTTTGGGGGTCTGCTTGGGGACCCCCAGAACAGAAACCTAATCCGCATAAAAAGCCGTTACCTTGGAAACCCACAGACCCCATAGACTATAAGTGCTTGCACCACTTTTCTCTCCGTATTGTTCATGCAGAGAAGGGAACTGAATGTAGATGTGAACTGGGCCTTACTATGAAAATACACTGTGTTAATTGACTTTGTGTGAAATGAGTGTTTTGGTTTTAGGGACTGTGTGAATGGTGAGCGTCTGTCAGTGCTGTGGAATATGTTGGCGATGTACTGTAGAAGCAGCAAATGTAAAAATCCTTCATGGTCCGCTATGGATTGTTGTGAACTACATCAAGAATGAACTAGCACCTGTAGACCATTCTAACACGTCTTTTTAGTCCTTTGGCTTTATACGGTATTGGATGAGTGTCAGGCACTGAAAGATAAAGCATATTGCATGCAACAGTCTGCAACACAACTTTGACAATAACTTTGCCTTCAATTAAAGTAAAAGAACATATGTTCCTATTTCTGGTTCTTCCCTCTTTATTCAGTTTATTTATCATAGTCAGGAAACGGCGCGTTCGGATGACTTTTATCTCTAGTGTCAGAATTACTGAAACAACATAGGAAGTCTTGATTTGCTCAGGCCAGAAATAGGTTTACACGTTTAATGCATATGCTTTTGTATTTGATGTCCACATTGACAGAGTTTCCAGGGAAACAGATGTATTTAAAAAAAAAAAAAAAAAAAAAAAAAGCACTCAACGTGAGCTGCTAAAATGGGGAAAAAGTAATACAAACCAATCATTGATTCCCCCTCCTCAGGTCTCATCGCTGACCCATCTCCGCTGGTCTCTACTTCCTTTTCTCTTGGTGCACAGTCTGGAACTGCCTGCCCAGCCAGACACTGCTCCCCCCTAGAGACCAGCCTTAGAATACAAGCACTCGACCAAGTGTGCAGGTCGAGGGGGTTCTGGATTTATAGTGGAATGTACTCAGATGACATCCCAAGTGTCATCCAGGTACCTTCTGTACCCCATTGTTTTCAGTAGGAGGTTCCGTTCCGATGTCACAAAACAGTATAGGACCTGCGCTATAATCTGCTGCTTAGCTTTCTAGATTTCATAGTAGCTTCTACCCATATCATTCTAAATAATTAAATACACAATTTTTCATTTTTGATAGAACTAATATACAACATTTTTGCATTTAATTAAAAATTTAGAAATGGCAGGTTCCTAGCATGATATTATCAGAGATGGGACTCTGTTTTACTGGAATTGGGGAATTCCTATCAGTTCCAATATTAATAAGGTTGCTCTTTTCACTAATCTGCATTCCTCCTGTGGAAGCAAACTGTCATTACAATGCCTGGCAGATAGGGGATCCACGGGGATCTGAATACGTAGTTGGGACAATCTTTCTTATAAATGCAGTAAAATTGATACAAGGTATATATTGGGCAATTATGTTGTAGACCTTTGCCCTGATAAATTACTTGGCAACTTTGCATACTGTTTAGGTTTTAGTGTACTTTTTGTAGGTTTTTTTTTTTTTTCTTCAAAAAATGTTGAGTGCTGAGTTTTTGTGGGTTTTTTCCTTTTTTTTTTTTTTAATTAGTCTTGATATGTATCATTTTTTAATAAGATTGTTCATTCAAAGTAATTTGGTTTATGTTAATCTGACTTGATGCTGAAGATTCACTGGTTATCTATCTTGAAATATTTGCCTTTAGGAAAGGTTATGCGATATTGAATTAGCAAATTTGCACTGGCATACATATCATCGTCATTTTGATTTCCATACAATGCACTTGCTTATTGCAGATCTATGTATTAGTACTAATTTATTATAATGCAAGCACATCAAGTGTCTGCTCTGTGTCCATCACTTAGAAGCACAAAGGAGCCCGACTTTCCATATTGTCAGTGCTAGAGCCTGCGCTGTCAAACATACACTTGTTATAAAGAAATTGCAGTGGTGAGCATGGCAGTTGTAGGCATTTCTTTAGATGTACACAGAAAATAGTCTTATTTTTTAAAAGTACAAGAAAAGCCCTAGGCTGATGTACTGTAACACCCTTAGTAATTAAATAACCAACGGAGAATGTGACAGAGTTTTAACCCCTTCCTTCTAACCTAGACGTCTATGAGCATTCATGCTCTCCATAGCCAAGCTATTCCCAAGCACATTACAACTAGTCCTTGATGTTAGTAGGTCATTTTAAATATAGTCGCTCTGTATTAGAAGTAGTTTTCAGAAAGCCTTTCACCCATTGATGTGATGGGACGATTATCATTGCAATAAACAAATGCTTCCATCTTGTAGCTTAGTAAGACGTAATAGACTTATGGGGAAGTAGAGAGACCTCACAGTGAGCTGCCATGAAATGGGTTAATAGTGTCTGAGATGTAAGAGTACACGCTGCATACACCTACTCTCTGCTACATTTAAATGTTATCAGCAGGAGATGTACAAACCCATAAAAACACTGTACTCTGAGCCTAATTCTCATGCTGCACTACTTAAATATAAATCATACTGACAGTACAAAGGAACACTTCTAACTCTGCAAACTAGGCACAAAGTTACTATGTAAAACTTTGCACTTCAAGAATATGTAGGTATCTGGGGCGGCTTCCAGATTATGGCACCAAGCATGCTTTTGGTCATAGAGGTTAGAGGGTTGGATTTTGTACCATTTTTTCCAAAGATCCTCTTTCGTTGACACACAACCCATCATCTCCATTTAGAAGTGTTCCTTTCACTGCAGAGTATTTTCCGGTTGTGTGAGCTTTTACAGTGACTGTGACTATGCAGTCCCCAAGCATTGCAAGCGACTGCCTTTAACTTGAGGGCAGTGTTTCAGCCCTCTCAAGATTAAAAATGTTATTTCCTCTTTCTTTTCCCTTGAAGGATGATTACATTAAGAGCTCCATCTCTCCTAGACAGAAGTAAATTAAGGACAGTGGGATGTTTAATAGATTAAATGGAACAGATCGACACATATTCATTTGTAACAGGATGCAAAGAGGTGAAGTTATTTAAAGATTGATTTAATCTGTCTATGGAAGCTGGGTACACAGTGTCAAATACATTTAACTTTCCTGGGTAGGTTCTGCCCGTAATGATAGAAGTGAGGCATTGAAGTGGAATCGAGCCCAGGTCAACCCATTTTACAACCAACAACCCCTCATGAGCCTTAAAAAATGAGGCATGGCTGGCACCCTTGCTGTAACTTTAATGGAAATGATCCTTTCTAAATGAAATGTAAAATAACACACAATGCAAACCAATGAACACTATCAAAGAGTTAAAGCAAGTCGGTGGGAAGTCAGATGGCCATACTCTGGGGGGGGGGGGGGGTGTGTATGTTTACTATGTTTGTTTTGATCACATGACTAAGTGTGGGTTTTTGCATTGGACCAAGTGAAATGTTTGCCTTTCAGAACTTGTGATGTAACGCATGGCTCATTTGGACGACCTCCATCCATATCACTCCTCGCTCTAGCCTCATTTTGTATAATCATTTCATTTTTCAGATGGCGCACAGCTGCCTGATGTAATATCAGGGACACATGTTGCTGCGAGTCGCTCTCAGAAAGTATACATTATTTTCAAACTGGAGAGATGGAGAGAACACAAGTTTCTTTCTGCAGAGTCACACAGCTGTTTACTGGATACAGTGCTACTACTCGGGTTCTGCCAAAACCCAAGGAAAATTCACACTTGGCAGATGGAAGCAACTTCCTCCACTGTCAACAGGCACAGAGCAGCTCTGGATGTTATTTTATTTTTGTGTGGGAGTTTATGCTGCTATTTGAAGAAGTGAGTGCACAGACATTCATGCCAGGAATAAAAAGCAAAAGAGTAATGTTGCCATTAAAGTTGATGCTAAGAAAAATACTTATTTTATGTAAACATATGGTAATGAAAAAAAAAAACCAAACTGGCAAATGTTATCGTGGGCTCATACTTAAAGAGTCACTATAGTCAACAGCAAATGGTGTAACAGCATTTTTGTGGGTAGAACTCATTTATGGAAACGTAACCTATCATAGTACTGGGAAACAGTAACATAGCTGACATAACCATAAGTGTGTTGTCTGGTGTAAAAAAGCTTAGTCACTCTTTTTCAATATACAGTATTGTAGGCGAATTTTCTGTACGAAAAGCTCCCCAATCTGTAACTTAAAGGTGCCAGTTTTGTCCCGATGCTGCTCCTTTTGGCTTCTGCTTCCTGATTCATTTTTTGTTACATGCAGAAAATGTAATAATGCTTGCTCAGCCAGTCACTGGTAGAAGGGGGTCACGGACAGGCATGTCTTAGCACTTCCTGGGTGTTAAAACAGGACCTGGAAGTAGAGGCAGCATATGTAAGGATTGGTGGGGAGGTGACTGCTGCTTTTTTTATGTTTTTAACCCATTGCCTGTTTGGAAATATTACCCACCACACAGCCCTGTTAAATCCACACACAGGCATATTTATCAATAGACACTTTTCTGTCTACTTACGGTAAGTGCCAAAATGTAAACCTATTTATGAACAGTGTACACCAGAAAGAAGAGAAATATGTGCCAGGATTGACACTTGGGCACCAGAATGGGTGAGAGTGTCTCACTTTACAACTCGTGTATGAAACAGAATATAAGGAATATGGGGCAGATTTTCTTGTGCAAAATAGACCAAGTTTAAAATGAATTGACGTCAGTTTACTTTGTGTGCCATAAATTCCCTTCATGTGCCACATATTTGCCGCCTCAATATGCGAGAGATGATTCATTTTTGATTTCATGCCAAGAATTATAGGATTTTTGATTGTGTGCCAAATATTTGTTCCTTACAGCTTGAAAGTTGTTTTTTGTCTGTGTTTTGCACCAAATATTTGTTTCATGATGAAGCTCAACACTTTAAAGTCTCTTGCATGTGTCCATGACCTAAGTCAGTGTACTGTCCAGGTTTTTCCCGGATAGCACACTGACCCATTCATTACTGTGGACCCGTGCACATGACCATGAATTATATGGTCCCGTGTGTGGGCCGACAGACCTGGCCACAAGTCCTATTCCAGTCTGATGTTGCGGCCATGCTCCCGTGGCTCCTATTCATTGAATGAATGGGGCTGTGGAAGTACGACCAGTGCACAGGCAGCACACAGATGACATTCGGGTGTCGTCATTGCACAGTCCTTGCCATTCACTCACAGCCTGGGGCTAGCACACAGTCATGTACAATCCACATTAGTCAGATGGTATTTGAGTCAGCGTTTTGGAGCTTCTAGAAACACTCAATATTTATGAAGGTTCCATATGATAGATTCAGAAATATGTCTAAAACTACGAACAAGATTGCAAAGTTCAACAATATTGATAAATGTGCCCCATTGTGTGCAGAAAGCTGCCATACATATGCTGGATGTAAGTACATTAAAGGGTTGTCCAGGAACATAAAAATGTTATTTTGCTGTTTGATAAATATAACCGCATTAGCACTCTACTGGCCTGATATCAGACCCCCTTCTTGAGTTTCGGGAAGCTGCACTTTCCACTCTTGATCCAACACAAGCAGAGGGAGCTTCCTCCCATGGTGATGTGATGAAGAAGGCTGTCTGGCTATCTGACTCATTACCTAAACCTGCTCCCTTCTCTGTCTCTGAATCAGCCATGATGGAGAGGATGGGACTGGCTTAGATAATGAACTGCACCAGATCACTTCATCATGTCACCGATACAGAGAGGAGGAAGCTCTCGGTCTGTCTGAGCTTCTGGGACTGCGAGAGGTAATCTGAAATCGGCCCGACTGTCACTGTTCTGTAAAATAAACTAGTCTTGGAATATTCTATGTATGTATAAAACCTTATGTAATAACTGTAGCAGTGCGTCTTAAAACCGCTGTTTTTCCCATTATATATTCCTTTCACTTCTAAATGCCACAAATTCACCAGTGCTACATACAGATAGTTTTCGTACTAATAACTTCCAGTAACGTTATCAGTAACCAACGTTTTTTGTTTTTTTAGTATTTTCACTTGTAACGTGGAGAGATCTCTAGCTGTTTTCCTCCTCACAGCATATGTAGTTATTCTAGAGCGGAGAATCATTAGCAGGATCCCGCTTCTGTCTGCCATGTCTTATACTATCTTTTATTTAAAGCTTTTAACCGCTGAGCGCTAACCCTGGACGCAGAAAATTGATTGCACGTCTCCAAATAGCTGAAGCTCCTCTGGTACCTTCAGTACTTTCCACACATGTCGTGTAATCGGATTATGGATGAGAAGCAGAATAAAGTATTCATGTTCACATTCTATTTTAGTCTCTTCTGTTACAACAGCTGTAAATGTATATTTTTACTGGAAAACTGGTAGTCTGAACGTTACAAGAACATTGGAGGAGTTTATTAATGTCGGGCATTTGTTACATTGGTCTTAATGTATTCCCCTTTGGTTTCAGTTGTGCTAACATTATTTAGAGGGGCATGTTTCCCAATACATTTATCACATCTCAGGTGGTCCGTGTGCCAGAAGCTGAAATCTATACTGGTAAAGGGCTGGTGAAGATTAAGGACATACATTCCTAGTGCAAATAATGTTAAATATGATGTCTTGCTTAGCTCTGCCCATACCATGGCCAAATTGCAACTTTTTACTGTTAAAATATCACAGAACAGTATGAAAATCCCTATATCCTAAACTACTATGGCAGATTTCACCTCACTGGGTTGAGAACTAAATAGAATAGGTTGCACACATACACTAAAGTGATCATCAACTCACTAGAGGGGCTGTTACTGGTGGAAAATTCTCCCTGCCGGAGATTGACAAATATAACAAATATCTGCTACAGCACACATAAATATGTCACATAAATGCTGTTATCTATGTAATATAGGGAGGTTACCCAAAAAGAGCCCCACACAATAGCCCAGTGCATGTCATCAATGAATGTGAACCATAGTCTCTAGATCGTAGAGGTTCGTTCTTCTTTCTGGCTAGTTAAAAGGACCGAGATGAGAAATCCAGGCAAGCTGTATACAGCCGTATATCAAAATTGCAACTTTTGTGATGCGTTTTACACCAGAAACTAATACTGTAAAACAAAATTACCTGGGGAGAGTTACCTATCTAGCCACAATGTTCGCCCATAAAAACCCAAAGTTTTATTCATGAGAATCCCAGGATTTAGGCAAGTTGTCAGCTCTTGTATTTAGTTGCCTGATACAGCTGTACTTCCAGTAATCCCAGTTTCTGGTAATCCACTGATCATTGGGGCTTTCAGCCGTTGAAACCAATGGCCATCAAGCAGGTGGTGCCACAAAGGAAATGTGGTATTACATGGCACTCTTCTTCTAGGACATTCACTTGAGACTAGCTAATATGATCAAGTGGCTAGGGCTTTTTTTCAAGCCTGTATACCATATTAATGAACATCGTATGATGAGTGTTTTTAGATGAATCCATTTTGCTAACACAAGTGTCAGCCGCTGCATCGGTTATTTCCGAGAATTGCTTGGATACTTAATGTGAGTATTGCCAAGGCAACGCCACACTCTATAGGCAGATTTCTTTATAATTCTCTAATCGGGTATATTAATGCTTAACGTCTTTTTTTTCTATATCCTATTTAATTCGTAACAATGAAATTTCCAAAAATGTTTGTGAAATATAATGTAAAATGTAAGGCTTCTAGTACGATGAAGTGTTCGAGGGTCACTAAATGTGGATATGTACATGACTCAGAATGGGCGGGTGTTCTCTAGTGCCAGGCTAGCTTTGGATCTGACATGCTTGAAACTGGTTGCTAGGGATACACTGCCTATAAACTACAGTATTGTATATGGGTCTGTCACATTACTGAGCTAATGGCAGAGAAGGGTGAGGACATTTGGCAGCACTTAGTTTAGGTGGTTGTTCCCATTCGGTTCCTTTATCTAGGTTACCCTAAGCACAGTATTTGTACTGACACTCTGGTGAGGAAACTGCTTTGCGCTCACTTGTGTCATCCATTTTAGAAGTGAGCTGGCAGATAGGACTGTTAATGTTTCCCAAATGTCTTAGTCATTTCACTTGTGTGCCATGCCGGACTGCTTCTGATCAGAGGCCTGTCTAGTTCTCTGTTGCAAAGGTTCTATTCTAAGCCGAGTGCCATTCCTCCCTCCGCTTGACAGTGTAATCTTACAAGAGAGTGTTAATCTCTGTATTTTATGGCATGCCAATGCAGACATGCTGATGTTTCTTAGAGGCTGTTATTAATTGGTGAGATAACTGACACCAGCCGCTTTACATGTACCATAAAGTCATCGTGTATGTTATGAAATCCCAGCAGGCTGTCATATATGTGTATATTTAGATTGAACATAATGTACTATATGATCCACTGTTAAAACCTTCTATCATCAGCCAGGACATGATATCTAAGTACTATACTTTACGTTCAAATGGGGATAAGACTTTAAGTGTTTTTTTTATTGCCACTTCTCAGTGTATGCCATCATTTTAAGATGGGGGGGGGGGGGGCACGACACTTGGCGCCTGCAACGATCAGCTGTTCAGGACTGCTGTACTATACAGTATACAGAGCTGGAAACAGATGGCCCTGAGCTATGTACGTTGACCGAGTCACTCTGTTATAGCTCAGCTCCTAGTTACTTCAATTGTAGCTGATCTGCAACACAATTTATAGAACTCTTTGCTTCCAGCTTCATGCATTATATAGTACTGAGCCTGGCAATAATCCCAAATAGCTGATATTGATGGATTATCCTGGGCACACTCTGTAAAAAGTGGTTCCACGGTGAGCTTCTTCCCGCTGTAAAATGGGTCAGACCATAGCAAAGAGCAATTAAAATCGTCTGTTTTTTCCATTCAATCCCCCCCCCCCCCCCAAGGGTCTAAGACTGTGTTTGAACCTACAAAAAAAAATAAAAAATGACCTGTTGTGGGTTTCAACAAAGGTTGGATGGGACCCATTCACTACACTGTACATCACAGCGAATTAGCTGACTGCAGCAGCTCACTGCTGACTGTTTTCAAGATATCTAGAACACTGGCCAACAAGATTGCTTAGGCCAGCGGTCATGTGGTTATATAGGTAATTCATTTACAGCACACAGTCAAACAAGTGCGTTTAGTGAAACAAGTGAGGGTTTTTTTGTCATTTTATGTCTATCTCCAAACAATGATTATCACATTGCAAATACTACAACTGAGATGATAACACTAATTGTTATTCCCTGGTGCCATGTCTTACCACATAGCACACAATAACCATCATAGTTCTTATTAATTCACTGTTCTTAAAATATAGATTATATTTTATAATATATATATATATATATATATATATATATATATATATATATATATATATATATATATATAATTTTTTTTTTTTTAATTCGATCTTTCCTTTTTTTCCAAACCCAAGCAATTGTTAGCTTGGCTTGCAAGATAATCATGGGAATTACCTTGTGTCCAATCAATGGCAATAATGCTTTCACTGGTGAATGTTTGGTGCTGCTGGATTGTTTTTGCATTGTTATGTAACATCTACTTTCACCGTGACTGCACCCACAAAATGTCCCCCAAAAGCCTGATTTGAGATGCCAAATCCTGTTCTACAAACTAATGCAACATGACTCCTGTACGAAGTCTGGGAATTTGACAAATGCATTTTAAGCAAAACTGGGAAGAAACCAGCTCTGGATTACATGGAAGGTAGAAAGGGGGTATTGCTGGTGCACTGGCATTTCTATAGATTCACTTTTTCTCATAGCTGTTCATTATAAAATGTGTACTATGTGATAGTGTAGCCAGTTTTGGGTAAGATTTTACTTACATTCCCAAGATTATGATGATGCTTGGGTCTGGATGTGGAAATTTAGATCAGTTCTATAGGATCCATCTTTGAGCGAAAAAAAGGGGTCTTGTAAGGCCATAACCTATTTTGTAAATCATCCTATATCATGTAGTGTAGAAACCCAAATCTATGAAGTTGTGGTTTATAGAGTTCTAGTTCAGTATAGATTACGCATACTTGTAATATAACCCATGCAAAATACCATGTGACATATTTTGGTTACATCTCAATGCTTATTTCACTGTGTATGGTTGCTAGTACATCTAATACTTGTGAACTTGCAGCATCTGTCATGACGCAGGGAAAGAGGTCATTGGCAGTAGGAAGTATGTGGAGGTTGTCGTCAGGCCACTGTTTTTCTGTATTGCGCAGTTTGTTTTATGTACATTCTGTGCTGAAATGGTACTGAAGGGTGTTGTGTACTTCAGCACAACATAGAGGTGTCCTCATTGCACAAAAGGAGTGCCACTGGGGTGATCTGTCAGGCTGATGTCTGACTACATATGTGATCCTCACAGCTGGGAGGCAGCTTACATTCCGCTTGGCATCTTCCCATGATAGAGGGATGGTCTATCACTACAATTTCATGACACTATTACCAGGAGAGCACAATTTGTTTTTGTATTATGCGGTACCTGTATGTAAATGCAAAGTAATATTTCTAATATGTAGTGGAGCTCAATTATTTCAATGCAAAAAATAAGTTCAGTTATGCTAATGTAAATCTGTAATTCTATCATTTTGTAAAGGTTTCACAACAGACCAGAAGTTCAAGGATAGTCAATATCTATACTATACTACAGACTTTTGCTCAACTTTATAATAGCTGTGAAATGTTAATGTGTTCATGTTATTAACTTAGTACTAGCATACAGTGGGTGAAATAAGTATTGAACAATTCACCAATTTCTTAAGGTGCTATTGATATGAAATTCTCACTAGATTTTTGTAACAACCCATCCACTCCACACAGGCAAAGGAATCAAACCATAGATGTCCATAAAATAAGTTGTGTAATAATTAGAGATGAGCGAACAGTGAAATATTCGAGATTCGATATTCGTTTCGAGTAGAGTCTCAATATTTGACTACTCAATCGAATATCAAATCCCATTATAGTCTATGGGGAAAAATGCTCATTTCAGGGCAAACCACTATTCGACTAAAGGAGAGTCACCAAGTCCACAAGTAGCAGGAGGAGAGTGTTTAGGAGGAGCGTTGTGCAGTTAAAGCGCACAGACCCCATTATAGTCTACGGGGTCCGTGCGCTTTAACTGCATAGTGCTTGCAGTTGCGCTGATAAAAAGTAAGCTCCTCGTAACCGCAAGCTGCCAGCTCTCCCAACTAGCAAAGACAAGCCTACGGCCAATCAACCCTGGTTCTGCAGCAGGCTCGTCCTTGCTAGTCAGGGCTCGTTCACATCAGCGTTGTGAACTCAGTTATGCAGGTTTCTGTTTCCTGCCTAAAACAGAGGCAGGAGACGGAAACCTGCAGGAGTCTCTCTCACCCATTCATTTGAATGGGTGAGAGAGATGTCCGGCCGTGAGCGGCAGTGAGCGTTTTATGCTCTCCACCGCGAAACCGGGTTTTATAATCCGGACACAGAGTCGGACATGCAGTACTCTGTGTCTGGATAAAAAAATCCGGTTTCGCAGCGGAGAGCATAAAACGCTCACCGCTGCTCACGGCTGGACCCGGTCTGTGCTTTCCGTCTTCTGGCATGCAGAAGACGGAAAGCACAGAACGGAAAGAAGAACGCAGGTGTGAACCTAGCGTCAGGAGAGCTGGCAGCTTGCTGTTACGAGCAAGCTTACTTTTTCTCCTAGGAATGCATTGACCAGCGTTTATTGGCCAGTGTACAGCAATTGGCGAATCAACGCTGGTTCTGCCGGAGGCTCGTCTGTGAGGAGGCGGAGTCTAAGATCGGACCACAATGGAGACTGCTGTGGTCCGATCTTAGACTCCGTATCCTCACAGACGAGCCTCCGGCAGAACCAGCGTTGATTCGCCAGTTGCTGTACACTGGCCAATAAACGCTGGTCAATGCATTCCTAGGAGAAAAAGTAAGCTTGCTCGTAACAGCAAGCTGCCAGCTCTCCTGACTAGCAAGGACGAGCCTGCTGCAGAACCATTGTTGATTTGCCGAATTCTATACACTGTAGTAATAATGAGAAATGACACAGGGAAAAAAAGTATTAAACACATGAAGAAAAAGAGGTACAAAAAGCCATGGAGAGTCCTAACACCAGCGGGAATCTATCAGTAAATAGAAAGCAACCCTGCCACTAGTGGAAAATATATTGTCTGGTTCAACTCATGGCCTATAGAAAAGTATCGCATTGCGAAGGAGATACAAAAGTAAAATGTTATGTGATAGGTAAAACCAGTGAACTGTCTCAAGACCTATAGATGGCATTGGTTACAGAAGAATTTCTAATCTACTGAAGATTTCAGTGAGCACACTTGGGGCCATAATCTGGAAGTGGAAAGAACATAATTTAACCATAAACCAGCAATAACCAGGCGCTCTGCATAAGATATCAGACAGAAGAGTGAAAATAATTATCAGAAGAGATGTCCAAGAGCCAAGGACCACCTGTGGAGAGCTACAGAAAGACCTGGCATGAAATGTTACAACTGTTTCAAAGAGAACAATAAGTAATGCATTCAACCTCCATGGACTGTATTCATGCTCAAAGCATGTTCAAGCACATTCATGAGCCAAGCTAATGGTATATATCATCAGCATTTTTAGTTTTTATAGTTTAGAGCAGAATTTTGGAATATAAAGCAGAGTAGATCCTGATAGGGCTCCTAGTTGATACAATGTGTCACGGCTACCCATCACATGACCATAGACCGATTTTCATCCAAACAATGAATGACAGATCTAGAAAACAATGAGGATTTGATTCAAAGTTATAGAACTTTTTATTAACATTAATATTTGCTGAAATTGGACAACCCCTTTAATGAACGTACACACTGATGTGGAAAAGCATTATTTTGGCTGTTGCAGAAACACAGTTTTGCAATACCAGCAAAGTGAATGAGATTTTGGTTAATCTCATTCACACATCTCAGGAAAAAAAAAACCTGCGTAGGATGTTAATTTTAGCTGCAGAATCTTGAACATTTTCTCTATATATTTAATAGAGGAAGAAAAAAACGTAGAGAAAAACGTGTGCTTCATGGTGGTCACCAAAATGTGAATCTCTACTGTGTTTGCAAGTATATACATATATTGTATATACAAACGTAATGTGTGTGTGGCCCCACAGTGTCCTAGTTTTCAACTCAAAAATAAGAAGTCTGGTTAGGAAATAAGGATTCCGAAAAGTCATCACTGTGGAAGGTATTTATTAAAGGAAAAATTCTATTTCAATACGGTGGCTATTTTAGTAGCTAGTGGGACTTTTTGTAATGTTTAGGTTGGTTTCTGTCCAAGTTCCGTCTAATTACATCCCTTGAATCCCAAAACAACGAAAGTTTTCATTTGAAATGATCGACTGTGGTAAATTATAGATGACGGATTGGTTTCATGGAAGAAGTGCGAAATGCGGCAACTAATGTTTTTCATGCTCTTGGTCAATACAGTCTAAGCTCGGTGTGGGTATCTGCCATGTATGCCCGCCGCTTTATACTTGCAAATGAAATGTCAGCTTGTGAAGTTAAAAAGAGATAATTGGCATCTGTGGAGTAAAAGAGAACTCCCTGCTAACTATATGTTAAAATAAGAGGCTGGCATGGTCCAGGACAGTTGCAGCAAGCCAGTAAGTGTAATTTTTTTTTTTTCCCCTGTGAGGTCTTTCAACCTATCAGTGAACAAATATTGGTGAACAGCTCCAGTGAAAAGTACAGGTGTTTGGTTACAAAACTAAATTATACATATACTGTATATATTTGTGTGTTGAAAAAAATAAATGGAGCAATTAAGTTCATTTACTGATGCACCATATGTGAGTTGGATGATAAATGTCCATTGGGTGTTGATTGGTTGGATGAACCCTGCGGTTTTTCCAGTGAACCTTCCCAGTCCACCCGCTCTAGTTTTGATTGACAGTTCTGATTCCTTTGCGGAGGTCTACATGCTGTCAAAATCCCAACAATTGTCCTGCAGTTTTATAATTCTGATAGCACAACACAGGGGAACACCATAACTGTGGATCCAGACCAGAATGTAGTTGTTTGGCTGGGTTTACTGGCAAAACCTTAAGACGCTTTCCACCTTGAACAACCCTCAACAGACACTTGGCATATTGTTAGCAAGGTGTACATGAGTAAAATAAAATTTATTAAATTTTATTTGTTATGCTTGCTCTGACTATCAATATATATATATTTTCTAACTTCTTTTCATGTTATTTAACTAGCATTGTCAATGTTTGCGGGGGAGGTGTGATCAGAAGTGGTGATACATTCCCTTTAATGAATGCTATTAATGCTTGTACTGCAGTTATTATATAAACCGCTCATGCCAGCAGGTTGTCAGTGTCTGCTCTGTGTCTTTTAGATACCTGGTGACGTTTCTGTACCGCTACCTGATATTGATGCCAGTGTTACTAATGTTTATGGTGTTTGTCTATTGCAGCGCACTCTGGAGCAGTGCAGTGTCTGTGCCAAGCCCATCATGGACAGGATCCTAAGAGCTACCGGGAAACCCTATCACCCTCACTGCTTCATATGTGTGGTGTGCTTCCGCAGTTTGGATGGCATTCCTTTTACCGTAGACGCTTCCGGCCACATTCACTGCATCGAGGATTTCCATAAGTATGAATTTTATTCCTTCAGAATATAAAATGACCTGATATTCTAATTAGAGATGCATGGATAAGATCCTACTTCTTTTTTTTTTTTTTTTTTTTTTTTTTTTTTTTTTTTATAAGAAAACATGGTGTCATGTAATTCTAGAATATCAGAATTATCACTGTAAATTGGTGTAGAACAATCTTGCTATGAAAAACCTGGCTAAATAAATATACCTCTCGGTACCAACATCTACAGAAGCATAACAGTATAACAAAAGGTTAAGAGAAAATCCAATCAAAATTGGTGATTCTCACTCGCCATTGACTCTTCAGTCCACGGCAGCAGAAACACAAGAGGTTATCCAGAGACTTTATCACACTATGTGAATAGAACATTAAAGGTTCCATGTACACATGTAGCAAAGCTTAACTTGACACATGCTCTTATTCACATCTATCACAGTTACAGAGACTGTATAAGTTGGCACTGCCCAGCTGTTTCACCAAGGCCTTCCCTAGTGTTTGGGACTTTGCTGCATAAATGGGAACAGCAGCTCCTAAGTCCCAAACACCAGGACGCTACAAAAACCGCATAGAGAAGAACTGGTCAGCGCTTGAGCAGCCATTTCCGTCTCCGCAACGATTGCCAAATTGAAAATAAATAGCATTGAAGTCTTGATGTAATCTTTGTTGTACATGCAGTTGTATTGGATGTATTAAGAGTTGATATTGTAGTAGGTGGGTATGTATGGAATGTATGGTGGAGCAGGGTAATTAGTGGTGTGGCCTAGGATTCCTGGGGCTGTTAGTGCACATTACACCCCTCAGTTGCTGCAGGAAATCAGCTCTGACATCTGTAAGTTTATATCTCGTAGCTTTGTCTTGAGATTCAAGGGAAGATGTAATTAGAGGGCTCTGACAGAAATGGCTTCAGACTGCTGCTCAAAACTATCTTCCCACCTGACATCACAGAGAGGAACAAAGCTCTTTTACACAAACCAGACATCTCCCTCATACTTGTGGTGCAATGACAAGGATGAATCCTAATGAGCAGACCTGCACAGTATGGCTTCTCTGTACAACGCCTGTGAGGTTGCTTTTGTGCCAAAGTAGTACATGTTCCTTGCACGTCACATTGGAACCGTAACTGCTGCAGCTTGTCAGAAAAGAAGCTTGACAAATTTCATAATATTACTCCATGTTGACACATACAATACTGTATTAACCAAGAAATTAGATATGGCATTAAAATGGGGAAAAAGGTCACAGCCAGAAATTCATGAGAGGATGTTCAAAGTCGTCGGAGCTGCATCCTAGTTCACTCTCTGTAACGCTCTAGCATTCTGACATTTCAGATGTTTTGCGTTTTTTTTTAATACTGATGTGCCTTACTTTATCTTTGTTGTACCATCTTTTCATGGTAAATTTCTAAAAGTCTCTTGACCTAAATACAGTATACTCTAGAACTAGACACTTGTATACTTCCAGGGTACAGATTTGGAAATAAAACTCGAATCAGTTTTGATGTGGTGGGATTGCTTTTTTTTCACAGTGATCTGCGAGTTTGGATTCCAAAGGCTATAATAGATCCATACTGGCCATTGAACCAACAATCAGGATCGCATTTGTGGCTGTAATAGAGTCCATACAACATATACATATAATAGTTGTATGAATCCAAAACTAAGTTAAAGTCCAAGTGAAAATTCTTTCCGCATCCAATTTATCACTCAGTGTTAGTATCCTAGATAGCAGATCACTTATTTCATAACTATATAGCTGTGGACTACCCCTCATGTTCATTTTATTTGGACCTCACAAATCTATGGTTTGGGGGGGGCTAGACTTGTCTAGGAGGAAGGAGTTCTCATTTGCTATTAGGCACTGGCTACATGCGAGTATAGGTGCAATACAGCCTTTAGTCTCATGAGAATGTTTTCAAAGGGTGGAATTGCCAGTACTGACGTCATTGCAATCTCTGCCTAGGTCTCTGGTCATACACTGAAATGTACCTGTTAAAAGCATGGCATTATGGACTGTATGAGTGCCCCCAAGAGGCAAGGGGTTCTGCATTGTAACTATAGAATAAACTTTTAGACCAATTAGGACTTATTTTATGGTTTGCCTTGCTGAACCTCATATATAGTTACTTTGCCATTTACACTGAGAATAAGGGCAGGTAGCCTGTATTTATAGAAGAGAGTAACACCTCTAGTGCCAACATTCACAAAGATGCACTGAATTTTCTGATACTACTTCTTTGTCTTCTTATTTTGAATAATGAAGATTGGGGTCAGATAGAAGCATGATTTCCCCTCACCAGACTTTTCTTTTTTTCCTAGACACTTTTCATGCCCAGGACATACAGGTTTATAGTAAATTGCATTAAAGCATAGAACCATGTTTCTGGTGTCATGTGAGAGATTAAGGTCTCCTCTTTCTTATGACAAAAATATTACCTTTATAATTTCCAGAGATAAAAGTTGAAACTTGTGATATCTTCAAAAATAATGAAGATAGAACGGCAGTGTCAGAATCTCAACTTTCATTTGAGATGAGAAACATGATTCCATGTTGTATAGTGGCTGAGATAGGTGTCTGGTGTTATACCCTCATTCCCACCCCCCTTCCCCTCCCGACTAGCTTCTGCTTCACTCTATTAGACAATAGTCCATAACACTCTACTCCAGTGGGAAGCAGTGACAGAAGAAAGATTAAATAAGGGACAGATAATAGATTTTATCACAGCATTTCATTGAAATTCAAGTCAAAATCTTATTATTAATTTATTATAGACCAAAATGCTGCTAGAAAATCGAAAGGTATTTGAAAGTTTGGGTAAGGGGTTATGCAACAAAACAGATTTATCCTCCATCCATAGGATAATCCATTTCAACTGCATTCATAGTGGAGGTAAAACATTTCTATTTTTAGGATCATGTTCTCCTGATCTTCTGGCATCTGATGCTGCGTTATAGACCAACTACACATGCTCTGCCACCATTTTGCGGTGATCTGTTACAAGAGCATTTAACAGACCACCACAAAATGGCGGTGGAGCATGCGCTGTCGGCTTATAGCAAAGCATCAGATCCCAGAAGATCAGGAGAACATGAAGAGGGGCAAGAACACAGTTATCTAAAGGGTGACGAGAGGTGATGACACGGGGGTTCTCGCAACACAGGTGTAATGCCCACTGTGCTCTGTAAGCGGAACTTGCATATCGCAATAAACAGATTTTTACAGAAATGGCAGGGAGAAGAAGAAAAAATTGAAACTAGGGGTAGAATAGCCTTTTTAAAGGCTATTCCATTAGTTCAGGAGGTGATTTTCTAATGATAAGACTCCTTTTAAGTTGTTAATATATATCTTGTATTTTAGATACTGGGTTCTTAAGTACTCAGGTCCTCTTATTAGACTCTTACAGTCAGGATATTATATACCATATACACCTTTTCATGATACCTTTCGGAACCAGCTGCCTCTGTTGCTCCCTTAGTACTCAGCTTTTTCTATTATATTTGTGTAGACTTGTTTTGGGTTTCTTGGATAAGTATGAAATACATCTTTATTTGTGGCCAGGGAAATGTAAAACTTTTTCTCCCCTAATCCATTTAATCCCTGGGTGGTGTGTTTAAATCCTGGGTAGCACGATAAGAATTTCCTAAGACTGAATTTCTTTCTTTGATCTCTCTTTTATTTAAATGTCCTAAAGCCTTAAAATCTCAAGGGATGCGTCTTGTGTATGTTATTTTCTATGCTGTAGCCAATTGAATGTACATATATTTTGTTATGGTTCAATAAGTTGCGTTCACTGTATGAAGTGGAACGGCCTTTGGGGCACTGAAATCAGGTCTTTTTAGGGGCTGCACTAGTCGCCAGACTTTTCAAATGGGATCATTCAGTAAAGTGAATAATTCTTCTGTTCAGTCATAATATAATGCACTCCAATGTGATCACACAGCTACTCTCTGCATAAACCACAACTAAAGTCTTTAGTATGGACTAGGCTAGGATGGTGCGGAGTAGTTTATAAGGTCATGTATATTATAAGCATACTGCCCTAACTTATAGGATGAAACACTTTTGCAGAAAGTCTTGAATCACAACTAATATGTTAGGTGATCTATGCTGTCCTATAAGAGCAGGGATATGAGAAGGGGAGAGAAACTGAGCTCTCTGATATGTAGGGTAGTATGCTTTGGAGAAGTAGATCTGAATAAGACCAGGCAGGACTCCTAAGAGAGACTGTAAGAGTCCTGCTTACCCCATCCATACTCAGAAATCGACACCCTTTAAAATACACACCCAGATACATAGAAAGCCATCAATTGCGATGTGTGTTTGGAGTAAGCAGGACTCTCATTCTCTCTCTTAGGAGTCCTGTTGGGGTTTTCTGTACTTTTTACTTGGCTTTATTCTATAGTATGCTAATTTTTGTAACCTCGGAGGTGTGCTACTATCAGATAGGCCAGTAAAAATCACCTAATGGGTGTAAACTGATGTGTTCAAAGCAGCATCAGAATATTTGTTCAAATTTTTAATGAGTTTGTTCCTCCTCTATTTTTAGGAAGTTTGCCCCTAGATGTTCTGTGTGTAAGGAACCAATAATGCCTGCTCCTGGCCAGGAGGAAACTGTTCGTATTGTAGCACTGGATCGCGACTTCCATGTTCAGTGTTACCGCTGTGAGGTACGCTCTTCTAGAAGAACATGCTGATTCTTTTCTTTTTTTTTCATGTGATTTGAGATGTTAATATGGGTTGTCTTGTGCACAGGATTGTGGAAGCCTTCTCTCAGAAGGGGAAAATCAAGGCTGCTACCCATTAGACGGACACATCCTTTGCAAGTCATGCAACTCTGCACGAATCCAGGCTCTTACTGCGAAGTCCAGCACCGACCTGTGAATGAATCGCACTTCTACTTGAATGTTAGGAACGTCCTTAATGCTTTTCATTGCTCTCTCAAATACATCAGCAGCTGCCTCCATGGTCAGGTTCATTTAGGCATGATGTACAACCTCTCCTTTCACAGACCTATTGGAAAGGAGGTCTCACATTTCTAGCTACTCCCCTCACTTTTCATTCATTACATTACACTTTGCATTGTCAGCCATAAAGCTGAGTCTTGTATTTTATGTATGTTAATTCCTCATTATTGCTACTGATGCACTAGTATCTTAGCCCTATATATGAGTAAACCAAGAGGTGTTTGGATGCAGAGGGACTTCATCATCTTTAATAGTTGTTAGTATTGGAAGCCTTGTGGTTTTTTTCTGAACTATGCTAATATCAGGTTGCTGTAGAGAGGGAGGACATGTCTGTACAATGTATGCAGATCCCTATCACTTGGTTCATCTTTTTTTCTATGGCTTGGCTTCTCTATATAGCACACACTTTGGCTTCTGCTGGTGATGACGTTTTCTGTTAATGGATATATTAAATGTGTTTTATCAGTGGTACGTGGTTTTGGATCTGCAAGCATAAAAGCCTTACCCAGGTAATATAGAGTGCCACTCAATTTATTATATGCTGCAAAACTATTAGTGGTGTGACTGGGATCCAGGGATATGCAACTCGAACAGGGTGCCTTACAGTTATTTCCAGGTCACATTACTCAGGCTTTGTCCCAGGCAGGTGTGTTGTGGAAAGTTTAGAAGTATTGGCATGCTGTGCATTACTGAACCCATTAGTGTCTACTGGTGAACATTATGACATGATTGTAGTAGACCTTTCTCAATGCTCCCCTTTATTGCCTATAATACAGAACCACTTTGGCATTTCCAATGGGTTGTACATTGTCAGTTATTTTGAAAGCCTCCTTAAAAGGTGAACAAGTGCCTAAAGTCACTTTGCCTTATATTGTATTCCTTATACTGTAAGCTCAGACAAGTATGAGCTCTGAATCTAAAAGAAACTCTTACATTATGTTTCCAAATAAAATTATAATATATATATTTTTTGTATACAGTATCTTAGGTTTTATATAGAAGAAAAAGAATGGTTTGCCAGTATACTCAATGTGCCTTTTGTAGAGGAAAACTGCAATCTAGATTTCCTAAAGTATGGCCTATACGTGCAGCAGGAATGTCCCTTAATAGATTTTTTTTTTCTTTCTTTTGTGTGTGTGGGGGGGGGGATAGCTACATTTTGCACACTTGTCAATGTGTTTGTGTAATTCGTATAATTTGTCCCCCCTCCATCCAAGAGAGACCTAATATACAGATCAAGGCTTAAAAGCCGTACAATATGTAAACCAATCCAATGTACCAAGAGTTGCCATACTACACGTTGTACTGTAAGTATTGTGGGCTTTTCTTGTAAGTAACTAGCCAAGTGTTAATCTGTGATATTCCCTTTTTACTTCTCCATCTAGTTCATCTGTGTCCTATTATGTGTTTGTAAAGGTCCACACTGAAATTTTAGCACATTTTATGATACAGCCTGGACCTTATGTTATACATTATACGGTTCATCAAAAGGTAAAGAAAAATAACCTGTTTCTATTGAAGAAGTACTTAACCTTTTAGTAAGACATCAACTATTATGTGGTAACCTGGATTGAGTGTCATTTATATATACTAAGGGAAAAACGGTTCCTGAATGTAACTACTGCAAAAGGAAAGTCTCTAAGGTTTGCCCATACTGTCATAGTGTTTAATGGATGTCTTAATATGTATTAAAGGTAAACCTGTCAGTGGATTTATGCTACGCTAACCATGGGCAATATGCAAGACCAACAGACTACAGAGGGAATAGTTATAGCCAGATATGGGGAGAAGTGTCATTTGAAAGCTCCCCTCTGCCATCTCCCCATCCATACTAATGATACTGACAGGTCTCTGCCTATTTGGAATACCCCTTTGATATAGATCTCGTAGAATGCCCAGATCAACCAATACATTGTAGTCACTGTATCGCTGCTGAACAGGTACTATAACTTCTATCTGACTTTCTCCTGACAAGAAACGTTTACACCAATGTTTGAGCCATGTGCCAATATCTAGTACCTTAGAACTATATGTATTGTCATTTCTTGACATTGAACCATGTGATTGCTTCAGGTCTTGGCTCTCTAATCCCTGCTAAGTATGTGAGTGTATCTTTCCATTGTTGACTAGACAAATATTTGACACCATTTTATATGTACTGTGTGCAAATGCAGATTCTTGTGTAATGCTGTAAAACCAGTTTTTCTGTCATTTACTTTTTCCCTGGGACTACAGCAGTGCTATACTTTCTAACGTGTGTGAGAATTCTGTGTTACCTGAGGCGTTGTTTACTACTAGCTGTACAGTCAATGTGTAAGGCCTTATTCATACATTCAGTGTTTTGGTCAGTATTGTTTATCGGTGATTGTGTGCCGAAGCAGGATTGGGTAGAAAACACAGAACAGCTGCAAATCTTTTCTGTATACTTTACTACCGTGTAATCACTATTGCTAGTTTTGCCTTGCAGACATTGACCAAAAACACTGATGTGTGACTAAAGCTGTAGAAAGAAGCGTCTGCTGCTATTTTTACAAAAGCAGAATTTGTTTTAAACTGCCCCCATAGTGATGTATGAAAGCAATACATCAGGTTGTGTATTTATTGTCAACAGTAATGAATTGTGTCTTATATTGCTGAGATTACACTTTGCAATAGGGCGCCAGGGCAGTATTACATCAGCTCTACTCATGTTCATTAGACCAGGAGTGATCCGTGTATGCCCTCTGAATATGCAGTCACATCTGCCAAGACTTTACAGTTCTCTACACAATCAATCAAGGCAAGGCCGACATAGAAATAATGTACACCTGGTATCTGGAACCTACCCATGATAAGTTATCGCCATGTTTCCAGTACACAACCAGCAGTCAACACCTCCAGTACGCTTATAGCAGTCCAGGAAAGTGACACCAGGCATTCCAGCTATGTATTAGTACGTGTACCACATTTTTTTTTCCATGTTGTAATATTCCACATCATAACTTCACTTCCTTTGCTTTGGTACTGAGGATCACTATCAACACCCTCATTGTCTTTTCCAATGAACCTGTTGTGACTGTACATTGTTTACATTGCGTTCCATTGCCAGGTCTGTAATTTCACAATAATGTGAATTCACGTTCTCTAACAGGTTTCAGCAACCTTGGGTTTTCTAGTTGGTAGGACATACCAAGTCAGGCCTGCAAAAACTGGTCAGTCGTTGGTTGCCCCTTTTTGCTTTACCATAAAGCTGATAAGTCAGGAATATTTGCACATCACAGACCTTGTTGTAGCGTGAGGATTCCAAAGAAAATGCCCAACACCAAAGATAAAGGAACATTATGCTCTTGTGTTAGCCTTTTTGCCATAAATATTTTTCTATTGTGCATTTTGTGAAAGATGGGGGGCAAGGTCTGGCATTAATAAAGGAAGAATCAGGTATGTGACCGTTTTTTGTTATTGAACACTATCTAGCAACCAATATTAAAGATGACAGAATAGCAAATCTGAACTATGGTAAAGCAATCGTTGAAAATTGTGATTATAATCTTATTGTACCCTGTTCTGATTTTATAAGATTTTTTTACATAGAATGTTTTTCCTGATAATATCCACGCTTCACATTAAAATTTCTATTTGCATTAAAATAGGTTTGCGTCCATGAATGCTTTTGTGTTTGACTGAGTTTTACATTTGGGAGTTGTAAAGTCAAAGGCTTTACAATGATTTCTATGATCAAACATGATTTTGCTGAAAACCTCCATTTTCGGTACTTATAAATATAAGATGTCACTTCAATGATAAATGATGGTCCATGTGCAGACTTGCTGAAATATTGAGAACACATTTGTAGCTAATAACCTTTTAAACCCTTACTAATGCTAAAAGATAAAGCTGGATAACAAGATAATCCTTAAATTTCCCCACTGTGGGACTATTAACCGGTTAAGGACCAGGCCCAAAAGTATGTTAAAGACCAGGCCTCTTTTTTCAAAACTGACATGTGTCACTTTAAATGGCAATAACTTTGAGACGCTTTAACTTACACAAATGAATTTGAGATGGTTTTCTCGTAACACATTATACTTCATGTTAGTGGTAAACACTAATCAATATTTTTGCATTTATTTATAAAAAAACTAGGAAATTTGATGGAAATTTGAAAAAAATTGCAATTTTCAAAATGTGAAATTCTCTGCTTTTCAGGCGGATAGTCATACCATCCAAATACATGAATAAATATTATCTCCCATATCTCTGCTTTATATTGGCATCATCTTTTGATTGTATTTTAATTTATTTTGGACGTCACAAGGCTTACAAGTGTAACAGCAATTTTCCAGATTTACAAGAAAATTCTCCAAACCAATTTTTTAGGGACCACTTCAGTTCTGAAAGTAATTATAAAGGCCTGTATAATAGAAACCCCCATAAATTACCCCATTTTCAAAACTGCACCCCTCAAATTATTCAAAACAGCATTTGGGATGTTTGTTAACCCTTTAAGCATTTCATAAGAATAAAAATAATATGGCAGTGAAATTTAGACATTTCATTTTTTTTCACTAATACATTCATTTAGACCCAAAATTAACACATTCACAAAGGGTTGAAGGAGAAAATGCATCTGACAGTTTATTGTGCAATTTCTCCCGTGCACAGAAATACCCCACATGTGGGTGTAAACTGATTTTTGGGCACACGGCAGTGCATGGAAGGGAAGGAGTGACACTGGGTGTTTGAACAGCAGATTTTGCTGGAATAATTTTCAGCGCCATGCCTTATTTGCAGAGACCCTAGAGTACCAAAACAATGGAAACCCCCCAAAAGTGACCCCATTTTAGAATCCACACCCCTCACAGAATTCATCAAGGGGTATAGTCAGCATTTAGACCCTACAGTTGTTTCACAGATTTTACTAACATTGGGATGTGTAAATGAAAAATTACTAAAATGTCACTTTATCTCCAAAGTTTTCATTTTCACAAAGGGTTAAAGGAGTAAAAGCCCCCCACAGTTTGTTAAACAATTTCTCCTGAACACGGCAATACCCCATATGTGGCTATAATCTGCTGTATGGGAACATGGCGGGGCTCAGAATGGAAGGAGCGCTATTTGGCTTTTGGATGGCAGATTTTGCTGGAATAATTTTAGGTGCCATGTCGCATTAGCAGAGCCCCTAGAGTACCAATACAGTGGAAACCCCCTAAAAGTGACCCCATTTGGGAAACTATACCCCCCACAGAACATATTAAAGGGTAGAGTGAGCATTTTGACCCTACAGCTGTTTCACAGATTTTATTAACATTGGGCCATGAAAATGAAAAATTACTTTTTTTTCAACAAACTGTCAATTTAGCCCCAAATTTTTAATTTTCACAAGAGGATAAAGGAGAAAAAGCTCCATAAAGTTCGTTACACAAATTCTGCTGAACACAGAAATGCCCCATATGTGGTCATAATCTGCTGTATGGGAACATGGCGGGGCTCAGAATGGAAAGAGGGCTATTTGGCTTTTGGAGGGCAGATTTTGCTGGAATATTTTTCAGGTCCCATGTCGCATTTGCAGAGCCCCTAAAGTACCAATACAGTGGAAACCCCCTATAAGTGACCCCATTTTGGAAACTACACCCCTCATAGAATTTGTCTAGGGGTAGAGTGAGTATTTTGGCCTCACAGGTGTTTCACAGATTTTATTAACATTGGGACGTGAAAATGAAAAATTACTTTTTTTCCCAATAAATTGTCCATTTAGCGCCATAGTTTTAATTTTGCAAATAGTTTAAGAATTAAAAGCCCCCCACAGTTTGTTACACAATTTCTTCTGAACACGGCAATACCCCATATGTGGCCAAAATCTGCTGTATGGGTACATGCTGGGGCTCAGAATGGAAAGAGCGCTATTTGGATTTTGGAGGGCAGATGTTGCTGGAATAGTTTTCAGGTGCCATGTCGCATTTGCAGAGCCCCTAAAGTATCAATACAATGGAAACCCCTCAAAAGTGACCCCATTTTAGAAACTACACCTGTCAAGGAATGTATCAAGGGGTATTATCATTTTGAGCCTAAAATGCTTCCCAAAAATTAATGTACAAAATGAAAATTGAAATTTTTAAAAATATGCCATTTCGGTGCCCAATACGTTGCACCCACTTTGTGTTGTCAGAGACCTGCACTCCTAAAACTATTAAGTGGGCCATCCCGGGGGTCAAAAAATTATATATGTGGGTGTAAACTGCTGCTTGGGCACACAGCAGGGCTCAGAAGGGAAGGACCACTGTGCGTTTTAGCTTTTGGGATACAGATTTAGAGGGACCCTCTGGGCGCCATGATGTTTTTGCAGAGCCCTGGAGGTTCCAGTAAACTGGAATTCACCAAGAAGTGACCCCATTTTGTAGGGGCAATTTTAGGGTCTCTGCAAATGTGACGTGGTGTCCAAAAACGAAGAATCTAAATCTGCACTCCAAAAGCACATATTGCTCCTTCACATCTGCACCCTGCTGGGTACCCAAATAGCAGTGTATGCCCACATGTATGACACTGGTGTACCCCGGATAACGTACTTAATGCCATATGTGGGTAGAATCGGCTGTTTGGGCACAACCGGGGACAGAAGGGAAGGAGCGCTATTTTGGTTTTTGGAGCACAGTTTGGGTTTTTTTGCCACTTTTGCAAAGCCCCTGAATTGCCAATAAAGTGGAATCCGCAGACATGTCACCCTATTTTGGACACTACCCCACTGATGGGATTTATCAAGTGGTGTAGCGAGAATTTTTAACCCTTGAGTGTTGCATTTATTTAGTTTCCAGAAATGAAATCGCAACTGATAGAGAAGTTAAAAATGAAAATTTTACAGATTTGCCATTTCAGTGTGCAACATGTTGTGCCCGACTTATGTCAGCAGAGACACTCCAAAAACTGTTAAACGGGTATCCCAGGCACAACAGCTTTTAGAGCGTTCATCTCTGATACAAGTCGGGCACAATATATTAGGCACTGAAAGGACGTATTCCTGGAAAAATGGTCATTTTCACCTCTCACAATCCACTACAGTTATAGTTATATATATAAAGTTATAGCAACACTTGGGGGTTAAAAATGCTGTCTGTACCCCTGGATAAATCCTTCAGGGGTGTAGTTTCCAAAATAAGGTAATTTATCAGGGGATTCCAAATTACTGGCGTTTCAGCTCTACAAAAGTGTCATGGCATCCAAAAACCAAACCGTCTGTGCTCCAAAAACCAAATGACCCTTCTTCCCTTCTGTGTCCGGCTGTGCCCTAGTATCAGTTTATACCCACATATGACATTATGTCCGTTATCCGGGGGTACACCAGTGTCATACATGTGTCATACATGTGTCATAAACTGCAGTTTGGACGTACAGCAGGGTGCAGAAGGGAAGGAGCGCTATGCGGCTTTTGGAGCACAGATTCAGATGTTTGGTATCTGGACGCCATGTCATGTTTGTAGAGCCTGTAAGGTACCAGAAAAGTGGATTCCATGGGGTACCAGGAGTGACCCCATTTTGAAAACTGCACCCCTCAAAGAATTTATCAGGGGGTGTAGTGAGTATTAGTATCCCGGACGTGACTGCACAGCGGATGGCGAAGAGGGAATGTATAAGCTGTGCGGAGGACATTGCAAACACCAAATTCCCTACTATGTCCCCGTAGCTCCTATGATTGGGGGAGTCACTCTGGGGGTCACTTTAGGGGTCACTTCTGGTGTCTGTTCCCTCATAAGCTGTAAATCTGGGGTGTCCCCTGATATCCGCTCACACAGCTTATATATTCCCTACATGACGCACCCAGTTGTGTTCTAATAATTTGGCGATTTTTGAGGGTTTTTGTCTTCACATTGTGAGATGCTATATTTTCTTTATGTTTCTGGTGACGCGGCCATATAAGGGCTTATTCTTTGCGGGATGAGATGCATTTCGTAATGACACCATTTTTGGGTGTCTACATCTTATTGAATACATTTTATTAACCCTTTTTTGCTGGATTTAAAAAAAAAAAAATCAATCCTGGCATTGAGTTTTACTTTTTTAATTTTGCGCCATGCAGCGTACAGTATAAGTAACATGTTCCCTTTATTCTGCGGGTCGGTACGGTTACGGCGATACCTCATTTATAGTATTTTTTTATGTGTTACTAGTTCTGCAGAGGAAAAACACATTTGGGGACATAAATCAATGTTTTTTGCATCGCATCTTCTAAGAGGCGTAACATTTTTATTTTTCGGTTGACAGAGTTGGTTGAGGGCTTATTTTTTGCGGGACAACCTGCGCTTTTTATTGGTACTGTTGTCGGATGCATATGACTTTTTGATCACTTTTTATAGCATATTTTGTATGGTGAGATGGCGAAAAATCATTACTTCCGGCGAGTTTTTTCCGTTTTTTTTTTCAGGCGTTCGCCGTGTACATTAAATATTATTTCAGTTTTATTGTACAGATTGTTACGGACGCGACAATACCAAATATGCATTGTTTTTATTACTTTTTAGTTCTTTTTTTATATAATTCATTTTCTATTGAGAAAAAGGGATTTTTGGGCTTTATAACTTTATTAATTTTTTTCATACACTTCATTTTATTTTTTTTACATTTTTTTTTTACTTTTTCATGTGTCCATTTAGGACACTTCAATCAGCAATACTTTGCTGATCTAGAATGCCATGTGAGACACAGCCTGCAGGTGTCCCACATGGCATTCCGTAGCAGGATGTCAGGCTGTGTAGACGCACAGCCTGACATCAGAAGGTCCTGGCAGGATCACCAGGTATGTGGGGGCTTCGGGCAGTCTGGGGTCACTGGCCAGACCCCAGACTACCTTTTACTGCTATCGGCACCCTCCGATCTCGCCGCGGGGGGTGCCGATCTGATTCAATTGTCGGCGGATGCCTTTCGATCGCGCCGTGATGTTTCACGGCGCGATCGAAAGGGTTAAAACGTCCAGTCGGACTCAGTTCCGACTGGACGTTATTGAGGAAGGGGTTAGGTGTTAGTAACACCTAACCCCCGTCCTCCCCGCACCCATCCCCCCGCGAAATAGGTACCTAAAGACAGGACGTATTTTTACAATAGTCCGGTCTTTAGGTACCTGGACCGCAGGCCGTAATTTTACGTACGGCAGTCCTTAACCGGTTAAACAGTTTAGAAAGTAACCCAAAAAAGTTCTATTCATACTAAAGCCTTGGATTTAGTTTACAGTGGTACCATGATGGTTATACAGGATCTGTTCTGAGATTTTGGGGAATCCCAGGAGATTCCATGACTTTAATTGGATCTTTCAGGGTTACATTGGTTTTGAAAACAAAAATATTGGTGTGAACCCCTTAATCCCATGAATACAATGTGTCTACATGCATGGAGTGATCACTATACAGATGTGTCCATCCTCATCAGCTCTGATTTCTTAAGAAACCAATTCAATACAATATTGTGCAAAGTTAGCAAGACCCTTGTTCACGACACAATGACTGGGTGACCCCACATAGACGTATATAGGATTGATAGCATATCACTTTGTAATATCATATCACAAAAGGCTGTTCATCTCATAATTTGTATATCTAGACCTTTCCAAGGGCTCATCTGTATATACCTGGAGTACTTAACTAAATAGAGCTGTCAAAGGGTTATAAGTGAAGGTTATAGATATTGGAGGCAGCAGAGGGTGATGCACAAATCCTGTTTATGGGAAATATCAAACTTTTTTCTTTCACTGGCAAAGACAGCTTGAGCAGAGGTGGTAGCACAATAGCACCATATTCTACTCTGCACATGGGCAGTATGACCGTAATACTCAGCCATGTTCTCCATGTGTTTGTCCCATTTCTTGAGTGATCAAAATCCTAGAACTTTCATTTGTACAGAATATGTTGGGGCTATACAAATAAAAGGGTTATTGTTGTTTACTTACCTGCCTCCTCTATGCTATATATTACACTTCGCCCCAGCTCTTATCCCCTCCTAAACACTAAACCTGGTGTTTGTTGGTTGAATGACATACAATAGGAGACTGGATGGCATAAAGTCTCTGCATCTCTTACATTGATTTCCATAGCAACCAGCATATGTCATCATATAGGATGTGTTAATTTCAGTATCTCTTACAATACCATAAAAGGATCTTGACACTAGATTCTGTTTCTACTACAATTCTTTAATATTGTGTAGATTTGCATAGACATGTCTAAATATATCACTAACCTCACAATACGATTTAGTAGGAAATTTTTACCTTAGCGTATTATTGTCCTGATGTTTGTGTGCCCCATCAAACTGCTTATAAGCGAATACCAATGGCATGTCAACAAACCGGCATTATTCTAAGAGAGGTTTCTGCACGTGCAGCCCTGATGTAGAGACAATAAGGACTGTTGTGCAAATAGAAACTTATTTACTAAAGGTTACACAAAATATTACACAATGTCAGTATAATAGACTCTTTAAGACATACCTGCATTTCTAAAACAACTTATCAGAAATGAATAGTCCAGGTGAATATAAGAAGTCTATGGAGGAGACTGTTAGTTGATGTATTACGTCATACTGTACAATATTAGAGCCTTATCTTGAAGATACAGAAGTGTTAGAATAACTTCAGCTGTTTAGCTCTGCTACAGTGTGAGTGTGAGCGCTCTTCTATGTGTTGTCCATTAGTCTTCTCCTCCCCTCTCTTTAGACTTCCACAAAAAAGTAACTCAGCCTGATAAGTGGAGAAGGAAACAGATTTCTTTAATACGATATATTACAAAGTTTGTTATATCCAAATGCACTATTATACTTTATGAAAAGTTGTTTTCAAATTGGAGATACGCTTTGTGTTACCTTAGGGAGCGTTCACACTACCGTCGGTGTCCGACAGGTTAGTGTCCGCTCAAAATCTGGAGCGGACACTAGCTGTGTCCGTGACACCTGTCATTCACTTGAATGGGCATCGGGTGCGTTCTTTTGCACTCCGTGCCCGTCCTTCCCTGTCCGCAAGTGAAGATGTCCGACTTCTCTGCATGCAGGGTTTTTCTATCCGCTTGAGAAGTCGGACATCTTCACTTGCGGACATGGAAGGACGGGCACGGAGTGCAAAAGAACGCACCCGATGCCCATTCAAGTGAATGACAGGTGTCACGGACACAGCTAGTGTCCGCTCCTAATGTCCGTGCCAGATTTTGAGCGGACACTACCTGTCAGACACCGACAGTAGTGTGAACGCCTCCTTACTGAACGTAAACCACTATAGGTTTCTATGGTCTGATTTCTGTCCAGTTGAACCACATAAAATCCATCTGAAAGTGGCCATAACATTTTTTTGTCAAACTATGAGTAGTGTAATGTTACTGAATAACTTACTGACAGCTTTATGGTCTAGTTATATGCTTCCCTCCAGAGCCTCCTCTAATGAAAGTGTGCTAGCACTCCGCCATTATTTACACTAAACACTGGGGTACATACTTTCCTCCTCATTTCAAAACGTCATATATACTTCCTTTCCAATTCTTTTAGCCTTGTCTAACAAGTGAGTGGGACTTATAGACAAAGGTGCAAGACTTAAAATACAACATTGTGTGGTGACATTTTATGACTTTTGTTATAAACTTAAACTTTTGCATTTGAAAGGTTGATATCTGTGCAGTAATTGACATACAGCCGTTAAAACCTATAGCAGCAGTCACTTTGAGCTGTTGCATTTTTACACAGAATGTGGATAGAACTTATAGAAATCCCATCCATTATGCTGCAGCTGTAAATCACTGCGGGTTAGCTGCTGGCATATTTGTGGACGTAGCTTAGGGTGATTTTGTTCAGTGTGTCCCAGGTCTAAAAGTGTTTTGTTAACAAGGAAGATGACGGAATAAGTCCTTCATACAAGCGATAGGCAGGGGGGGGGGGGGGGGCGGAGAGGTTGACTGGTTTTGATAGCCATTCTTATGGATAGGTGATCAATATCGTGAAGCCAAAAAACCCTTTAACAATTTAAGGCCCCATTCACACGGGGCTAGGGACCGCATATTTTGGTCCTGATTTAGACGCATGAAGCCACATCGGAATAGGACCAAAATGCGACTGTCTCGGCTTCCCGCTCTGAAGTAGGCCCAAATGAATGGGCCTAGTCTGGAGGGTGCTGAATCGGCCGCGGAATCCGCCTGAAGAAAGGGCAGCTTACTACTTTTTTCTGCTAGTGGGAACAAACCGCTAACGGAAAAAAGAACACTAGCGGCCTGCATAGACCTCTGTTGTGAGGGGGTGGATTTTGAGGAAGATTCAGTGCCAAAATCTGCCCCCTCTTGCCCCATGTGAATGAGCCCTTAGGCTATTTTTATTTTTTCTAAGCTCTTGGTATACAGTGTAGTCTGTGAGTATATATAGATTGCTACCAAGCCAAGTTATCAAAAGAAGAATGTTATTACACGGAAAGCTTGGGAAATTGCTTCCTAATTAGTTTGCCGCACCAGCGTCTATGCAACTAGCAGTGCTTTAATATTGGCTACAGTCCTGTTGTACTCCCCATAGTGAAATCTAGTTAATCAGAAATTATTATATGAAGTGCATATTTGGAGCTCTTAGCAATGAGGGAACAGGTTGTTCTTACAGCATTTTAATATCCTAACACATCATTTGTTAAAAAAAAAATGTGCAGATAGTACATGACCACACAAGAGCCATTTATCAATGAGTTAAAGTAAAAAAATTGGAATAAGATGCTGTAGGTGATTTGTGGCATATTTGTGACAACCCAGAACTGCAAACAATACCTGAGACACTTATTCACATTCATGTTTCAAGTAATGGGGGTGATGGGAGATATGTTTTTTTGTAATTACAATTTATCGGGCATGGTGCATGGCTTGTACCTAAGAAGAAATTCTTAAGTATTTGGTATAATTCTCAACATTCCTATAAGATATATCTCAGAAACCGAAATTATTTACATCTCAAGCATTTATGGTATGTCCACAAGATATAAATATCTGCTGGGTCGGGGTTTAACATCCTGAGAATTGGGGTCTGTTACATCGGTTTCATTGTAGAGGTGGCCTATGGGTATTACTGAAAAAGTGAAATAAGTGGCCCTCAGCTCTTTTCACTACTCCCATACACACAGTATGCAACACTTCATTACAGCTGATGCATGCAAGGACAATCTTATTGGCCATAAATGGCATATCCTTTGGTTGTATCAGTTCAAAAAAAGTTACTGTCTTCTCCAAACTGCCTTTGCAAGCCTCACAGACCATATACTGTATGCTATGATATAAATTCTGAGAAAAGAATATGCAAATAAGTTCTCCTTGATAGAAAAAGGAAAAGACTGCACCCCCACCCACACCAAAGGTGGTCTATACCTCTCAGCTAGCCATCCAGTACCCTGCTTTATACTCTGAAAAAGTGTTGTTTTGCTGTAATCTCAAAATGTGGCCCAATAGTTCTTAAACTTCTTGAGCCATTCTTTTCAGTGGATATGCTATAAATGCTTGAGATTTGATTAAACAAATCACTGTTTTTTGTTTTCTTGTAGTGAACATGCCCCCAGCAACACAATTGAGACACTTTTCCATAACCTATATGAGACCAGTTGTAGGATGAATACCTCCCTGTGCAGGACTTCTTAGGACCTTAGCAATGCAGTCATACAGTGCCTAAATACCATTGCTTTACCACTGTAAATAAAACTGCTATATAGTACTGTACACTACAACAGTGTCATAAAGTGCCTAATTACTAGCTTTTCTCAAGCCTTCTATGCAGTCCTTCATCTATATTGTTGTGATGAGTTTCTCCGTCTCCGTTACTCACATATTTCAACATCCCGGGAGTTTGGCGACCATCTCGCAAAAGATGGGCATAGCTTTTTATTGTTTACATTAGTAGCCCCTTACCATTCGTTTCTGAACTGTCATATAACTGACCCTGCAGTGAATTATATAAATATCTGCCTCTCTTGACATTCTTGGTGCCTGTACGGACATACTGTATGATGTATCAGTTTTGTGTAGTTTTGACAAATCCAGTTAGGAGAGAGCGGGAACTGTCTGCTGGTCTGATCTGCACAATTGACTGTGACCCAGTAAAGCAGTTTCATTGCACAATTGTTCTGTCTGATCAAGGACCTAGAAAAAGCAGCACTGGCCTTGAGCTGAATTCACACATCCATAATAGATTTCTATGGCAATACTGCTTTGGGTCATTAGAGATGGGAAGAGATTTAATATGTATCTGATCTGTATAATGATCAGGTACATAACGTATTATGTTCATGTGAATTGTCTTTTTTGATCTATGTATGAGCCACCTAATTCAGATTTAGCAGACTTAGCAGTGAAATGGAGCATCAGGACCAATGACGTACACCTTACATGACCAAGGTGGTTTCCCAATCAAATTACCGGTCACGGGCATAAAATATTATAGTATGCTTCTATGCAACTCTGAGCTGTGATTCACAGTACACATTTTCCAGTCTATGACTTTATTTCTACTACTGACGTAAGAAAGATCTGCAGAATCCATATTTCCAGCATGAGAAGTGCAGCAATTATTTGTAGCCTAAGCCTTCCCTCTCAGATCTGTGGCAGAGCTGTACTCTAAGTGTTAGGTTTACAAAGAAAGGAAAACATTAGCGTCCATAGGGAAAATAAATATTCCAGTAAAGTCAAATCATGGGGAAGTGATTAAGCAATGATCACACAGCTAACCAGGAGTGCAGAGCTGGATGTCTCCCAGAGACCACAAGAACGTATTCTAATGTGTGTGGCCTGCATTTCTTCTCGTGCTCACAGCCAATGCTCGATTTCATCCGCACACTTTCTAGGCATTTAAAAAAAAAACTTTTTTTTTATTGAAGAAAAATAATATAATGCATAGTAGAGGAACCTAAAAGATATATCTTCTGAGGCTTTTAAGAGTGGTATCCAGAAGATAGGTCCTCAATTTCTGATCAGTGGGGTTTCTGCTCACAGCAATAGTGCCATTTCCATGAGTGCGGCTTGTGCTTCATAGGCTAGTGATGTCATATGGTCCATATGTGGCTCAGTCCTATTCCAGTGAATGGAGTAAGCTGTGATACCAAGCATAACCCCTATTCAATGTACAACAGTGTGCCTCAGTGAAGAGTCCACAGCATGCATCTAAACTCTGCAGTCTCTTGAAATAGCTGATTGGTGGGGGTCCTGGGCACTAATCTGAAAAATGCCCTAGTTTAAAGATTGGTTGCCAATATCAAAGTCCTGGAATATCCCTTTAATAAAGGGGCTGACATTCCCTGTCTATTAAAATACATCTCCATCGCAATGTATGCAAAAAATCTAGATAAGTATAGGAATGAGCATCACCCTGTCAAGAACTAACCTTGTCAATAAAACATGGCTGCTTTCTTCCAAAAGCAGAGCCATGCCTTTTCAGTGGATATATGCACTATTGTACATAGGCAGTGCATTCATTTGAATAAAACCAAGTTGCCATACCTACCAAGTATAATGTTAGGAATCTCTATCCGCCTGCTGCACCTGACATTACCATATCAACCTGGGAAGTCTCTGCAGTTTCAGAGACTTTCTTGCTTGGTCAAAGTAGCAGTTGAAGCGGCCTATGTAAGACCCTGCCCTCCGGAGACAAGTGTCACCTTATTTAGTTTGCTTCCTAGTTTGGCTCACAGAAGTTTCCTACTTTTAGAGGGCTGTCTCTATTGCTATTGCCTTTATTGTGGCCTTGCATAATACCATGACATATAATCTATGAATGTGATACGGTTTCTGAAAACATTACCACTTTCATAGAAAAAAGGTATCTATCATTTATGATATCAGTTTGGTCCATCAACATTAGCATAGATTCCAGTTCTTTATTCTGTGACTAAGTGAAGGCAACTGGTTGATTCTTGTATCAGAATGGCTGTGCAGCATTGTAATGGACTCATATCAATGTTACACTGGGCTAAGGCACTGTGGGGCCTACAATAAGGGCAGGGACAAAGCTGTGAAATGGGAGTGTTTAACTGTGTGTGTGTCTTCATTCCTATGCCATGGCTCAGACCTACCATTATAATAAAGTGACCAACCTGCTCCTGTCTATACTGCCCACCCACAGTCTTCTATATCTTCATCCACTAAACAAATCGGCCACGGGAATCATTTCTAGTCCTGCGACTAGTGCAAAACGCAGCAGTCCCTTCCTCAAAGCTATGCCAGTACAGAGCATTCCGAATATTACCAGCCATTTTCTGAAGGGATTATTGAAAGCCATTGTACCACATGAGAATTATGACATAATGGAATTAGGAGCATTAGCTCATTTAGTAATAAAATCAACTTATGCTGGGGCTAAGTAGTGATATTGTTGGCCATGCTACATTAAGATGCAGTCACCTAATGTTATGGTCAATGGTATGTATTGCATTATGTCCATGCTCATTCTTATTATTATGGCCACTCTTATGGCCCAATGATATGTATAACGACTGGTCATTTAAACGAGTAGTTTAACATTGTGACTAGATAATTGAATTGTGTCCAGAGGAAGCTCATGACAACGTATTGGTAGGTATTGTATATTGTAGCGTGTTATACATGTAGCACAGATGGTAAATGTAGTGTAAAATATAGTTTAGTACATCTACTGAAAATAGTGAAAATTAGCAGACAGAATGGGTGGGGCACGGTGGCATAGACTGATGTAGTAGAATAACTTCATTCCGATTCCGTCCTGGTATTTTGGGGGCTCTACAATCTATTTACATTATGACTGTGCCATTTGACTCCTAGAATATGATTGACAGAGAATACGTTCCATTGCACAGCAGTTGAGTTACAGGTACTGTCATGTCATGTGCCCCATTATATGTAATTCCATATGCCACTGCTCTCTACTGTGTATAGTAGTGCAGGTATGGCATACAACACGAGGGCGCACGTTTAAGCATAACCTTCTTTCGACAAAATGGAGAGATGTCATTGCTGTATTATATACAGTAGATTGTGCCAATGTAAGTCTTGGAAATGTGAATTTACTTTCATGGAGATACAGTGTAAAACCAAGGATCATACAATAGTATTAGTGTCACTGGCCTTTACCTTTTTAGACGTTAAATTCTTATTCCTAGTATGCTCTGCCATCTGCTGGGAAATTGTGTTGGGGGTTGTAGTTACAGCAAATATGCTTAAGGGCAGGACTACACAAGTCGAGGCTGCAGCGTCTCAACAGGTTGCATATAAGATCACATTGAATTTGTCACGAGGACCCTATTTTTCTTCTTATGGATGCATTCCATTATCAACATTCCTTTGCTTGAGGCAATACGAGAACACTCGCTTTACAGACAGAATCTTCATTGAAATGGTAATGAAAGTAAAGGCGCTTTAATGTCACATGACACATCTTATTGAGACAATATCACCAGTTTACTCCATTGGTAGGAGACCTGGAACTGCATCGTTCTGGGATACCATGTTAACTACCCATTAACCTAGAGCTGTGACATGATGTGCCACAACAGTGTGGGCGCTCTGGAATACCAGAGTCTGTTCTGTCTCCTAGATGTGACACTAAGAATGCATACTACATCATAGCAAATGCCATTATTATATGTGAGTCCTTTGAATCTTGCAGTCTGGTGTACTCCAGGGAGCAGTCCTGTAATGAAGGTTCCCTGGCTGAGCAGACATATGTGTCATCTACACAGCTGACAACATGAATGTTGTTATGTGCAGCTCACATTGTACAATGTAATTCTGCTTAAATGAGAAATGGAAAAAAACAAGTCTGCTAGACAGCTCCCATGAAGGCCACTCTGCGCTGTTTTCCATGCTTTCAAATGAATCATTTCTACATCTGACCCAATTCAAGCAGCTGCCAAAGGAAAGTTTTCACATTGTTCATGGGTTTACTTAAATTTACTGAGAATTTCTTGCCAAAGAAAATCAACAAGGCGACTTCCAAAGACAGCAGATGCCTTAAGTTTTTTGTTTGTTTGTTTGTTTTTTTTAAAGTCTGCCTGCCATGTAAACCTACAGGGGAAAGTAGAAAAACAGCAACAACCTTTCCTGGGCTGTAGCCATTATCATGTAATACACTGTTCTATGATAGGGGCATTATAACCACTTCAGGGAAGTAATAAGCCCACCCTTCATAGAACCATTGACACCAGCCAGAACAGGCTTACTGCATTGTGTAGGCGACACAAATGCTAACTTTAGCTTTCACCTCCTCTACCAAATCTAACAGCTTGAGTGGTGCTGCTCCACTGATTCTGGCACGGTTGGATTTTTTCTCTAGCCCCCACCAATCGTGAGCAATCAGTGCGGTTAGTTTTGGTGCCTGATGTGCTATTTAATCTCTGTACTGTCAGGAGGGCGGTGTCGGGGGGGGGGGGGGTTGCTCAGCTCTGACACCTCTTATCATACCAGAAATGTTTCTGGTTTCATAATAAAGATGAGACTCTGTTTTCTTATGATGCCAAAATTTATTGCTACATATAACATAACATTCTCAAATGTGTTTTTTTAGTTAGTGATATCTAACTAAGCTAATGTTAAGCTGACAATCTCATCTTTCTTATGATACCAGATAAATTTTTCTAGGTGGTATAAAACCGGAGATATAGCTATTTGAAATGCCCATCTGGTAAATGCTTCAGCTCTGCATATATACAATATAACTGTGTATGGACCTTCCCTAGCAACTTCTCAGTTAGAGGGTCACTAAGGAGAATACTCCAACCTGTTTTATAATAAAAAGGAATTTAGATAAGATAATAAAGCATGTTAAAAAAAAAAAAAAAAAGTGGTCACCAAACACCCCCAGCGCAATAGCAGGAAAAAAAAATGAGTTGCACTTTAAATAGCACATCAGGTACCAAAACTAACTGTACTTTTTGCTCAGGAACTGTGGGGGCTAGAGAGTAAATTCCAACTGCACTGAATTTGATGAAACAGTGCCTATTAGCAGACGCTAAGAGCTTGAATTGGTGGAGGTGGTGACAGTTCTTTAATTTCACCACTCAAATATGCTAATTAGACACTACTGCCAGATGGGTGGTCCTAAACTGGACCAATCTGGGGCTGCCCACCTGAAACTAACTGCTGCAAATTGTTCACGAATGGTGGGTGCTTGAAAAAATTTCAACTGTTCAGAATCAGAGGAGGGGTGCCTATTAAAGGATGCAAAGAGCTGGAGGTGGTGAAAGGTCCTCTTTAATAGGAATCAGTAATGGCTTTGAGATGCTCTGTTCTTTCACTTCATCACCCTCCTCTTTCAGTCCCATCAGATTAGCAGTTTACTAACTTACACAGTTTCACCGCATTAGTTTTCAGCTGGTTGGCCGTGATCCACCTAGTTCTTTGGAAACTTGGTAGAAACATTTTGTAGAATTTTTTTCATGTACGTTTGTTTCTCCTTTCAATAGGATTGGATTATAACTTGGATCCCGAGGTTAAGGCTTCTCAATTTCTCTTGATTTGGGTTCCATTTTAATGTCTTTGGACATTGTGTTGTAGAAATATTTCCATACAAAGAAAGCAATGGGTCGGATTTACTACTGCTGTTAGACTAGTTAGTTAGACAAAGTTAGACTAGACTGACTAAAATATGCCAGCTTTTTCATACAGAATTAGACTAAACTGACAGACTTATTCAAGTGTCTAACATCTAGTCTAGCACACTTTGCTTAGTAAATGTCTCCCAAATTCTATTGTATATAAGCAATATAGATCTGCACTTTGGCTCTAGTTTTACTTTATTCATCTTGAACCCTCTATATGAAGAGTTGCAATGATTTTATGTTACAATAAATAATATTTGTACATGGTCCATTTCAGAGCTACCTGTTTTTGCTATCCAAATGATGAGTGAACCAGTGGCAGATCTCATACCATAAATCCACATAGTTGTTCCAGGATCACACACTGAATTTGTATGATGTAGCCCCGAGGGCTATAATAGTCTAAGCTCTGTAGACACTACTGTATGTCTATATACCCTACAACTGGATGTCTCATCTCAAAGATGCTGTCTGCTGCAAAGGAAGAATCTTGAGAAGACCTCAGTCATGTCTTAGAAAGAATACTAGGATACTAGCACTTGGCTTATCCAACACTGGACTATAACAGTAATCATAATAATATAGTGGCAAAAACACGATATCTCTATGCAGAGTATAAAGACACTAACATCTGACTATGTTGTTTACATAGAAGGCATATTATAAACCCAGATTGAGATCTGTGGATTAATAATGATTATTGACTGATATATGAACTGCTAGTCTGCCCAATCCAAACATATTGTTTTAAGCTGATCTCACAGATGCGGGGTTTTTGTGTAGTGACAATGTAGTTTTGTGCACATTATTGATGCTGCACTTACTTACAGCAAACCTTGATGTAGGGGATTTGTATGGAATATGTTAATGGTTAGAATGTAGTGTTTTCCAATTACTGATAATTTATTTAGCCTTTGAGGGGTTGAATGCAGACATCGAGCTGAACTATCCAAGTGTCCCCAGAGAGCAGACAACAAACTGTTTCCTACTTTCGTAATAATTATAGATATTTAATCCAGGGAAACAGTTTATGTAATTCCCATACTGTGGAGTTATCTGAGCCAAATAACAGACGTGTCAGTTATTTATGCTACATGTTTATATTATATTGTATATCTACTGAATAGCTATGCTTTCTATCAAGCCATGCCTTTTGTAAGGGAACCTGTCATGGTGATTTGGAACAATAAAGAGATCCTATCATTAAAACTCAATTTTTTCTGCCTACCACGTAGGAATAGCCTTAAGAAAGGTTATTCTTCTCCTACCTTTAGATGTCTTCTTCGCACCGCCATTCGGTATATAATCCGGTTTTCATCGCTATGCTAATGAGTTCTCTCACAGCACTGGGGGCAGACCCCAGCACTCAAACAGCACTGGGGGGCATCCCCAATCCTGAGAGCGAACTCTCCAGCGCCACCTCCATCTTCTTCAGGAACATTCTCTTCCCGCGTCGTCTTCCGAGTGTGGCTTCAAACTTCTAGACCTAGGGCAAAGCCAACTGTGCGTGCCTGCCGGCCACAAGAAAATGGCCGCTTACACAGTATTGTAAGTGGCCATCTTCTTGTGGCCGGCAGGCATGCGCGGTCGGCTGCCCGAGGCCTAGAAGTTTGAAGCCACTGCCGGAAGAAGACCTGTTCCTGAAAAAGATGGAGGCGGTGCTGGAGAGTTCTCTCGCAGCATTGGGGACGCCCCCAGTGCTGTGAGAGAACTCATTTGCCTACCGACGAAAACCGGATTATATACCGAGCGGAGGCGAATAGCCTTTCTTAAGGTTATTCTGACGTGATAGACAGAAAAATTGAGTTTTAATGATAGGATCCCTTTAAACCATCCAAACTTCTATGTGGACCAGGAGTTCAGTGTAACAAATTGCCCTGTTATAAAGCCATCTGTGCTTGCATTAAAAAAAAAAAAAAAACTCTTTATACTCATCCCATGTCTGTTCTCCTCATGCCTGCGAAGTTCTTTTGCAAAGCCAGAGATAATTCAACTTCAATGCACTGGGCTTCGGGTGCATGCGCAGTCAATATAGGGTGTATGTTCCCAGCTTAACGGAAGAACTATACAAGTCCTGGGAGCACCAGATATGAGACCAATGCTACTCATCAGACTCTTATTTAGATAAATTTAAGATTTTTAGGTTTTGGTTTTTTTTAATGCAGACACCAATGGCTTTACCACGGGGCAATTTGAGACACCAAATCCCTATTCCATAAGGACCTGTGGGTGGTTTAGTGTCCCAAATTGACCTGACAGGTTACTTTTAAGGTTAATAAAAATATTATTAAAGTTTTATATTGGCAATAGGCAAGATGTTCTCCTGATCTTGGAAAGTTTGTAAAGTAACATGGTATTATATTTTAGTGAACAAGCCACAGCTAAACTATAAATGTTACATCTGGACTATAGATAGCCTTAAAATATAAGTGCTTTTATCCTGTATATTGTTATGTGTCTTTGTGACTTGTGTCTGAGGCAGTGTATTTCAGTCTTGGGTTTATTATAGGTTGTAACCTAGATTCTGCCAAAGTGAGAATGTAATTGAAATGAACCAAAGAAAAAGAACAAAAGAATGGTGTCCAAGTGTTGTTCCTGCTAGGGTCTGACATCACTTTGCTCCCTAACCTGCGCCTCCTGCTGTCACCGCTGCTCTCCTGAATACACAGATTTTGTAGGATTTTCATGGTCGTCTCATCCCCTTCAATACAACAGATAAATTCTTTATTCTGCTGGAACTATATTGGTGACTGTCAAGAATTATTAAAGGGAATGTGTCAGGTGGTTTTTGCACCATAAACCAGCCCCATCAAGTGCCAATGGGGCCATAGTGTAAGGCAAGTAGCAGGCTGATGCTGAAAAAAGAGAGGCAGGTAATATTTCCATTTATCTGTATAGTGGCCCCCAGGATTAACTCCACTGCTGGACCTTAGGCACCACAGTCCGACAATGTAAGGAGCAGAATAGCATTGTTATTTTACTTGCGGTCTATGTATTCCTTAGCCACAAAACAGGGGATCCAATCTCTGGCACAATCTCTTTAAGTTACGGTAGTAGCTCCTTCCAGAAACAGTTGTTTAATAACACAGGGATGATTGTATTTTCAGAGACAGTACAGAGCAGAAGCTATTATACATCATCGCTCTCATCACATACCTACGCAACAGGAAAAGTAGTCTGCGCTGTGGGATAGCATGTTCCTTTCTCTCTTTAGTGGCCAACTGTATCTCCAGATCATTGTTTTATAGCACCAGAGATACAGTCTTATCCAAATAATGTGCAGCTTGCAAAGAGATATTTCTCATTCTCATTCATCTGGAGCTATACTGGTCAGGAATGACCGATTAAAGGAGTTTATGGGATTTTTCTTTGATGACCTATCCTTTAGCTAGGCCATCAATATCTGATGGATGTGAGGTCCACATCTGACACCTGAACTATTCAGGATTGTTATCTGTCCCGGTACTATATACTGTACAGACCTGGAAACAGAGTCTCCATATGCTGTATAGTGGTTGTACAACACTAGTGCTTTTCAGCATCCATCCAAGTGGATACAATGTACAAAGCCATCTCCGTACACTATACATTACCGGGTATGGTAACAGATGATTGGTGGAGAGCCAGGTGTTAGCCCCCCATGATCAGATATTGATGACCTATCTGATGGATAGGCCATCATAACAAAAAGCCTGAAAACTTCCATTAACCAAACTACTACTCAGTGAACTAGAAAGTTCACTATGAACTAGACGGCTACTGTGTATTAACAGTCAATGGGGAATGGTGGGGCGTGGCTTACCTGTTGAGGCGACCAGACGTGCTCTTGCTTAGCTCCGCCATCCTTGGTGTGAAATCTTCCTCCATCGGCCTCATCACAGCCACTATTCTTTAGACCTTGCTCCAAGGGACTTCCCCCAGTCTCAGTGATCTTATTTGGGAGCTTTTAGGTGGAAATAGGAGTGTTCGTTTAACCTTAGGACTTGCGGCCTACTCCGCCGACTGAACCCGCCCACCATCTTGCGGCCTTCACCAGCCGGCTACATGTATTACTCAGACTCTGCGTCTCGCTGTGGACACTGCCGGCTTCTCCACTCCACACTACGTCGGACCTCACAGCCCATCCTGACCTGTCTCCCCGCCGCAGTAACACGCTCCCAGAGGGGCCGCCCTGCCTTAGACACAGGAAGCACCAGACGCCGGCAGGAGCCGTGCGTCGCCGCACGCTCCAGAGACTATCAAGGGACTTTTTGAAGACAAGGAAAGAGCCGACAGCCTGCAGCCCACTCGCAATCGCAGCTCCCTGGGAGGCGACAACTGTCCTGAGCCGACCACCGCTAACGCCAGCTAAGTACCTTGTTCTCCATCATTGTTTTCCCCCTTTGAGTACTGGCTCCGCCCTTCTTCTTCCTACCCTACATCAACAGAAGTGACCCGCGGCACACTGTTCCTAGGCAGTAGAGTGTAGAGCCTTTACACAACGACCAGGGAGGCTCCTCTTACTGCCTGGGTCCCCCCCCCTCCCTCCCAGCACCTTGCCTCTTCCTCACCCTATCTCCACTAGTGACTGCACTTTGTCCTAGACTGCCTGCTGTTAAGAAGTGCAAGTCCTTTCATGCTCCAGCAACAACCATCGCCATCACCATAGCCTTGCACATATTTGCCGCATTAGATAGTAACCGCCCAGATTAAACAGCGGTCACCAGGCAAACATTGGAGTGCTGAGCCTCTACACATAGAACAGGGAGGCTCCTCCAACTGAACAGTCTCCTTCCCTACCCACTTCCTACCCTATCCTTCCCTATGCTGTTTTTGCCTTGGATATATCCGCTGACGCGACAGCCGTGTCTGGACTCTACTCGTTAACACTTTTCTTCTTGAGACTCTAATCCTACGTATTATGATTGCTTGAAGCCCCTACTTGGACGCTGTCCCACGCCCTTCAAGCCAACACACACAGATATGGTCAGGACAGGGAGAGATAGAACCCCGAATTTTAAGTCGCAACACAAACACACTCAGGCCGATATGCAGAAATTTTTGAAAAAGCAGAGTTCGCAAAATTCGCAACGCTCGACCTCAGCCCACAAGCACCAGGCTGAGGATTGTGGCTCCCTGGAAGCGTGTGCCCCTGACTCTGATGAGGAAATCTCTAACATGGACTCTGACTCTACCGTTATTACTCAAGGCTTCCTGAAAGAGGCCCTATCCAAAGCTCTCCTGCCGCTCATAACTGAAATATCTGAGCTCCAGACATGAAGGCTCTGGGCAAAAGAGTGGATACATTGGAGTCTAAACAAGCGAAAGCCCAAAAAGTCACTTCCACACTAGTTGGCAAAGTCGACTCCCACTCGGAACACTTTAATAAGACGTATCTTCTGCTCGAAGATCTGGAAAACAGGAACAGGCCGAAACGTACGTATACGTGGGCTGCCCGAGAAGTACCCATCTGAGCAATTACCAGAGATCTCTTGTACAGTCTTCAAGTTGCTAATTGGTGAGGAGGAGGCTAAGAGGGTACAGATTGAAAGAGTACATAGGGCGGTCAGACCGAAACCTGGTGATAATGATCCGCCTAGAGATGTGATATGTGGACTCACTTCTTCGGCTCACACCTCCGCCATACTGAGAGCGGCGAGAGACAAGAAGGACTGAATGTATGAAGGCGCACAGCTGCAAATTTTCCAAGATCTGGCTCCGGCCACACTACAAAAGAGGCGGACGATGCGTCCGTTGTTGGAAATGTTGAAATCTCACAATATCCAGTACGCATGGTTGTTTCCTTTCGGCCTGTCTATCATTAAGAATGGGAGGCGCTTCAATGTCTTCACTCCTAAAGATTTGGATCATCTCTGGGAGCCACTGGGCATCCCCCCTGTTTCTGTACCGTCTTGGCTACCAATCCACGGGGAGACTTCTACTGCGGATTCCACCTCCACTATGACGGGACTGTTGCACACTCCGGGGTGGTTCCGATCGCCTAGGGCTAAGAAGCAGCTGCTTCGTGGACTGGACACTCATCAGGGGGACCGGTAAATTTTCCCTGTACTGGTAAAGCGATTTATTTAGATAACCAACCTTTAGTGACTATGCTAGGAACTTGGAGGGATATATCCTTTTTTTTTTTTTTTTTTTTTTTTTCTTTCTTCCTCCTTCTTCGCCCTGATGACATGAGAAGTCTATCTGTTACTTTTCGCCTGCCAGGACGATTTTGCACCAATTTAGGATACCCTCCTGGTCCCTCTATAATAGCCCCCGAATGTGGCCCTACCATGTTATGATCTTAAGTTGTGTTTCTTTTGCCTAACATATAGAAACAGTTTGGGCGTGACAGCGTCCTTTTTCTCATATTTTAGTTCACGTTTTTGTTTTTTGGTTCTTATATATGAACCCTTACATATTTTGCTGCTTTGCTTGTTACTTTATCTTCTTGTATTGATACTTTCTCATAGTCTAGTCGTTGCTTGACTGTCTTTATATCTCATATTGTAGTAACGATAGTTATTACCTGTTATTTGACTGGTCAGAAGTATCTGCCTAGAGTAGTAATATATATATATATATATACTCACCGGCCACTTTATTAGGTACACCTGTCCAACTGCTCGTTAACACTTAATTTCTAATCAGCCAATCACATTGCGGCAACTCAGTGCATTTAGGCATGTAGACATGGTCAAGACAATCTCCTGCAGTTCAAACCGAGCATCAGTATGGGGAAGAAAGGTGATTTGAGTGCCTTTGAACGTGGCATGGTTGTTGGTGCCAGAAGGGCTGGTCTGAGTATTTCAGAAACTGCTGATCTACTGGGATTTTCACGCACAACCATCTCTAGGGTTTACAGAGAATGGTCCGAAAAAGAAAAAACATCCAGTGAGCGGCAGTTCTGTGGACGGAAATGCGTTGTTGATGCCAGAGGTCAGAGGAGAATGGCCAGACTGGTTCGAGCTGATAGAAAGGCAACAGTGACTCAAATAGCCACCCGTTACAATCAAGGTAGCCAGAAGAGCATCTCTGAACGCACAGTACGTCGAACTTTGAGGCAGATGGGCTACAGCAGCAGAAGACCACACCGGGTGCCACTCCTTTCAGCTAAGAACAGGAAACTGAGGCTACAATTTGCACAAGCTCATCGAAATTGGACAATTGAAGATTGGAAAAACGTTGCCTGGTCTGATGAGTCTCGATTTCTGCTGCGACATTCGGATGGTAGGGTCAGAATTTGGCGTCAACAACATGAAAGCATGGATCCATCCTGCCTTGTATCAACGGTTCAGGCTGGTGGTGGTGGTGTCATGGTGTGGGGAATATTTTCTTGGCACTTTGGGCCCCTTGGTACCAATTGAGCATCGTTGCAACGCCAAAGCCTACCTGAGTATTGTTGCTGACCATGTCCATCCCTTTATGACCACAATGTACCCAACATCTGATGGCTACTTTCAGCAGGATAATGCGCCATGTCATAAAGCTGGAATCATCTCAGACTGGTTTCTTGAACATGACAATGAGTTCACTGTACTCCAATGGCCTCCACAGTCACCAGATCTCAATCCAATAGAGCATCTTTGGGATGTGGTGGAACAGGAGATTCGCATCATGGATGTGCAGCCGACAAATCTGCGGCAACTGTGTGATGTCATCATGTCAATATGGACCAAAATCTCTGAGGAATGCTTCCAGCACCTTGTTGAATCTATACCACGAAGAATTGAGGCAGTTCTGAAGGCAAAAGGGGGTCCAACCCGATACTAGCATGGTGTACCTAATAAAGTGGCCGGTGAGTGTATATGCTTGCATATATCTTTACTCTTCCATATTCTTCTACCTCGACGTAGGACCGGTTGTTGTCTTATTGTTCCTTTGTCTCTGAGTCTCATCTTCTTCACTCACCCCTCCTTGCCCACTCCACCCTTTGCCACTTCCCTTTTTTTTCAGGTTCTTCTTGGTGTGCCACGACTCCATAGAACATCAACGCGAAATTATGGCCTGTACGCCTCCCAAACCTGAGGCTACTCTGCATCTTGTGACACTTAATCAAATGGACTCAATTCCCCAAATAAAAGGCATCATGTAGTACATCTTCTCCACAAGTGGAAAGCGGATATTGCGTTCATACAGGAGACACACTTTAAGGGCTCAAAGATTCCGAAACTTCCAGGGACGTTCTTTCCAACCTGCTACCACAGTGCCCACCCCAACTCCGCCTCGAAAGGTGTGTCGATTTTGATTGGTGCCAATGTGCCGTTTGTATGTGAAGCCGAGTACTCGGACCCGGACGGCCGAGCTATATTCGTTAAAGGTCATATTGCATCCATACCATACACTCTGGCGTCTCTTTATGCACCCAATAAAAACCAGACGACCTGGATAGTCAACACCCTGAACTCACTCAGTCTTTTCACTAAGGGTCACCTGATTCTGGGAGGAGACCTCAATGTGGCTCTTAATCACCTAATAGATTCCTCTGCATCTAAAGCACTACTTTCACAGAAGTCGGTTGGAGTGATTAACAGAGCGCTTCAAGACCTGAATCTTGTCGACTCCTGGAGACTCTTGAACCCTAAGGGCAAAGATTTCACCTTTTTCTCTTCTACGGCCGGAACATACCATCGTCTTGATTACCTATTTATTTCTCGAGAACTCCTGCCTCTCGCCTCGCGAGTGAACATTGGCTCCATTACAGTCTCTGACCACTCCCCGGTCTTGCTCAACCTTCAACTACAAAAGGTCCCGAAAGGTCAGTGGTCGTGGCGGTTAAATGAAACTCTACTGGACTCTCAGGATAACCAAGATTTCATAGACAAACACTTGAAAGACTACTTTGAATGTAATACCACCCCAGATGTCGCCTCGTCGGTGATATGGGAGGCACATAAGGCCTACATCAGAGGAGTACTGATATCGCTGGCAACGAAAGTGAAGAAGGTGGATCAAGCAGAATTGGACTCTATTCTTTGTGACATTTCCAGGCTTGAGAGACTACATAAGAGGACTAAAGCGGAGGCGACGATGAGAGACCTCACAACACTGAGAGAGAAACTCCTAGACCGGCTCAATAAAAGAGCAGCTAAACATCACTTGAACTTTCACCAACTACTTTATGCCCACGGTAATAAGGGTGGACGACTCATGTCTTCGCTGATACGCAAAGCCAAACAGAAGGCATTTATATCCAGCATCAGAACCGGGACTGGTGCTTTAACCAGTGTCACGTCTGACATAGCTCAGGAATTTGTGTCCTACTACTCCAACCTGTACAACCTGGGTGCCCAGGACGAGATTGCTGATGGAGCGGACAGACAGGACCTGATTGAGAACTTTTTGAAAGACCTTGCTCTACCTACGTTAACCCCCGACAAGACTAAATTCCTGCTGGATCCAGTGTCTCATGAGGAGCTGACGGACATACGCAACATCTTTCCGGCCAGGAAGAGCCCGGGACCGGATGGACTGCCCCTTCTCTATTACAAGAAATTTCAATCGACGTTGACACCCCATCTTGTGAAAATGTGCAATGCTCTACTTCAAGGAGGGCACCTTCCGACCCAGACCCTAGAGGCTCACATAGCGCTCATACCCAAGGAGGGACGGGATCCTGCTTCCTGCAGCAATTATAGACCCATCTCTCTATTGAATCTAGATCTGAAGATCTGGGCCAAACTTCTCGCCTCTAGAATGAAGCTGCTAATCCCCGAAATTGTGGACCCTGAACAGTCAGGCTTTGTAGTGGGCCGAGAAGGCAGGGATAACACGGCTCGTCTACTTCCATTGATTTACAAAGCACGAAAAGATAACCTTCCACTCATCTTACTGGGAGTAGACGCCGAAAAAGCTTTCGACAGGGTCTCTTGGGATTTCATGAAGACGACTCTTTTGAGGTTTAACTTCCCTCCCCCTTTGTGGAAGCCATATTCTCACTATATACCACCTCTTATGCCAGGATCAAGGTTAATGGGACATTATCGACGGCGTTCCAAATTCGGAACGGGACCAGACAGGGGTGCCCGCTATCGCCCACGCTCTTTGTCCTCGTACTCGAGACGCTACTGCAGAGAGTTAGACAAGAACCAGAGATACAGGGAATGCAGACCGGACAGAGCCATACTTCTGCAACAGCCTTTGCAGACGATGTTCTGTTCGTGATTACCAACCCTGAAGTGGCGCTGCCCAGGATCTCTGATGTTCTGTCGGAATATGGTCTGGTATCTGGGTATAAAGCGAATCTGGAGAAATCTGAGATCCTAAACATCTCCCTGAACAGACAGAGAGTGGCTACTATACAAGCGAACTCCCCGTTTCAGTGGGCCACCTCGTCCATCAAATACCTAGGCATACAGCTCACACAGAAAATTGAAGATTTATACGCAAGGATTTTTCAGACTCTTCTCGGATCTTTGCAGAAGGATCTAGACTCTTACCAACATCTCCCCTTGTCTTGGTTCGGCAGAAAGAGTCTCATCCAAACGTATCTGATTCCTAAAATCCTCTATAAACTGACCATGCTGCCCATCTATATCCCAAAGGTTTTCTTCACTTCGCTGCGCTCCATGTTCACAAAGTTTATTTGAAGACACAAGGTGCCCAGACTCCCGTGGTCGCTCCTGGTTAAACACAGATCACAAGGTGGAAACGGACTCCCAGACACGCATCTTTACTACCAGGCCATACAACTTAGCTGGTGGTCTCATTTACTGTTTCCGATCAAAGTCAGCACTGTTCGACTGTCTCCTGCTTTGCTTCGAAGTTTATGGTTGGCACGCAAGACAAAGCTACATCCAGACGCCATGAACCCTCTTTTTCGAGGCGCTCTTGAGACATGGCGAGCTCACGGATCAGATTTAGCACCGAGTCCATCTCCATTACTCCCGGTCGCCCTAGTTCCAGACTTTCTGGGGGAATGCCAATGCAGATATGACTCTGTGTGGTCCTCGCTCCGATCCTTACGTCTACAGGACATCTGGGACATTGACCAGAATAAAGTGACTTCTGATCCCTCACAACTGCCTCATTTCCCGAAATTGTCCTTCTTGCATGTAGACCATGTTAGACATTTTTTGAACAAACTCAATGACACTCCTGGTCTGAGGATTCAACTAACACCCTTTGAGAAGATGTTGTTGTCACAGACGAGGATGCTGCGGAAAATCTCCTCTATGTTGCACCGATTTGTTTCCCCCCCCCCCCCCCCCGACTAGCTACAGACCAGCCTATATCACCTCCTGGGAGAAGGACTTAGGCATTCAGCTCACACAAGAGGATGTAGATCACACATTGAAACATTCGCATGGCTTTTCTACGTGCATCCGTTTGAGAGAGAACAGTTACAAAGTCTTATCCAGGTGGTACAGAACTCCCGAGTGGTTGGCCCGACACGGTTTAAGAGATGAATCGCAGTGTTGGAGATGCAAAACCCAAGATGGAACTTACCTGCACATTTGGTGGAGCTGTCCTGTCATTAAAACCTTCTGGGACACGATCGCTGAGAGGATAGAAGAAATTACTGGCACTGCTATTGATCTGACCCCTGAGGTTCTGTTTCTTGCACGATCGAATCAGACGTACAAACCGACAAGGGACAGACTCACCACATACTTGCTGGCTGCTGCGAAGTTGCTGGTTCCGAGATATTGGTTGCAGCCTGCTGCACCTCCCTTATGCCTTTGGGAGAACACGGTCCATGACATTGCGAGACTTGAAGAATTGCTTAGCTGGGTGGTGAGGACACACGACCGATATGAGAAAGTTTGGAGCCCGTGGCACGTCTTTTGGAAACGGACACATCCCTACTGAAATGACACACTCCTTCTGGGTTTGACTGAAGACGGGTATGAATGTTTCATCTTCGTCTTCCTTTTCGACTCTTCTCCCCTAACTTAACCTACCTTATTTCTTGGCTATTTGTCTACCACCTGCCCCTTGATCCTCTTGTTCTGTATGAAACACTGCTATAATTCTGTATTAGTTGACACGGTTTTAAATGTTGCATGTTTAAATGTTACATGTGTAAATGTACCTGTTCATTATAGACAAGTTTTGTATTACATAAGCACCTTATGGTTGAACGCCATGTTTCTAATTGTACCATCTGCGTTGGTGCTACCTATGTTTGTATCATGCTGTTTGTACCCCTTCTACCCCCTATACCCCCTTCCCTCACCCTTTCCCCTCCTGCCCTACCAACCCCTCCCCTCCATTTCTTTCACCTCCCCTCCCCTCCTGACCCCTCTTATCTCCCTTCTTACATATTGGAAAACTAATAAAACTTTTGAATCAAGAAAAAAACAGTCAATGGGGAATGGTGCAGTTCTCAAAGATATGGCAGTGTAATGGTCTTGACAAATGGTCATGAGAAAGGTCCCATTAGTAGTGGACCAAAACATTGCATATGTTTTTAAAGGAATGTTTTGGAGTGCTACTTATCTCTATCTATCTATCTATCTGTCTCCATTCATCCATCCAACTATCTGTCCATCTAAACAGAGTTTATAACTTAGAATCCTTATGTTAAGAATTCACACTAGATAGAGTCAATTTTCATGGATGCTAGTTGACATACAAGGATGTTTGGCGTGTAAGAAGAAACGAGAACCAGTTGTGAACATGATGATTGACACATGAACATCTCAGCTAACACTGACCAGTTGGCAGAAAGTAATGTTGGAATAGCATATGGACTATAGCATTTAGCCAGCAGAGATTTACAAAAAAACTTATTCTGGTATTCTCAAAAATGAGACCAATATAGAGACTAATGGTGTCATATAAGTTTCCTTATTTATAGCCTGAATAATATGGATAACTGTTTCTAGTGGTGAGCTTCCTTGAGACCCGTCAGACGTAAGTTCTCTCACTTGGAACCCTTAACCTATCTCACTTCTAGCCATAGCTACACTATAGAAGGCTGCAAAGAAGCATGACCAGCCGCCTTAAAGGAAGTGATATAACAGGCGACCTTATAAACCATTAGGAGCCCAAACCTATTTCACTTGAAGCTGGAGCTACAGTAGACGTCAGCATAGAGATGGGGCAGAGGTGGCCACGTTTTGCACTGACAATCATTGTCCAGGTTAGAAACTCTCCAGATAAATGTGTATGGCTATTATTCCCTATTTGTACCTGAAAAATCTGTAATGCTATTATACTACAGGAAAAAGTCATGCTATTGTTGCTTTGCTGTAAACCTTATTAGATCAGATGCCATTTACGTTACTTATCACTTTGGTCTCCATGTTTCCTAGCAACTAAGAAACAGTCCCTGGAACATTTGTGTATTAGTGGTTCGGTAATAGGAGTTAGAAGTGGTATTGCAGTGTTTGCTGATAATATGAAATCATGTAAGAGGTTATCTCAGTATGGTGCATCATCTCCACATAGGGAGCTTGACAAATTGGGAGTCTAGACTGTGTCTTTATTGGTAGATGATTTATAGTATGAATTACAGGTACCTATTGCCAGAAATGAGGGATTCATCTACACAGCAAGCAACAAGATGTGACAAAACTAAGTCTTTGCAACTTTGCACATGGCAAAACTGTATTGGACACTAGATTTATCTTAACCAATGGATTAAAGTGCATAACAGTATAATGTATGAAACATTATTATTAATATTATATTAATCATATTTATTTTTAGAGTACCATTAATTCCATGGTGATTTATATTTGAAAAGGAGTTTACACTAAAACAAGTACTGCACAGAAGACTAAGGCTAGATTCACATCTGCACTGGAGTCTCTGTTGGAGACTCTGCACTGGTACAGTGGGATAGAGGCAAGGGCCTATAATGTATGAGGGAAGGTGGCAGCAGGATTATTGAAGGTTGTAGACTTTCCTGAAGAGTTGAATCTTCAAGGTCCTCTTAAGGGGCGTAACTACCGGGGTAGCAGCGGTACTGGCTACCACAGGGTCTCGGGACACTAGGGGGCCCGGTGGCAGTCGCTACAACTGCAGATTTTTTTAATAAGTCGTTACCTGCTGGAGTTACTCCAGCAAGTAAAGGGCCCTATTTACTGCAGTGCGGGTGCTGCTGGAAGATGGAAGCAGAGTGGAGAGGAGCTTCCTCCTCCACAGTCCATCTTTTAACAGTAGTGAAGCCAGCAATTGCGGGCTTCACTACTGTACCCAAGCAGGGGCTACCTGCTCTCCAGGCCCCTGCTTCCCGGCACTTGTACGATGACAGCCGGCAAAAACCCTGATACCTTGTGCCGGCATCTATACTAGTAGGTTACAGCACCTGTGTCATGATGTCAGCAAAGGTCCTTTAACCTACTATGATAGAGTCAGAATCTTGTGTGGGCCATGCTATCCGGATTGTACAGGTCAGTGTACAATGGGGGGAATGGGTTGCAGGCTGCCTGTGAGCAAGAGGAAGAATTGGGGGTGCAGACTGTGAGCAAGAGGGGTACATGGGTTTGTGTGAGAGTCTGCACACCCATTTCCCCCTTTCTCACACACAGCCTGCACACCCATGTACCTTTCTTGCTCACAGTCTGCACCCCCCATTCCCTCCTCTTGCTTACAGTCAGCACCCACCATTTCCCCCACATGTGAGCAAGAGGAGGGAATGATTGGTGCAGGCTGTGTGTGAGCAACAAGGGTACATGGGTGTGCAGGCTGTGTGTGAGCAAATAATGTGATGTGGAGTCGCAGGCTGTGTGTGAGAAAAAAGTAGGAATGGGTGGTGCAGCCTGTGGGTAAGCAAGACTGTGGTGGAATGGGGGGTTCCCTGCTCCACATCACCATCTTGCTCACACACAGCCTACACCCCCATTCCCCAACCTTTGCTCACATACATTCTGCACCCCCATTCCTCCCTCTTGCTTGCACCCCCATTTCCCCTCTTGCTCATACACACCCTGCACCACACGTCACCCTCTTGTTCACATACAGCCTGCACACCCACATACCCCTCTTGGAGGGGCTATGTCTAAGCTTCACCATGGGGCCCTGCCATTCCTAGTTACGCCACTGGTCCTCTTGAAGATTTTGATTGTGGGGCTTATTTGTCATGGTAGCAAATTCCACAGTATAGGGGATGCACAAAGAAGTCTTGGAGGCAGTTGTGTGAAGATCTAAAAAATCAGAAAAAAATATGGAGGTCTTGAGAGCATTGGAGGTTACATATATATGATTACAGATATATGGAGGCGACAATAAGAATGAACTGTTATGCCAGCAATAGCATTGTAAATTCTTTTTGCTGGGCAATGGGCAGCCAGTGGAGGGATTGACAATAGGGAATGGCTGATGAAATTGAGACGAGAGATGAATTAAACAAGCAACAGAATTGAGGGTGGCCACAGAGATAGAAAGGTTGCAATAATCTAAGCCAAGGATAATAACAGCATGGACATTTTTGTGGACTCAGAGGTAAAGAGAGAGTGGATTTAAGATTTTGAGTGGGAGACGGCAGTAAGTTTTGAGCACCTGGATGTCAGTGTGCTTGAAGTACAGGGAAAAATCAAAAGTTACCCCAAGACAAGGTATGGGCACTGCGTGAGGTGGGAGGAAGATGATAAATTCCATTTTCTCCACATAGAAAAAGGAAGAGAAGGAGAAGGCTATAGCTGCTAAGCACTCTGGATAGATCAGAGGTAATGTCTGGATTGGAAATACATCTGTAAGACAACATCATTGTCATTGGCTGGGCTTATTCTATAAAAAAGCTGTATATTATATTCTGTCTCCGGGTGGCAGTGTGAATGGAGCTGTACTGCAATAGTACACGTAGCCTATGAGCAAGAGCTGTGCTCTATCTGGAAATATGAACCTCTTTAGTCTGATGATATATAAATGTATTTTACTATATGACATTAAACCTATTTGTTTATTCCCTATTTCCCTTTGTATCATTTAGATTTTTCTCTTTCTGAATTCTTTTTCTTTGCAGTAGACTTCTTTAGTTTTCTGATATGTGTCGAATTTGACTGTGGAAGACTATAACAGGTTCTTAACTCCATAATGTATTCCATATTCTGTATGACTGTATTGATTAACAACTAGAGATGAGCGAACAGTGTTCTATCAAACTCATGTTCGATCGGATATTAGGCTGTTCGGCATGTTCGAATCGAATCGAACACCGCGTGGTAAAGTGCGCCATTACTCGATTCCCCTCCCACCTTCCCTGGTGCCTTTTTTGCTCCAATAACAGCGCAGGGTAGGTGGGACAGGAACTACGACACCGGTGACATTGAAAAAAGTAGGCAAAACCCATTGGCTGCCGAAAACATGTGACCTCTAATTTAAAAGAACAGCGACGCCAAGCTTCGCGTCATTCTGAGCTTGCAATTCACCGGGGACGGAGGTTTCCGTCCAGTTAGCTAGGGCTTAGATTCTGGGTAGGCAGGGACAGGCTAGGATAGGAAGGAGAAGACAACCAACAGCTCTTATAAGAGCTAAATTCCAGGGAGAAGCTTGTCAGTGTAACGTGGCACTGACAGGCTCAATCGCCGCAACCCAGCTTTCCCAGGATCCTGAATGGAATACACTGACAGTGTATTCCCGTATACCCCAAATATACACCCCAAATCCCCGTTCCAACGGTGTGCCCCCCCCCCACCTTCACCCCAGAAATACCCTGCAAGTCCCCTAGCAATAGAATTGGGGCTATATACACCCACTATTTTTGCTACTGCCATATAGTGCCATTGTCTGACTGGGAATTCAAAGAATATATTGGGGTTATAAATACCCAAATTTCTTGCTACTGGTATATAGTGCCATTGTCTGACTGGGAATTCAAAGAATATATTGGGGTTATAAATACCCTCATTTCTTGCTACTGCCATATAGTGCCATTGTCTGACTGGGAATTCAAAGAATATATTGGGGTTATAAATACCCTCATTTCTTGCTACTGGTATATAGTGCCATTGTCTGACTGGGAATTCAAAGAATATATTGGGGTTATAAATACCCTCATTTCTTGCTACTGGTATATAGTGCCATTGTCTGACTGGGAATTCAAAGAATATATTGGGGTTATAAATACCCTCATTTCTTGCTACTGCCATATAGTGCCATTGTCTGACTGGGAATTCAAAGAATATATTGGGGTTATAAATACCCTCATTTCTTGCTACTGGTATATAGTGCCATTGTCTGACTGGGAATTCAAAGAATATATTGGGGTTACAAATACCCTCATTTCTTGCTACTGGTATATAGTGCCATTGTCTGACTGGGAATTCAAAGAATATATTGGGGTTACGTGCACCCACAATTTTTGCTACTGGTATATAGTGCCATTGTCTGACTGGGAATTCAAAGAATATATTGGGGTTACAAATACCCTCATTTCTTGCTACTGGTATATAGTGCCATTGTCTGACTGGGAATTCAAAGAATATATTGGGGTTACGTGCACCCACAATTTTTGCTACTGGTATATAGTGCCAGTTTCTAACTGGGAATTCAAAATGCGCAAGGCTCCCGGAAAGGGACGTGGACGAGGCCGTGGGCGAGGTCGGGGGAATGGTTCTGGGGAGCAAGGTAGCAGTGAAGCCACAGGGCGTCCCGTGCCTACTCCTGTGGGGCAGCAAGCATTGCGCCACTCCACAGTGCCAGGGTTGCTTGCCACATTAACTAAACTGCAGGGTACAAACCTTAGTAGGCCCGAGAACCAGGAACAGGTCTTGCAATGGCTGTCAGAGAACGCTTACAGCACATTGTCCAGCAGCCAGTCAGACTCTGCCTCCTCTCCTCCTATTACCCAACAGTCTTGTCCTCCTTCCTCCCAAAATTCCCAAGCTTCACAGAACAATAACCCCAACTGTCCCTGCTCCCCAGAGCTGTTCTCCGCTCCTTTCATTGTCCCTCAACCTGCCTCTCCACGTCACGATTCCACGAACCTAACAGAGGAGCATCTGTGTCCAGATGCTCAAACACTAGAGTCTCCTCCATCTCCGTTCGATTTGGTGGTGGATGACCAGCAACCCACCCTCATCGACGATGATGTGACGCAGTTGCCGTCAGGGCATCCAGTTGACCGGCGCATTGTGCGGGAGGAGGAGATGAGACAGGAGTTGGAAGAGAAAGTGGTGGATGATGAGGACACTGACCCGACCTGGACAGGGGGGATGTCAAGCGGGGAAAGTAGTGTGGATGTTGAGGCAGGTGCAGCACCAAAAAGGGTAGCTGGAGGCAGAGGCAGAGGTCAGCAGCTTAGGCGAAGCCAGGCCACACCCGGAATCTCCCAAGATGTTCCAGTTCGTACCCAGCCCCGAAAAACTCCCACCTCGAGGGCACGTTTCTCGAAGGTGTGGAGTTTTTTCAAGGAATGCGCCGAGGACAGATATAGTGTTGTCTGCACAATTTGCCTCTCGAAATTGATTAGGGGCTCTGAGAAGAGCAACCTGTCCACCACTTCAATGCGCCGTCATTTGGAATCCAAGCACTGGAATCAGTGGCAGGCAGCAACGGCAGGACAAAGGCCGCCTGCCGTTCACGCCACTGCCACTGCCTCTGCCTCTGCCACTGCCACTGCTGACTGTGCTGGCGATGCACTCCAGAGGACGAGCCAGGACACCACTTCATCTGCCTCCGCCACTTTGTTGACTTCTCCCTCATCCTCCCCTGTTCCTGTCTTATCTCCTTCTCCTGCACCATCAAAGGCACCATCAGGCGCTTCTTTACAACAACCCACCATCTCTCAGACATTGGAGCGGCGGCAGAAATACACTGCTAACCACCCACACGCGCAAGCCTTGAACGCCAACATCGCTAAACTGCTGGCCCAGGAGATGTTGGCGTTCCGGCTTGTTGAAACTCCCGCCTTCCTGGACCTGATGGCAACTGCGGCACCTCGCTATGCCATCCCTAGCCGTCACTACTTCTCCCGGTGTGCCGTCCCCGCCTTGCACCAGCACGTGTCACTCAACATCAGGCGGGCCCTTAGTTCCGCGCTTTGCACAAAGGTCCACTTGACCACCAACGCGTGGACAAGTGCATGCGGACAGGGACGCTACATTTCACTGACGGCACACTGGGTGAATGTAGTTGAGGCTGGGACTGCTTCCCAAACTGGCCCGGTGTACCTCGTCTCCCCGCCTAACATTCCTGGCAGGGACACGAGAAGAACACCCCCCTCCTCCTCCTCCTCCACCGCCTCCTCCTCCGCCACCGCCTCCTCCTCCGCTGTTAGATTGACCCCAGCTACGAGTTGGAAACGTTGCAGCACTGGCGTTGGTAGACGTCAGCAGGCTGTGCTGAAGCTGATCAGCTTGGGGGACAGACAGCACACTCGAGGTGAGGGATGCCCTCCTCGATGAGACGGCAATATGGTTTGAGCCGCTGCACCTGGGCCCAGGCATGGTCGTTTGTGATAACGGCCGGAACCTGGTAGCAGCTCTGGAGCTTGCCGGACTCCAACATGTTCCATGCCTGGCCCACGTCTTCAACCTAGTGGTGCAACGTTTCCTAAAGAGCTACCCCAATGTTCCAGAGCTACTGGTGAAAGTGCGGCGCATGTGCGCCCACTTTCGCAAGTCGACAGTAGCCGCTGCTAGCTTAAAATCTCTCCAGCAACGTCTGCATGTGCCACAACACCGGCTTTTGTGCGACGTCCCCACACGCTGGAACTCAACGTTTCAGATGTTGAATAGAGTGGTTGAGCAGCAGAGACCTTTGATGGAATACCAGCTACAAAACCCTAGGGTGCCACAAAGTCAGCTGCCTCAGTTTCACATCCATGAGTGGCCATGGATGAGAGACCTTTGTGACATCCTACGGGTCTTTGAGGAGTCCACAAGGAGGGTGAGCTCTGAGGATGCGATGGTGAACCTTACAATCCCGCTCTTGTGTGTTCTGAGAGAATCCCTGATTGACATCAGGGATAACTCAGATCACACAGAGGAGTTAGGGATAGCATCCAATCCGTCACAGCTGGAGAGTAGGTCCACACATCTGTTCGCTTCATCGCGTTTAATGGAGGAGGAGGAGGAGGAAGAAGAGTTGTCCGATGATGTGATGGTGATACAGGAGGCTTCCGGGCAACTTCGAATCATCCCATTGTTGCAGCGTGGATGGGTAGACATGGAGGATGAGGAGGAAATGGAGATTGAACTTTCCGGTGGGGCCAGAGGAGTCATGCCAACTAACACTGTGGCAGACATGGCTGAGTTCATGTTGGGGTGCTTTACAACCGACAAGCGTATTGTCAAAATCATGGAGGACAACCAGTACTGGATCTTTGCTATCCTTGACCCCCGGTATAAAAACAACATCTCCTCTTTTATTCCGGTAGAGGGGAGGGCCAATCGCATCAATGCTTGCCACAGGCAATTGGTGCAGAATATGATGGAGATGTTTCCAGCATGTGACGTTGGCGGCAGGGAGGGCAGTTCCTCCAGTAGGCAACCAAGTTCTCACCGGTCCACACAAACGAGGGGCACACTGTCTAAGGTCTGGGACACCTTGATGGCACCCCCTCGCCAAAGTGCCGCCACGGAGGGTCCTAGTGTCACCAGGCGTGAGAAGTATAGGCGCATGTTGCGGGAATACCTTTCCGACCACAGCCCTGTCCTCTCTGACCCCTCTGCGCCCTACACGTATTGGGTGTCGAAGTTGGACCTGTGGCTTGAACTTGCCCTATATGCCTTGGAGGTGCTGTCCTGTCCTGCCGCCAGCGTCCTATCTGAGAGGGTGTTCAGTGCAGCCGGTGGCATCATCACTGACAAGCGCACCCGTCTGTCAGCTGAGAGTGCCGACCGGCTCACTTTGATAAAAATGAACCACCACTGGATAGAGCCTTCATTTTTGTGCCCACCTGTGTAAAGCACCCCAACATGAAACTCCATGTCTGTACTCAACCTCTCCAATTCCTCCGCATCCTCATACTTATCCACCATAAGCGTTGCACAATTCTGCTAATACTAGGCTCCCTCCACCCTGATTTCCCCCAACTCTGCTGGTTAGAGGCTCCCTCCACCCTGATTTCCACCAACTCTGCTGGTTAGAGGCTCCCTCCACCCTGCTTTCCCACAACTCTGCTGGTTAGAGGCTCCCTCCACCCTGCTTTCCCACAACTCTGCTGTCTAGAGGCTCCCTCCACCCTGCTTTCCCACAACTCTGCTGGTTAGAGGCTCCCTCCACCCTGATTTCCACCAACTCTGCTGGTTAGAGGCTCCCTCCACCCTGTTTTCCCACAACTCTGCTGGTTAGAGGCTCCCTCCACCATGAATTGGTCCAAACTGGGCTGTTTAGAGGCTCCCTCCACCATGAATTGGTCCAAACTGGGGTTTTTAGAGGCTCCCTCCACCATGAATTGGTCCAAACTGAGCTGTTTAGAGGCTCCCTCCACCATGAATTGGTCCACACTGGGCTGTTTAGAGGCTCCCTCCATCATGAATTGGTCCAAACTGGGGTTTTAGAGGCTCCCTCCACCATGAATTGGTCCAAACTGGGGTGTTTAGAGGCTCCCTCCTCCATGAATTTGCCCCAACTCTGCTGGTTAGAGGCTCAATCCACCCTGATTTTCAAAACAAATGTTGGTGCCAACCTCAACTTACTACAAGGGCCAAATTCACTGCTGGTGACAAGCTCTCCTCACTGCAAGTGCCAAATACACATGTTTCAAGGTGTTTTCCTACTGTCAGAGAGGTGGTATTGAGTGTGTAAAGTGTGTAGTTGTTAGGCTGTGATGTTGGGGTAATAGAGGGTCTTTGGTGTGTTAGATGCCCCCAGACATGCTTCCCCTGCTGTCCCAGTGTCATTCCAGAGGTGTTGGCATCATTTCCTGGGGTGTCATAGTGGACTTGGTGACCCTCCAGACACGGATTTCGGTTTCCCTCTTAACGAGTATCTGTTCCCCATAGACTATAATGGGGTTCGAAACCCGTTCGAACACACGAACATTGAGCGGCTGTTCGAATCGAATTTCGAACCTCGAACATTTTAGTGTTCGCTCATCTCTAATTAACAACAATAAGTTATCATTAATGAGTGAAGAAATATAGCAGTAATGAACCTTATTAGGCTATATTGGTTTAAAGTCAATGAGCAATGTCCTCATTTCTCTTCAGACTCCAGTTCATAATAAGCAGAACGCCAGGGAAGATGATAAAAATAAAAAAATACTGTTACTCACCTTCCCTGCGCTCCGTGGTGACGCTGTGCTCTGCAAGCGCTTCTGACTGAAATAAGAGACCGCTGATAGGTCCGCAGGGGTCACGTGACCCCTATGACCCAATCATCATTTGCCTATGTCAAGGAGAAGGGCTGAAGAGAACACAGAGTCACCGCAGAGCGCAGGGAAGGAGAGGTGTTTTTTGTCACTTCTCTTGGCCCTCCATGTATTATACTCGGGAGTCTGAAGAGACCCCATAGTATAATAATGGCTAGTGAGTGGTGAAAATTGTAATATTGTAAAAGTTGGAATGTTACACTGTTTGGAGGGGCCACTATAGGATATAATACTGTGTACAGGAGCCACCATAGGATATAATACCTTGTGCAGGGGCCGCAATGTGACATATTACCATACGAATGATCCAGTGTGGGACATAACACAGTGTACAGGGGCCACTATGGGAAATAATACCATAAACAGGTGTGGGGAATCGCTCAGGTAGATGCTTGTAGCAGTGCAGGAAACAGGGACACAGACACTGGATGGCACACAAGTTCAGGCTTTATTCACATGTAACGCATACACTGCTTTTGCAAAGCCACAGGATAAACAAAACAAACACCTTCTCGGCTGAGAAACTAACTTAAACGTAAGGAAAGTTTTCCCTGACTATACAGGAGACTGGCTACCAGTCTCCCACCTTGGCAATAACAACGGATACACTATGGGACATAATACCATATGCAGGATACACTATGGGACATAACACCATGTACAAAGGCCGCTATGAGACATAACACCATATGCAGGATCCATTATGGGATATAATACCATGTGCAGAGGCCGGTATGGGACATTATTCTGTATAATGGTGTGTTTTTGCACAGGAAACACAGGAATTTTGGGGGGGGTATGCAAAAATGCACCACGTTAACGGAGCTTTATATCAAAGTAAAAGTTCCAGTGGCCTAAGAATATAGCAGCATCCAGATACATAGTGTGTTACCACCATAAGGCTGCTGTCATACGGTGCGCCTGGACACATACATTTACTATTAATTGGGGGCTGCACATGGACTTTCATTGCTTCTAATGGAAAAGTACAAATGCGTCCCAGAAAATAGCAGTAAACATGTGTCCTAAAGCATCTGGTGGCAGTACTTCAGTGTTAAGGTTTGTGCTATATGACTTTAGTTTAGGGGTCATCAGACTTACAATTATTGGCGGCACTCCGAGGACCTCATCTTTGATTTTTTAAATTAAAATTGGCATGCCAAACAAAAAAGGTTGCCTACTCCTGTTCTAGAAGCTACATAGTTGCTGTCAAATTTACCTCCACCGTAATATAATGCAGGACTGCCATAGAACAATCCCAGGTTTAATGTGATGCAGATATATACAACACACTAACTCATTTCATATGCTTTAATGACAGAAGCTATTCAGGACAGTTGAATCATGTTAGTAGGCAACAATCTCTAATTTCCAGTGACAGTTCTAGGACTAAATATGAAGCGAATTGCTATTAGGGTCAGTTCACACGTGAAAACCGCCTAGCTTATTTGTGCGAGGTAAAAAACCTCGAGGAGTTTTTTTTACGCTGTTTTTTTGCATTCCACGCGGTTTTTGACGAGGTTTTTGACGCGGTTTTCGCTAGCGGTTTTCGCTAGGGTTTTTTTTTCCTATATGTGCTATAGAAACTGCAGGCGAAAACCGCGCGGTTTTTTGCAAAAAACCGCGCGGTTTTTTACCGCGCGGTTTTCGCCTCCCATTCACTTCTATGCAATTCTTCAGGCGTTTTCCGCCTGAAGAAAGGTCATGTCGCTTCTTCAGGCGGAAAACGCTAGGAGGAAAAAAAAAGCTAGTGGTCTACATAGACCACCATGTTAAAGGAGAGGTTTTTGAAGCGAATTCCGCTGTCAAAAACCTCCCCTTTGCCCACGTGTGAACTAGCCCTTACTGGATCATCCACAGTAACTTCTTATTAATATTGTTACTGTACAGTTATTAGAATGGATAGGACATTGGAAAAATAAGAAACCTTGATCATCTTCATTATCCATGCGATAACCACTTTATAGTTCATCAGGATTTATAGCATTGGAAAGAAGTAATATTGGCCATACAGTACATGGTAACATTTACTGAATGATCAATGAATCTTCTGGTTCATACATACCTACATTGTTAATAGTAGTGAGGGTCTTATCCATTATCAAATCAAATCAAACAAGCTTTATTGGCACGTCCGAATAGATATTTGGCATTGCCAAAGCTAGTAAAGTGTGTGTGTGTGGGGGGGGGGGAGTTGGAGTCAACGAAGAATAGAAGAGAGCGCCATGCTAGTTCTGTGTCCGAGGCTTTATTCGTGAGGTATGATAAAGGCAGGAGCCCCAACAGCTCATGAGTAAAGCCTTGGACATGGCACTAGCATGACGCTCTCCTCTATTCTTCATTGTGGATAACTTTGGCTCTATTAGAATGTGCCCCCATTACAGGTTATAGGTCTGAATTTATCCATGAAAATACCATAACTTTTTTAATACATTATCAGCCCCCATTGTATAGCTATGTCGGCCAATTCTATCTTTTTGTTGTTTTGTGTTTAAAAATCAAATTGAGGTAGTGGCAAGTTCTAACCAAATACTCACCAAGGAGTAGAAGTAAGAACACGAATGGATGGCTTTGATGAAAACTAGATGCCAGTCTGCAGTAATGTCTGATGATGGATGAAGCCGCAATGCCATCATCCGTGACTCTTTGTCTATGGCGTTAAAGAAATTTTCATGATCGTCTTTACCTGTAAGATGTTTCATTGTAAGGCTGGCCATACAAATCAGATTTTGGACAACTGTCTGAAAGATGAACAGTTTGTTGATATGAACAATCCCCCCATCAGCAGTAATATTAACATCCATAGCCAATTGATGGCTGAAATAGCAAAAATCTGCGTAAGCCTACTTGAGGATGACCGTGTGTATTTTGCGTCATAAACTAGTAATAAGTGTTCCTTTTTTGTAGACCTTGTGTCTTAAGTGTGTCTTCAGCAATCAGTGCTGTATGTCCCCAAAAACAGACAGTGTGTCATCAGTGTGTGATCTTAGTTTGCAGATCCACAAAAAAAAAAAAAGACATCTAATGATGTCCCTAGCTTGTCTGAAAATACGGACGGCACACTAATGACACACTGAGTACATCAGTGTGCCATCTGTGGTTTTTAGTTTCCTATAGGCTTCTATGAGTCCGTTGCACAAACACTGAACACAATAGGACCTGCTCTATATTTTGCGGCACGGACTATTGGTCCTCACATCATCACTGGCAATCATGGTTGTGTGCATGGGCCCATAGAAATAAATGGGTCAGTGTGCTATCCGTGTTTATCCCAGATAGCACACTGAATTTGCACCTGGTCGTCTACAGTGGATTTAAGGCTGAGGCCCTACACTGTGGAAAAGAAGCATTTTTTGGTTGCAGATTTTGCCACAGTTTTAGAGTATAAAAGCTTCCTATAGATTTCTCTATTCCTTTTGTAGCCACTTTTCCCTTTGGCATAAAAACAACAGCAAAAAAGCAACAAAAAAGGTGGGGCCTTAGCCTTAGGCTCCATGTTATGGAAATTATGCTTTTTTTTTGTTGCAGATGTTGCTGCATTTTTTTTTTTTTTTTTTTTGGGGGGGGGGGGCAAAGCCTGCAGTGAGTTTAGCAGAAGGGAGACATATATATTTTCCATTTCTGTTGAAGCCATTCTTGTCTTTGGCTCAAAAAACGCAGCAAAATCTGCAACAAAAAACCCCAGCTTACCCGCAAAGTAGGGCTTCAGATTTTGATTTTCTCACTCATTGTAGTTTGGCGATTGGTTTCACCCTTGAATCTCCAGCGTTTTAATGTGATACTGGTACCAGAGGCATCAGTTATACACCATTTAGGGGAGCAGCAAACAATTGTGTTTATGATAAAATATACCAAATATCTCAATACTAGAATGAACTACATTTGATGCCCCCCAAGAAAACACAAGAAACCTATCCAGTATCAATGTCAAAAAATATCAAGAAAATATGTTTCCAAGATACATATAATGTCATCAATAAATAATTTTATTTGACATCATTTTTTGAGAGAAAACAAGACGTATATTTAAAAACACTTAAAACAAGAACATCATAAGAGAGTGGAGGTCGCAGTGTAATAAACACACACTTGAAACTTCTGGCCATATACACATATGAATCATCATTGATACCATATTATGTGGTTATATAAACATGTCGACCAATAAGGAAGGGAATACAGTTGTGCATGCGTGTATATAGTGTGTGGGCCCATATAACGTATTCTATAAAAGGTCTCACTGGAATGCTGCAACAACACATGGGCATTATAGCTGAAGTCATAGAAGACAATGTGGCCTTTAGAGGCTCCTCAGACACTAAGGTCTAAGAACTGATAATGAAATCTCCCTCAGATAGACTGGCCAGTAGGAATCAGTACATTTAGGCCAGGTCCACACAGGATGAAGTCACAGTTGATTTGCTACCACAGACTAGTTGGCAGATATCCAACTGCAATATACAGTACCAGAAGAGTGGATGACACTTTACCGAATTTCACCCACATGTTGCATCAGAAACCTGCAGTGCTAATTTTCCATGACAGAAATTCAGCATGTGGGACCCCAGCCTCAGGACTTAGTCACAGATTTGCATGTCATGTACATGTGTCATCTGCATTTATCACTGATGTCATACATATCCATTAATCTCAATGTGCTTATTCAGATGCCAGGGTTTTTTATGCACCAAAGGTTAATGATGTATCACATAACTGAAAGTCTATAGGGCCAGGAAAAAAAAGGATGACATCCGTGTGTAATATGTTTTCCATGGACCCAGATAAATACAAGATATAGAGGATAAAAGAAAAAAAAACAAACAGTTGATCAACCATTGACAGCACACAACCCACAAATGAGCAGAGGGGGTGAGGTCCATGAATATCCTGGGGGCAGACTTGTGAATGAGGTCTTAGTGTGGTCATGGCAATGTCCTGTCTTCAATAATTTACAAAAACTGTATCACTGATATTTCTTTTTCAATATAGAACATTGTAAAGTTGCCTGAGGACATCTTGGTCTGTAAAATCTTTGAATACAGTTTTAGAATTTGTATTTCATTTATATTTAATAAATTCCTCAAATATAATAGCGATAGTTATATTCACCTCTCCTGGGCTTCTGACGATTCCCGGCATCCTCTTTGAGACTCTTCTGGCCTTTGAGGTCATGTGCCCCAGACGTCACTGCTGTCTCAGACAGGAGAGGACTGAAGTAGATTCTGAACAGAGTCAAACGAAAGGTAAGATGAGTATAAATGTTTGTTATTTTTAATCACTTCCCCTGGGCCTCTACTTATTATATTCTGAGGTCTAAGGAGACCCCAGAGTATAATACTAGCATCAAAGTGTAGGTCTGAATGTCATGAATATTTGTCGAATTTTGTGGGGTTCACCGAGGTGGGTTTCTTAGGATCATTTTATACTGGGGCCACTGTGAGTAGCATATTATACTGTATGGGCCCACTGTGGAGCATATTATACGGTGTGGGGGCCACTGTGGAGCTTAGTATGATACGTGGGGGCCACATTGTGTGGACCACTGTGAAGCATATTATACAGTGTGGGGACCACTGTGGAACATATTATACTGTTTGGGGGCTAACGTGGAGCATATTATACTGTGTAAGGCCCCTTCACTATTCACCTAACAAGCCATCTGTTTTATAGCAGCTGTGTACTATTATTACAGGCTTTAATAACATTGCATAATGATTATAAAACAGATCCCATGCAATGTAAATTACAAAGTAGTCACAGCACTTGCAAAAGCTCCTCAGTATCTTCAAAGAGTTGATCAGCAGGCGCCCCAGGTGTTGGAACCCCACTGATCTCATAGATCTCTTGGACTGTTGCACCCTGCAGATCAACCCTTTCCCACAGGATGCAGCTCCCAGTATTGTTTACATGTCCGGAGCTGCTCACTCACAGTGTTCTTGATAACAGAAGTTGTGGGTAGGTGGGCCTGGACAAAGTTTGCACCAGGCCCCACAAGACTTTAGTTATGTCACTGCTAGAAGGGAACATATCTTTGGAGTCCTGAGCAAAATTCTTAAGGCGACAACACCTATCAGATGATGTATGTCACTGGGATTATCAGACCTAATGATAGCTTCCTTATGATAAGTCTTAATTTTTCTTTGGGGGGGGAACCCCTTTAAAATCACCTAGTAGCTTTTTACTGTCTATAGACTGCAAGGGACTGAGCTAATGAATATAATACAGTAGCTGACAAATGCGGGTAGACAATAGCAGACATATAATAGGGCGCTTTATGATGAGCAATGGTCATCTTCTGCCTAGTGTCCACCACTTCCAAATATTCTGTTTATACAGTCCTATGAAAAAGTTTGGGCACCCCTATTAATCTTAATCATTTTTAGTTCTAAATATTTTGGTATTTGCAACAGCCATTTCAGTTTGATATATCTAATAACTGATGGACACAGTAATATTTCAGGATTGAAATGAGGTTTATTGTACTAACAGAAAATGTGCAATATGCATTAAACCAAAATTTGACCGGTGCAAAAGTATGGGCACCTCAACAGAAAAGTGACATTAATATTTAGTAGATCCTCCTTTTGCAAAGATAACAGCCTCTAGTCGCTTCCTGTAGCTTTTAATCAGTTCCTGGATCCTGGATAAAGGTATTTTGGACAAACAATTCAAGTTCAGTTAAGTTAGATGGTCGCTGAGCATGGACAGCCCGCTTCAAATCATCCCACAGATGTTCAATGATATTCAGGTCTGGGGACTGGGATGGCCATTCCAGAACATTGTAATTGTTCCTCTGCATGAATGCCTGAGGATTTGGAGCGGTGTTTTGGATCATTGTCTTGCTGAAATATCCATCCCCGGCGTAACTTCAACTTCGTCACTGATTCTTGAACATTATTCTCAAGAATCTGCTGATACTGAGTGGAATCCATGCGACTCTCAACTTTAACAAGATTCCCGATGCCGGCATTGGCCACACAGCCCCAAAGCATGATGGAACCTCCACCAAATTTTACAGTGGGTAGCATGTGTTTTTCTTGGAATTCTGTTTCTTTTTGGACGCCATGCATAACGCCTTTTTTTATAACCAAACAACTCAATTTTTGTTTCCAAAATGAAGCTGCCTTGTCCAAATGTGCTTTTTCATACCTCAGGCAACTCTATTTGTGGCGTACGTGCAGAAACGGCTTCTTTCTCATCACTCTCCCATACAGCTTCTATTTGTGCAAAGTGCGCTGTATAGTTGACCGATGCACAGTGACACCATCTGCAGCAAGATGATGCTGCAGCTCTTTGGAGGTGGTCTGTGGATTGTCCTTGACTGTTCTCACCATTCTTCTTCTCTGCCTTTCTGATATTTTTCTTGGCCTGCCACTTCTGGGCTTAACAAGAACTGTCCCTGTGGTCTTCCATTTCCTTACTATGTTCCTCACAGTGGAAACTGACAGGTTAAATCTCTGAGACAACGTTTTGTATCCTTCCCCTGAACAACTATGTTGAACAATCTTTGTTTTCAGATCATTTGAGAGCGGGCTGTCCATGTTCGGCGACCATCAAACTTAACTGAACTTGAATTGTTTTGTAGAAAGAAATGGTCCAAAATACCTTCATCCAGGATCCAGGAACTGATTAAAAGCTACAGGAAGCGACTAGAGGCTGTTATCTTTGCAAAAGGAGGATGTACTAAATATTAATGTCACTTTTCTGTTGAGGTGCCCATATTTTTGCACCGGTCAAATTTTGGTTTAATGCATATTGCGCATTTTCTGTTAGTACAATAAACCTCATTTCAATCCTGAAATATTACTGTGTCCATCAGTTATTAGATATATCAAACTGAAATGGCTGTTGCAAACACCAAAATATTTAGAACTAAAAATGATTAAGATTAATAGGGGTGCCCAAACTTTTTCATAGGACTGTATATATAATTATACTTAGAGTCTTGAAATGTATCCATGCATACAAAATATACAAAACCTTTATCCTTTATGGCTGTGAAACTGTTAATCATCCAAGTCAGATAGTCAAACTGCTAAAAACACAGTTGCCAAGAAGTGGGATCTGAGCGAGCAGGTGACAGGCACACAGGTAGGCTGACGATTCATCTTGGAGCGCACGTCATTCACAACTTCTTACCTTCCCACTTGTTTTCTACGTAGTCAAGATCTAGGAAACTATTTATATTACTGAAGAACAGCAATACGGAGCCAAATCCAATATACACAATCCCGCTAGTCAGACGCTGCGAGGATTCAGGATTATGGAAACTCACAGCAGCAGGAAACAATGTGAGAAATATTAGCCATTTCTGTTGGATTTGGTTTCAGGGACCTTGTTTACTAATTATAGTGACATGATGTGTTTCATTACATGCAATCCAATCCTCTCTGGTGTGACCGTCAAATTAACTAAGTACTTGATGGGTTGGCTGCCACATTCTCATGCCAGCGGTGCTGCAAACTTGTTAATATAAATGGCACATGGTAGATGGGCCCAGGCAAGTCATGCCTCTGCATAGAACATCTCATTCTGTCTTCTTCTAGATTTTTACTTACCGTCTGGTGAGAATGTTTAGGATTATATTATGTAAAAGATGTGGAGAGAAATGGTAATCTTTAAAGGGATTCTACCATTAAAACACTTTTTTTCTGGTTGACATGTAGGGATAGCCTTAAGAAAGGCTATTCTTCTCCTACCTTTAGATGTCTTGTCCGCGCCGCCGTTCCGTAGAAATCTTGTTTTTTGTTGGTATGCAAATGAGTTCTGTCGCAGCACCGGGGGCGGTCCCCAATGCTGCAAGAGAACTCTCCAGCGATGCCTCCATTTCTTCAGGAACGTCCTCGTCATGCGTCTTCTTCCGATGCAGGCGGTAAAACTTGTAGGCCTCGGGCAGAGCTGACTGAGCATGCCCACAGGCCACAAGAAAATGGCCACTTACTTACTGTTAGCTGCTGCCTCTAATCACTGCTGTGACTGTATAAATGTGTGAGCAGGTACTGGCTTCTAAGGTGATCAGGACCAGCTCCACCTCCTCATGGCTGCTCTGGCAGTCAATAAAGTTTGGATTCGACCAATGCTGCTTTTAGCAGTAATTCCACCACATTCTTGGAGGGCATATGCACAATGAACAGCACATGATCAGGATCGGGAAGGAAATGATTGTAACAGAGACTGTTGTTCTCACATTTCTGCAAAAGGTCAATTGTGGTCACAATTAGAAAAATCATTTCCGCACAGTTTTAAGTCAATGCAAAGTGACCATAACAAGTCCCATCCACACATTGCAGAAAAATATGCGCAGTGGAAAAGCTGCACATATTCCCGCAGTGCTTTTTACTGCGGCTCGCTACATGAGGCTTTAGCCTAAAAAACAAACGCTCAATTTCTCAATTCAGTACCTTTGCCCTCAGGGTATTTACAGGCATATTTTTTTGAAATACATCTGAAGGAAGAACATTTAGGAAATATATCCGTATTTATAGTAAACAAAACATAAAGATATAACACTATGGCATCATTCAGGACCATTCCGGATATGTTTATTGAAATAATTTATCTATTCCCAAGGGACTATATAAACCAGCATAATGCTTGGAGTCACAGCATTTTCATTTTGAAGGAAGTAAAAGTTTTCCAAACACATAGAAGTCATCTGTATCAGGCCCCCGTAGGCCACCATACCGCACATACCATGTACTAACATGTTCTGCATTTTGTTCTATTAGATACTTCAGTAACTGTATATAATCACATTGTCCTACTAATGTGAAAGTTCATATGTTTGGATGTTTGTTACACAATCACACAAAAACGGCTGAACAGATTGGGATGAAATTCAGTTTATAGATAGTTTGTAACCTCTATTAACACATAGGCTACTTTTTATCCCAGTAAATGACATGGCTTCACGACTGTTCTGAATTTATGTTCATATACTATATTAAACTGCTCTTGCCAGCAAGACTCTCTCAGCTAATTGGAGTTTGCTGACAAATCCTGGTCTTTTATCTGGCTATGTAAACACACAGATAACACTGAATCCTTTGTGTACAAGCATCTGCATATTATTTGTTCTGCTCCAGTGCTGAGACACTGACATGGGAAAACCCCTTTAATTCAAACTGGAAGTTTGCAAATTGTAAACATGCCATGAAAAACAAAATCTAATTTGTTGCAAAATTCTTAAAAAAATGAGCTATATAGGTAGCCAGAAGTTAACAGAGCTGAGGAGGATTGAGTAAGCTAGGCATCATGTGGCTCTTAGAGCAGCTGAAATGCCAGAGCAGGTAGATCATCAATGCCAACAACACACTCATTATATGGCGTCCCAGCGAGCTGCTGCGATGCCGGAACAATCACAGGCACTGTGCGAGGAACAAGCTCAGCAGCAGGACAGCTTGAGAGCTGCCGAAAAGGCCAGAGCAGGCAGATCATCAACGGCAGCAATTTGTTGAAATAGGAGGATCATTAAAGCCAATAACAAGCAGGTGAAGTCACAGGTAGAGGCTAGTATATAATAAATGCAATATGTAATGCAGCATATAAATAGTAAAGAAAAACATTAATTAGATATGGAAGGCTGTCACTTAGAGATACCATTAAACTGTGCAACAACTATTATTCCACAAACTTCATGGTTGCTGATATGGGAGCTCTAAACTAAAAAAAAATCCGGTGTATTTCTTTGTGACGGCTCCGCTGAAGTTTCTTTCCAAATGACAGGCTGAGTGTTCTTCATCTGAATTGAGGCAGCATATTGAACTTTTAATCATTTCCTACTGTCCTCTTGCATATACATCAATGTCACATAAGAAATGAGCACAATATCGACATGATATTTGCAGTTCTAATTCTGTAAAACATAACAAAGGTACCAAAAATGCAAATGTCACATCAGTTTGCTTCTACCAGTCCACAGTATTTCAAATGTCATAAAGATTTGTCCCTACACTGAACTGATAGACATGTACTACGCAAGTTCTACTTGTCTATCTATTCAAGTAATAAGTGCAAATCTACAGTATCCTGGTGCCACCTCTATATAGTAGACGGAACCTTCTTCTGGTACTGTCCACTGTATAGCAGTGGTACCAGGTTACTGAGGCTCTGCTCCTATTACTTGACAAAGAGCAGAGCAGGTTCCAGCTACACACATTGCTATAGCTTCCAGCGCCCAGGGGTGGCTCCATTAGCTGATCTGTGTAGGGTATAGGTGTTGGACCCCCACCAATCAGATACTGATGATCTATTTTATGGATAGATCACCAGTATGAAAACCGCCTTGTGGGCTTGAAAACCCTCTTAAAGGGGTTGTCCGGGATAAAAACGAATCCCTACACTAATCAAAACACCCTCCCCCACCTACTTTCTAAATATCATAATTTATCAAAAATGTATATCTACCCGTATCTGTGAGGCAGTCATGTGGCCGACTCAGGCACATTTGCTGGTAACTAAAATTTGTGACAGTCTCAAATCTTTTGGCAAGAACTGTACAGTGCTCATATAATAGTAACAAAATATTACATAAACAAAATCTGAATATTCCCACAATAAAATGTATTCCCAACATAGTGACATGATTACAAAAAAAAAAAAAGATAATTATTGACTCTAAGTACAAAAAAAATTCAAATGAGCACCAGGTTCTTCATTGGCCGCCTTGACGAATAACAGAAACCTCTTTTAAGTTAGTCCCTACTTCAGTATTAGGCCATAGCTACTAGAGATGAGCGAGTACTGTTCGGATCAGCTGATCCGAACAGCACGCTCGCATAGAAATGAATGGACGTAGCCGGCACACGGGGGGTTTAGCGGCCGGCCGACGTCAAAGCGGAAGTACCAGGTGCATCCATTCATTTCTATGGAGCGTGCTGTTCGGATCGGCTGATCCGAACAGTACTCGCTCATCTCTAATAGCTACCAGTGCAGCACATAAGGAAGAGCAACCCATGTACATCCCTGCTACTAGGCTTAAGCCCCTTTACTCTGAGTTATGTCCTCTTAGGGGGCGTTCACACTACCGTCGGTGTCCGACATGTAGTGTCCGCTCCTAGTTTCCGCTCAAAATCTGTCACGGACACTAGGAGCGGACACTAGATGTGTCCGTGACACCTGTCATTCACTTGAATGGGCATGCATGCAGGGTTCCTCTGTCCGCTTGAGAAGTCGGACATCTTCTCTTGCGGACAGGGAAGGACGGGCACGGAGTGCAAAAGAACGCACCCGATGCCCATTCAAGTGAATGACAGGTGTCACGGACACATCTAGTGTCCGCTCCTAGTGTCCGTGACAGATTTTGAGCGGACACTACATGTCGGACACCGACGGTAGTGTGAACGCTCCCTAATACATGCAACATTGCTGCAACTGAGATTAGGTTCACACCTGGGTTCAGGTTTCCGTTCTTGGGGTCCATATAGGGACTAGTAAAGCTGTTAATTTGCATTCTGTTGGTGTAGTCACCCAGCAGCCCAGCCCCATAGATACTCATGAGCTGACTGAGCGGGTGGGTACATTTGCACGCAGCACCGCCCAAGGTTCCCTTACACCCACCAATTAATGTATTTAATATAAAAAATGTACTTAGGCAGCGCTTGAAGGACACCTATTAACTTTGTAACATGCAACATAAGGAGCTTAGATTTGCCATCTAAACTCCTTATAATATCAGAGTAGTTGTATGAAAGTTGTGTCTTCATTTTCAGTACGGTTGTAGTTTAATATATGCTTGAGAGCCTGACAGGTGCTGGCACATCTGATAGCTCTGGTTAATTAAAGGGTTAACACCAAGACGATCATTCGTTAGCCTCGAGAAAGGTCAGGGATTGATCTTTGTAGTGAATTGATCCCATCTTGTGTTTCTGCTTACATCGTCCTGTTGCTTGGATAACTGGATCATTTCTGAATCAGCTTTAATCAGGGGAGAATGTAAAGAAGCCAGACTCAAGAAAGAAGCCTTGTTATCTTCAGGAACCACTTTCCTTCATGAGATTAAAGTGTTTAGTAACGAATCTTGTTGCCCCATGACTAATGATGGTACGAGAGGCTTGTAAGCCATATTGTATGTAGTTCATTACTCCTAAAGAGAAGTACTCTCCGCCTGCTATTGCTGAATCTGATTTTTGCTCCCATGCTTTATGAATAGGTGGAGAGGACATATATGGCCTGGGTTTGATTTTCCCCTTAGATATTATGTAAGTGCATTTTCTTTCATTCCATTACCATTTTTTATGTCTATAGTATGAAAAAGCAAAGAAATTTGGTTCAAAAATTCCTCCCAAAAAAGTAATAGTACTTTGTAGGGAGCTTTAATAGGAGGAGAAATATACCTTTATGGCCACAAACCGCTGAAGCAATGCAGATATGGTAATCTCATTATAGTTATGCTGAGAAGTGCACCAGGGGCAGGACTTGACATGGGAGATTTGCATAGAGACAGTCGGTATGATTATGAAGGTACCAAATTGAAATAGATTTTGTTATGTTTTAACACCTTAATACAATTGTATACTATTTTGGGGAATGTCTCAGGTTTTTATTAAAAAATTTTACGGAAGGCAAAACAGTGAAAAAACAGCAGTTCGGCGCATTTGTTTTTTTTCTCCCCGCTATGGTGTTCACCATATGGGAGAAATATTTGTTTGTAGATCAAGCAATCTTGGATACAGGGACACGTAACATGTTTTACAATGTATGTTTATATATTTGATCCAGGGCAGGGGTAGGCAGGGGCAACCTTTTTTGTACAGTGCGCCAAATTAAAAAATAATATCAAAGATGAGGTGTTTGGTGTGCCGTGCGATAATTGTAAGGTTCCCTAAATGGAAGTTACATAATGGAACTGTAATACAGAGTATCAGTATATCAGTATTACAGCCCTTTGGTATAGGAATTGGTTTAGGAATAAAAAAAAAAAAAAAATAGTGCACCAAACTGCGCTTTTTTGTGCAGTAAAATGTTATGCATTCCTATGATGCTCCACACCCCTCCATCTCCTACATTGGACTACTGTACCCTCTTTATTCAAAACACGTGTATGGAGCGCAGGGATGCAGCAGTGCTGTGGAAAAGTGAAGAGGTGCAGTCCTATGTAAGGAAAGAAGAGGATTCTAGGTTTTACACAAAGCTAGTGTAGCCAGGGGTTAAGGTCACCTTCTTTCCCAAGACTGGAAAGAATACCATACCAATAAAAAATAAAAATCACTTACCTGCTGTAGCTGTATGTAGAGTGGGCCAGGAGGAAGCAAGTAAACTCCAGCAAGGGTTAACTCCATTGAGATAACCATCGCTGTGTCAGTGGCAGGGGCCGATGATTTATTATTTGGTTTGCTCCTTCCCAGACCTGATGAAGTGCTAGTATGAGGACATTCTCGTCAGATATCTCATCGTCCACTTGCTTGATCCCTGTCTGGCCATTGTCAGTTGAATTAAACCTAGCTGGAGTTTACGTCCTTCCTCCAAGCACAATCTACTTTGCCAGGCAAATATAGCTTGTGTGCCAAGAGGTCGGGGTTGCTAACTCCTGATCTAAGGAGAGGTTTGGTCACTAACGCAATACACTGTAATGCTATAGCATTGAAATATATTATAAAATCTCAATATTTCTATTACTGGCTGTCTCGCCACCCATCGCTACATAAAATATTCAAACTGTGCCACAGCCAGTGGCACTTTACCTATAGAAGTGCGTAGGTTTGGAACTGGTGGAGTGGTGATTGGTCCTCTTTAAAAGGTTTCTACAGCTTATCACACTGTATACAGTCATGATAAAAGCAATGAATATAGGACAGGACATAAAACATCTGGGCCCTAAAAGGTCTTTATAACAACTCACAAAAGCTTGCACAATTTTATTTCTTATTCAACAAAAAATTAAGCCAAAATGGAAAAGCAGTAACTTGGACTAATCGTTTCTGTAAAACGTAAGCAATTTCTCACATTGTTCTGGAGGAATCTTGGTCAATTCTTCCTTACAATATTGTTTCAGCTCATTAAGGTTTGTGGACAAAAATTCATGCAAAGCTCTCTTAAGGTCTTTCCATAGCATTTCAATTGTGTTGAGGTCTGATCTCTGACTGGCTAATATGGCACCATGATTATTGTCTTTTCCAGCCATTCTGTTGTAGATTTGTTAGTGTGCTTGAGATCACTATCCTGTTGCATTATCTAGTTCCAGCTAAGATTTAGCTGTTGAATGTGTGGCCTCACATTTGACTCTACAATACTTTGGTATACAGGGGAGTTCATGGTTGTCTCAATGACAGCAAGATGTCAAGGTCCAGTGGCCGCAAAACAAGCCCAAATCATCACCCATCCACCACTGTGCTTACCAGCTGGTATGATGTGTTTGTACACTATAGGAACACAGTAAGCCAACAGAGGCAGTGTGATACTCTGGGTAAAGTACACGTCTTCATGGCAGAGGTATTGACTTGGCCTCCAAATTCCTAATATCTTAAGCCACCCTAGCACCTTTTAGAATGTGATGATCAAAATCAAGTCCGATTAATAGAAGCTCAACCTTACGATTTACAAGTGATCTCCAATGAACATATATGGGATGGTGATTATAACAGATGTTTCCTTCCTTATCTTTCCTCTTGGCTCAGCATATCCTAAATTAAAAAAAAAAAAAAAACAACATGAATTTGTTATACTCCTTCGCGAGATGCGTATCCTGGACATGTATATCTATGTCAAGAAGTGACATGTCACAGCGGGTAACTTCTTGTAGATCAGCAATGGAAACAACACAATGATAAAATACAGTAGTTGAATTAATATTTGTTAGTATTATTATTATTATTAATAATAATAATAATAATTTATTATGCACTCCTTACTGTCTCCTTTATGTTTTTTTGAAGAATAAGGCTGGGTACTTTAGATCCTAATATAAATCACCTGGAAAGGATAGGGTTAGTCTTCAATTTCTTCCTGAGACTGCCAATATTCTAATCCCTCTATGTAAGCAGGGGCGTAACTACCGTGGTAGCAGCAGTAGCAGCTGCCACAGGGCCCGGGCCATTAGGGGGCCCGGTGACAGCCGCTACCGCTGCGTTTTTTTTTTTGTTTTTTTTTTAAGTCCGTTACGGGCCCTATTCATTTGCCGATCCTGGCTGGGCCGGGATCGGCAAGTGACACCGCGGGGCCCACAGAGGCTATCATTATACTCGGGGGTCTTTGCAGACCCCAGAGTATAATGATCGGCGGACCGGAGAGGTAAGGTAACATAAAAAACAGTGTTACTTACCTCTCCACGATCCTGCCAGGCCTCCGTCATTCGTGTCTGACGTCACATGACCCAGGCCAGCTTCCCGGATCATGTGACATCTGACGTCATTAAAGCTGGACAAGAGCGGCGGCCGACAGGAACGGGTAAGCAACTATCTCTGTTATTTTAATGGTTTTAATCCCCCGGGTCTCCGATTATTATACTCTGGGGTCTTTTCAGACCCCAGAGTATAATAAATGTTTATAGGTGTCCACAGTGGGTCATATGGGGACACTATTGGGGATAATACTGTGTGCAGGGGACACTATAGGGGTTAATACTGTGTGTGCATTGGACACTATAGGGGTTAATAATACTGTGTGCATTGGACACTATAGGGGTTAATAATACTGTGTGTGCAGGGGACACTATAGGGGTTAATAATACTGTGTGTGCAGGGGACACTATAGGGGTTAATAATACTGTGTGTGCAGGGGACACTATAGGGGTTAATAATACTGTGTGTGCAGGGGACACTATAGGGGTTAATAGAGTGCGGAGGAGGGGGTCAGTCGAGGTCTTCGGCATCGGTTTGGGGAGGGGGGGCCCCATGTCAAAAGTTCGCCACGGGGCCCCGCCATTCCTAGTTACGCCACTGTATGTAAGGCACATGCATATAGACTATGGCCAGCTTCGCAGTAATCCAATTAACTTAGATATGTTTTCTGAGCATGGAGTCAAACCAGAGAACCCAGAAGAAGCCACAGGAAAATGGAAAGCACATCCAAACTCTGCAGCTTCAAAGCCACATTTACTTTTATACCAGTTACTATGACTTTTAATATCCCTTTGACATTAAAGCGGTTGTCCGGGATAAAATAAGAATCAACCCCTAAACTAATCCCCCTCCCCCTGCATAACTTCTAATTTACTTTTCTATATAAAAAAAAAATCTATAATTACCTACATCCCCCACCCCAGGGACACTTTCTGATAATCCAGTGACGCTCCATTTCCCTGCTTCCGAAACGGAACGTCACCAGTACTTTTTCCCCAACCCCATCAATACTCATGTGTCTTCCTGCCCGAGAATGGCTCCTACCCGCTTCCTCTGTGTAAGAACTTGTGCAGTCTAGAGGTGCCTGCGACATACACGCAGTAGACATGGCACTCCATCTCTACTGCGCGTGTCACAGGTACTTCCAGTTGGTACACGTACCAGGAGAGTGGAAGAGAAAAGTCTTCAGCCTGCACACAGTGAAAAGGAGGAGCTGTCTCCCAGAGAGGAAGATAGGTAAGTATGATGCGGTGTGGGGGTTGGCTGAGTTACTTGGGAAGGGCTAGTAGTGGGTAGGATAGCTTAGCTAGGGAGACAGGGAGGGGGCTGTAACGGAGTGAGAGAAGAGGGGGGGGGGGGGTCAGTGAGAGGGAGGTACTGTGGAAGGTACACAGGAAGCTACACAGCAGGAAGCTACATTATGTAAACAAATGCAGGAGATACCAGGAGCTCCCAGAGACACCCAGAAATTCAATTCACTGCTAAACATATATGGGTGTACATGTTAACCCTTTAATAACACTAACAGACCTTTTAAAAAATAAGGTTTTTCACCCAGAAAACCCCTTTAAGACATAGTACAAATGATAAACCAACGCACATCTCATAACTTTAATATTATCAACAGAAAAACCTTAGTATAAGGGTTTGTGAAACCAAATAGTGAACTTTCTCTCAAAAGATTACATTGATATCCATTTCCTAGTCAGCAGAGTGACTCATATACCCCCCGTATAGTCACATATGCATTTGGACTTGTGGTCTAGTAAGAAGCTAAGGAGATTCTGTTTAACAGTGGAATTTCCACTTGTGTTCATTCTAACAATGTTGGTATATATTTGGTCTCCTGCTCTGCTAACTTAGTGGAAAATTCTGCTGAATATTGAGCCAAAATCTTGCATTTTGCATGGTGCAAGCTTGAAGTCCTCATAGAACGCAACAGAGAACTTTCAGTCGGGTACAGCCTGTACTTTTTTTGGTATTCACTAAGTAAATACATTTTAATGTCACCCCTAAAAACCTTATTTTTGAGAAGTGCTTACAAGTCTCTTCCTAGTGGGATAGGAAAGGGGACAGAAAGCTGTGTTCAGGATCTTAAAGTGTACCTCCTGTTAATACAGAAGACATGAGGCAAGGTCATTGCCATTACTGATATACTGCAATAATACTAATACCAAGAAGAAGAGCAGAAAGCAAACAATTTAGGTGGAGCTGGAAATGGTGAGCAAAACATAACAAGTACTGTAAAAAGCTATAGTTAGATAAAATCCAGCCGAATAGGTCATGGAAAGCAAGTACCGTACAAACACACAATGTACCCAGTAATAAATAGGTATACGATATGTTTAAACAAATCAACACTCAAAATGAGTTGTAAGTTAAATAAGGAATGACAACTGTGACATTAGATGAGCTGTGCAGAAAGTTCACGTCAACTGAGACTCTCAGTATCAGATATGAAAGTACCCGGGGAGGAGAATACTTATATGTGATATAATTCTCTGCTGTAAGATTCATGCGGTATTCTATGCTATTCAGGATGGAATTACAATTACAAATGTAGCTTTACAGATTCTCTTAAGTGGGTGAAAATCAGCACAAAAAAAGCACGAGCTGACAAATGTAGTTTCCTCTTCCAGAGGTAAGGAATATTTGACCTCAAAAGTATCTGCCATTCTGGAGATGTGAGGTGGATCGTCAGTGAGGCATACAGAAGTACAGTAAGGGTCCATTAATGTGTATAACCATATGGTTATGTGTAGGAGTACTGCAAAAGAGCTCTAAATAGGCCAGTATGCTTTAGGCCAAATTGGAAGCATTTGTATGATGAGAGGGGAGGCAAAAGTACAAAAATTCACAATATTAATAAATATTGTGCAGTCAGTTCGCTAGGCCTTATGCACACCTGTATATTCACTGGCTGTACGGCAGTACAAAGGGCCCCTGAGACTCATATGCTGCTCTGAGTATTACAGGGATATCCTCACCAGGGCTCGCTGATAATTTTAGCCTGGGGTGTAAGTGCACAGCATCCTTAAGGCTGAGGCCCCACACTGTGGAAACACAGCTTTTTTTTTTATTACAGATTTTGCTGCGTTTTTAAGCCAAAGCCAAGAATGGCTACAATAGGAAAGGGAAATAAATAGGAAGCTCTTATACATCTACCTTCCACTCAGTGGCGTAACTAGGAATGGCGGGGCCCCGTGGCGAACTTTAGACATGGGGCCCCCCCAACCGACACCGAAGACCTCGACCAACTCCCTCCTCCGCATTCCTGCGCGCTGTCCCTTAGTGGCCCCTGCACACAGTATTATGTCCGTTAGTGGCCCCTGCACACAGTATTATGTCCATTAGTGGCCCCTGCACACAGTATTATGTCCCTTAGTGGCCCCTGCACACAGTATTATGTCCCTTAGTGGCCCCTGCACTCAGTATTATGTCCCTTAGTGGCCCCTGCACTCAGTATTATGTCCCTTAGTGGCCCGATAACTGAAAAGTACCTTTATTTATTTTATTTTTTTTAAACTCCCCCCCCCCCCCCCATAGAGACCAGCCGCAATAGTAATATAGCGATGACAGGCATGGGAGCCTTCATTAGGCTCCCGGCTGTCATCTGAACAGGTCGGCTCCTGCAAGCTCGTCACGCAGGAGCCGGCCTGCAACTTTAAAGGTATGTGGCCGATGGGGACCGGCCGGGGGCTTGACCGTTTTTTGTGGGAAGGGGGGGGAAGAGAGAGGACATCTCCTGAGGCCAGGGCATCTCCGCTGTTAACTCTTACAGCGGAGATGCCGAAGCTCGCTATTACATACCCGGCATCCGGACTCTCTGACGCAGCATGCAGACACCGGGGCAGGTCATGCTCGTCACGCTCCTGGCAGAGTACTGGAAAGCGAACACCCCGCAAAGACGGTCTTACAGGCTGTACCGTGGTGAATAGGTCATTAGCCTTTGCGGGGTGTTCGCTTTCCAGTACTCTGCCTCTGACTCGGAGGGTCTGGATGTCAGGTATGTAAGAGCAAGCTTCGGCATCTCCGCTGTAAGAGTTAACAGCGGAGATGCCCTGGCCTCAGGAGATGTCCTCTCCCCCCAATAAAAAAAAAAAAAAAGCTTCAAGTTAGCCCCCGGCCCCCAGGGGCCGGTCCCATTCTTGCAGAAGTTGATAAAAAAATAAATTCAAATTGACACGTCGGGGGCCCGGGCCCCCTGACGTGTCGGGCCCTGTGGCAGCTGCCTCTGCGGTAGTTACGCCACTGTTTCCACTCAATCCATAAATTACATTACCTGAAAAGTGGATGAAATTCTGGCTAATCCCATCCACACATCACAGAAGAAATATACACAGTGGAAAAGCTGCAGCATCAATTATACCTGCGAAAATGCTTGCGGTTTCCCTATGGGTATAATAGGGGCAGAAAGTCCGAAGAACAATCCTCCGTGAAATCTAACTGAAGAAAACTGTGATGTATTTCCGCTGTGGTTTTTTACGCAGTGTTTTTTTGCTTTTCCGCTATGTGGGGGCTGAGCCTAAAGTGGTTTTCCAGACCTTAGTAATTGATGATCTATCCTGCATGACTATTGCCCAGGATGGCACTGCCTGATACCTAAAGGCAGATGGTTTACATCCAGCATGTGAATGTATAAATGCCATGCAATATCATACAGTTTATACCACAGCGTAATGCAAACGCTATTAAAGGGCGCTGTAAAGTGGTGGTGGCCTAGAGGTTATGAAACCAGTTGTGCATGTGTACAGTATGGAGGATCGGCATTGGGCCGACTGATACGGAAGGCGTATAGCCAGCTCTTCTCTGAAGATTCTTCCATCACTTTATTAATAAGTAGTCAGTACTGTCTGCCATTACACATGAAATAATCCCTATTGGACCAAGTAGTAGAAATAGAAGCAAATGAAAGCATTTATGTGGAGTCCCATAATCCAGCAAACCAAGGGTGCTTTATTGTGTAATCCAAGGCATTAATAAAGAAACACTGTTCCTTTCTAGACAAATGACAAGAATTTTTCAGATTTTTTTCCTAATGGTTGATCACATAGGGTGAATATATGATGTCACTTACTAAGAAAAGATGAGGCCGCCATATTAGTTTCTGCCTCAGGGTATCAGAAATAAAATGTCACATTGAAGGGGAGTGTTTGTACGTGAATCTCCTTCTATCAACGGATTCATTCTACTGAACTGGAGTGTCAGTAACAGGAATATGTGAATACAGCCCAGGAATCTTTCATTTGTTTCTGTGGCCAGCTCTCCTCACAGAATACTTCCTCTACTGTTTCTAAGAATAATGAAAGTTCTATGTATTTTATAGTGTTTGGATTCCTGCGTTCTCCCCAGGGAGCGCTTTAACCCCACATGTGCTGGTGTTCGGTACAGGTACTCCTGGCAACCTTGAGGTTAGATCTGTGCTTGTTTCTCTTTCTGTCTCTGGCTGGTCCCAAGCCCTCCTCCCCTTTTTGTCGCATTACACAGTAATAGGAGAAGGTTTGGAAGAGCTCCAGGGAACAGGATGTACTTGGCAGGCAGACACGGCCTTGATGTCTGCAAAATGTCGGGAAATGCAGCCAAGAGCTGCTAACTGGGTCATTAACCTCTAGAAGAAGAGCAAGTACTCAGGTCCTGTCTCTCTTCATTTCACCAATAAAAATGCCTGGAAGTGGGGAGGGGAGGAATCAACCTGTGTTTCTAGGATCTGAATGATGACAAAAACTCAGCTCTGCCCCCTCCTCTGTATACCAGAAATAAGCTTACAAGTGATCCTATTAACCACTACTGAGTCCCTGAGGCATTAATGCTGTTTCTTTGAGGGAAGTTTCCAGGAAATACATATATACGCTGAATAGCACAGCAAGCACCGGGGGCAGAAGTTACTACAACTGAGTATTCCTCTTATTCTAGAATTTGGGGAATTATTTTGTTTTCATTGACTTCTTCCCAGAAAACTTCATACACTTTACAGATGATATCATAGTCTCCAGTAAAATAGTTAACATGTTATATATTTAGACCTTTTGTATGGTTTAATCTGAAGGTTGGGTCTCTGCAACTTTACCTGAGAAGAGTTTAGGAGGGGAAGAGGCTAGGCTCTATGATATTTATATTTATAGGTTTATATGATGGAGGAGAGAAGCTGAGCTCTGTGATATATAGGATTATATGATAGAGGGAGAGAAGCTGAGCTCCGTGATATATAGGGTTATATGATAGAGGGAGAGAAGCTGAGCTCTGTGATATATAGGGTTATATGATAGAGGGAGAGAAGCTGAGCTCTGTGATATATAGGGTTATATGATAGAGGAGAGAAGCTGAGCTCTGTGATATATAGGGTTATATGATAGAGGGAGAGAAGCTGAGCTCTGTGATATATAGGATTATATGATAGAGGGAGAGAAGCTGAGCTCTGTGATATATAGGATTATATGATAGAGGGAGAGAAGCTGAGCTCTGTGATATATAGGACTAGCTGGTACCCGCGACTTCGTCTGTGGTGATTGTAGCATTGGGTATATACAGGCGCGGGTAAGGTTTTCGTACTGTGTATAAGGTATGGGATATGAAATGTAAGTTTGTATCTTGTTTTTTCTGTAATTCAGAGAATACGTGAGACTTTTGTGTTGAAGTTAATTTGTATTTGAGCTGCTATATATACGGTGTTGTGAGAAACTTTACATAGTGACTTTGGGACAGAGGTATTTGAAGTTAACCCTTTCCCGCCGATGGCATTTTTTGATTTTCGTTTTTGACTCCCCTCCTTCTAAACCCCATAACTTTTTTATTTCTCCGCTCCCAGAGCCATATGAGGTCTTAAATTTCCTGGGACAAATTTTTCTTCATGATGCCGCCATTATTTATTCTATATAATGTACTGGGAAGCAGGGAAAAAATTCAGAATGGGGTGGATTTGCAGAAAAAATGCAGTTCTGCGACTTTCTTATGGGCTTTGGTTTTACGGCGTTCACTGTGCAACCAAAATGACATGTCCCCTGTATTCTGTGTTTCGTTACGATTCCGGGGATACCAAATTTATATGGTTTTATTTACATTTTGACCCCTTAAAAAAAAGGCAAAACTGTGTTAAATTTTTTTTTTGAAAAGTCGCCATATGTATAGGGCGTCTTTTTTTGCGGAAACGGGTGTACTTTGTAGTTCTACCATTTTCGGGAAATGTTATTGCTTTGATCACTTTTTATTCAAATTTTTATCAGAATCAAAACAGTGAAAAAATGGCGGTTTGGCACTTTTGACCATTTTTCCCGCTATGGCGTTTACCGAACAGGAAAAATATTTGTATAGCTTTGTAGAGCGGGCAATTTCGGACGTGGGGATACCTAACATGTATGTGTTTCACAGTTTTTAACTACTTTTAGATGTGTTCTAGGGAAAGGGGGGTGATCTGAATTTTTAATCCTTTTTATTTGTTTTTATATTTTTTTTCCTTTTTTTTAATTTTTTTTTTCCATTTATTAGACCTCCTAGGGGTAGTGACATGGGTGGGCGGTGTTGCGGATTGTCAGAGCGGTGGGGGTTGGCGAACATGTCTGCTCCGGAGCGTTAAAGAGAGCTTCCTGGAGTATCGGTAAGGTGAGGGGCAAAGTGGTAAAGTATATGTATATGTGATTGTGTGGGGTTAGGGGCGAGGATGTAGAGGGCAATATGAATTTTGGGGCTTGCTATGGTCCAAAGTGTGTGAGATTGCAGAGATGGTGGTGTGAGTTTGGGTTTTGTGGGGGTCCTGGCACAAACGTATGTGCGCTATTGTGACGAAAAGTAGCCTATTGCGCAATCGGGTGTATTAACTATGTTTGTGGAAACTTTCAGCCAAATCGGTCAAGCGAGTTTTGCGTGATTGAGGAACAAACATCCAAACACACAAACCCACAAACATCCAAACTCACAAACTTTCACATTTATAATATTAATAGGATTATATGACAGAGGGAGAGAAGCTAGGCTCTATGATATTTATAGGTTTATCGGATAGAGGGAGAGAAGCTAGGCTCTGTGATATATAGGATCATATGATAGAGGAGACAAGCTAGGCTCTGTGATAGTTATAGGTTTATATGATAGAGGGTGAGAAGCTAGGCTCTGTGATATAGGATTATATGATAATGGAGAGAGGCTGAGATTTGTGATACATATGATTATATGATAGAGGAAGAGAAGCTAGGCTCTATGATATTTATAGGTTTATATGATAGAGGAAGAGAAGCTAGGCTCTATGATATTTATAGGTTTATAGGATAGAGGGAGAGAAGCTAGGCTCTTTGATATATGTGATTGTATGATAGAGGAGAGAAACTAGGCTCTGTGATATATATAGGTTTATATGATAGAGGAAGAGAAGCTAGGCTCTATGATATTTATAGGTTAATATGATAGAGGGGAGAAGCTAGGCTCTGTGATATATATATATATAGGTTTATATGATAGAGAGAAGCTGGGCTCTTTGATATTTAGTTTTATATGATAGAGGGAGAAAATATGAATTCTGTGATATTTAGGTTTATATGATAGAGGGAGAGAAGCTAGGATCTGGGGTGTATAGGTTAATGTGATAGAGGGAGAGAACCTGAGCTCTGTGATATATAGGTTTGTATGGTAGAGGGAGAAAAGCTGAGATCTGTGATGTATAGGTTTATGTGATAGAGGAAGATACACTTTTCAGAACACAAGGCTACTAGTAGTCTGATCACTGATGAGTAGTGGGATTTTATTGTCCATGTATATACTTCTGGATCAGTCAGTCATTCAGTATTCTGCCCAATGAGAAAATAGCCAAATTAAGAACCAACAAAAGTATTTTTATGCTGAAGTACAGATCAAAGTCAGAGTTTCCTGTTAAATAACATTTGGAAAGCAGGTTGCCATGACAAGGATAAACTTGCTGCAGTCTAGAGTTTAGAGATCACATTCTCCACACAGCTTTACAGGAAGACGGAGGAGATTGCTTGGATACTACAGAGCCACGCAGACACCAACAATAAGAGGAACCAATTCTCTAACACATGGGAGAAGCTACAAGTTTATTATCTCCAAATCTATGCTAAGGAGGTCAACATCAAGTTTTTATATTACCTGTATCCAATTTATACTGAAAAAGAAAAAAATCCCTGCTAAACTCTTTAAAGAAGGCTTATTATCTCTCCAAATATATCTATTTTAGTAAATACTGTATTTGCAATAAAAAATAGAATTTTACATGGTGTTCTTCCTCTGTTATTCCTCCTGGAAATATATGAACAAATTCAAAACTGAGATTCAACATTCAAGAAGTGCAAATCATTAAAAGTAATAACATTTCAGAATGTGAAACTAGTGTTAACCTGACAAGAATTGGAGTTTCTCAAAATCTGGGTTGAGATTCACAAAAGATGCATTAATGTACATCTGAGGGCGTTCCAAGACCCTATGGCTAAGATAAAAAACATTTACATTTGTTTTGTTTTGCCCCCTCCCCCCTCCTCCTTTGCCTTGAATACACCATCAATTCTTCTAGATACACTTGTACAGTTTTTGAGGAAACTAAGCAGAAAGGTTGTTCCAAACATCTTGGAGAACTAACAACAGGTCTTGTGTAGATTGTAGGCATGCTCAAATCCTTCTCTCTCTTCATGTAATCCTAGACAGACTGGATGATGATGAGATCAGTGCTCTGTAGTGCCCATATCATCACTTCCAGTACTCTTCCTCCAAAAGGGAAGTCACTCCAAGTATTGATAGGGTTTAGCTTTTTATTTTTTCATTCACTTAATTTTGTTTAAAGAAAATGTTTGTCTTTGTACCGTATTAGCCAGTGGGTAGGAAATATATTTTTTAAAAAAACTAAAAACTTGAGAATCTTCAGTAGTTGATACCTTTTTTAATGGCTAGATAATAATGATGGTAGATTACAACGTTTCGAAGCTCTCGGCTTCTTCTTCAGGCATACCTAAAATCAATTTCTAAAGGATGCATATTTATGTACAAGAGGGACACATAGGAATAGAATTCTAGGAGGGAGGGTAGAAGAAGGTTATTGGTTATAGAACTAAACAATTCATCATCTTGTAATGTTCTTATCAATGTCTTTATGGCTGTCTGTCTCAGTTCAGTGATTTCTGTAGGATGCCATGAACTCATGTGAGAGATTCATCCCTTTCTCAAGAGTGTCAAGGGATGAATCTCTCACATGGGTTCATGGCATCCTACAGAAATCACTGAAATGAGCCAGCCAGCCATAAAGACACTCTGTGAACTGATAAGAATATTACAAGCTGATGAATTATTTAGTTGTATAACCAATAACCTTCTTCTACCCTCCCTCCTAGAATTCTATTCCTATGTGTCCCACTTGTACATAAATATGCATCCTTCTGAAATTGTTTTTAGATATACCTGAAGAAGAAGCCGAGAGCTTCGAAACGTTGTAATCTACCATCATTATTAGTTAGCCATTAAAAAGGTATCAACTACTGAAGACTCAAGTTTGTTTTTTATATTAATATTGTTTATTAATAAAAATAAAACATTACATTATTTTTAAAAGCATTGTTACTTTGCAGCGTTTTTTCCTAAAACTTTTGGCGATACTATATTTCATCAAGAAAACATCTTGAAATATAAATCACAATGAATGTCTTAAAAACAACACATCTTAGAAAAGCAAAGAGAAGGTACAGACCCTAATCCGACTATGTCTGGAAGTGTAACAAGGTCCAGATTCAATCTGACAGAACCTGAATAGTTTTATAAAAGACAGTGAGGAATCCTACAATATCCACATGTGCAAAACTGATATAGAACTATACATAGATCCGTAACTACTACCAAATGTACATCTACTAAAGAGTGACATGAAGAGCCTGAATGTTTATGTACTCAAATGCATGTGGAATAATGCAAAAAAAAGTGCTGTAAAACCAGACGTAACCTATGGACATGAGCAGAGGTGTCGGTGGGAAAGATGCAGAATCTTTTCCCTAACATCGATATTCCTTTTAATTATATTTTACAGGAAACCTGTTACAATGAATATACAATTTGATTTGCAGGCAGCATGATATCGTGCCAGAGGAGGTAAGCAGATATATTAATATAGTTTTTTTTTGGGAAAAGTATAACTTAAATGGATTTTATGGGCAAAAAAGGTCCAGGTTTTTTTTTAAAAAAAAGGTTTTTTTTTAAGGTTTTTTTTTTTTTTTTAAAGGTCTGTTAGTGCTATTAATGGGTTAATACATGCACCCATATACCTTTAGCAGTGTTTTTAGTGATTTCTGTGTGTCTCTTGGAGCTCCTGGTATCTCCTGCATTTGTTTACTTGGTTCAGCTTCCTGCTAAGTAATTTCCACACTAACCCCTCTCACCTTAACCCCTTCCTCTCTCACTCCCTCCCTCCCATACACCCCCTTCCTGTGTCTCTATTTATCCAACCCACTACTAGTTCTTCCCCACCTATTCAGTCTAACCCCCAACCCCATTATATACTTACCTCTCTTCCTTCTTTCCAGGCTTCTTCTTATGGGACGACTCCTCCTTCTTTCCTGACTGCCTGTGCATGCTCTTCTCCGAGCATTGCTCTGTGCTCAGAAGCGATGATCCACCACTACTGCGCAGACGTGGGAGCTATGCAGTAGAGGTGGATTATCAGCTGCAGAGCACAGAGCAATGCTGGGACAAGAGCGTGCACAGGCAGTCAGGAAAGAAGGAGGAGCCGTCCCACAGTAAGAAACCTGGAAGGTAAGTATAATGGAGTTGATGGAGGTGGAGTGGGGGGGAGGGGGTAGTAGTGACGTTCCGCTTCAGGAAATGGGGAAACCGATTATCACTGGATAACCAGAAAATGTCCCTGGGGAGGTCATGTGACATGTATGGGTTAATATACATTTTTGATCAATTATGTTATTTAGAAAGCAGGAGGGTGTTTAGAATAGTGTGGAGTTTCCATTTATTCTGGATAACCCCTTTAATTTTCTAATATTTTTAATGCATTTTTTCTATTTAATTCCTGCTTATTCTGAGTATATGTAAGTGTACATATAGAGATTGCCGTCAATCACCGAGTAAGACCACCCACCGGACTCTTACACTCAAAATATGTAGGAAATAAAATGAAAAAAAATATTCAAATTTTTTATATTTCTTTCCCAAAAAACTATATATTAAGTGACTTAACTCGTCTTGTTCTATTGCATATTGCCTGCAAATTAGACTGCATGGTTAGGATGATGGGTTCCCTTTAAAACTGATTTTCACACCATTTGAAGCCAGGATCCTTGCTGGGCACTTGTTGTTATCTAGATTGATATCATCCAGTTTTTCTGTATTTTTCTATTGTTTACCAGTAATAATATACTTTATGAGTCAATGTTTCGACACTGCATGTATTACAAATGTATTTTTTTCCCTTTGCTATACTCATGTGCCCTTGTAAATTTGCATATCCTGTGGCATTAGATAAAGAAATACTTACATGCATAATACATATGCCCTCTGTCTTTGTTCAATTGGGTAGGTCTTGAAATAAATGTAATATATAATATGCCAGGCATATATTGTGAATGTCTGTGCTGCTGAATTGTCTAAATATTCATGTTTTCCTAATGAAAATATGCATTAGAAACAAATACCACGTATAGGAATTGTACTGTGTAATGTCTGAGCTAACACAGCCTGCACACCTTCACATCTTCCCCTTTGGGCCCTGTACCAACCCTTTCACCAGAACACATCCAACAGCTCTTTGAACTGAACCCCATGTTGAGCAGACAGATAACGCAGATAATAATAAAAAGTGTTCGCAGCCGAGCACATTCTTCTATCTGACGCTCTCAGCCTTGATGTCTGGACACAAAAGATTCCACGCGTTATTGACAGTAAAGCAAGGTATTCTAAGCCTCAGCAGTGCCTGAAGCCATTAGGCTGGCAGATTTGTGACCTTGACAATGTAATTCACTCCTGTCAACTCCCCTTAAATTAACAGTAATACACAATATAAGTCACCCATTTGTTCAGGAAGGTCTATTGTACGAGTATTTTGCAAGATGGGCCTAGGGCAAAAATGTATGCCTACTTTAACCTGCTGCTATTAAAGCCCCACTCCGGAGATATTTTTATTTATTCTTTGGCCCTCTAGTCCAGGTATGCTGATGTGTAATGCATCACTAATGTGGTGTATGCTTCACTTTATCCTTCCCCCGAATGGGTTCCCTAGTTGATCATATGATCGACAGACTGACCTAATAGATTACCACACCAGTTGGACATCGGTGGTCTCTAAGTCTTTGACACTGTTACATCCAGGCTCTCATAGAATTATACAAAAAAGTGACTTCCGACTGGTGTATGAATCTGTAGGTTAGTCTGTTGTTCACATGATCAACCTGGGTGGTTTCAGCGGTGGGATAAAGTGAAGTATGTACCTGGCCTGCACCTTCATTATACATCAGTATACCCTATACTAATGGGCTAAAGGATAAAAACAAGTTTATAGAGTGCAGCTTACAAACTAATACGTTAAAAAAAATAACTTTGTTATATTAAATTGCAAATATTTACTTGGTTCTCTGTTCATAGCCCTAATGGTATGTTTATATGGTGGCTTTTGTAGGGGTTATTCAGACAGCCTTTTGTCTCAAAATTCCTTTCCAAAAACATTTACTTTGGAGCCTGCAACAGAAAGGAAAGACTGATCAGTTTTCTGCTGTAGGTTTGCACTCAGGATTTGCCTTAAAGGGGTTGTCTGAGATACAAAAACGAATCCCTACACTAATCTAAACACCCTCCACCCGCCTACTTTCTAAATAATATATTTTATTCAAAATGTATATTTTCCCATATTTGCTGGTAATCCAGTGACGATCCATTTGCCGAAAGGGAACGTCACTACTACTCCTCCCTTCCATCCACTACATCATACTTAGCTATCTTCCTTCCAGCTCCTCCCTGTTTTCTGATTGCCATAGTGCGCTATAATCCCAATGCTGCTCTGTGTTCTGCCTCTGATAATCCACCGCTACTGTGCAGGCTTCCGAGCAGCTACCACGCCTGCGCAGTAGAGGCGGACTATCGGCTGCAGAGCACAGAGCAGCTCTGGGACAATGGTGTGTCCCAGCAGCCAGAAAAGAGGGAGGAGCCATCCTGCAAGTAGGAAGTTTGGAAGGAAGAGAATTAAGTATAGAATGGGTTTTACTCACCAATCCCCACTCCTGTCATGTATAAAAATATGCCACCCCTTAGTTTATGCCAGGAGGCGCTGTCAAAGGCTGTTATCTCAGGTCATAGCAGGTGTGGTCCTGAGTATGAGTGATACTGTGACTATGGGGTCTGGCACATACAATCTTTAAAAGATAGGCATCTCTCAAAACTGAAAAGCTCAATCCCATACATAGAAGTGAATTTAAAAAAATTTATACAATTTGCGCTGGGTTCACAGCGTTTGAGCCTCTCAGTCCCCCATTTCTAGCAAGGAAGACTTTGCTTTCTGCCGTTTTCATCAGAAACTGGGCAGAAACCCTACAGACCCCATTATAATCTATGGGATCTGTGGGTTTCTATGTGTAACCGCTTTTTAAGAGGATCGGGTTTCTGTCTTTCAGATCTCTAAGCAGACCCAAAGGATGGAAACCTGAATGTTAGTGTGAACCTAGCATTATATTCACAGGACTTTCCTCCTTATTAATCTACTATCCACTCACAGACAATAAATTAGAGTAACAATGCTGACGCTGGCTCTAAAATCAAGGGCTAACATTGTAAAACATTAGTGTGGCCATAGTAGCAGTGTTACATGTGGGGGTTAGCCACTAGGGAATCAGAAGTACTGTAGCTTGTAAGTTAGGTTTTCTGTAATTTTCTCCCATTTATTATGGAACTGTTTGCTTGTTGCATGTAATTTTTTAGTTTGCATTTTTCTGTAAGCATGTGTTTACTTTAATGTTAGACCATGTATTCCTTTTAGTGTATTTTGCCATTGGCTGTTGTAGAGGAGTGAGTCTGTTTGGTACCTCGTGGAGGTATCGGGTACTTAGGGTGTATGGACTGTATTGGAGTGTGATTTATGCATAATTTACAAACTGAGTGGTGGGTGAACCCAAGGTTGAGCGAGTGGAGTATATTGACCCCTTGCAGTTATACCCAACTCTTGTGTTAGATTGGTATGTACATTCCACCAATGATGCACAGCAATTACTATATAATGTGGCATCTATAAACTTATCAATGAAGGTTTCCACTACTCCACTATCGTAGATAATACTGACTGATCTGTTAGTATACAGCTCACTAAACCTCTTCAGCAGGACCTGTTTTGGTCTATCCCACAGAAAGCTAATTCATATTTCCCGGCAAGCAATGGGGTGAAACCATGAGAAACATGCAATGAGCACCCTCTAGTGGTGACGTTTAAATCCCATCCAGGGGGTGACCAGAATGATTTCTTTAGTTCTAAGAGCACGCTGCCTGTAATTAATATAAATGTGGGACTTATGGAAGCAAATTCCACAGGACTGCTATTTATATTACTTGAACCTTAACCTCCAAAGTAGAAGCAGCCAAAACTGCTCTTGGCGTGTTCTCTTCTATCTCAACTGACTGAAAGGAATTCAGGAAATCCCTAGTGCAAAAGGAAATAAAAAAGCAGTTAGTAATGTATGCTTTTAACACTGTCTTGTTCTTTCCAAACCCAATATACACAAAAAGATACATTTTTTTTTATATATTTTTAAACTATTAGTGACATGAGAATGATTTTTTTTTCTTTTCATGAAGATGAGAGTGTTTGATTGCATTGTTATTTGAATATTGGATTTATCCATCATTGTAAAATCTATAAATGAATGGCATTACCTATAATAATTAATGAATAAAGATATTGGGCCCACGCCTATGAAAGTTTCTCTTAAGATGGCCACATACATTAGATTTTTGACTGCTGAAGTGGCAGATTTAAAGGGAGTCTATCACTGCCCCCAGCTACTTTGAACTGCTTCCAGGGTGCTGCAGATGCTGAGCAGAATAAAAATGATACCTTTCTTACGTTTCAGAGCCCCAGGGATGTGGAGAAAAAGCACTTTTATTCTTTATGAAAATGCAGATCTTGGAGCACAGGAGCAGTTTTCTTCTATTACTGAGCACTGCTGCATCATCACTAAACACGCCCATCCTGCATTCAGCTCCTCTCCCTGGGCAGTGTGGGGATCGACTGACACTGGGAGGATCAAATCCCACTGCCCGGGGAAGAGCTGAATGTGCTCCAAGATCCTCATTTGAATAAAAAAGAAAAGTGGTTTTTCTCTGCATCCCTAGGGCTCTGAAACATAAGAAGGGTATGGTTTTTATTCTGCTAACAGCATCTACAGCACTATGGGAGCAGTTTAAAGTAGCTAGGGGCAGTGATAGACTCCTTTTAAGACTACAACAGTCTGTCCTATACAGCCAACCAACAACTAAATCTGTTATGTTGAATTTTTTTCTGTCTTCTGTTTGCTTTGATCTGCCATGTATGCAGCGCCGCACATCCCATGAGGCGACCTGAAGCGAGCGCTTCAGGCGGCGCTATGTCAGGGCCCCAGGGAGGGCGGCATTTTTGCTAACTTAAGCCAGTCCAGGACAAGCTGTCCTGGACTGGCTTAGCACGGAGCGGTGGTTTGGGGAGGCCACTGAAGCAGCGCTGCTCCAGCAGCCTCCCCGCACGCTCAGGCAGAGCGCAGGCAGTCTGCTCTCTGCCGGCGAACGGTGCTAAGCCCCGCCCCCTCAGCTAAGACACGCCCCTCCATTAAGCCACACCCCGCTCCGCCCCCTCCCCCAGCGGGGGGGGGGGGGGGGCGGCTTTCTGCACTTTGCCTCGGGCGGCGAAAGGGACAGGTTCACCCCTGCATGTATGGGCCTAATGGACAGACCTGTGGGAGACTTTTGTATTGTGAGCATGTGCTTGTAGTAATAATACACACACAAAGTGTTCACCATTTTTAGCACTTCATTAGCATTGAACGAAGGTGTCTGGGTTAGTTGAACATGCTTTGAAAGGTTTGTGGTTGTTCATTTGTATTGGAAAGTTGGCCATACAACCAACCAACCACAGTTAATTTCAAATGAGCGATGGCAGTATGTGGTAAGCTTTAGTCTTGAGCTCAGGGGTTGCTCCTCCATTGTTCCACCCACAACCCCAGCTCAGTTTGACTAGCACTTGTTCTAAGTCTGGCCTGATAGAACAGTGTCATTGTTTTCCTTCAGAGATTCTTCTTAGTCCACCAGGTAATCCCTCTGTACAGCCATGACTTCTTCAAGCTATTATCATGACTTTCTCCACTTCAATTTGCCTGCAAAAATGAGGCCTCTTCAGGCTTCAGCATTCCATGTTCCATCTTGGTAGAATATGCCCTAAACACAGTGGTCACACAGACCAAAAGACACCACTAGATGTCCATACATGATCTCCAACTATTGGCGCTAAACCTCTCCTTTTATCTGTATCTTAATTCTTTTCCCAGCCTAACCTGTAGGTCCAGACTCTTCTTAGGCCTACTTACTATCCCCACTTTCCTTCTTTATAGCAGACAGTTAAGTAAACGACCTTAGCTTGTCTTAATAACTTTATGTAGACTGGTGTTATACATGCCAGTCTTCACAGTCCCAGAGCTGGTGGAGGGTGCACCTCATATATGAAGATTTGCACACATCCTATTAAAGGCCATTACCTGTTAGTGTAATACAGTAGTTATTGGCATATTACATAAAAATGTATAGGGTGGCCAGGCCTCCTATTCTCACAGGCCTCCTAGCAGCTGCTATAGCTGGTATGGTGGTAGTTGTGACTACTCAGTATTAGGCAGGTAGTTTTAATGTTATGACTTATTGATGTATATTATATGCCATAGCAGTGTCCACCCAAAGTTATTGTGACCCATGTCTGATGCACACAGGACGTAACAAGTTATTGCATAAGCTGAAAGAACAAATGCAAAACATATAATAAGGGGTTTAATATGTAAAGAATGCAGGTGTGTAATATAGGTCCAGATGTTTTGCCCTATTAGCGAGTATTTACATTTGTATTAGTGGAGTTAAAGATGCCAACAGTGCCCTGAATTATGGTATGTGCACCGATGCTGGAGATATTGGTGCCATTAATTTCAGCACTTATATCTCCCCACTGTCAGAAGGACAGCCTAGCATCATTGCTAGTACTCTTGCTCCTCACAGCTAAGTGTCATCACTGAGCAGTAAGGAACACTCCCTCTGATAGTACAATGCTATGTTAGAGTACAGTCGGGGCAGGCATTCTTCACAGCTCAGCAATTACATTAATAATAATAATAATAATACATTTTATTTAAAGGGGCTCTATCAGCAAAATTATGTTGATAGAGCCCCACATATGCATGAATAGCCTTTAAAAAGGCTACTCAGGCACCTGTAAAGTAATATTAAACTACCCCTCCCGTTTTAAAATAAAACCCTAAAACAGAATATGTTCAACTTACCGAACATGCATGGGGGGCGGGCATTCAGGGTCCGCCGTCTTCTTCAGCCACGCCTCCTCTTCCAGCAATGCGCTCGGGTGCCGTCTAACTTGCGAACTGACATTGATAAAAAATGGTGCAGGTGCATGCGCAGTAGCAGTAGTAGAAGCAGCATGCTATTGCGCATGCACCTGTGCCATTTTTTATCAATGTCAGTTCGCTAGTTAGACGGGACCCGAGAACATTGCTGGAAGAGGAGGTGTGGCTGAAGATGACGTTGGACCCTGAATGCCCCCCCCCCCCCCCCCGTGTATGTTCGGTAAGTTGAACATATTCTGTTTTAGAGTGTTATTTTAAAATGGCTGGGTAGTTTAATATAACTTTACCGGTGTTTAAAAAGGCTATTCACGCATATGTGGGGCTCTATCAGCATGATTTTGCTGATAGAGCCCCTTTAAGGTTCAACTACAGATAAAAAGATAGATCACAGAGTCAATTCACACAGTGGGACTAAGGGCCCTGCTCGCAAGAGCTTGCAATCTATGAGGTAGAGGGGGTGACACAAGAGGTAGCAGGGGCAGCATCTGAGGTAGGGGGAGAAGCCACATTTATGATAGAGGTTACTTTCCTTACACATATAAATAAAGCTGCATGAGCCATCACTAGTCAGTGTCCTTTAATGTGCAGCTGGACATATAAAGTTACAGTCTGATACGGCATCATATCTTGTGGGGTAATGTGGGAGCGTGAGCAGAGAAGGGTTCGTTTTAGGGGTTCTAACCGCGAAAGGGTTTACATTAGAAATTTGTGATAGACCTCTCTGAAAAGATGTGTCTTTAGTTTGTCCTTGAAGCTGTAGAAATTGGCAGTTAATCTGATTGTCCAGGGTAGAGCATTCCAAGATAGTAGTGCAACTCGGGAGAAGTCTTGGATATGGGAGTGGGAGGTTCTGATAATAGAGATTGGCAGTCTTAGGTCATTGAGTGAATGGTGGAATCAGACAGAGATAAGGGAGGAAATGTAGGAAGGTGTAGCATTATAAAGAGCTTTGTGGATGAGGGTGATAAGTTCATATTGTATTCTGTAATGAATAGGCTGCCAATGTGGTGACTGGCACAGACCGGAGGCATCGCTGTAGCATCTAGACTGATAGATGAGCCTGGCCGCTGCATTCAGAATAGATTGTAGGGAAGACCTATTAGTAAGGAGTTACTGTAGTTAAGTGGAGAGTGAATCACTAAGCTGTAAGGCTCACCTTTCTGATAGTGGGGAGATATCGGTGCCGAAATTAACAGTGGTATATAAAACTGCACCTAAACTGCACATAAATGAGGAAATGAAAGGTCCTCTTTAATGTGGCCCTACAACTTTTACAGAAGACAGTACATCAGCCCCAGCTGGATGGAAACTGTTTTGAAGCAGGCAATGGAACGTCACCAGAACTAGAGAAATAATTTTCAGGCTCTACAGGAGACAGTGGCACATAGAATATGTCATTGCTGCTGCACTGTGAATATCATATTTAAACCAACTAAGAGAACAGTGTGAGTGTACATGCTTGTGAAATGCAACGCATATGTGCACTAAAACAACATACTCAAGTCATAAAAGCTCCCCATTATATGACAGTGCCTATTCGTCTAGCACAGGGGTAGGCAACCTTTTCTGTTCGGCGTGCCAATTTAAATTAAAAATCAAAGATGAGGTCCTCGGAGTGCCGGGCAATAATTGTAAAGCTGACGACACCTACACTAAAGTCATATAGCACATGGGTGCTGTCATACTGTGATCCAAGCCACATGCGCTTACCACTATTTGCCTCGATACACATGTTCTTTTCCTTTAGAAGCAATGTAAGTACATGTGTAACCCACAACTAGTGGTAATGTATGTGACTGGCAGCAGAGTGAGGTCATACCTGTAAAGAGCTGACACACAATGCACCTGTATGCTCCATCCAGTCCTTGGCCGTTAGTAACTTCAGTATTCTGTAAGGGAGCGTTCACACTACCGTCGGTGTCCGACAGCTAGTGTCCGCTGCTAATGTCCGTTCAAAATCTTGTGCGGATATTAGTATCGGACACTAGCTGTGTCCGTGACATTTTGCATTGATTTAAACGGACACCGGGTGCGTTCTTTTACTGTCCGTGCCTATCCTTAACTGTCTGTTCCCAAAGATGTCGACTTTTCAAGCGGACAGCAAAACCCAACATGTAGGTTTTTCTGTCCGCTTGAAAAGTCGGACATCTTTGGGAACGGACACTTAAGGACACCCACAAACAGTAAACGAACGCACCCGATGTCCATTTAAATCAATGCAAAATGTCACAGACACAGCTATTGTCCGCTGCTAATGTCCACACAAGATTTTGAACAGACATTAGAAGTGGACACTAGCTGTCGGACACTAACGGTAGTGTGAACGCTCCCTAAGTGAAACGCAGATTAATTTGTCACGTTTAGTTCCTGGCGGTGCAGTAACAGCAAAACCCCAGCCAGGAATTAATGGGTGTCACACTTTCAACAAAGTGAATGCACTGGTGCCCAGGAACTGGATTTGGCTATAATTGCATCTGGTTACAGTGTCACCACCCAATAGAATCACACTAAGGCTGAGGCCCCACATTACAAAAATGCAGCTTTTTTATTGCAGATTTGGCTGCGTTTTTCTTTCCGTCAAAGCCAAGAATGGCTAGAAAACGAATGGGAAATATATAGGAAGCTTCTTATACAGTATGTCTCCCTCCTGCTCAATGTACTCCTGGCTTCGGCTCAAAAAAAACAGCAAAATCTGCAACGAAAAAAAGCTGTTTCTGCAACGTGGGGCTTTAGCCTAATACAGCTTTTTTTGTTACATATTTTGCTGTGTTTTTCTGAGCCTAAACCAGGAGTGGATTGAGCAGAAGGGAAACGTATAAGAAGCTCCCTATATATTTCCCATTCCTTCTGTAGCCATTTTTAGCTTTGGTTGAAATAAACCGCATCAAAATCTGCAACAAAAATGCTGCATTTCTGCAACGTGGGGCCTCAGCCTTAGGCCTCCTGCATACAAATGGCACGCATGTGGTTTTCACTGACCTATACATTAGAAATGAATTGACAAGGCTGCAAATACAGACAGATACAGGGGATGTATAGGACAGATATAGGAGACATATAGGACAGATATAGGGTATGTATAGGACAGATATAGGGTATGTATAGGACAGATATAGGGTATGTATAGGACAGATATAGGGGATGTATAGGACAGATATAGGGGATGTATAGGACAGATATAGGGTATGTATAGGACAGATATAGGGTATGTATAGGACAGATATAGGGGATGTATAGGACAGATATAGGGGATGTATAGGACACATATAGGGGATGTATAGGACACATACAGGACCTGCTCCATAGTTTTCAGTTTTTCAATTTGGTCCAGATACACAGCCACAAAAAGAATGGCTGTATATCTGGGTCAATTGAAATATATAGGTCTGTACTTTATCCGCAGTTGTAGATAAAGAGTCTGGTCATGTGCATTGCAGGTTACAACTCAATGTGCCTCATATTAATAGCAGTTAACCCCATCATGTCCCTCACATTAACCCCCTGTGTGCTTTACATAATTGACACTGATATGTGAGACATATGGAGGTAATAAGTGAACATCTTCATTATAAAGGTTCTTCATTAGTACCCCCATATGTCTCACACCTCAGTAACCCTTATGTGAGCCACACAGGGTTAATGTGAGGGACATGATGGGGTTAATTGCTATTAATGTGAGGCACATGGAGTTACTAAAACTAAATTAATAACCCCAAATGCCTGTCATTAATGAGAATAGTTAGTAACACACACCTACCTGGTGTTGTGTTTACTTTCACTTTGCTTCTCCTCCTCAGGGCTGCAGACGGCAGGAGCTCCTCCTCACATGTAGCAGCAGGTCCAGGGAGCCCTTATCCTGTACAGTGAGAGGCTCACCTCTGATTGGTGGGCAGTGAGAGAAGGGGCGTGTCCTACACCACAGCTCTACCAGAGCACTGAAAGGACGCTCTCTCTCTAAATTTTAGTGTGAAGTCTAAGGCTGGCTGCCGTGCCAGCAAAGTATGCCTCGCGTGCCAGGGGTTGCCGACCCCTGGTCTAGCATATACTATGTACTACCACATGTCATACTCCATAGCATACCAAATTCAATTTATGAACAGACAGAGATGGCATATTGGAGTGATCTTAATACTCAACTTTGTCTGAACTGTGTTCCTCATGCTTATACAGTCCTATGAAAAAGTTTGGGCACCCCTATTGATCTTAATCATTTTTAGTTCTAAATATTTTGGTGTTTGCAACAGCCATTTCAGTTTGATATATCTAATAACTGATGGACACAGTAATATTTCAGGATTGAAATGAGGTTTATTGTACTAACAGAAAATGCGCAATATGCATTAAACCAAAATTTGACCGGTGCAAAAATATGGGCACCTCAACAGAAAAGTGACATTAATATTTAGTACATCCTCCTTTTGCAAAGATAACAGCCTCTAGTCGCTTCCTGTAGCTTTTAATCAGTTCCTGGATCCTGGATGAAGGTATTTTGGACCATTTCTTTCTACAAAACAATTCAAGTTCAGTTAAGTTTGATGGTCGCCGAACATGGACAGCCCGCTCACAAATGATCTGAAAACAAAGATTGTTCAACATAGTTGTTCAGGGGAAGGATACAAAACGTTGTCTCAGAGATTTAACCTGTCAGTTTCCACTGTGAGGAACATAGTAAGGAAATGGAAGACCACAGGGACAGTTCTTGTTAAGCCCAGAAGTGGCAGGCCAAGAAAAATATCAGAAAGGCAGAGAAGAAGAATGGTGAGAACAGTCAAGGACAATCCACAGACCACCTCCAAAGAGCTGCAGCATCATCTTGCTGCAGATGGTGTCACTGTGCATCGGTCAACTATACAGCGCACTTTGCACAAATAGAAGCTGTATGGGAGAGTGATGAGAAAGAAGCCGTTTCTGCACGTACGCCACAAATAGAGTTGCCTGAGGTATGAAAAAGCACATTTGGAACAATTACAATGTTCTGGAATGGCCATCCCAGTCCCCAGACCTGAATATCATTGAACATCTGTGGGATAATTTGAAGCGGGCTGTCCATGCTCGGCGACCATCTAACTTAACTGAACTTGAATTGTTTGTCCAAAATACCTTTATCCAGGATCCAGGAACTGATTAAAAGCTACAGGAAGCGACTAGAGGCTGTTATCTTTGCAAAAGGAGGATCTACTAAATATTAATGTCACTTTTCTGTTGAGGTGCCCATACTTTTGCACCGGTCAAATTTTGGTTTAATGCATATTGCACATTTTCTGTTAGTACAATAAACCTCATTTCAATCCTGAAATATTACTGTGTCCATCAGTTATTAGATATATCAAACTGAAATGGCTGTTGCAAATACCAAAATATTTAGAACTAAAAATGATTAAGATTAATAGGGGTGCCCAAACTTTTTCATAGGACTGTAAATAATAAATGCACATACCCATACCTTAATATATAATTAATATAGAAAATTACACATAACTTTCATAGTCATATATAGATAATGACCTTAAACAGGAATAGAATACATCACTAACCCCATGACAAAAAAGATGCAAGAAAACATTATAAATATAATAAAATAAATATGATGCTATATGTGTTAAATAAAAATACCAAAATAGTTAGAAAAGTAAGTGCCAGTGTACAAAAATAAAAATTAAATTAAACGGTGATTGTGACCAAAAAATGTTTATGTCAAATCGTGTATTAATATAAAATACAATTCAAAATGAAAATGTGAATATCAATTGAATAGCACAAAATCCATACCATTGCACAAATATAAGAGACAATAAAAAAAATAAAATATATATATATATATATATATATATATATATATATATATATTTATATATATTTATGTTACATATATAGTATACATCAGTGATGGCAAACCTTTTAGAGACAAAAGTGCCCAAACTGCAACCCAAAACCAACTAATTTATCACAAAGTGCCAACAAAGCAATTTAACCTTAATACTGTGCGGATTCAAAATTGTGGACAATTACGGACCCGCAAAATATGGTCGTGTGAATGGGGCTTTACTGAGCTTTCAATAATACAAAGAACTTTGTAATGCATTTGGTATACTTTTGAATAATTAATGTTCACTATTTACATCGTACAGATTGTTATAGTGACCGTGCAATGTTATTATGACCTGTAATAATATCATGTCTGCTATAAAACAGATACTGTGGTATATAATTAGTGAAGGACCTCCAGTTAGTGCAGTCTATGCCTCAGTGACCCCCACACAGTCCAATCTGCTCCACAGTGGCCCCCACACAGTCCAATTTGCTCCACAGTGGCCCCCACACAGTACAATTTGCTCCATAGTGGCCCCCACACAATATAATCTGTTCCATATATGTGTGCCCACAGAGAGGGCTCTGAGTGCCACCTCTGGCACCCGTGCCATAGGTTCGCCATCATGGGTATAGAGGAACCAATTAATTGGTTTCAATAAATATAATTATTAGAGATGAGTGAACAGTGAAATATTCGATATTCGTTTTCGATTAGCCCCTCAATATTCGACTATTCGAACGAATATTGAATCCCATTATAGACTATGGGGAGAAAACACCTCTGGAATGCAACTGGGACAGCAGGGGAAGCATGCCTGGGGGCATCTAACACTTCCAAGTCACTATATTACGCCACTAATAATGCAGGAGCTGACTTTTTCCCATAGGAATGCATTGACCAGCGTTGATTGGCCGAATGCCATACAGTGTACAGCATTCGGACAATCAATGCTGGTTCTGCCAGAGGAGGCGGAGTCTATGATCGGTCCACAGCAGTCTCCATTGTGGTCTGATCTCAGGTGTAGCCAAATTGAGTGCACAGCTCTACTACATCTCAGATGTAGCAGAGTTGAGCGCACAGCTCTGCTACATCTCAGGTATAGCAGAGTTGAGCGCACAGCTCTGCTACATTCCAGGTATAAAGTCAAAGAAAAAGGTGTATCAGCTCACCCTGTGTAATGGTTGTAATTTCACCATATCCTGAAGAGCTTGGCTCGCAGGTGAACCACTGCCTGCTGATAATGGATCCACAACGAAAAGAAACGCCAGCTGCTTTCAAGGATCGATGAATGAAAATCCGCGATGTTTAAAAATTAATTAACTTTATTTTCACATTTCTTAAAAGGTTGCATTGTAGTCAGAGTCTGGCCTGAAGATATGTAGGCTACGCGTTTCGGGACAGTACGTCCCTTCTTCTCTTGGAGCCGAGAAGAAGGGACGTACTGTCCCGAAATGCATAGCCTACATATCTTCAGGCCAGACTCTGACTACAATGCAACCTTTTAAGAAATGTGAAAATAAAGTTAATTAATTTTTAAACATTGCGGATTTTCATTCATCGATCCTTGAAAGCAGCTGGCGTTTCTTTTCGTTGTGGATACATTCCAGGTATAGCAGAGTTGAGCGCACAGCTCTACTACATCTCAGTTATAGCAGAGTTGAGCGCACAGCTCTGCTACATCCCAGGTGTAGCAGAGTTGAGCGCACAGCTCTACTACATCTCAGTTATAGCAGAGTTGAGCGCACAGCTCTGCTACATCTCAGATGTAGCAGAGTTGAGCACACAGAGTTTTCCTCTGCTTTATTTATACCCATATGGAAATCACCAGCATAGACATGCTACCATTTCCAAAAACAGAAGGTATTCACTATGTATGGATAGGATTCACTAGAATCCCATCCACTGTGCAGGGACTGTAAAATGCCGCGGTTTTTTTGCAACGGTGTTTACGCCACATGGGGCTTCCGTCTTATACCGGCTTCCAATACAACATTTTACTGATAAAAAACACTACCAATATAGGGTATAAAGAATTTTGTGTTTGGTTTTGCCGCCAAAAATTATTGTTAAACAATTCCTCAAACAGCTTCATTATCTTAGCGTCAAATATTGCTGCTTGAGAATAACAGAACAGAAAAGAAAAGAATATAGCATCTAGACAGTAGCTGTATTTGTTAAAAGGAGCTATTTTGTAGGATAAGAATAAGCTAATTTGACTTATTAGTAAATGTCTTCTACATGTACATGATAGTAAAACATACAGGTATTAAGTCAAAAATATTATCTCCTTCCAAGTGCAGTAAATTTACCATGAAAGAGTTAAGGACATTGAGGAACAGCTAAGAGATATCCTGTTTGTTTTTCATATGACTGATTTACAATGTTCCAGATATGAAGGAAGGTCTAGAATGGACCACACAAAGAATGTAAATAACGTACAATAACTAAACATACAGTGAGGACATATCTGGCCTACAGCGATATTACCTCAAATTACCTGTCATGCACATTCACCTTGTTTAACCTCACAATAAGAAAACCTGAGAAGCTCACTTTTATTCAGAACAACTTCCAATTGTTGAAGAAATTACATTTTGTTTCCAGCCTGGGAAAATTCTTGACATTTTTTTGCATTTATGACATTATTTTAGGATTACAGGAAAAAAAAACATATCATTGTTTTTGTCACCTGAAAACACAATAAAATGCAGCGAGGTTGGTGGCATCTTGGCACATTTTATTCTTAGACTTGTGCAGCTCGGTACACGATTCAGTATAATACTAATCAAACGTACTATGTGACACTCTCAGTTCATTCCTCATGGTGTGACATTTCTAGGGAGACTTAGTGAGGAGTGCTGTATGATGGGGAGCTGGAATAATACAGAGTTTTATGAGAAAGCTTTTCCTCATAAATACTTTGCCTGCTCTTTATTAGGTGAAGCAGCCATATCTAAATATCTTCTCTAGCAATGTGTGCCATCTCACGTAGCTCGCAATCTCCTTAGTATGCTTGAAATGCATCCATATGCTGGCACCCTTATTTATGACCCATTTAAAGGTGTTATCCTATTTTTATAATGAATATCCTATCCTTGGGATCAACCATCAACATTAAATTCTAGGGGTTCATCTCTTTGGCCTGGTTCACATCTGCGTTCAGTATTCCGTTTGGGGAGTCCGCTTGGGGACCCCCCAAATGTAATACCGAATGCATTAAAAAGCGGTGAGCAATGAAAACACATGGAACCCATAGACTATAATGGGACCCGTGTGTTTTCCGCATGTGTTTGCACGAGTCATGTGGAGAGAAAGATGCTGCAAGAAGTACTTTCCTCTACGCATGATGGAAAACACACAGGTCCCATTATAGTCTATGGGGTCTGTGGGTTTTCATTGCTCACCGCTTTTTAATGCGTTCGGTATTCTGTTCAGGGGGTCCCAAGCAAACACCCCAAACAGAATACTGAACGCAGATATGAACCCAGCCTTATCTCCACTGCCAATGCTACAACCTCTTCATTGTTTACCTTGGTCCATGCACCACAATTCTGTACTTTTAGTAGTGGTTGTGCTTGGTATTGTAGTCTTATCCAATTCACTTAAGTGTCTAAGTATTTTTATAAGAGCCCCAATGATGCCTCTCTCTCAGTGCATTAACCTTCTTTCAGCTTCCATCTCTCTGGCTTTCATTATCTGTCCATCTTTCATGCTTCTCCTTTATTTCCATAGTGTGCATGTACTTTCTTTTCCTCTTTATAATCATTGTGTGATAATGTCTAAATATAACCCACTGGGGGTCCAAGCTCTGCAGGCATCAAAAACAGCGATGTGTTATCTCACCTACCACAGTGTATCTCTAGTTAACCCGCCAACCCCAGCCTAACACCACTGCTTTGATTGTGATCTTAAATTCTGTCTCCATATTTAGGCCTCATCTCTGACAGAACTGCTGCCACCTACTGCACTAGAAACAAGTTGAAAAGCCTTAAAGAGGTTGTCCAGGATATACATTTTTTGGCAAACCCCATACTTACCTGTCACTGATGCTCCGGTGTCTCCCACTACGGTCTGGTCAATCGGCGCCCCAGGGCTTCTTCCTTCAGAAGTCCTTACCTCACATGACCACTAAGACCAATCAGCAGCCTCAGTGGCCCAAGGAAAGAAAAAGGAACATCACTCATATCCGTCATCTTCCCTTTTTTCATCTTCTCCGGCCTCCTTGCCTAGAACTGTATATCGTGGACAACCCCTTTAACCTTGCAAATCCTCTCTAGTGACGTTCTACACTTCTCTAGTGGTGACAATTGTATGGCTAATGAAATTAGCTCTGGCAAAATCCTGTCCTAAAAGGAATCAGGAATCCCCACTAAGAAAATCTCAGTGTGCTATGTCCATGCAATTTAACTAGCTTCAGAGCTCTGTGGACCATATCCAGAAACAGGAAGTCAACTACTGAAAACTTATGCAGGGTCTTCAATGGCTTTGCTCTGGATTGAGCTAGTTACAGACATCTTTGCATGATCCCTCTCCTGTTTCTCCAGTTTTCTCGTCTTCTCCTCCTGCACAGGCTGCTACTGCTTTTCTGTTCCTAAATCTCGAACCACTTAAAGGTTTTTCCCATGAACATAAGTACATTTAACTTTGTAAATGTTTTGGTTGAGCCCCAGGATAAATACCAGAAAATAGCAGGATCTGGCTGATACAGAGAACAGTAGAGGCTAGCTAGGGCTAATGAAATTGATTCTGGCAAAATCCTTTTCTAAATAGTATCAGGAATCCCACCAAGAAAGCTAGAGTGTTCTATGTCCATGTATTTTAATTTGCTTCAGATCTGTGTGGACCATATCCAGAAACAGGAAGCCAACCAATGGAAAATTAAGTAGGGTCTTTAGCGGCTTTACTCTTGATCATCTTCTCCTCCTGCACTGGCTACTCCTGCCTTTCGGTTTTCTAAATCTCAAACCGCTTTAAGGTTTTTTCTCATGAACATAACTACATTTACACATACTAGGCTTGAGAAAGCACCTGTATTTGTGCGAAACGGCTGTTGCCATCGCCACTATATGTCACTTTCTTCCTTCTGACTTTGTTTTTAACAAGATGTTTCACTAAAAGTTCAAAGAATTTTAAAGAAAAAGATCTTCATTTGGGTGAGTGCCCCACACTTTTTTCTTCTACAAAGTTTATGATAACTACATTTAACTTTGTCCCAGTTGAGTCCTGGGACAAATATCAGAAAATAGCAGGATCTGGTTGATAACAGAGAGCAGTAGAACTAGCTGTTTACATCATGTGCAGCACTGAGAATGAGGTCCCAAACACACCTTCACCAGTGCCAGCTACAAGGCCATATGGACTTTGCTGAATTTGAGGTCCAAGTTATCACCACAGAAGCCATATGAAAAATAAAGACTCCACTATCAGAAATCAGAACAGAACCCAAGATTTACTTACAAAGCTGATCAGGAAGACAAATTAGTAGAGCAAACATCCAGGCCACTGTAGTCACTGCAGGAGGGAATGTTTGGGCCAGAGTCAGGAGGTAAGCAGTTCTCCAGTGTCAAGCCAAGGGTCTGTTCCTAGAGATCGTATCAGATTCAGAATCAGGAGACAAGCAGTTTTCTGGTATCAAGCCAAGGAATAATTCCAAGATGTCAGTTTAAATCCAAGTAGCACAAAGAGTCAGGTAAGAGAGCCAAATAAGGTAAAATATTTGCAAGCACCTGGTTAAGGAGGAAGTCAGTTTAAATATGCCTCCTCAACTGCACGGTAGGCACGCAGTCAGCACGGTACCCTTAAACCTATTGTGACTCAATTGAGATTCCTGACAATAGACAATTATAAATTAAACATTTTACAAATATAAGTAATTAAACATTTTGCAGCGTTTTAAAGATATTAATTAAAAAATTTTGGTAACATTTTTTGTCTTGACAGGTTGGCAATGGATATGACCATAACTACAAGAACTTTATGAACTTTATGTGCCTGGGACTTGTTAGAAAACCAGTCATGATTGTGACTGGGCTATCTTCTCACACATGTAGCATCCCTGCCTGATAACCTGTCTACAATAATGAAATAATGGCTGGGTTCCTGACAAGTGCCATTTGTTAAAGAAAATCTTTAAAACTCTGGAAACTTTTAAATTATTTATAAAATTAAAAAGTTCTCATTGTCTACAAATTTAAATATGTTCGTGCAAACCCCCTTTTGACAAATAAATTAGACTTTTCAATAACTTCATTTATCTTGAGCTGCTCTACAGGAGAGCCAAGATACAGTAGCTTTCAGATTCATCTTGTTTCTTACTGTCTAGGTCCTGACTTGAATGTTCCTTCGTTCCTTCCTCCGCTCTACTTTCCTGGACATTTTCCACACAGGTTCATTAAATTGGTTTTACGTTCCTCTGCCATGTCAAGTCCATGATGACACTGTCAGGGTAACCAGATCTTAAGACAATATACAGTGAAGCTGCATACTTAAGCAAGTGAATTTAGCAAGGGCTTTTGAAGGATCAAAGATGAACTTTCCTCTTTGATGCTACTGGCTATGTGACTGACCTTATCATTCTGTGTATCTAAATGATTGTTAGTTCTCAAGAACATTCTCAAGAGTAAAACTTGTCGCAGAAAAAGTATTTTATACAAAATTTCTGTTACCACTGAGATACCCAGATAACTTCTCAGGAACTAGACCAAAGCATCTCAGTTTGTGCAAACATTTCATAGCATATTTTATGATGTGGGTTTTTAAAATAGCAACCAGTCCTGGCTCTTATCTGTGCTTAAGCTCACATTATGATTAAGTATTTTTAGAGCACCATTAATTCCATGGTGCTGCACATATGAGGGTTTACATATAATACACAAAACAAGTACAAAGCTAACGGTGACCAACTGGAAAAGTAGGATAGAGGGCGCTGCTCGCAAGGGCTTACAATCTATGAGGTAAAGGGGATAGAGCCAATGAGTGAGGATAGAAGAGTTTCAGATGGTGGTGTGGTGGAAGTAGTGTTATTGAAGGTTGCAGGCTTTCCAGAAGAAGAAAGTATTCAAGGTCTTCAACACCTCCTTGATGAGCTGTTTGCATTATTGTAATGTAATGTAATCCATCATATCTGACTAGATTTGGGATGACTTACCATGATCGGAGACAAACTTACTGAGAAAATGCCTCTACGTACTAGTATGACAGGACATTGGATGGTAGGCCTTATCAATGATGGCGACGATAGGGAATACAGAGACTTAAACCGGGATTTTGTTGAATGGTGCCAGCAGAACCAGCTCAGGATTAATGCTGGGAAGACCAAGGAGATGGTGGTGGACTTTAGTAAATGGAGAGGTGCTCCGACCCCAGTGGAGATCCAAGTAACATGTATTGAGATAGTCAGGACCTATAAGTATCTGGGCGTGATCCTCAACAATGAACTAGAGTAGGCTGATCACCTGGAGGCGCTGCACAGAAAGGGCCACAGAAGACTCTACCTGCTCAGGAGGCTGAGGGCCTTCGGAGTCCAGGGGACACTTCTTAGGGCCTTCTTCAACTCTGTGGTTGCTTCAGCCATCTTTTTCGGTGTGGCCTGCTGGGGGAGCAGTATATCAACAAGGGACAGAAATAGACTTGACAGGCTGATCAGGAGGGCCAGCTCTGTCCTGGGGAGCCCCTTGGACCCAGTACAGGTGGTGGGTGACAGAAGGATACTTTCTGTGGTGACCTTCATGCGGGAGAATAAATCCCACCCCATGTATGGGACCCTGATGGGACTTGGCAGCACTGTAAGTGACCGTCTGCTTCACCCCAAGTGTGAGAAGGAGCGCTATTGCAGGTCCTTCCTTCCAACCGCGACCAAGTGGTATATTCTACATCAAACCAAGCGTAGATCACTCCGCGCAGAGAACTAATGATTATGACGATGACCATGAGGTCTTCCTCTTTCTCTTCCGTTTTTTCCTTAGCTGCTATGGACTCCTAGTATACCTTCTCTTCTCAGCATATGTGTGCCTACGTCTGTATTATATTACTGTGTATTATTCTGTACCTGTATTACTATGCTGCTGTAACATGCTGAAATTTCCCCAATGTGGGACTATTAAAGGATTATCTTATCTTATCTCTTATATTATTCTAAGGGGTTAGCGGATGAAAATCAGTTGTCTCCTAGGTTTTGGTTATATCTGCATTGGATAACCGTTGGGGAACTCATTCCCCAATCCTGCTTGAAATACTTTTCTCTCTGCCAATTTCGGATGGAAATCAGGCAGAAACCTGACAGACCCCATTATAGTCTACAGGGTCCACAGCTATCCGCGGGTCACCGATTTTTAAAGAGGACCTTTCACCACTTTTGGGCACATGCAGTGTTATATACTGCTGGAAAGCTGACAGTGCGCTGTGCTGTGGAGCGGGGAGGAACTCCCCCCTCCCGCTCCTGATAATGCTCGTCTATGGACGAGCTGTGTGAGCAGAGGGAGGGGGCGTTCCTCCCGGCTCCACAGCACAGCGCGATTGGCGCCGCGAGGCAGAAGGACGTCTCTGGCTAATGGTCAGAAACGCCCTTCTGACCATAGAGCACTACGGTACCGGCACCGTAAGCTCTTTACAGCGGGCACAGATCGGGAAAGCTGACAGTGCGCTGAATTCAGCGCACTGTCAGCTTTCCAGCAGTATATAACACTGCATGTGCCCAAAAGTGGTGAAAGGTCATCTTTAAGCAAATTTGGTTTCTGTTTTTTAGGTCCCCAAGTAGACCTGGAACAGAAACCCCAATGCTAGTGTGAACCTAGCATAAGTGACACTGACATAGTAGATTTTTAGTCAATATTTTCCATAATAAGCTAAAATAAATAAAATTTGTCATAGAGCAATATTATTAGGACAGCAGTTTAACGTAGAGACCTGATCTTTTTTTTCTTTGGTGTTTTTTTGGTTTTTGGTGGGTAGTGGGGTGTTGCGGGTGGTGGTGGTGATGGTGGGTGTTGGAGAGATCTGATCTTTGCCATTAAGTAGCCTGCTTCCATTTTTTTTTTGTTCCCAGTGAATATAAGGGTCGTGATAAAAGCGCTTCTTAGATTTTCTGCCCAGTCTCTAATAAATTCAAACCTGCAGATATTTTGTACTACGGAAAATGGTTTCGCCATCAAAAGTTTCACTGAACAACAAGGATCATATAATATATTTACAATGCTGTCTACATTGTTTTCTTGAGTTTTCCAAAGATATCAGATTATCCCTTGACACCGAAGGAATGTGGTTGGTTGTGAAATCATTTATTCTTCCGCTGAAGCCAATAGCTAACAAGGGAAACTATAATAGTACAGGTTATAAAATTCACAGCAGCTGCCACATTTAAGAAACCTAATATTAAATATGATGTCTTTTCTGAGCCCTATTCGGTGCCGTAAATACACGTAATGTACTTAAGGTTAAGAGTTTAACAACTCTCAGGCGCGCAGACTGGTCTGAGGATATAAAAATGAAAAATATGCTTGGATGTAAATGTGTTTTAAACAACATAATGTTAGAAGAAAATACTTCTCAATTACAAGTGAATGGATGACTCTTGAAGATTTGCTTTTTGGTTTTCATTGTAGATAATATTGCAGTAAAATAAAATTGTACAAAATGTAAAAATCAAATCAGTTTTTAGTTCTGTTATAAATGTTTGTAAAAAAAAATGGCATGTTGATAATTCAGGATAAGAAACATTACACCGACATAATCTGCTTAATCTTCTTAATTGTTTATTTGTTGGATTGAGTTCAATGTTATAGATAACAGTTCCTAAAATCTGCTGCACATATGCTATTCATTTCATAATTACAGCTGAGTGAACCAAAAAATCCTACCTTCCAGACTCAGGCTCAAGCATCCTATCTGTTATTCTGCGATTAGTGACAGGTGAATGTACATTTCTACATACGTGTATTGAATGCGTCGATGTGAATGTGTCGATTTCATGCACAAACTGTGTAAAGTTAATTTATAAGTATTGTGGGAAAGTTGGCTCGGTAGAAGCAGCGGTGTGGACCCAAACAGTCATGACAGGGACTCAAAACATGCAGCAAAATGGTTTGTTTAGAAAAAACAGGAAAATAAATAAACCTTGACTTCAGGCACAAAACAAAATACAGCCTTAACTTCAGGCAAAAACAAAATAAAAAACCTGCTCATCTGAGCAACTAACTAAACAGAACTGATAACCTAACTGTACATGTGGCTTACTACCAACCACACGAACAAAACAAGTGCAATATTGTCTCACCGGACTCAGGGTTAAAGGACAGAACCACACACCTCCTTTCACTCTATGGATCTGCTCTGGAATGCAGGATCTGCAGCCTTTTTTCTGGCCCAGTAATGAGCCCAGGATCTACACCTGGGCTGAGGCCTACTCCAGAGTCTGAGGCCTGGACCACACATATGTCAGAAACCTGAGGCTGATATATCTGGACTCCAACACTCTGCCTGTCACCTTCTCACAGTATATATCCAGATAGAAAGACAAACAACATACCTTTAATATGTATGTCACTTTTGTAGATTTGGAGAAAATCTTTGAAGTCTTATGGGGGACTCCCTTTGAAGTGTAGCCTTTGTTTCATTTGACTTTTCAGGATGCTTTTAGATGCTGTGCATGAGGAGTAACACTATCTCTGGTCATTAAATGGTTTATATTCTGCAGTGTTAACAGGTTCACCCTTTGCTTGCTGTATTAGGAAATTGCAGTCATTGGATGGATATTATCTACCATACACAGAGAATCTGCTCAATAACTGTCTCTCTATCACTCAAACACAGGGCCCAAGACCATGTATGACAAATACAGAGATACAATAACTTACACTTATGTGAATAAAGTGCTTTGATTGTAATAGAAGGCTTCTGTTCATTTTTTTATCATAAATTTCAGTCTGGGATTTCCAGCCCTTCCTGCTCTCATCCCCTTCCCTTCTCCATAGACTTGTACACAAGGCCATCTGAGTCATGTGACCTGGAGATGGCTAGAGCAGGGATTTTCACAGTGAAAGCTGTTTTAGCAGAGTGAAGAGGAGCAAGGCAATAGCCTGATAAAAGCAAAAGGGGGCACTTCTCTGTGACCAGATATAGTACAAGGGTTCTTATAATCAGCTGCACAATTCTATATACGAAGATTGTTAAAACATCAGTGTCTATTAAAGGTGATATTGCAGTTATCTTTAACTTTCTTGCTATTGGTCTAAGGACTTATTCACAAACATGAATCCATTCTTTACCCATTGGCATGGTAGATAAAACACTGCAAACAATGAACCTTGAAAAAACTGATGCCAGAACTCATTGCTTGTTTACTATAGTGTCATTCCTGGCTTGTGCTGTGCCAGCTGTATCACCGAATGGCAAATAAAAATGCCATGTGCACAAAAATGTCACTGGTTGCGTCTAGTTCAGGCATAAACTGGCAGGACAAAACTGATAAAGGTACTATTCCGTTATCGGGCCAGCAGCAGCGCAGTTCAGCAGCAGCTTTCGGGACAGCAGTTCAGCAGCGGGAATTACAATGACATCCGAGGACTGCTGGCCCGATGCTTGTGCCCAGTAACCAGTACATCGATGACCCCCCTCCCCCATCCTTCTCCTCCTGCCAGTGCTGCCCCCCAGCTCTCCTTACATCTTCCCCGTACCCTCTCCCCGCCACACGACTAGGCCTCACCTCAGCGCTAGTACCGAGACCGAAAGGAAAGACACCGGGGCTCAATCCAGGCCCTGACAAGAAACACGCCGACTATAGGAACGGTGAGCTACAGCGAGCCGGAGGGACAAACTTTCTGCAGCGTCCGGCGGCTATCTAGTAGCATTCATTGCTCAAGATTTACGGTGAGGCCTATTACAGGGAGAGGGTACGGGGCAGATGTAAGAAGAGCTGGGGGGCAGCACTGGAAGGAAGAGGAGGATGAGGGCATCGATCGATGTACTGCCTACTACACACAAGCACGGCCTCTATCATCGGGCCAGCATCGGCTTAGTCATGTGGCGGGGAGAGGGTACGGGGTAGATGTAAGGAGAGCTGGGGGGCAGCACTGGAAGGAGGAGGAGATGGAGGGGGGGTCATTGATGTACTGGCTACTGGGCACAAGCATCGGGCCAGCAGTCCTCGGATGTCATTGTAATTCCCGCTGCTGAACTGAACTGCTGTCCCGAAAGCTGGTGCTGAAATGCGCTGCTGCTGGCCCGATAACGGAATAGTACCCTGATAAATACACCACGTTCCAAGTTATTATGCATTGGATTTAAGTGTGATATTTAATTTTTTTGTTTTAATTAAACTCATGGCTGGTCTGGTGTCTTGGGGCTTTTTGGATCACTGATATAAGTCTCAGACACCTGTGATAATTTGTTTGCCAGGTGAGCCCAATTAACCCTTAACAGTCACATTTAAATTGCAAAAACCCTTCGGAAATTGTCCCTTTTTTATTGCAGATTTTCATTTTATGGCTGAAATTTATAATATTGGCACATAAATCCGGTGCCTTATGTGCATTTTAACCCTTTAGCCATCTAGCACATCCTAGCCCTATCTGTATTCCAGCTTTAATAAACTTTTTACATTTAATTTCAGTGTAGCTTTACATGGCATTGTATTGTGTGGGTACATAAGAATTTTTGATCAATTATTGCTTTTTATTTTTGAGAGGAGAGAGAAACATAAAACTGCCATATAACTGCCATTTTAATGTTTACAGTTTGTATCACATATTCATTTTATTTTAGTGGTTGTTACGGATGTGTGTCTTTGTTTTTGTTTTTTTTTAAATCTTTTTTTCTGTAAAATGATTGGGGGTCCTGTATTAAAATGTGACCAAGGGCAACATCTGCAGGGAGTTTGTATGTCCTCCCCGTATTTGTGTGTGATTCCTCCTACAGGCCAATATAATACATACTCATAGGTAAGTGGGCTTCCTGTACAAAAACAACTGACCCTTGTGGGTGTTAATATGGCAGCCACTAACTCCCCTACTCCACAATGCTCCCTGTGCTTTGACTTTGTAAGAAAAATACATTACAATACTTGTTGTCATCTTTATGTGTTTTTCCCCTTTTATGGAACTCTCCACTTGTACATTGGTAAGACTTTCCTTTACAAGGAACTCGATGTAACCCAGCTGGTGAAGGAGAGGAGACAGGAAGTCTCCAGAAAGAGTTAGTTTAGTCAGTTTATAAGTCCTCCAAGTAGAGTGGACCACCATTGCTCAGAGACCATTGCAGCCCCTGTCTTTAGAATCACTTGCCCAGCATCTTTACTGCTACAGCCTGAGACATGAAAGATTTGCTGTCAGGCAGCCTAATGTGGAAGAGAAGTTGAGGTTATCCAGGGATCCTTGAGGTTTACTCATTTCAGCATCATACAGTGTTTGGGAGAGGAAGATTATAATATCACTAGAGTGAAGATAAAAGGCACTAGTTGACATTTATTTATGGGCATCCCCTTGCTGTGGAAGAATTGTAACCAAGTTGAGTACCGTCATCTAGAGTGAAACTCGAACGACTACCCTATCTAGGAAGCTACATTATTTGTTACCTCAGTAAGGTGGCATCATTTGGTTCAACTGCACTGCTGCCTCTTGAGTCATTTCTATGTTTACTATCAGCGGCCTTCCAACCATCACCATTCAACCCAGGAGAGGAGAGGACGTCTGAAATGAACCCACCCTGGGGGAACTACCACCCCCATCAGATACAATACAGGCCTCTCAACCTCATCCCAACTTAGGAGTTGGGCTGGAGGAGCTGGTTGAGTGTCCTTGGCCTTCTGTTGACAACTCAGCTTCTACTACTCCCACTCTCCAGTTCTTTCCTGTGAGCTGTATGGAGCAGTGGCAATAATGTAAGGGCAGACTAGATGGGTCATGTGATCTTTTTCTGCTATCAGTCTTCTATGTTTCTAATAACATGGTGTAACAATATAATGCATACCCATATTGATCAAAAGGGATCAAGAGCCAGACAAAGTATCTGCCCTGACAAGCATTTCACGTGACCGCCTTCTTCCATCATCCTTACTGATGATGACCAACAAACCAAGAAACCAATTCTCCAGATCTTGGCCTTCTGAACCCTGCTGATTGTGAAGTTAGGGACTGTTGGATTTGACAGCATAAATGTTTTGGTTATGGCTACCTTAAGTTTCTTGTCAAGATGTTAGTATTTGATGGCTTAGTTTGAACCCACTCTGTGTAGTAATCATTTTCCTTAAGGATGGAGTGACATGTACAGTCATTTCCATTGTCATCCAGGACTGACAAATATAATGATTTCAATATGTGCCTTGATACACTAGCTGGAAATACATTTGGGTAATTGAAGGATTAAAAGCTATCTGCTCTAGAGAGAAAAGTAGTTAGGACAGCTCTGAATGGTAACATCTGTCTGTCTGCCATGGATTATGGAGCACAGTGGCAGCAAGTGTTCAGATATTTCTCAGCAATTATCATTGTTATAATTCAGTTAAACAAATGTAATTATTTTGATATAAAATAAATTGCTATTACTAATATGGTGTCACTCATATACTCAGACATGTAGATGAGCAATCTGCTAGTCATCAAGTGGTATAACCTCAGACATGCAGAAATAGGCAGATATTTCACTTAGGAGCTTTGTATAGCTGGGTGACAACCACCATAGAAACTAGAGAGTGGATTTGTCATTACAAGAGGGTTGTCAAACACAAATACACAGTGGGCCAAAATTAAAAACTTGGAGTAAGTCACTGGCAAACCTTGATATTTATTGAAAAATGTCTACAATTGAGGAAATTTTTCCTTCTCATCAGATATAACGATGAACCTTTTCATGTGGAAACAAACTTATGTTTTGCTTAAACACAGAATATGGAACAAGCGAAGGCTAATACAGTTTGCTACACTCTGATCTATTGTAGTAGACACTCTAGCAGACATTTGGTATGTTCATATGGACCAGATATAAATAGCCCGAGGGCTAGATGTAGCCAGCGGTCCAGAGTTTGCCACCTATGTGCTATTAGCACCCATACTGCCTCGTGGCATGCTCAGTTCACCTCCATTCACTTCTATGAGAGTTTTCTGAACTTCCTGTGAGGTGATGCTGGAACAACTTGCTCACTATGTTGTCCTATTGTGGGATGAGAAGGGACTAATACAAAACAGAACAGTGGTAGTACTCACAACATCCTCCCCCCCTCCAATATGATCCAAAACAGAAACTGAGAGGTTAACATACATTCTGACTAGAGAGCTAAAGAGGTTTTACAGGACTATAAGATGTATGAACCATCCTTCAGACAAGTCATGAACATCATGAGTGGTGGTCCAACTCCTAGCACTTCCATGATCAGCTGTTTGAAGAGGCCATGGAACTTGGGTAATTACCACTTCCTATTCTCAGACCAGTGGCATCTCATCTGTTGGTCACAAGGTCATGCTGCAGCTGGGTGAATGGGTTTACTGAAAGTCCAGCAAATTCTGGATGCAAACATAACATTATCTGTAAAATAGCTGAAATTGAAAAGAGGATGGCTTCTTCAGATGGATAATAATCCTAAAAACAAAAAAGAGGAGTCCATGCAAGACAGTCCAGAACTGGAAGACTTTTGCAAGGGAGATTGGATGAAAATCCTTCAAACTAGAAAGTTCCACATTCATGTTTATATCCATTGGGAACTGATCAAGACAACAGACTGTCACCATTAAGATGATTAGAGAAAATCTTTAAAACTTGGCTAAACTTTTGAGTACTGATACTTGCAATTTTAATCGTATACATATTTAAATATGGATATGTTCTTGGAAAACCTCTTTATTTGTTTAAGGTGTGACAATTTTTGCACAGATTTTTTTGCCCAAAAAATGTGTCTTCTTCCACATCACTCTACTGGAAAGATCATGGGTTGGCCAGTTTACCGGTGTGTATGCTCCCTGAAATGTATGTCAGCTACAGGTCCTGTTTTTGTCAGAAAGGAAACGCAAAGATGATGAAATTTGATACAGAGCTAGTAAAATCACATTTGTCCTATGTCTTTAATAATGCCAGTTTTGATGGTAGAATTAAATATTGGATACACACCAGCTCTAGAGCAGCTATTCTTTCTTAATGCCAATGTCTAATGACAAAAATTATCAGGAAGACACTGAGTTCTTGTACAGGTATAATGTGCCAATGGGTGGTAATGACGCTTAACAGCTGAGTCACAGAACATTTCTACCATACGAAGTGCACAACTAGAGCGAGATCCTCTGAGATAATAGAATTGAAAGTCATTTATTGATAAAAGATGCTCAGAAAATAACCCAGTCTAACACCTTTAATCTTATTTGCCTTTCAAAAACAACAGGAAAGAAAAAAATTGTATTATTTTACAAAGGAAAGATACTACGCATGGCTGAGGATTAGTCAAAAAAACCCCAAACAAAATACATAAGTGCTCCACAACTGAACTTGTAATAATACACTTAAATTGGCAGTCAAAAGAAATTTGTTTATGAGTTAAATACCCAATCCGTGTTATCTTACAAGAAAATAGTCAGTGGACAAATTCATAAGACCAGAGGCCTCATAGCTTCTGCCATTTTTGGAGTTGAATGTAGTAGTAGAACTCTAGTTCAAAGAGCCTATCAAATAATTGTTTATTTTATTAGTTTATAGGGTGTATAATAGTGTATGTAAAATTGCAGATGGGTAGGTGGTAGGTGGGTTGGGTATAAAAGGCTTGTAAATATTCTGATCGAGCTGGCTGCTGAAGATATAGTGTACCTATACATATCTATCCACTATACAATAATATACGGGGGTTTGTGTTTTTACCATCAAAGTTGAAATCACAGCTCAATAAGCTCAATAAAAACTTACACAATTACATGAACACAAATAGTTTGGCTAGTGGCATTCGTTGGGAAAACCTGGAAACAAGTGTTTCGTGCTCCTACAGCACCACCATTGGAGAAGAAAAGAATTACACAGCTACTATTAAAATCATTTAGGTGTCTGCATGGACTACTGGGTTCTCCAGAGTAGGAGAGACTGCTTGAAAATGCTCTAGCTAAAAGTTAAGAGTCCTGAATCAAAGACTCCAAATTTTTTCTGAGTTTTGAAAACTAAGGGTAAGAACAGATGGTTGAGTGGGCAATGTCAACCACCACACTTGTCTGTTACACGAGGTTCACACTTGCGTTCAGGTCTCTATTCAAGGGTTCTCTTGGGAAGCCTCCTGAATGGAAACCTAATCTGCTTAAAAAAGCGGTCACCTTTGTAAACCCAAGGATCCCATAGACTATAATGGGGTCTGATCAGTTTCCACATGAAAAGGGTGAAAAATACAGAATGGGGAACTAAATTCCCAGGCAGAGACTGGTTGCAGATGTGAACCTACCCTTAGACTGTTGCAAATTGGTTGTTGATTGTAATGGTTAATGGCAATACATTTTTTCACTTTCACCCACGAAACCACACAGCCATAAACAATTTATTAACAATCAATTTGTAATGACCTATTAGTAGACCATGGCAGATTGGTTCTAACAATAGCAGGTAAAGATTCTATATTCTGTCTTTAGGGCAGTTTAAGATGTGCTAAATTTTTACTCCAATGGACTTGAATTTAAGACTTGCATATTGCACAACAGTATTAATAAATCTTCCCAAATTTCTTGATCTTGCAATGCAAGTAATAATACCTTGTAGCAATGAAAAGGGACTCCACAAATTACAGTACATTCCTCTCACTTCTCAGCCCCAGACTCTAGGGGGTGTTTTTGAAATCAACCATTTCCCTTTATGTGCAATTCAAGGAAATTGAAGTCTGTAGGTCTTGTGTTACAATGGTAGAAAATATAACTTCAGTAGCAGCTATTAGCACAGTTGGTGTATAAATTGCCATATGTAACTATTTGCATCTTCTAGAACTTTTTAATTTTTTTTGTATTATTATTATTTTTATTTAGAACAGAGACAGTAACACGAAAAAGAAGCACAAACCCAGGACCAAATACATGACAAAATAGGATAAAAAGGAAAACAAGTGAATGGCTTATAAGCAGCAATGGTTCATGACTCAGGGCCTGCTCCTGGGTTGTCAAGAAAATATAAACTAAAGAACAGCGAATGAAAAGGGCGGAGGGCCAAGATGGCAAGCTTGGAAAAGTATAGTAAGAGAAAAGGAAGAAAAGTAGTGTGAAGAACAGAAAACAGAGGGCTGGGTGGAAAACAGAAAAAACAATAAAAATGTAGAGGGTTATCAGCTTTCCAAGCAGGACTGTGGCCCAAATAGTATAGGAGGCCACCTATGGTGAATCTTCTGCGAATCCAACATAGGCAAATGTGAATAGACACTCCATATTTTATAGATGCATCATGAAGAGAGGATGTCAAATTGCCCATGTGCATAAGATTGTTCAGAGATCCAAAGGAGAAGGGAGAGCTTATAGTTTAGCCCCTTCCCACTCTGCTCCATACTATTACATTGTGCTGAGCATTAAATATGTGGAATAGTACGGTGCACGAGCTATTCCTAACAGTATGACTTCCGGGTCTCATCAATCACGACATGTGAGTGGTTCGGGAGCAAGATCGCCTGTTTGCTACCCCTCAGATCCCCTCTGAGCAGTGACCTCCTGGATGCCTATTCCTATGTGCAATTTACTGTCTATGGAGTCTATGTCCAATGTACTGCAATAAGATGAATAAGATGTACAACTTGTTACACAAAGAATACGTCTTCACACTTACCTTTGTTGGCAAAAAAATAAAAAGTTATGGATTTTGGTAGGTGGAGAAAGAAAATATGAAAAAAGTCACCGAACATTAACATAAAAACTATCCTGCTTCCTCAAAGGAGTTAATAAGGGGATCTTACAGTGATGACGGAGAAACAATGCCAGGGTCTATCAAACTCTATCAACTTTTCCCAAAAAGAATTTTAGGTTGCCAGAAAATATTTAAGAAAGTACATTCTTTCTTGCTGGCACTTCAAATGAGGATCAATTTCTGGTATGGCAGTGTAGCATGGTAATGTATACTCTATCCCGTCTTTGTCTTTGCAGCCTGGCTGTGGCACAAGCATCTTTTCCCTGCCCAATCTCCCAGGCTGTGGGCACTGTGCTTCAGACCGTCTGGGTAAAGTGTGCTGGCCGATAAATAAACTGCTAAATCTTTTCGTCTGTTTCCTGGCAATCCTATGTAGCTGTGGGTTATTTAATCCACCTTCCCAACTGGATGTTATCTGAGCAATAAGGTTCCTAGTTTACCAGTTCCTGTGAAGGTATATTCTGCTACTCTTAAATAAATTGCTTATTCTTTTACCTCTGTCTGTTTTCCAAACTCTGAACCTATTCCATCTGCATTGAGCCCAACCTGTTTAATGGATTTACTTTGTGCTGCCTGCCCTCATATTTGTATGATGATGTACAGACTCTGCCTACCCCGACCTTAGCTAGTCCACTGTGCACATCTCTTACCTGCCCCTTCGGTGCCACACATTAATGTCTCTTGACCTATCTGGGTCATCTGTCCCTAAACTGAGGCTACTGTCCATAGTAGCAACTTGCTGATTCCCTGCAATGAACAACAGAACCTTATATAGGGGTTAAAGGGTGAAAACAGGGGACCCCTTAGATGTTGCCCTCAGTAGTAACAGCAAGCCAAGTCAGTTTAGTGGCACAGTGGGTCCACTTTGAGTAACACATCAGAGCTTCACACCTACTTGTAGCAGATTTATAATACATTGCACCACACACTATGAGTAAGCATTGCTGCAGGGGTCAATTTCTGCTGCTTATACATTGATATAGTTATATTGGATCAACCTACAATCACAGCAACAAACAGTAAAATGTTCCATTAAAACTTCATCGCTTTGACCATTAGCTTGTTTTTTCACACACTAAGACTGTCTACAGCATGAGTAAGAAAACCTGTTAAACTTGACACTGACAAAATAATGGGAAACATCTGTTCTTAACTGGGTTAGCAGGAAGAAATGGAACTAAAATCATTTGCTGATAGTTCCAAGAAATGTTGAATATATTACTGCAAAAGTACAGATTTCATTGCTTGGATCCTCTGGCTGTAATATCTGAACATGGAAACAAAATCCCCAAACTGAAAAAAACAACAATTAATTGTAGTGTTCAACTGGGAATTCAAGTCGAAGAATTTCAGCTCAATTTTTAGAATTGCAGTTTACAATTGTCCTGTGTATATGGTGTACATTTTTAAATAAAAGTAGATTTCTTTTGTTACTCCGGGCATGACTCTATCATGATATTGGTGTCTTCTAATTTGATCTCTCAATCTGATTTGGGAACGGAGAGTAAAAGCTGTACCTTTAGGTTTCAGGTGCTAGTAAGAAAGGTAATATATAGAATGAGTAGACAGTGAAGAGAGGCAGGTAACAGACATTGTCAGCTTCCTATATTTCATCCTTTCCCTGCATCCCAGATATTGGCCAAGACGATTTAGAGAAATATCCAACTCTTCAAGGACTGATGTTTGCATAGATGGCAGTGCGTCTGTGAATAACGTCATTTATTATTACATAGCATACTTTCATGTATCTGAATACTTGAAAGCTTTTTGTTATCTATTGCAGATTTGTTTATATGTATGTATATATAGATACAGCACCTGGCAAAGCCCAGCAGATACCATGGCCCAGAGCATCTGGGGGGGGTCCACTTGGTTTCAGCAGTAAGCCCTTCCATTAATATAGATGGAAGCGCCCATGGTACGCTTAAAGAGGACCTTTCATCAGATCGGGCACAGACAGTTTTATATACTGCTGGAAAGCTGACAGTGCGCTGAATTCAGTGCACTGTTGGCTTTCCCGATCTGTGCCCGGTGTAAAGCGCTATCGGTCCCGGGACCGTAGCGCTTTAGTGTCAGAAGGGCATTTCTGACACTTAGCCAGGGACGCCCTTCTGCCCAGCAGCGCCTATCGCGCTGTACTGTGGAGCAGGGAGGAACTCCCCCCTCCCGCTCCTGATAATACTCGTCTATGGACGAGCTGTGTGAGCAGAGGGAGGGGGTGTTCCACTGTACAGCGCGATAGGCGCTGCTGGGCAGAAGGGTGTCCCTGGCTAACTGTCAGAAACGCCCTTCTGACACTAAAGCGCTACGGTCCCGGGACCGATAGCGCTTTACACCGGGCACAGATCGGGAAAGCCGACAGTGCACTGAATTCAGCGCACTGTCAGCTTTCCAGCAGTATATAAAACTGCCTGTGCCCGATCTGATGAAAGGTCCTCCTTAACAGAGCCAAGCAGAAAGTACAGATTATTTCTCACTTACTCGGATCACCACCCCTTCCTTGCTTTGACATTGATTGGGTTTAGTGTCATGGCTCCAGAGCAGGGAATGGGTGGGGGTCTAAGGAGCTAAGAGCAGTGAGTGAAAATGAAATATTTATAAAATTCCAACGTATTCAATATCACTTTGCAAATTGTAGAGTTAAAGTACAGACAAAATGAGACATTACAAGTAATAGTCAATTCACACAATGGGACTGAGCGCCCTGCTCACTAGAGCTTACAATCCATGAGGTAGAGGGGGTGACACAAGAGGGAGCAGGGGCGGCATCAGAGGTAGCATTGCTTATACTGTGGAGAAGCCATCTTTGTTATAGAGGTTACTGTCATTACACAAACATAAAGCTGTAAGAGCTGTCACCAGTCAGCATCCTTTAAAGGGGCTCTATCAGCAAAATCATCATGATAGAGCCCCACATATGCGTGCATAGCCTTTAAAAAGGCTATTCAGGCACCGTAAATGTTAAATTAAACTACCCCCCCGTTTTCAAATAATAACTTAAAAAAGAATGTGATTTACTTACGGAACGTGCACGCTGGGCGGGCATTCAGGGTGTGTCTTCATCTTCTTCCCCGCCTCTTCTTCCTCTGACGTCTTCGGGTCCCGTCCTCCTCCGGCGCTTGCTCGCGGACACTGATAAAAAAATATAGCCCGGGCGCATGCGCAGTAGCCGTAGTAGAAGCCGCGTGCTACTGCGCTTGCGCCCGGGCTATTTTTTTTTATCAGTGTCCGCGAGCAAGCGCCGGAGGAGGACGGGACCCGAAGACGTCAGAGGAAGAAGAGGCGGGGAAGAAGAAGACGGCCCACCCTGAATGCCCGCCCAGCGTGCACGATCCGTAAGTAGAGAACATTCTTATATAAGTTATTATTTTAAAACGGGGGGTAGTTTAATTTAACTTTTACAGTGCCTGAATAGCCTTTTTAAAGGCTATGCACGCATATGTGGGGCTCTATCAGCATGATTTTGCTGATAGAGCCCCTTTAATGTGCAGATGGTGGGCTCATTATTAGGGAATCTAACTGCTGAAGGGTTTACATTAGGAATTGTGTTAGGCTTGTCTGAAGAGATGTGTCTTTAGGATGCACTTGAAGAATGAAACCTGCAGTTACTCCTTGCTCCATGTAAAACAGGGGGTGTGGGGCAGGCATAAGAGAGAACTGTATTGTAAGGGGGTTATGGTGCCATTATATGGGGGGGCCATAAGAAGACCTTGTATGTGGGTATAATGGACCATTATATAAGGGCATTGAACTGTGTGGGAATTTAAGGTGCCATTATATGGGCACAAGGGAGCACTATTATAGGAGAAATAAGGAACTTTTATATGGGTACATTGTATTGTATGGGGGCATAGTATACTGTGTGGGTCATAAGGGGGTTATGTTGGGCATAATAACAGGTTCAATACACTGGGGTCATAATATTGGACTTTTATGTGGGGATTATGGGGGCCATGGAAGTATTTCAATTAAAGCTGCAGATATCATCCCTAGTTTTCAATTTTTACAATGTAATGGTTGAAAATTACGGAAGACCTACAGTCATTCCAATTGATCTACCACAGTAAACGCCACTCAATTTTGGATGTTTTTGGATGTTTTTTGATGTACAGACTTTTAGAGAACAACACTACCGCCACATGAGTTGTGCCACAAAGGCGCCCACTGATGGTCTGTCATCTAAGGGCCCACACAAACCTGGAGCTGCCCTTTACAGATATCATATATTGCATATATGAAGTTCAGTAAATATAAGGATGTTTCGTTATATATAGAAGTTTCATTTTATAGTATATGAATTCAAGGGCATAGCTGCTACAACCTGATAGAAGGTCTATATACTGTATACATTATTAACTGTGTTTAGAAAAATACTGCACAATAGAAATATATATTATAAGTAGCTTATGTTTTTCATTTCAAGATTAAACAATAGCATTTATTATAAGGCTTATAACTTCCGAAAGGCAACCTAAAAACCATACACCTGGTATGCTTATATCTATATGTCATATATTAATTTTACAATAACATAGGATTTTCAAGAAAAAGTTTCTTTACTGGTAAATATGGATCAAGTGATCTTTGTTATATACTACATAAGTATACACTGTAGCTGCAACACATTGCTACATCAGTCCTAATGCCTGGTTCACATCTACGTTTGGTATTCCATTTGGGATGTCTGCTTGTGGACCCCCAAATGGAATACTGAATGCATTAAAAAGCGGTGAGCAATGAAACCACATGAATCCCATAGACTATAATGGGGTTCATATGTTTTTCGCGCAAATTATGCGTAGAGAAAAGTGCTGCTTGACACCGCACGGAAAACACACGGGCCCCATTGTAGTCTATGACGTCCGTGTGGTTTCATAGCTCACCGCTTTTTAATGCGTTCAGTATTCCGTTCAGGGGGTGGTCCCCAAGCGGAATCCCCAAACGGAATATCGAATGCAGATGGGAACCAGGCCTTACTGTATTATAGGAAAACATGCTATGTGTACAGTCCCTGAAATAATATTACCAAAATTGTATTAAACTGTAACCTCGGGACAGAAAATACATCAGATTTGTAGCACTTTTTCTGCTAGCAATTTTTAATGGTCACTATGACGGAGTCTCCACAAAGAACACAAATGTGAATCCAGCCTGATTCTCTCTGAACCCAAGTTGAGAATTGTGATAATGGACAGGGGAAGCTTCCCTGAATACTACATTATGACTGTGTAGAGAGCTGTATAAGTGTTGTATGATGGCAAAAGGGAATTTGGGGCTGTATTTTAACCAAAACAGACAATGAGCCCTGGAAAGATTTTTGTATCTATTTTATCCACTAGGAATATTAGATATTAGCTCTTAATTCAATATTAACCCATAATCACTGTGGATCACCATGAATATCACCATCATATCATCGAAGATAGAGATGAGCGAACACTAAAATGTCCGAGGTTCGAAATCCGATTCGAACAGCCGCACACTGTTCAACTGTTCGAACAGATTTCGAACCCCATTATAGTCTATGGGGGGAAATGCTCACTTCAGGGGTACACAAAATTCGATAAAATCATACTTACCAAGTCCACGAGTGACGGTCGGGCTGGATTCTGCTTGAAGTCTTCTCCCGGCGCAGGGTCCCCGCGTCTTCTTCCGGGTGGAATTCACTCTGCCTAGGCATCTGGCCTAGGCAGAGCCAACTGCGCATGCGCAGGCATGCATGCGCATGCTCGCGCATGCGCAGTCGGCTCTGCCCAGGCCCAACGCCTGAGCAGAGTCGACTGTGTATGCGCGTGCATGCCCGTGCATGCGCAGTCGGCTCTGCCTAGTCCAGATGCCTAGGAAGAGTGAATTCCACCCGGAAGAAGACGCGGGGATGCAGCGCAGAGAAGGCTTCGGAAAGGTAAGAGAAGAACCAGCGTTGATTGGCAGAATGTATAGCATTCTGCCAATCAACGCTGGTTCTGCATCGAACCTTAAACTTCGAACAGCTAGTAGTGTTCGATCAAGTACGAGTATTTCGAATACCGTAGTATTCGATCGAACACCTACTCGACCGAACACTACTCGCTCATCTCTAATCGTAGACCATCAGAGATATTGCACTGAGCTCCCTGCTGCATCACTTCATGACCACTAGGAATATTACAAGAATACTATCACTAACCCTGTAACCACCCTAAACAAAAGCACGTGTGATGGAAAAGGTTGCCTCTATGAATGTGGATCCAAAGATAATTTCTGCTTTAACCTGATAGCAACTATGTATGACGTTTAATATAAATTTTTAGTTGCAAGCTACAGCCTTATTGAAGAAGATCCTGTGCATCTTTCTACTGACACATCGCCAGGGGCAGCCATTTCTGGTACTGAGAGAATGACTTTAACAGAGGTTGAACATTCCTTTTATTAGTGCTCTCCATCATGTCATAATGACTTTAAAGTCCATGGCTGACAGGACTGATGTTTATTTCATTTGTAAATGTGATTTTTAGAGTGAATGATAGTGAGTGATATCAGCAGGAAGAGAGTATGTCATCACTATAATACTGTGGCTAACAGGACAGATCACATTGCTTTATATTATTATATAATGATTGTTGTTTTGGGCACAAAAAAGACATTTGTGTTTATCCATTTTTAAAGGAGTCTGCCCAACTATGCCACGCCAAGTGAATGGTTGGCCACTTAACAACATGTAGCGGATCACAGCACCCCTCCTTGCTGACAAAATCAACTTTAACCAATGAAGCTAAATAAGATCACCATGAATACCACTATTAACCTCATCGGTATAAAGAAGAAAATGTTTGTTTTTGTACTGTGTTAACCAGTGGGTATGAAATATAAAAAACAAAAAACTTGAGAGTCTTCAGTAGATAACACCTTTTTTAATGGCTAACTCATAATGATGACAGAATATAACGTTTTGAAGCTCTTTGGCTTCTTCTTCAGATATAACTAAGAACAATTTCTGAAGGCTGCATATTTATGTACAACAGGACACATAGGGATAGGATTTCAGGAGGGAGGGGGATGAGGAGAAGAGGCTTATTAGTATAAACATGTAAACAATTCATAGGTCCCAGGTTCTTATCTTTATGGCTGTCTTAGTTCAGTGCTTTCTATAGCATGACATGAACCCATGTGAGACATTCATAGAAATCACTGAACTAAGACAGCCATAAAGATAAGAACCTGGGACCTGTGGGTTCACATGTTTATACTAATAAGCCTCTTCTCCTCATCCCCCTCCCTCCTGAAATCCTATCCCTATGTGTCCTGTTGTATATAAATATGCAGCCTTCAGAAATTGTTCTTAGTTATATCTGAAGAAAAAGCCAAAGAGCTTCGAAATGTTATATTCTGTCATCATTATGAGTTAGCCATTAAAAAAAGGTATCATCTACTGAAGATTCTCAAGTTGAGCTACTCCTGAGGGTATTGTCTAAATGGTCCCCTGATTTTCACCTTTTTACCCTTTATAGGGATATGGTATTCGATGCAAGGGACCACCACCACCACTACCTCTAGTAGTAGTCCCAATGTGGGGAGCAACTGAGCCAAAGGCCATAGAGACACAATGTGAAGCAACAGATGGTCAGGCAAAAGTGTGGTCAATTCTACTCTAAAGATCAGGGTCAGGCAGTGGAACAACAGGGTCGCTGGAAGCCGAAAGGTCATACAAGGAAGACCAGTAGGTCAGAAGCAGAGTTAGCAGCAGAGTCGAGAAGCATGCCAAGGTCAGTACATGGCCAATCGAGCACGAACAGAAGTAGGAAACCTCCCTGGAACTGACAAATCAAAACCCTATGTTTCTGAGAAGAAGGGTGCATCCAAGCTATTGGTGGGCTCAGGTACAGTAGCAGCAGGAGAAGCCCAGCTACACAATGAGAAACTAAGGTAGCCAGGGGACAGCATCTGCTGGGGGTAATAGTACGACAGTGATTGCAGATCTCAGTTGTTACAGTTGCCTCCAAGAATATAGCTCCAAATATAATTTCTGCTTTAAACTGGCAGCAGCAGTGTCATTTCCAACAAATGATCCAGGTCTGTCCTTATAGCCTTGCGTAACACCTCCCCCTGTGCCCCATGGTAGTCATTGTGATACATATAAGATCTCATGTATTTGCTCTTTATTCCCGGTCTGGTGCAAAACAGAGCATATGATATCAGAAGCGCTGTGGTGGTGGAAAAGTTGGAACTGTCAATGGTTAGTAAACAGGACCAAGGTCAGAAAAGCAGGTAAACAAGCAGTGTAACAGAGAATTACATTTGGTAGAATTTGGTAGTGACGAAGGGGTGGTCTTCCAGGAGAGTAATTCTCCATTCCCTGTTAATGTTCAGAAAGCTCTTCAATCACTAATCTAGTATGAAACAGGAACTATTAGGCAATAATAATGACCTCTTACACAATGAATGCCGGGCCAGACCACACGTGTAAGTTTAGATCAGCATCCACAGGAAAGCTATGAGCAGTTGGTTTACTACTGTATAAAGACTTTACATGTCGCTATAAATATAAGACTATTCTATTAAGAGGCAGGAGGTGGGAGGAATGTACGTTAATACCATATGTTCAGTCTGCGTTCCTGAGCTTTAATAACATAACTGATTACAGAGATTACTTATCTGTCCTGCTCTGTATGAGATTAAAAAGCAAGACTGCGTCAATATACAGTGTAATGTCAAACCTAAAAGGTGAACAAAACGAGAAGATTAGCAACACGATACACCCACTCTCTCTTCCCTTAATTCTGATTAATCTGACTGGCATGTTCATATCAGAAGATGCCGGATATGATAGACAGGAAGAGAACAATGGAAGGAATAACTGTGCAGTGGTGTTACAGATGTATTTCTAGCACATACATCCTTTCTAGGAAAGTGTGTGAGTAAGACGATGTTTCAGTATGAGAAATTATCGCTGTTGTAGCACATATGTTTAACCCCTAAAGATTATCCACTTTCTTACGAGGATACTTCTAGGCCCTCATAACCACATGCAATTTAGAAATGTATAGAATGTTACAATGCTCATATCCAAAGTATTTAAGTAAGTTGCAACACTTTTAATTATATAGTGATTAACCTTTGCTTACTAGAAACCTGAACACTAGAGATGAGCGAGTAGTATTCGATCGAGTAGGTATTTGATCGAATACTACGGTATTCAAAATACTCGTATTCAATCGAGTACCACTTGCTAATCGAATGGAAAAGTTCCATGCAGAACCAGCATTGATTGGCCGAATGCTATACAGTCGGCCAATCAATACCGGTTCTTCTCCTACCTTTAGAGGTCTTCTCCGTACAGCTTCCCCGCGGCGTCCTCCGGCTCTGAATTCACTCTGCCAGGCATCGGGCCTGGGCAGAGCCGACTGCGCATGCCCACGCTACAAGAAAATGGCCACTTTGACTGTAAGCAGCCATTTTCTTGTAGTGCGCGCATGCGCAGTCGGCTCTGCCCAGGTCCGATGCCTGGCAGAGTGAATTCAGAGCTGGAAGATGCCGCGGGCATGCTGCATGGAGAAGACTTCTCGGAGGATCCAGCCCGACCCTCACTCGTGGACTTGGTAAGTGTAATTTGATCAAATGTAGACAGCTAGCCAGAGTTATACAGTCGGCCAATCAATACCGGTTCTTCTCCTACCTTTAGAGGTCTTCTCCGTACAGCTTCCCCGCGGCGTCCTCCGGCTCTGAATTCACTCTGCCAGGCATCGGGCCTGGGCAGAGCCGACTGCACATGCCCACGCTACAAGAAAATGGCCACTTTGACTGTAAGCAGCCATTTTCTTGTAGTGCGCGCATGCGCAGTCGGCTCTGCCCAGGTCCGATGCCTGGCAGAGTGAATTCAGAGCTGGAAGATGCCGCGGGCATGCTGCATGGAGAAGACTTCTCGGAGGATCCAGCCCGACCCTCACTCGTGGACTTGGTAAGTGTAATTTGATCAAATGTTGCCTACCCCTGAAACAAGCATTTCTCCCCCCCATAGACTATAATAGGATTCAATATTCGATTCGAGTAGTCGAATATTGAGCGGCTACTCGAAACGAATATCGAATATCGAACATTTTACTGTTCGCTCATCTCTACTAAACACTCCTTTAGGCTAAGGCCCCATGTAGAGTCCCGCAGCAAAAAAGCACTGTGGGAACACATTGCGGTTTTTCCAGCAGCGCTTTCAACAGAAAGTCTCTGCCAACTTTCTGCTTCAATTATACCTATAGGGAAACTGCTGGCATTTCCGTAGGTATAATTGACATGCTACAATTTCCAAAACCGTAACGGTCAATTTTACTTGCGGAAATGGTCACGTTTCTCCCTATAGACTTAATAAAAGAAGAAAAACCCCAAAGAAATATGCAGCAAAAACGCTATTATAAATGTTGCAGAAAAAAACGTGAGGCATTTCCATTGTGTATTTTTTCTGCAGCATTTTTTAGCTGTTTTCTGCAGCATGGGGATTTAGACTAAGACAGGGGCCCCATGGGATGTAAATGCTGCGATTTGTGCCATGGGAAAAATCGCTCTGTTTTACAGAGAGGGCAAAGTGGATGAGATTCTAGCGAATCCCATGCCCACTTTGCAGTGGGTGCGTGCAGTGCAGACATGGTTTTGGAAATCACAGCATGTTAATTACATCTACGGAAACGCTGGTGGTTTCCCCATATGTATGATTGCAAAGAAAAGTCCTCAGAGGAAACCTTTGCAAACTTTCTGTCTAAAGCGATTCAAGAAGAACCATGATGCGTTGCTGCCACAGTTTTTCCAGCAGTGCTTTATTGTTGCATGTTGTCCTGTGGGGCCTTAGTCTCAAAGAGCATTTTTCATAAATGTATAGTGGGCAAATGGACATCTTGATCTTTTAGCAAGTTGCATACAGTTGGTTACCTCCATGCCTAGATTGCTCAGATAGTGAGGCACAGCACTGCATCACCTATTGTATTACTTGACTCTGTTCTAGTACTTTCTGGAAACTGCATCGTGATCTGACTCCTTAGAGGTGGAGAGAGGTTTGCGCCTTGGGGTGACTCAGTGACGTCAGGCATTGCCTAGTTTACCCACAGTGGAAATGGCTCCTTATTTATGGGTGCCATCATCTACCAGACTGTCAACTGTCAACTTCGACTGAAGCGTTCCATGTACTGTGTTTACGACATCTATCCCAGTGTGGAGAACTTCAGCTAGGAGTGTCTGTGTGCTCCTCATACGATTTAGGTGATACAGAGAGTCAGTGTCTGTTTAGCAGATGTCGGACAGTGACAGGTTGACCATGGAAGAGTACTAGTCACAGTAGAGTCAGGAGGGGACAGTCTTATTGCATCTGATGCAGTGCTGGCGGCTGGCCGATAGCTCATATTATCCAATCATGACACATTTGTTTGTCACCAAATAGGACGCATAAATATTAAAAAGGTCCCCCTTTCAGGATCCAGAGCGAAAGAGAACACCATAGTACATGGTACTTCAACTGTTGAAGTGTATGGACAGTGGAACCAGCTAAATCATTTGTTGGTGGGATGCTTATAAAGCTGGATCTATAGTGATTATCTGATCACTAGGATGGCATCAGTTAAAAAAGTGCAGTCTTGTTTAAATCAAGGATTTAGCTAGTGACCAGAACTCTAATACAGTATACAGTACTATTGTGAACCCAAAAGTCATTTAAAATTGGTTTGCATCCATATGGTGTCATTGTTTAGTTTCAAAACAACAGATGATGTAAAAAAAAAAATCACTCTTTCCTATTTAAAAACCAGTATGAGGATTACAGCCTTTCTTTAGAAGCTCATCAGTAATTCCTAAGAAAAATATCTTGGCCAGTGATTCTAAATTCATATGTTCTATTGGCCGGAGCTGCAGTTGACTAATGCTTTTGTCTTGAAGTCATTATCTTGTTACATCAGCCTGTTATATGTGTTGATTCATTTTCTGTTCATGACTTTTTTCATTACTTTGTACGTTTCCATTATATAATCTATTAATAGGCCATGTGACTGGTTTGGTACTTGGAAAGTAAGAGTTGGCATATTGGGATACAGTTGGTAATACTGTCTAAGCTTTTTTAACTTTTAAAAGGTGACAGGTTTATCACAGTGCCTGATGCTCGATGGTAAAGTGTTAGAGTGTCTATTGTAAGTTTACGCCACCTATGAGATGGTTTCAGTTTCTGACAAAAAAAATACACCAAATCTTTGGCGCAAAGTATCTTATTTTAAACAAGCCCCTTGCTCATTGACATCCACTTGTCATACAAGTGCACGGAAACTGGCAGAAAGTATCTATAACAGTGAATAAATATGGTGTAAAGCATGTGCAAAACCTTTTTTGGCACCAAAGTTCTGGCAAATTTTCAATAGTAAATCTTCTCCATTATGTTCCCTTTTTGAAATTCTAAAGCAGTGCTTCTTAACCTGTTTAGGACTAACCACTGACTTTAGATGTCAAGGGGTGCAGGTTCTAATGCTGCAGTGATGTATTTTGGTGTTACTGGCATTTACTCTCCAATACTCTCTCTAGCAAAGCCCTGGGGAGAAGGTAGAAGGGGTTTATTAACACTTCTGTCTTTTCTTTTCCACACTACAGAGCACTGAATGATCGATTCCTCTTTATTTTCTGCCTGCCGGCTCACAGTGGAGAATGCAGACCATTAGTATTCTGTTACATCTTTCCACCACTGACAAGACCCAAATGAATGAATGAATCTAACATATGGAGAGCCCCAAGCTTCAGCCTCCATAGCTGAATCAAATGCAGAACCTGCAGCAAGATTTTCAATGTCCTGTTCCAATCTTTGCCTCCCATTGAAAAAAAAATTGGGACGCAGAATGGGGGCAGAAGCTGCTGCTGATTTTGGGGAGAAATCTACTGCAAAATCAGCCACAGAATCCGTTGTGTGAATGAGGCCTGATACTGTTAACAGTGTAATGAATGCTTTTATCTGAATTAATGGAAGTGCTCAAAACAGAAACTGATTGGGGACCCTACAGATGATATATATTGTGGGGAAGGTAGCTCGATAGCAGATTTATTTAGAAAAAAAAAAACTGCAAAATTAATAAAACTTCACTTCAGGCACAAAGGAGCAAAATAAAATACAGCCTTAACTTCAGGCAAAAGAATGTCAAACAAAACCCTGCTTGTCTGAGCGCTAACTAGACAATAAGTACTAATTGTACCTATGGTTTACTACCAGCCACACAAATCTACCACACATATGGTGTACAGGGACTTCTGTGAGGCATAACACTGTGCAGGGGCCACTGTGGGCCAGAATACCATGTGCAGGGGCCAATGTGGGCTAAAATACCATGTGCAGGGGCTGCTGTGGGCCAAAATACTGAGTGAAGGGGCCACTGTGGAACATTATGCATTACTCCTTCATGTGCCTGTTGTGCGCCCAGATTTCTGTCTTCTTCACTCTTTTTTTTATATAGTACTAAACAAATGTTAAATGGATATATTAAAATTCCTTCATTTGTCAATTTATGCTAAGGCATTTTGAGGTTTATTATATTAGATTTACACAAATAGGCTACATATCATAATATCAGTGATATACTCTCACAATTATCCATAAAGATACAGAGAAAACCATTACTACAGCATTAAACCATAAATAAAGCGCATAAACAACTGAGACAGTGAATATGTTTTCCAATATATTCCACATATGTGTCCTTGTGCATTAACTAAGATACATGGCTATAACATATTTTATATATCACAACAACAGAAAGCATCTTGGAAAAATTCCAAGAATGTAAAAGGAAATGCCTATCTGCGTGTTTACACTGAAAGCTCTATAGAATAACTCATCATTTATGTTTTGCCAGCATTAGCAAAGCATATAAAGACCAGTGTCTGAGAAATCTGACACTATGCTCCTGTGCTGATTCTAAGACTCAACAAAAGGGATATAAGACAAGCCTCTTTCTTGTAATTCTCTTTACCTTAGCAGGCCTCCTAGGCTTATAGAATATATTGTGTCTGTCTAGATTCAGCAAAAAACAAACAATTTTTATGTGGAATTAACAAAATTCCGTCTTTTATTCTTAGTATTTTGATGTTTATCAGCAGGATGTCTCAATGTCTGCATTTCTGCTTTTGTACATACTAAAGATACTATTAAAAGAGTTGTCTGCTTAGGACAATCCCTTTTTGTTAGAAGGGCCGCACCACAGGATGCCCCACTGTGGGAGCCTGAACAATCTGGAGCCTGAGGTATCCAAGGGAACACAAAAAGTTCCTGCAGGACCATCACTGTGGAAATGAAGCCCTGCACAAGTCCCATTGAAAACAATGGACTCTCCAAATAATGATTTCATGTGTTGGGTTCTCCTGAATGTGAGATGCTTTTTGTAGTCAGTAGTAGTCCACTGAATACAGGAGTGCCTCTAAAAATGTACAATTTCAAAAAGTTCTTCAATCTGACTTTTTAATTTAGGCATTGTGATGTTGTTATAAGTAAGTTCTGTATGTTCTGTTCTGCTTACTTATTCTGCTTTGTCTGCCTAGCAACAGTGAGGTAGTAATGGAGGAGGAGCTGAGCTTAGGGGGAGGAGTTGTTAGACAGGGAGCCATGATGGAGCATGGAATAAAGTGTTCTGATCTACAAGAGTAACCATCTCATAGTGGGCTTATTCCAGAACACCTGCATCCTCACTACAACACTACAATTGGCGACGAAGATTAAAGGGGCTCTATCAGCAAAATCATGCTGATAGAGCCCCACATATGCGTGCATAGCCTTTAAAAAGGCTATTCAGGCACTGTAAAAGTTAAATTAAACTACCCCCCCGTTTTAAAATAATAACTTAAAAAAGAATGTTCTCTACTTACGGAACGTGCACCCTGGGCGGGCATCTGGGTGTGTCTTCATCTTCTTCCCCGCCTCTTCTTCCTCTGACGTCTTCGGGTCCCGTCCTTCTCCGGCGCTTGCTCGCGGACACTGATAAAAAAAAAATAGCCCGGGCGCATGCGCAGTAGCACGCGGCTTCTACTACGGCTACTGCGCATGCCCCGGGGCTATTTTTTTTTTATCAGTGTCCGCGAGCAAGCGCCGGAGAAGGACGGGACCCGAAGACGTCAGAGGAAGAAGAGGCGGGGGAGAAGATGAAGACACACCCAGATGCCCGCCCAGGGTGCACGTTCTGTAAGTAGAGAACATTCTTTTTTAAGTTATTATTTTAAAACGGGGGGGGGGGGGGGGTAGTTTAATATAACATTACAGATGCCTGAATAGTCTTTTTAAAGGCTACGCACGCATATGTGGGGCTCTAGCAGCATGATTTTGCTGATAGAGCCCCTTTAAAGAGGACCTTTCACCATATCTGGGCACATGCAGTGTTATATACTGCCAGAAAGCTGACAGTGCGCTGAATTCAGCGCACTGTCGGCTTTCCTGATCCGTGCCCGGTGTAAAGCGCTATCGGTCCCGGTACCGTAGCGCTTTACAGTCAGAAGGGCGTTTCTGACCATTAGCCAGAGACGTCCTTCTGCCTCGCGGCGCCAATCATGCTGTGCTGTGGAGCCGGGAGGAACTCCCCCTCCCTCTCCTGCTAATGCTCGTCTACGGACAAGCTGTGTGAGCAGAGGGAGGGGGCGTTCCTCCCGGCTCCACAGCACAGCGCGATTGGTGCCGCGAGGCAGAAGGACGTCTCTGGCTAATGGTCAGAAACGCCCTTCTGACCATAGAAGAGCTACGGTACCGGGCCGTAAGCTCTTCACACCGGGCACAGATCGGGAAAGCCGACAGTGCGCTGAATTCAGCGCACTGTCAGCTTTCTGGCAGTATATAGAACTGCCTGTGCCCAGATATGATGAAAGGTCCTCTTTAAGAATAATCAGCTAAAGGTATTTCACTGCTACAGAAAACTCTTTACAAGACTGCAATCCTAGCACCAGCCATGGACTGCTTACCCTCCTTTGCTGTATTTGATGTGCATCAGCCCCAAGTAAACTTAGCAGCATGCTGGAATAAATGGCTGAAACGCTTTGAGATATTCCTGCAAGCAATGAACATTACTGACAATGCAAGAAAGAAAGCCATGTTATTACACTATGCAGGGGAGCAAGTCTATGATATCTTCACAACTCTGCCCAATACAGGGGAGGACAGTGACTATGAGCTAAGCAAAGCAGCACTAACTAAGCATTTCTCTCCATACATAAATGCAGCTTTTGAAATTTTCAAGTTTAGACAGTCAAAACAGTCAGCAACAGAAACCATTGATGAATATCATGTCCGCTTAAGACAACTTGCAGCTTACTGTGAATTTGCAGATATAGACAAGGAAATTCTGATGCAAATCATACAAGGTTGTGTGTCCTCTAAGTTAAGGAGACAAGCACTCAGAGATCCCACCATGACTTTAGCAAAGCTACTGGACATTGCACGTATTCATGATGCGGCAGAGAATCAAGCTAAACTTATAGAGAACACAGACTGTATACCAGAGCAGCCATCTTCTGTAGCAAAGCTCACTCAGAAGCCACATGTGCCTCACACACAGGCTCCAACCTGCTACAACTGTGGAGGTCCTTATCCTCATCAGAAACCATGCCCAGCAAAGGGAGTAACTTGTCATAACTGTGGGAAACAAAATCACTTTGCAAAAGTCTGCAGATCAAAATCACAATCTTCTCTCTCTGCTAAACAAGCCTTGCCACAGAAAGTTCAGGCGGTGCAGTCAGTGTCCCCTACTGATGAGCCCAGCAGCACCTGTTTATTCTCAGTGACTGAGGGGTCTCGCAATGTGCATGCAATGTCTAATCCCAAACAAGTCATCTTAATACATGGCACTCCGGTGGAGACACTGGTAGATACAGGGGCGTCTGTCAATGTTATTAGTCATGCCACTTATAGCCAGCTAAAGAACAAACCTGCTTTGCAATGTACTAACCTGAAGATATATCCTTATGGTTCAGCTACTGCATTACCCCTATGTGGCAAATTTCAGGCATTACTAACGGCTGAAGGGAAATCCATCACGGACACTTTCTATGTAGTGGAGTGTTCTGCAGACACTCTTCTCAGCTGCAATAGTGCGGTATCTCTGGGCCTAGTAAAACTGGCAAACAGCGTAACACACTCTTCTGTCCAAACTATAATGCAGAAATATCCTCAACTCTTTCAAGGCATAGGAAAGCTGAAAGACTTTCAAGTGAAATTACACATTGACCAGTCAGTACAGCCGTCAGTTCAACCTCACAGGCGCATCCCATTCCATGTCCGCAAGCTAGTGGAGAAAGAGCTACAAGACCTTGATACAGATGATGTTATTGAACGTGTCGAGGGCCCAACTCCCTGGGTCTCACCAATTGTTGTTGCGCCTAAACCTAAGCAGCCTGGTAAAATCAGGTTATGTGTGGATATGCGACATGCCAATTGAGCCATTCAAAGAGAAAGGCACATTACGCCTACCATTGATGATATTTTCACAGATCTAAATGGTGCAAAAGTATTCTCAAAAATTGATCTAAAGTCTGGTTATCATCAGCTTGAATTGCATCCAGACTCCAGATATATCACAACTTTTAGCACTCATGTCGGTCTAAGAAGGTTCAAGAGGCTGAATTTTGGCATTTCATCGGCTGCAGAAATCTTTCAGAATGTTATCAGGCAGGTTCTTTCAGGAATACCTGGAGTCCTCAATGTTAGTGATGACATCCTTATCTTTGGCACAACCCAAGAGGAACATGACAATCACCTAGAACAAGTCTTTCAGAGACTGCAAACCTGCAATTTAACTGTTAATCCATCAAAATGTGAGTTCAACAAGACGTCATTGAATTTTTTGGGCTACATTTTTTCTGAAAATGGTGTTTCTGCAGACCCTGAGAAAGTAGCAGCCATAACCTCTGCTAGCCAGCCACAAAATGTCTCAGATGTTCGAAGTTTTCTTGGTCTGGTCACATACTGTGGACGATTCATACCTGATCTGGCTACTGTTTCTGAACCCCACTAAAAACCCTCACTAAAAAGGATACTCCTTGGTCATGGACAGTTGAACATCAATCAGCTTTTGATACACTTAAGTCCAGTCTTTCTAGTGACACGGTCTTGGCCTATTCTGACCCACTAAAGTCTACTGAGCTCATTGTGGATGCCAGTCCTGTAGGCCTTGGTGCAATTTTAACTCAGGTGTCCAAAACTGGCAGTATCTCCACAGTCTCCTATGGAAGCAAGGCTTTAACAGAAACGGAACAGCGCTATTCTCAAACTGACAAGGAAGCTCTCGCAGTTGTATGGGGATGCCTTCATTTTCATCTTTACCTCTTTGGTCGTCCATTCACAGTGGTCAGTGATCATAAACCACTCATTCCAATCTTCAATAAACATTCATCAAAGCCACCCCCACGACTTGAACGCTGGCAACTCCGCCTGCAGAACTATCACTTTCACTTGAGATATGAGGCAGGAGCTGGGAACCCTGCAGACTATTTTTCAAGACACCCTTCACCACAGTCTACCAAAGTTGACTTGCCTGCCACTGTCTTAGCTGAGGAGCTTAGTTACACACTCTGCGCCAAGAGCAATGACCCTCGAAGAAATTAAACATGCGGTGGATTCTGATCCCCAACTTCAGTTGGTAATTGACACTGTTCGGTCTAAGAACTGGACTCTTTTCTAGCTGAGACTCGTCTTCAACCGCAGGGCCAAACAGCATATTTGCAGGCCTTCTTTAATGCAAGACACTCTCTCTCTGTATCTGACTCAAACATACTACTACATGACAACCGCCTGGTCATTCCTCAGAAACTTCAGAGTAGAGTGATCGATCTGGCCCATGAGGCCCATCAAGGTATAGTTAAAACAAAGCAATTACTTAGGGAGAAAGTATGGTTTCCTGGACTAGATAAACAAGTGGAAGCACTTATTGCCACATGCATACCTTGCCAAGCAACTACGGTGGACCATAGCCAAGCACCAGTACAAATGAAACCTCTGCCAGACAATCCATGGACTGCTGTGAGTGTTGATTTCTGCACTTTGCCAGATCATTCCTATTTACTGGTTGTCATAGATATTTTTCTAGGTTTCCAGTCATTGAACCCGTTCCCACCACCTCTGCAAGAGCTGTCATACCAAAACTGGACAAAATCTTTTCTGCATATGGCATACCTGAAACAGTGAAGACTGACAATGGGCCACCTTTCAATAGTGCAGATTTTCAGTCTTTTGCAACTTATCTTGGTTTTAACCACAGGAAAATAACTCCTTACTGGCCTCAAGCCAATGGTGAAGTGGAGCGCTTCATGCAATCAATCAACAAAACTCTTCGGATTGCTACCATGGAACACAAGGATTTGCAGCAAGAATTATACAGATTCCTTAGACAGTACAGAGCCACCCCACACTCTACTACAGGAACTCCGCCAGCGACTGCGCTTTTCGGCAGGCCTTTGCGCATTAAGCTTCCAAACATCCCAGTAGTTCACGTCCAGACTCCATTGGTCCTCAATGATTCCCTTGCCAAAGGCAGGATGAAAAGATATGCAGATAAGAGAAGTTGTCGCTTCAAACAGCTGGATGTGGGAGACTGGGTCCTTGTTAAAAGGCTGAGACCCAGTGACAAGTTATCATCTCCTTATCATCCAGAACCCTTTCAAGTCACACACGTCAAAGGTACCATGGTTACTTCCCAACTCCAGGGTCATCAAGTGACACGAAATATCTCCCATTTTAAAAAGCTTCGTGACTACAACCCAGGAGCAAGTGCAGAGGAGACAGATGATGAGGACATTTCACCAGGTACAACTGGTTCAGCAACACCAACAAGAGATACCGAAAATTCACAGACTGTATCTGATAACGAGATGTCTCAACGCTACCCGACAAGGATAAGTCGAAGGCCACCAGCGCACCTCAGGGACTATGTTCTGCAGTAAAATTTTCTTTTCAGTTCGGACCTTTTATTTATTGCTCATTTATAATGTTTGCATTTTATTTTATTTTTTTTATAAGAAGGGGAGAGATGTGATGTTGTTATAAGTAAGTTCTGTATGTTCTGTTCTGCTTACTTATTCTGCTTTGTCTGCCTAGCAACAGTGAGGTAGTAAGGGAGGAGGAGCTGAGCTTAGGGGGAGGAGTTGTTAGACAGGGAGCCATGATGGAGCATGGAATAAAGTGTTCTGATCTACAAGAGTAACCATCTCATAGTGGACTTATTCCAGAAGACCTGCATCCTCACTACAACACTACAGGCACCTCCTGTAAAAGGATTATATGACATCTCAGATATTTTTGGTGTATCCACAAGATATGCCGTATATATCTTACACAGTAGATACAGGGTAAGTGGCTACACATAAGTATTTCTCTCCATTTATGTTTCTTGGAGTTCCAAAAATATCCAAGTACCTTTACTAGACTGTTTTCAGAACACTCACAATAATGGATATACTGCCGCCTCTTCATACACATCAGTGTATGGAATGGATGGAAAGAGCAGCAAACGTACTGCCACCTCTTCATACACATCAGAAGCAGGGCAGGCCTTCCACTCAGGCTACAAAGGATCCATATGCTGCATCCTCATATATGCCAGGGATACCTAAGCTCAAAAATATAATGAAGAAGACTCCTACAGTGTATGGAATTCATGGAAAGAGCAGCATAGGTACTGCCGTTTCTTCATACATATTAGAAGCAGGGCAGGTCTTCCAGTCAGTCTACAAAGGGTTAGTTTGTTGTGAGCTCAAGTATACCAAGGATACCGAACCTCAAAAATATATGATGAAGATTCCTACAGTAGAATGCTTTTGTGCACGACCCTTTGCAGGCTAACTCAGGGGAGTGTCACTAAGTACTGAAGTAAAATGATTCAGAATCAGCATCTTTTTACCTATCCAACAATTACAGTAGTTTGTTGGAGTATAAAATAGTAAGAATATGTGTGCCAGCTCAACCGAAATTGGTGGACAAAAAAGTCCTGCACGCATGGCTTTTTCATCCACCAGTTTCAGTTTTAAAATGATTGAAACCCAATGGAGCCCATTATAGTCATTGGGTTCCATTGGGCTCTATGTATAACCACTTTTTAGCAGTCCATCTGCTATGATTTCCATATTGTGGCTGGGATATCTTCTAATACATGCAGTGTCCCTGACTGATGACCCTGCTACAATAAGGACATCATGGCTGGGTTTTTGGCAAGTCCCAGACTATAGAAAGTTTCTGCATTGGTGGTCGTATCCATGGCAATTGATCAAGATAACAGACTGTCAGCACTAAGATAGAGGAAATCTTTAAAACTCTGCAGAATTTGTAACTACTTATATTTGCAAAATTGTTTAACTTTTAATTATCTACAAATATAGATATAATTATACACATGGGAGTATCCCTTTAAGCTAGGTTCATACTAACATTTGGGTTAACGTTACCTGAAAAATGGAAACCCAATCTGCTGAAAAAGTCCACAGGCAAAAGAAGTAAAAGATCCAGCACCCAGGTCTTGTAAATAAAACTTAGCTTTTATTCATCTTGTGTCCAAACAACAAAAATGCCATTAAAATAATAAAATGAAGGGTATCATCCCGTAAAGTATGGGAGGAAGTAGATCAGCTGTGGATTGTTTGCCCCGACCGGAGGGGTTGACCCGTTGCATCCATTGCATTGTCTTCACAAGAGAGACCTATAACTACTGAAGATTGATAATACCCAAACGTGCGTGGGCTGTATACAGTCCTTTGTATTTTGTTCCTGCTTAAAAAGAGGTTACCCGCGGAATTCTGTGGTCCTCGTTGTCTGTAATGGGGTCCATCTAGTTTCCACCTGAAAAATGCTGAGAGAAAAGTCCTGCTTGCAAGACATTTCTCTCAGTAATTTTCAACCAGAATGTGGGACGAAATCCTTGAGCAGAGACAGAGCGCTAGTATGAACCTAGCCTGATCCTCACTGATTCCTTTTCATTTAGCCTTGTCTTATTTACCAACATTCAGAAACGTATAGCCCATTCCCACTTCATTTCAGGAGTTTCCCCTTTTTTTGCAGGTATCAAATCTTAATACTGTGCAAGTATAATATAAAGTTACACACACATAATAAATATGATAAAACCTATTCTGCATCCATCTAGCCGTATCTTGCCTTTGTGCTTGGTTTGAATTAGAAGCTGGAAAGCGAAGCTGTGCTTATTTGGCAATAACACTATTGAAACATTACATTGCAAAACAACCCAATCCATTACTGATAAACACAAAGTTAGCTCAGCAAAGTTCAACCAAAAGTTAGTTAACTAGCATATGTAAATTATAATTCCCATTATATCCATGAATGCATAAAACACAGTGGCCATGTGATCAGGGAAAGAAACACATTGACACAATCTCCTATATAAGATATATGTGGGTTTTTTTGTGCATATATGGAAACTAAGGCAAAACTAAGGTCTGGGGCAAACTATGGGGTACTGTTTGGCACCAGGGACGTAACTACCGGGGTAGTTAGCAGCAGTAGCAGCTGCTACAGGGCCCAGGACATTAGGGAGCTGGCGGGCCTCTTAAGGCCTCTGGAGTAACCCCAACAGGTAATGGGTCCTATTTACTTACCAATTCTCGCTCCTGCTCAGGGCTCCCACCGCTTCACCTTCTGCAGAGGTGACTGTGATCAGGAGAGCGGATCAGTAAGTGAGACTGTGGGCCCACGAACCCCACAAACACCACTATCATTATACTTGGAGGGTCTTTTAAGACCCCCCCCCCCCCCCCCAAGAATAATGATTGGAAGGGTGAGGGAACATAAAAAAACACTATTACTTACATCTCCTGTGCTCTGGAAAGCTTCGAGCCTATTTGGTGACGTGCCAGACGTCACATGGGCCAGGCCTGCGTCATTATGCGTCGCAGTGTAAGGCTGGCTCACAGCCAACAGCGGAGTGTGCGCCGGAGCCCAGGAGAGGTAAGTAACAGTGTTTTTTATGTTTGTATCCCCTGGGTCTCCGATCATTATACGCTCGGGTCAGAAAAGTCCGCAGAGTATAATAATTGTTCATGGGTGTCCACAATGCAACATAATACTGTGTGCAAGGGCCACTATAGGAAATAACACTTTGCAGGGGCCACTATGGGGCATAATACTGTGTGCAGGGGCCACTATGGGGAATAATACTGTGTGCAGGGGCCACTATGGGGAATAATACTGTGTGCAGGGGTTAACTACTATATATTTCCATTGAAATTAAAAATTTGTCATAGTCTGACATCTACCTCCTGCCTTTTCCAAGGCCTAGAGTGCTTTGTCTCCCCCCTCTGCTTAAAGAAGTTGGCTACTTTCCTAATACTTTGCCTGTGCCCATGGTAATGATATAGTGCAATGTTCATAAGAATTCAAGATGGGTCCCCATCATTCATCCCCATGGATATAGCGCTATATTTACATCACTACCATAGACATGGGGGAATGTGTATGTTACTGTAAATGGAGCTGGGGCTGTGTAATATGTAGAGATGGGGAAAGGCCATTCCAAACAGTTATATCTCGGGCATCATATAATATACAAACTTGCTTTTTGATTCATATAAAGAGGAGATTCCCTTCTTCCATGTCACACTAAGGTTGCAGTGCTGTCTAAATTATTTCCAGAGATGTCACTGATAGAAAACACTGTCAAGATTGGAATTTTTATATCATGTATATTATACAGCTCCATATAAATATCCTAATCCCGACTGTGTTTACAACCAGCGATATCTCTGGAAATAATTCAGATAGCATTGCGACCTCTTTCATATGACACAAACAGCAAGTTTGTACGTTTTATAATGTCCGAGATATAACCGTTTGAAGTGACCTCCCCCCATTTTCTCTGCCTGTACTCCTATACACAGTAACATTCAGTAAGAGGCAGGAAAAGCTCTCAATACTGAAGCCAGGGAAAGAGTGAAATAATACAGGATTTCCCAGAAATAATCCAAAATTCCTTAATAAAATATAATACAAAATTTATTAATGACATAAATACTGCCAGAAATCAAAAGTTATCTGAAAGTTTAGTTACACTTGAAGAGAAGTCCTGAAGTGGATTACACTTATGCTGATATATTTCAAAGATATAATAAGGCTTGAATATTTTATGTATCTTTCTATAAATTATAGCACTGAACATATAGAGAACATTGAACAATGATTTTGAATTGAAACTATTCTTTATTAATTTTGATCTCTTTTATATAAAATATAAAGGTTTCCAATACAGTATTAATGGTTGGTTGTTGAGGTAGACCATAATTTAATTGAATATATGTCAAATTTAAATGATATTGCTCCAGTTTTTGAATGTAGGCTATCTGAGCTGGTGCATCATATGTTACCCTTACTATTCATCATTTATTTCTAAATTTACACATCACACTCTTGCAGGTCATGGCATAGGGTTAATTTATCTTATTTTTTACTACCTAGCTTAGTTTTAGTTATTAAATATAAAGTTGAATAATATTGGCCTTATACCTCATTTATTGCACTCTATATAAAACTACATATGCAGTCCAAGAGAGGCTTCCCCATAGGTCTCAGAAGAGGTGAATATATTAATTTATTGAGCTCTGCTAGACATAACCTCTAATTAGAGCAGGGGCGTAACTAGCAAAGATTGCCCCCACCCAGCATAGCACTCCCATTCTTAGTCACACATGGTATAACTCTCTATTTATACACAGTAAAATGTCCCACAGTAGCCCCTTCATCAAGTATATGGTCCATAGCATCCTCTCCACACTATATAATGCCCCATAGTGGCCTCCATAAACAATAATGTCCCATAATGGCCCCCATATAGTATAATGTCACATAGTGGCCCCTTCACATGGTATAATGTCACAAAGCGGACCCTCCACACAGTATAATGCCCCCTAGTGACCCCTGCATACAGTATAATGTTCTATAGTGGCCTCCACAAAGTATTACATCCCATCGTGGCCTCCACACAGTATAATGTCTCACAGTGGCCCCTTCACACAGTATAATATCCCGTAGTGGCTCCTATGGTGTCTGTTGATAATTTCACACATATTTTGGGTTCAGTAGAACACCATGTATGAATTATTATTATACTCTTCTGTCTTTTCATACCTCAATATAATGATCAGAGGCCCAGGGAAGGTGACAAACATAAAAACCAGTGGTACTCTCCTCTCCTGGGCTCCAGCATGACACTCTGCTGTTTTTTTCTGTCTTTAATGATGTCACAAACATGGGTTATGCTGGCGTCACCATACATGTGTGACATCACTACAGAGACCCAAAGACAGAGGAGAGTCGCTCACCTCCCTTGGCCTCCGATCATTATAGAGTATAATAATAGCAATATTTGTTGGGGTTCGCTTAACAAACACTCTTGCTGCAGGCTCATGGCCTTACTTACTGAGCCCCCCTGATCCTGCTCATGGCCGAATCGCTTCCCTTTCTTCCATCTAGAAAGCACCAATGACGTGATATAGGATGCACGGCACCTCCTGGGTTAACTCCTCTGGGCTACTTCAGCAGGTAACAGTTTATTTAAAAAAAAAAAAGAAGAAGGGGCCCACCAGACCCGAGCCCCGTGACAGCCGATGCTACAGTGGTACTTACGCCACTGGGTCCAAGCTCCATGACATGGCAGACCTGTACACTGAAGTGCTCACAGCACTCCAGCCCCATCTTTATTTATATGTGACAAAATAGGACTAAGTCCCAAATAAATAGATGACCACATATTATAGCACACGCACTGAGTTCACGATAGCGAAGGCTTTTCGTTGTAGTGATTCTCCACTCTTAATGGGATCTTATCATCTTTTTCTGCCTCCCACGTAGGAATAGCCTTAAGAAAGGCTATTTGTCTCTTACCATTAGATGTCTTCTTCGCGCCGCCAATCGGTATATAATCCGGTTTTTATTGGTATGCAAATGAGTTCTCTTGCAGCACTGGGGGAGGGTTTCTAGCTCAAACAGCACTGGGGGGCGTCCCCAATGCTGCGAGAGAACTCTCCAGCGCCGCCTCCATCTTCTTCAGGAACGGGTCTTCTTCGCGTCTTCTTCCGGCGGTGGCTTCAAACTTCTAGGCCTCCGGCAGCCGACTGCGCATGCCTGCTGGCCACAAGAAAATGGCCACTTACAATATTGTATAAGCTGCCATTTTCTTGTGGCCTGCGGGCATGCGCAGTCAGCTTTGCCCTAGGCCCAAATGTAAGAAAACAGTGGAATCGCACACTCATATATTGGATTGAGGTGCAAGCAGAAAATGGGTCCTCCAACCCTGCCAGTATCCAAAAAAGAAATTTTCTGCTGCACACTCTTGATTCAGTGATGAATAAACAAATACATTTATTGTGAAGGTAACATAGGTTGATGTGTCATGGAAAAAACGGTATTTAGGTATACATGAAGCAGGGACGTTTCGGTCCAATGACCTCATCATGCCAGATCAATGTGTGAAGTACAAGGAGCCTCCATGGCCCTAGGCCCAAGGCCTAGTTTGAAGCCAACCCCCGTAAGAAGACGCGAAGAAGACCCGTTCCTGAAGAAGATGGCGGCAGTGCTGGAGAGTTCTCTCGCAGCATTGGGGACGCCCCCCCAGTGCTGTTTGAGTGCTGGGGCCCGCCCCCAGTGCTGCGAGAGAACTCATTTAGATACCAATGAAAAATGGATTATATACCGAACGGCGGCGCGGAGAAGACATCTAAAGGTAGGAGAAGAATAGCCTTTCTTACGGCTATTCCTATGTGTTAGGCAGAAAAAAATGAGTTTTAATGATAGGATCCCTTTAATGGAAAGGGGGTTCTTCAGAAATGTAGACATCCATATGACCTACTAGGGCATATGTAAAGAGGTTTTCCTAATGTACAATAACAACTCCTTCACATAACATCTTCTGAGTATAACACTAACTTACATCTGTTAATACTTATATTCAGTATCTATACATGTTATATTACTATATACTAGGTAAATGTGTCTTGCTCAGTGCATACAGAAGTGTTGCCATTACTTTGGAGTATTAAAAATGGAACACCAAGTAGCTTCATTTAGATGGTATGGTTCACATTATAGGTATCTATTTTCATTTACCCATTTTTATTTCTTGCAGACATCCTTATGTGCTCAATTGTTTATGTCCCTTGGTGACCAGTGTGCATTGTTCTGAATTATGTATAACAAGGACTTCATCAATTGAGATTAACTACAGCCCTAAACGCTATACGGTTTGTAAACATGCCCTATGTGAGGACATTTAGAACCAAAGAATAATGCATGCCATCTGAGAACACGCCATTCTCTCTGCCACTTTATTATGGGCTTAATAAATAAGTAATTAAATCTTCTTTTTAAAATATTAAACAATTTAGTAAAAGCCTAGGCCAGCAACTATGCCCAAGACGCATACATCTGCAGACACTGAGTATATCCCTCACATATAGGTTTATCCGTGAGAGTTTTAGAACCATATATATGGAGGGGAGCAGCAAGCAAACATTAATTTTACTATTCTGCAAGACAAGTAGTGTCTACATTTTAAAGGGAACCTGTCATATTGAACAACATAGTATAGAGCTGAAGTAGCTGAGCAGAATGATTTATACAGGAGTTTTATGGGCACAATTCAATATAACATGAATTTTATTAGTTTATTAAGACAGCTGTATTCAGTTGTTGACACTTCCCTATCTGACTATGCATACTGAGATATTGGTGAATCAATAAGTAGGGTTGTCTGCCGGACCCCTAAGCACAGAAAAAAGAGGAATAAGGAAAGCATAACATACAAGTTTTACTGAATCTTTTCCCATAAAACTATAAATCAATCTGCTCAGCTCTTCCTTCTCTATAACATGCTGTCTCAGATAGAACTGTATTTTCAAGTTTGTTCCTCTTTGAAGGGGTAGAACAGGAAGGATTCCACATTACACAGTTACAACACTTGATAAATTTGTGTCACTGTCTCAGTAATACAATTTGTTATCACCACTTTGAGACTATTTGAGGGTTAATAAATCCAGTGGAAACTATAACCCAACCATACATGTCCCAGCTGTTATTTGCATAATGGGATTTGTATAAATAATGTCCTAACTAGAGGATTAAATGTACACCAGGAAAACTTCCTGTTTCTTGTACTATCGCCTCAATATTTATACGATTAGAAAGAACAATAAATTACAGCAAATGCGAAATTACTGTGTAAATGTTGGGAAGTCATTTTAGATAACAGCAGCATTGGCCAAGTGTCGATTTTACTCAGTGTATATGTTGCTTATTAAAGGGGTCATGTGGGGAAATGGAAAGTTTCCTACTTAGTAATATAAGTAAGAGTAAGCTTACTTTGTAATATACCGTACATGCTGACCCCTGTTTCCCCCCATTCTAAGGTCTGCAGAAAGCCTGTGTGCTCTCTTCTGCTCCTACTTGTACATAGTGTAGACTTGGGACAGTCACGAGCCAGAACCGCAGCAGGGAGGCTATGCTCTGCAAATCTAAGATGGGGGCAAAGGAGGTAGACATATATTAATCAGTAGACTTAGCTAGTGCAGTGAATGCACTCAGAAACTTTGTATGACAAATGATACTAATAAACATTTTAATGCACTTTTCTCACACAAAGGAGTCAAAGTGCAGGGAGAGAGCTGTGAAGTAGGGGATTCAATGGCTGCCATACACACTCTCATCCCCAACTTCCACATTTACCTCTCCACATAATCCCTTTTAAGGGATTCTACCATTAAAAACCTTTATTTTCTCGTTGACAGAGAAGGCTATTCTTCTACCTTTAGATGTCTTCTCTGCCCCACCATTCGGTTAAAATCCAGTTTTTCGCCGGTATACAAATGAGTTCTCTCGCAGAACTGGAGGTGACCCCAATGCTGTGAGAGAACTCTCCAGCATCGCCTCCATCTTCTTAAGGAACGGGGTCTTCACACGTCTTCTTCCAGGGGTTGGCTTCAAACTTCTAGGCCTCGGGCAAAGCCGATTGCCCATGCCCGCTGGCCGTAAGAGATGGATACGGCCTCAAAATCCTGGCCAAAAAACTACGTGTGAACTTACCCTTAATCTTAGCGTTACCTGTGTGATTGACAGCCTATGTTCAAATCAAGTCTGGGCCGGGTTCTTTCTTCCTATATTTTGTTTTCTCCTACTCACCATTGTGCTTGCTATTGCCTCGTGTGTGCCGGCTTTATAGTCTTTGTTTATATTTGCATTTCTGACCATTGGCTTTTCTTCTGACTACTTTCCTGGATTCCAATTCTGTACTGCGCTGCTCGACTGGTATCAACCCCTTGGCTAGCTGACCTCCTGTTTGTTGTTGTTTGTCTTGTCTGCATTCTGTGTCATTACTTATACCAAGAAGGGATTACTGCCCAGTTGTCCTCTGCTGCCTAGGGCAGTGAGGCAAATAGGCAGGGACAGGGGATGGATTCAGCTTCAGACTTTTTTTTCGTCCCCTCCCTCACAGGGTTCACCAACAGCTACTGGAGAATTACTCTTTCAGTAATCCCATTACTCCAGGCTTTGACCCCCCAAAAAGCAGCAAAATGTACAACAAAAAAAAGCAGCTTTTCCAGAACATGGGGCTTTAGCCTAAGGCTTGCATGCAACTGCTGGGCCATAGAAACACAAAGCTGTGCTGATATTAAGGCTAGAGGAAATTGAGCTTATCATGGAATATCGAGGAGGGAAGTAAATTCATGAACTGACTTGTTGTAATGGTGGCATCCTATTACATTACCACAGTGGAATTCAGTGAGCTCTTTATTCATTCTTTCTTACTTGTAAGGCTACTTGTAAGACTAAGGCTCCACGTGGCGTCCTGCAGCAAAAAATTGTTTCTGGAAAAAAACTGCAGTGACAACGCATCGCAGTTCTTCCTGTTGCGATTTAGACAGAAAGTTTGCAGAAGTTTCTTTCAATTACACCTATTGCTGGCATTTACATAGGTATAATTGACTTGCTGCGATTTCCAAAACCGTGCTGGTTTTGGAAATTGAGGCATGCCTGCAGCGAGGTTTTTACCGCAAAGTGGGCATGGGATTCACTACAATCCCATCCATTTTGATCCAAGTGTAAAAGGCAGTGATATTTTTCTGCGGCTTTTTCGTGGAACCCCAGCCTAAATGAAGACTACATGGCTAGGTGCTCAGTACATACAAATAATTAAATTATTTCTACTCTGGTTGTTCAAAAAAGATAGAAGCAGTTATGCTAGAAAAAATATGAGCAATTCATGATAAGAAATGAACAAAGAACGATGAAAAGATTAGTGCAAAGGTTATGGAGAAAAAAACAGAACATTTACTAGAACAATCTAACGCCATTTATTCAGCGTTGTTGAGCACTGAACAATGAATGTAAGAATAGATTTTGTATCCAGTGATTATTACTATGTTTTCCAAGGTATTCGATACCACATGTGGTGGCCAACCAAGTAGCCGTGGAAAGTGTTGCTGGAACACAGCTTAAATAGTAAACCTGTTGCACAAGGGAGGGTTAAACCTCTGATCTAACTGTGCCCGTAAGAAAAGCGAGAGCACAGTTGTGCTTGTGTTATATCATGTGTTACACCGTGCTTGCACTATGCTGTATAATGTGTAACGAATATGCTTATGTTGCTTTAATTGGGGCAAATCTTCACACAGTCAGTATTCTGGCATTTCCTGGAAGCTGTATCACTGACATCTTAGCTGACTCCTTAAGGATAAGGACCCATGGGAGGTCCTACAGCAAAAAAGTGCTGTGGGAAAACCCGTGGCAGCAACGAAACCTCTCCCCTAGAAGTCAGCTGATCAGTGATTTGGCACATCTCAGTAAAAACCTGGTAATTAGGGTCCTGGGTCCTGTGACAGTGGAAGCGTGTCATTCTTTACCGTAGCCCCCAATGCCTCTACACATAACACCTTTATCTGCTGATGTTACTCCAGATGACCTGCAGGGGAGGTGTCTGGGTGGCAGCGCCATGAGGGCCAAGAAGTAAAACAGTGTTTTGGCCGTGGTAAGAAAAGTGGTGACTGCTACCATGAGCGCCATATTGCTACTCTCCCTGTTTACAGCAATTTTTGTGTGGCATATCAATAATGTGTTCATCTGACAAGTGTTTACTCAGGGGTTGGGTGTTTGTGGACATAATTACATGGGCCAACTATTGAGAATGAGACTTCCTACAAACATTCCGTAACTGGCCCATTCATTGGCTAGTGTAATATGGCCTTACAGGCCATGCACACATATGCAGCCAATTTCTTGTTGGCCCAATGGATCTAAAATAAAAGGGAAGCAACCTTGCCTGTCACCTAGTCCAGTAGTCTGCAACCATGGAGATACATAGGTCTGAATAAACACTGTATATATAAAATGTTATTATATTTTAAATCATGACTAGTGTTTAATTTTTTTATTTTTAACACATTGAAACTAATGAAAAAGAAATGGCTCTGTCTACATTCATATAATATTGCAGGTTATAGGTCAAGATATTTGTAATAGGATATATCAATTCCATGTATGCACCAGTGGTGTATATACCGCAATGGCTGCTACAGGGCCAGCAACCTTAGGGGTCCCGGTGGGCCCCTGCTTCTTTAATTTATTTTTTTAATAAAATGTTACCTGCTGAAGTAATCCCAGTGTAATCTCCTGAGCTCTGGCATTGCTCCCTTCTGGCTTCAGACCTCACGTAATGATGTCAGCATAACCTACATCTGTGACATCATTAAAGAGGGCTGAAAACAACAGTGACTCACGCCGGAGCCCAGGAAAGGTAAGTACCACTGGTTTTTATGTTTGTCACCTCCCCTGGGCCTTCCCTCATTATATTCTAAATTCTGAAAAGACTCCAGAATATAATAATAGATTATGGATGGTGTACCCCCAAAATTTGGGCTCTGCTGAACCCAAAATGTTTTCAATATTTTCAACGAACAATGTTGGGGCCATGATGGGACATTTTACTGTGTGAAAGCGCTATTATAGGACATAATACTGTGTAGCCACTGTGGGCCACTATGGAACATTATACTGCGCGGAGGGTCTGCTAAATGACATTATACTACGTGCAGAGGCTGCTATGGGATATTATTCTGTCTGGAGGCCATTTTGGGATATTATAGTGTGTGTAAACTGGGTGGTATACTGTGTGGAGGCCAGGAAAGGGGGCATAATGTAGAGGAGGGGGCCCAAGTTAAACGTTTGCTATTGGGACCGACCCTTTGCTAGTTATGGAATGGAAAACATATAGGAAGTACATACTGTACACTTCTACCTTCTGCTCAAATCACTCCTGGCTTTGGCTCAAAAAAATGCAGCAAAATTTGCAACAACTGCGTTTCTGCAGTGTGGGGCCTTAGCATATAATGGGATTTTTTCACTTTGGACCAAGTATTGATCAAATAGAAAAGTTAAATAATGAAATAGTAGTTATACTATATTTTATTTGATGCACCATACTTTAATATCAGAAATCTGTCTGTATAATATATATATATATATATATATATATATATATATATATATATATATATATACACACGTACATTGTAATAGGAGGAAATAAGAATACACTAAAGGAATGGTCCAAATAATAAAACCTTCAGTTGCTGTCGCTGCAGTGGGCGAAGTACCCGAGGCTTTTCTAGATACCATGGATGGCTGTGAATCATGCAAGCATTACAGTTAAGTGAATTAAAACTGACATGTAAGACACATTAGATTAACCTATTTGGCCTATTTAGTGTGACCAGTCTAGGGTTTCATAGCATGTTGCATAATACATTAGGACTGTCCCTTCTGGCACTTGTTTGACTATCCACTGATATCCCAGAGTTATATTATATTTCATACTGTAAAACAGAATGATCCTGTAAGAACAATCACAATGTCTTGTCATATATCTCTTAATGCTAAGCCTAGCTCTGCCCATTAAAAAGTTACAGAACACTGCAGTAGATGGAAAACTTTCCTATATAATGAATATGTCAATTGACTTTCTTTTTTTTATGCCTGACGCCCCATAGGGCCTTTGCCTTCAAGTGGATTCCACCTTGTAAATCCCATTGAATGGAATGAGAGGTGGCAAAAATAGAGCAGTTTTTTCTGTCTCGCATTCATTTCAATGGGCTTTGCAAGGTAGAATCTACCTGAAAATAGATCATACTGCTCTGGTAGAAAAAAAAATTCTATGTGAATAATGAATGAATGAATGAATGAATGAATGGGAAAGTTGGGAGGCTTTTTTAGATGAATTATTACTCAAAAATGCCTGCAAAAAAAACTTGTGTGAACTTATCCTAAATGCACCAAGACACGAAACCCCTATGAAAGTAGAATTATGTAATGGTTTATTGATTGTAAATATCTTATAGATATTTACATGAAATTGTAGTTAAGTTTTATTCAGATCAGATGAAACCAGCGACACATCATGATGTTTTTCCAGATAATATGTACAGAGCTGCTGTGTGCAGAATACGATTAGAGTTACAAGAGTAAGCATGGGAAGTGTTATAAATAGCCTGATCTGTGGATGGTACGACAATGCCACCTGGTTATTAGAACAAACAGTCACACAGCTGGTAAAATGTGCATTTTTATACCAAAGTTCCTGATGAGAGGAAATCTGCTGGTGTACTAAGAAAACACATTTCTGGAGTTTGCAGGTGTCGGAGCAAAAGTATCAAGGCAGCTGCAGTCTGCTCCAGTTGTTACACACACATATAATGCCTATACTATAACACTAGCTACACTTCATTCTATAACTATGTTTACCCTGGAAATACCAACCATTCTGCGCCCACTCAAAGGGATCGGGTTTTCTATAGGTTTAACACCAAATTCTACCCTTAACTGTTCACTATAGGGAAAGTTTCTTTTGGCTAAGGTCTGTCAAATGACTACAATTATTAGGTGGTATATACTGTTAATATGAGAGTGGAAATCTGACAGTATTGTAAATGTCCCATGGAAAATATCAGTGTAAAGTTTATTTTTAAAGCTAAGCTTACATTGCAGTTACAAAATCTGAACGTAAAATATATTATTTAGATTGCGGATACAGTGCAAAAACCTAAAGTAGGAATGGTATTTTCCTGCCAATGCCTAATAGCTGTTAGAAAGGGGGTAATTGGAAGAATGACTACAGCACAAACTGCAGTAATGTGAGCTATAGTGTATGAGACTATGTTGTGAAGCTGATCATATGCATTAGATAAGAATCCACTGATAAAGGGAGTCTGCCAGCAGGAAAATCATTAGCAATGACTATCGCCAGTGCCTTGTAGGGCGGCTTCTACACTTTACAAGGATGCTTAATTTACTCTGCATTGCAGCTCCATATTCATGAAAATCAGTAATTTATTCTTCTGCAGATTAACTGAAACGGGTTTTAAGGGTGTTCCTTTTCTGCCAAGGTTTCTCTTTAAAGTAAAAACCGCGACGCGGACATGTTGCGATTTCCAAAAACAGCGCAGATTTGGAAATCGCAACATTTCAATTATATCTACAGAAACGCTGGTTGTTTCCCCATAGGTATAATTGAAACAGAAAATCCGCAGAGGAAAACTCTGAACTTTCTGTCTAAAACACTGTGGGAAGAATCGCGATGCGTTGCCAATGCGGTTTTTCTCACAGTGCTTTTTTGCTGTAGGACGTCAGCCTAAGGCTGTATTCACACAGAGTAACGCCAGGCGTTTTTTGTGTGTTTTTTGCACATAGCGCCGCGTTTGCGCCGCGTATACGCCGCGTTAACGCCGCGCTATTTAGCGGTGGCGTTGCCCGGCGTTAACGCGGCGTTAACGCGGCGCTACGCGGCGTAAACGCGGCGCTATGTGCAAAAAACACACAAAAAACGCCTGGCGTTACTCTGTGTGAATACAGCCTAAAGTAGCTTTCCAGGACATACTTATCAATGACCTATCTATAGGATAAAAGGAATCATAACTGATTTAATGAGCAATTCGCAGTTTCACTGTACAGTCCGTGTGTACTTAGACGTGCATGGCTTAATCTTTGAGACAAGCATATGCCACTGGCAGGATCAACCAGGTATAGCGATCAAAGGAATAAGTCAGCAATATATGATGGGTGTCCCATACCTAGAACCCCCACCAAACCATTCACCTTAGGATAGGCCATCAATGTCAGATTGACCCTCACCCTTCACCCTCACCAATCAGCTGATTGAAGGGACTGCAAAGCTCAGCCAAGCACTGCAGACTCTTCATTACCAGGCACAGCACCAAACATTGTGCAGTGGTTGTGCCTGGTACTAGACATAGCTCAGTCCCATTTATTTGAATGGGACTGCAATACCAGTCACAGCTGCGGCCCATCGAATGATCTGATCAGTGGAAGTGCCCAACCATTCTGATACTTGTAGCTTTTCCTAAGTATATAATAGGTTAGAAATATAAAATTCCTGGAAAACCTTTTTAAACTGTCGATAAATGGCAGGAAAAATGTTGATCAGTGTATTGGATTTTGCATAGGATGTCTGAAGTTAATTACTTGAGGGTAATAAACCATTATCAAAACCTTTTTAATTGTCTCCGTCTTTCCAGTGGAATAAATCTACATGATTCGGTGAGGAGAACACACATGTTTATGGGGAGGTCAGAGCGAGGGATGACAGTCGGCTAAACAAGTATTCTCCTACATACAGTGTTGAAGTGAATGGGGAAGTTGACAGAGTCAGAGCATAGCTACTTACATATATGTCATATTTATATGTATTTGGACATTTTACTATGCTTATGCCACAACTGGTAATTAACGATATGTTGACACAGATCGTTTTTTTGTATACATATCACATTTTTCTATGGAGCGTACGTCATGTGAGCATATCCTAAAGTTCCAATGTTTAGAACACACATTCTAAATATTAACCAGGAGAGTTTTATGGAAGCCCGAAAACATCATCTGATCCTGAGGTCCGTCACTAGTGATTGACCCCCCACTCATATTCCTCTCAAGTGATGGTTGCCATCTCAGTCACCTAGTTTTGATCATTTGTCTAGGAATTGAGAACCTGTACTTATGAGGCTTCAGTGTCTCATGGCGACACCGGCTATGAGATACCTTTCCATTTGATGTTATATAGCTGTCATTCCGAGGCTCAGTCAGATAAGCTTTTCATGAACAATTAAAATGAATGTTTTTTTTTTCAGATTTCTTACAACGTGTTGGCTCATTGTTGCTCTTACTAGAAATAGCTTTAAGTGAGAAAACATGTTTCTGCACATGGGCTTAGTGGCTGCCTATAGACGTTATTATGCTGGCAATAATTCTTTAGAGAATAGAAGCTACACAATGCTTGTTTTGCAGCAGAATCCCAGTTACCTCGTTTCACCTCTCACATACTGTACGATCTGGGCCCCCTGCGGCTTTCTTTAAGTTGGATGAGCCGTTCTGATCTCTACAGAAGTAGGTCAGCATGTCATATAAGGTAGCAGAGCATTAATGCACAGCCAGCAGAGAACAGAAAACCTGGCAGATTATGGATGATAAGCAACCAGCTGTCTAAGATGTGCAGACATAAAATATCATTTATTATGAAGCTCACAGCAGCCAGTTCCTTGCATGGGGGATTAGTTAACCCTTTGATGGTATTGTGATACAATTCAGAATACCTAGGAGGGGCATTCTGCATAGGGATTTTTAGTCCTTCATCCCAGATTTTTCGAGAAACCTGTTTGTCGGGTTCCATATCCTATTTCTAGACCTGTACTTTCTAGTGAGCTCAAACATGCAGAAAATGTGTTTATTCTTTCATAGCCCTGAGCCCAAGTCAGAGAGCAAGCAGCGTTTCAATAGCAAAGACACATATGTGGTGTAGAGCAGTGCACTCTGGTGGCATTATAGAAGTACTGAACAACTGGAATAGAAAAGGGATTTTCTAACATAAACAATAATAGCTACTTCAGTTTTTGCTCTTCTGTAATGGTGACAAATGCAAGACGACATGATCTATGACTTAAAATGGCATATCAATCTGAAATATAATAGTGTTACATTCCATCCAACATGGCCTCAGGAACATCCAGATCAATATTGTTATGGGTCCTACCCAGGTAAAAGAATGCTTGACACTCTGTGCTGCCATACAGATAATTATGGGAGAGTTACGGTGCGTTCACACGATGTAACGTGCCACGTGATCTGGCATGTATACGGCGTGTGAGTGTTTGCGCACCGTAAAAGCTCCCATTGATTTCAATGGGAGTTAGGATCGTATACGCCGCGTTATTTTGCGGCCGTGATTAACGCGGCGTATACGATCCTAACTCTCATTGAAATCAATGGGCGCTTTTACGGCGCGCAAACACTCACACGCCGTATACATGCCAGATCACGCGGCACGTTACATCGTGTGAATGCACCCTTACATATTATTATTATGATATTCTCTATTTATAGCTTACTAAGCAAGCTGTGATATGTTGTACATCTTTACAGGACCTAGCTTAAGGTGATACATTTGTAGGGGAAACATTTTGTTCTACATAGTTTGTATCTCTTCACATTACTAAAACAGTCTCAATCAATTGTTCATTTCACTTCTACTCTCCGGACTATTGATCATGTAGCCCTTTCTGTCAGATTACGAGGAGTAGCCACATACAATAAACTAGTGTATTTGTATTGTTCTCTGTTCTGCCAGTGACCTTAGACTTGTATCCTTGTTATCTGAACATCTATTTCCTATCTTTATCTTGAGCTGCACCAGTTCTCTAAAATGCTTTACAGTCAGATTAATACCAAGTATCCACAGTTTTAATAATTTCCTAAAAACACATCCTTTTAGGGTAAGGCCCCATGTTGCGGCCCATAACGAATAAGCACTGCAGAAAAAACCATGGTGGAGAAACATTGTGGTTTTCTCTGCAGTACTTTTCACAGAAAGTCCACAGAGCTATGGTTTTATACCATACATATTTGTACATTATTCACCAACATTAGCAATTTTATAATAATTCTCATAATTATTTCTACAAGCTACAGATGTCTTGTAACCACACTGAGAACCAGCTATATCGAGTCATAACAATCCTTGATGCAGCTATGTTGTGGGTAAAATGACAAGAAGATGAGGACTACACAACAACATGAGTTATATACAAATTCTCACATTTACCACTCACAATCTTTTTGTTTTCAAAATGGAAATGTGCTCAGACCTTTTGTTGTGCTATATAGATTTCCTTCTGAATCGCTCCTCTACTAATGTCTTTGTTATCATACACCTAAAAGGGCTCTATCATTGGAAAAAGTCATTTTTAACTAAGCACATACTTGCATAGCCTTTAGAAAGGCTGTTCCACACATACCTTTTGTTTGTAAATTGCCTCAGTGGTTTGAGCCTGTTTTTATTCATATGCTAATTAGCTTCCAGCCAGCACAGGAAGTTCCCAGCAGCACTCAGCTCTGCTATTCTCTCCTATCTGTGTGTGCAAGCAGGAAGTCATCAGCAGCAGCAGCATGTGCTGTATACATACATAGGAAAGAATAGCAAAGAGGAGTGCACAAAGAGACTTCTGGGTGCATGGAGCAGCTACTTAGCATATGAATAAAAACAGGCTCATTCAAAAACCACTCAGGCAATTTACATGCAAAAGGTAGGTTTGGAATAGCCTTTCTAAAGGATATGCAAGTATGTGCTTAGTTAAAAATGACTTTTCCCAATGATAGAGACCCTTTAAACAGTACTACCATCAGGGCAGAACTGGTGTTATTGCCATCAGGGGTCCAGACACAGAGGTAATGGAAAGGTGCCCAGTGTCATGTGCATGCCACCAAGCCCCTATCCAATACAGGCCTGTTTGCACTAGTATAAAAGTGGTGGTGACTCGCTGAGTAGAATACTGAGCCCGTGAGGTGGCAGCACTGACACAGGACTATAACAAGTGGATCCCCAGCGGAGGTGATTAACCATAACGAACAGTGTTTATCACCACTCCTTGGCTCCAGGACAGATCCCCATCAGGGGCCTCTATGATCCTGCAGGGAGGGGCCTCAATGGGACATTATACTATGTGGATGGGCTACTAGTGGATACTAAATTGTGTGGAGGGGCTACTGTGAAACATTATACTGTGTACATTATAGGACATTATTATTAAAAGGGATGTCCAGGTATTGGAAAATCTGCAGAGAGGCCTGCGGCAGGTATAATATATATAAAAAAATATCATACTCACCTTTTCCCAGTGCAATGGTTTCCAGAACTGCAGCTTGTTCAATTGCACCAGTCCCCAGAATCCCTGTTCCCCACATAACCACTGACACCAATCAATAGCCTCAGTGGTCGCTGGAGAGGGATCGATGACATCACTCATTTAAGGTCGGAGTATGTCAGCAGACTCTTTTAATCACTACACATGCGCTGGGGACTCAGCAACGTATTTCGGTCAAACAGCTTCAGTGCTGTGTTTTGCACATGCCTAGTGGTATTAATGCCTACTTTTCTATCTTCAGGGGGGCAGGGGGACGGGTTGTCATTTCAATTTTCACCTCAAGCAGCAATAAAGCTAGATTCATCCCTGTTTGTACAGTTACTTGCACCTGGTGATCAGACAGCTTTTCAGATCATGGCACCATTAAAATGGCACAGAAATTCTTTTCACACAGCTCTTTTGTGTATATTGCATGAGTAATATTATGGACACAATAGAGCAGATACAGACTTCTATCTCTCATATAAAGGTTATTATATATGTTTAGAATTTCCTACTTTGTACTAGGTATATAGGATAAATGTTAGTATGCAATCATTCAATGCTAAGATGAATGGTGTCATATACTGCTTGAGTAATATTCAATACTATTTCACTAGTATAAAAACAAAACATATTTCTGAGTAATGCAGCAATATTAAAGACTTTTAGTAATAATTCTCATCATTTGAGCAACATATATCTAGGATAATAATCCTTGAAAAGCAGATGTCTTGTAATTTTATTGAATGCAAGTTATATGTGGTCATAATAATCCTTGAAATGGAGCAGCAAAAGCAGCTAGTCTTGCCAGGATAAGTGTGACTTTTTATATCTTCTGATTGTTTAGAACATATTAGAAATTGGTGGAGAATACATAACAGGAAGATGAGGAAAACACAGCAAGCATCAAGTACTGCAATTTTCCACTATCATTTTATGTCTTCAAGATGGAATCCTGCTCAGAAGACATCTTGTCCTGCAAAAACAAATCCTTCTTATGATTTCTCTTAAATCATATAGAACCTGTTTCACAGTTAATAGTTACTCAAAATACCCTATCAAACAGAGAATTTTTACAAAATGTCTTATACTCATCCAACATTACTCCATTTACCTGATGTAGCGGTATGGGTGGGGTACAGATGGGTATAACAATTAGTGGCTAAAGAGACTGCGAGCTGGCACAGATACCCTGCTAAGACAGGGAGTAGATACTAGATGGATCCTTCTCTGTACTTGATATCTTATTAGTACATCCCCCGAGGAGTCCTATCCCTTGTGGAGAAGAGGCAAAACACATCTGGAAAAAGAAACATCTAGGGCTAGCTGTGAGACTTTGTAAGGGCGGGAGTCAAATTTACTGGGGCTTTAGGACAGTACATAGGGATATATTCCTGCTTCCCTCCCCTCTACTAACATTGACTTCCCGCCTGGTCTGTGGATCCCCATCAAACTAACCTGGGTGACACGGTTCCTATTAATATGTATTGTAAGATACTACCATGTGAACGATTCACATTTATTTTGTAACTCACCTGGGGTAGATTGAAAGAGATGGCAGCAATGTGGGCAGTTTCTGCGCAGGGGTCTAGTATTTGCCCACTTAGAGCAACAAGCAGCTGCAGCATTAGGACGAGAGCAACAATAAAGCAGTTTAGTAACACATACAGAGAATTGAAATATTTACAAACCTGAGCCATAAAAGCTAACATTAGCTTTCACCATATAAGGCTGAATTCACACCAGAGTTCAAACTCTGTTCGGGGTTTCCGCCACCAAATTAGCTTGAAAAATGTGGAGAAAAAAGTCCTGCAAGCAGGATTTTTTTCTGCATTTTTCTGCATTTTTTGGGCAGAAACGCGACGGACCCCATTATAGTCTATGGGGTCTGCAGGTTTTCATGGGTAACCACTTTTTAAGCGGATTAGGTTTCCGTTCTTCAAAACGGAAAGTCGAACACTAGTGTGAACCTAGCGTAATAGTCCAGGACATCAGGGATTGGACATCTGTAATGCCTATTTATTTATTTTTTTTCATTGAAACAATGAAATAGTAAAAAATGAATTGTCTTTATAAGGGACTTGAATTCATTTTTAGAATAAAGTGATTTTCCCAATATTATCACCATAGACTAGCTGATGAACTTTACATTGGTGAATGTTAGCACTCCTTGCAGGAAATATGGGGTCTATCTCTATTTTGTGGATAGTTGTGGTGAGGAGGAGTTTGTGGGATACATGAAAACAACCAAGAATGATAAATGCTGATAGTAGGAAAACCACTTTATGTCAGCAATTTCCAACTTGAAAGAGAATTACAAACAGCACCTAAGATGGTTGCCAAAACCGTTACATATCAGCCTCTCTTCTAAGCAGTACAGTCATTTCCACTAAATCATCATGTACGCAACTTTATAGTCATGCCGTGTGATCAATGAGAGATAAATGACACTGGCACAAGTAAACCTGATTTTGTAATGCTGTGTATTGCTGTCCAGAACTGAGAGGATTAACATGATCGGCAGCAGCAGGCTTCAGATGCTATTTTTCTCTGTGCCCAGTCTTATTGCAGATCTGTCTGCATGACTCATCTCTCGGCCTAGCGCACGCTCACTGACATTATGAACACAGTGTTTTTCTCTTTTTAGCTATCCAACCAAGCGTTTGCAGGCACACATAGGAATTCCTTGGTTGTGCTCCAAGTGTTTACTTATATTCCGCCACTTACCAGGAACAAAAAAAAAAACCATCAGTGCTTTTGTAGAATTTGCACATTCTTAAAAGGAATAGTAATGCTTAAAGATATATGGGAATAGTAATATTTAAAGCAAACAACTATTAAAGGAAATTCTGTTAAAGTATAAAACACTTTTTAGGACACTCTTTGTAGTAAAATGTTATATTTTATTGTTATAATAATGTTTTTAATGTTTCTATTGTTCTGGTTACTGCACTTTCCCAGCTTTATGTTGGGTCTGTAAGGTTTAATCAGCCATTCCTATGTTGCTGTATCATTCTGTGTACATGGCAGTGACATTTGTTCCGGAGCTTCTAGAAGGCAGTAGGAGTTAGTTGGTAACCCAGTGACCTCTTTTAGTTAGTGTTAGATGGTAGGTAGTTGCAGGGTAGTGCAGTTGTGTTCCTGAGAGCACCTTTAGCTCTCTAGTTAGTGGTAATTAGGATAAGAAAGGTTGCCCCATAACATAGAGCCCCATAGCTCAATGAAAGAAACCTTTATTCCTGAGTGAACATATCCACTAAATAACAGTCAGGAGACCTGGTATCCATAGCCCAAATAATCCCTGTATTTTCCCAGTCTTGGACCATTTCAAAGATCACCCAGGTCCATCATGGTGGAAAGGAACAAAGACTAAATGAGGGAGTGAAGAGTAGATGCCACTTCTGTCATGTGTGGATATTGCTGACGAAGGAAACTGTCCATCCATATTACTTGTGGCTGAAAGATTTGCTTAAGTAAACACTGCCAACATCGCCCTTGTCTCCTATGTCTTAATTGTACCAAACATCAAGGGCACCCTAAAATAACCACACCCGGGACACTCACACCAGAGAGTTCGCTGGGGTATCTTCCACCATCCATTACCATGGTGCTTTCGCCTTCACTACTACTTTGCCACCCTAGATCCTTTAAGAGAATTAGTCACCAAAGCCATCATGACAGGAGATGGTGAGACCAGCCCCCATCTTAGGCACACTGCTTCTTCTGGGATGCTGCAGGGATATATTTAGTTTTTTTGTGGAAAAGATTTAGTAAAACTTTTCATTTATTCATTTAATTCATTACATGCACCTTGTTGTGAACAGTCCAACTACAATGGGCAGTCATGGTGCCTACAGATTGAACTACATTTTCATCAGACGTGTTCTCTTGTAGTACATTATCTGACCAGTCCAATGAAGTTATGTATAGTTTACTATGATGCTGCATATTGTAATACATACCGTACTAGTTAGGCGGGAGATTACAATCCGCCCTGTTACCAAGAAGTGTGTATCTTAGATCAATAAAAAGTTGCTAAATTAGGCTCCGTTCCCACGGAGTAAAGCGCCGCTCATTTAGACACATAAACACGTGTCAGAGCGAGGCGCTTCAAAACAGATCCCATTGATTTCAATGGGTGCCGGCTTACGCGTCTAAATGAGCGGCGCGTTACTCTGTGGGAGTGCAGCCTTAAAATTCAGGAATAGCTTCTAGTCCCCCTGACATATTTGTACTGAGTTTTTAAAACTTCCCCTCTGATGACATCTACTGGAGTTTGTGTCATTTAGCCAATGAAAAGCTAGTGCATGGGATTACTGTTTAAGACTAAGGCCCCACATAGCGGGCCACAGCAAAAAAGTGATGCGGGAAAAACTGCAGCAGCTACACATCGCATTTTTTTCTGTAATGCTTTTCACAGAAAGTCTGCAGAGGCTTCCTGTAAAGGATGCCATCATGTGCTTGTCTTCATCTTGCATTTCTTCCTAGGGCGCTGCCCAGAGCCAGGGGCGGATCCAGGGCCGGGCGAGCCGGGCAACCGCCCGGGGCCCCGCGCTTAGCGGGGCCCCGCGGCGCGGCCGGGACCTAACAAAATGGTCCCGGTCGGCATGTCCCGACTCCAACTGAGCTCAGCGTTAAAGCAGGAGCTGACAGCTCCTGCTTTAAACGCCTATGTATTCGGCTCATCTGCGGTAGGACGCCGATGAGCCGAATACATAGGCGTTTAAAGCAGGAGCTGTCACAGCTCAGCTCCTGCTTTAACGCTGAGCTCCGGCATTTGTAGCCGCGATGTGATGACGTCATCACATCGCGGCTACAATATGTGTATGAGAGAGGAGAGAGCTGCGGGGGAACGAGGAATGGTGAGTGTGTGTGAGTGAGAACGGCATGACACTGGGGCAGATGGAGGGGGAGAACGGCATAACACTGGGGCAGATGGAGGGGGGGAGAGAACAGCATGACACTGGGGCAGATGGAGGGGGGAGAACGGCATGACACTGGGGCAGATGGAGGGGGGAGAACAGCATGACACTGGGGCAGATGGAGGGGGGAGAACGGCATGGCACTGGGACAGATGGAGGGGGAGAACGGCATAACACTGGGGCAGATGGAGGGGGGGAGAGAACAGCATGACACTGGGGCAGATGGAGGGGGGAGAACGGCATGACACTGGGGCAGATGAAGGGGGGGAGAACAGCATGACACTGGGGCTGATGGAGGGGGGAGAACGGCATGGCACTGGGACAGATGGAGGGGGGGGAGAACGGCATGACACTGGGGCAGATGGAGGGGGGAGAACGGCATGGCACTGGGACAGATGGAGGGGGGAGAACAGCATGACACTGGGGCAAATGAAGGGGGGGAGAACAGCATGACACTGGGGCAGATGGAGGGGGAGAACGGCATGACACTGGGGCAGATGGAGGGGGGAGAACAGCATGACACTGGGGCAGATGGAGGGGAAAACGGCATGGCACTGGGGCAGATGAAGGGGGGAGAACAGCATGACACTGGGGCAGATGGAGGGGGAGAACGGCATGACACTGGGGCAGATGGAGGGGGAGAACGGCATGACACTGGGGCAGATGGAGGGGGGAGAACGGCATGACACTGGGGCAGATGGAGGAGGGAGGATGGCATGACACTGGGACAGATAGAGGGGGAGAGAACAGCATGACACTGGGGCAGATGGAGGGGGAGAACGGCATGACACTGGGGCAGATGGAGGGGGAGAACAGCATGACACTGGGGCAGATGGAGGGGGGAGAACAGCATGACACTGGGACAGATAGAGGGGGAGAACAGCATGACACTGGGGCAGATGAAGGGGGGGAGAACAGCATGACACTGGGGCAGATGGAGGGGGAGAACGGCATGACACTGGGGCAGATGGAGGGGGGAGAACAGCATGACACTGGGGCAGATGGAGGGGAAAACGGCATGGCACTGGGGCAGATGAAGGGGGGAGAACAGCATGACACTGGGGCAGATGGAGGGGGAGAACGGCATGACACTGGGGCAGATGGAGGGGGAGAACGGCATGACACTGGGGCAGATGGAGGGGGGAGAACGGCATGACACTGGGGCAGATGGAGGAGGGAGGATGGCATGACACTGGGACAGATAGAGGGGGAGAGAACAGCATGACACTGGGGCAGATGGAGGGGGAGAACGGCATGACACTGGGGCAGATGGAGGGGGAGAACAGCATGACACTGGGGCAGATGGAGGGGGGAGAACAGCATGACACTGGGACAGATAGAGGGGGAGAACAGCATGACACTGGGGCAGATGAAGGGGGGAGAACAGCATGACACTGGGGTAGATGGAGGGGGGAGAACGGCATGACACTGGGGCAGATGGAGGGGGGAGAACGGCATTACACTGGGGCAGATGAAGGGGGGAGAACAGCATGACACTGGGGCAGATGGAGGGGGGGGAGAACAGCATGACACTGGGGCAGATGAAGGGGGGAGAATGGCATAACACTGGGGCAGATGAAGGGGGGAGAACAGCATGACACTGGGGCAGATGAAGGGGGAGAATGGCATAACACTGGGGCAGATGAAGGGGGGGAGAACGGCATGACACTGGGGCAGATGAAGTGGGGAGAACAGCATGACACTGGGGCAAATGAAGGGGGAGAGAACAGCATGACACTGGGGCAGATGAAGGGGGGAGAATGGCATGAAACTGGGGCAAATGAAGGGGGGGAGAACGGCATGACACTGGGGCAGATGAAGGGAGGGATGGCATGACACTGGGGCAGATGAAGGGGGGGAATGGCATGACATTGGGGCAGATGAAGGGATGAAGGGGGGAGAACGGCATGACACTGGGGCAGAGATGGGGGGGAAATGAAACTGTGGGCAGATAAAGGGGGAGAATGGCATGAAACTGGGGACAGATAGAGGGGGGGGACATGAAACTAGGGGTAGATGATGGGTGTATATGAAAATGGGGGGAGATATAATTTACGGGTGACTGTAGGAGGATTATACTGTGTGGAATCACATGAAAATTGAATGAGAATGGGTGGAGTCAACATAAAAGTGGGCGGGGCCTAATTTGCTGCGGCGCGCGTTTTGTTCCCTCTTTCTAGTCTTCAGCAGTTGGGAAGTACAGGTTAGAAGTGCGAGACCCCCAGTAAGTAGGGCCCCGCCAAAGTCAATTGCCCAGGGCCCCGCAAACCCTGGATCCGCCACTGCCCAGAGCTCATCCTTCCTAGAAAATAAGTCATATCTAGAGACTTGTTTTTCGTTTTATCCAATAGCTATTTGCCAAAGCTTATGCTACAGTTTTATAACCAAACATATTATGTTAAGTATACTAATTGAACCTTCTCTTTGTCTATGCATTGTATAAAACCACACCTAAAAGTCATTTAAACCCCACCCTTTTCTCCATTAGGCTGAAGCCCCACGTTGCGGAAACGCAGCTTTTTTTGTTGAAGATTTTTGCAGTTTTTTGAGCCAAAGCCAGGAGTGAATTGAACAGAATGGATAAGTATAAGAATTTCCTGTATATCTCCCATTCCTTTTGTAGCCACTCCTGGCTTTGTCTCAAAAAACCTCAGCAAAATCTACAATAAAAAAAAAAGCTGCATTTCTGCAACGTGTGCCCTTAGCCTTAGTCTGAAGCCCCATGTTGTGGAAATGCAGTTTTTATTGTTGCAGATTTAGTTGTGTTTTTTGAGCCATATACTTCTCCTTTCTGTTCAACCTACTCCTGGCTTTGGCTTAAAAAAACTGCTGCAAAATCTGCAACAAAAAACTACGTTGCCATACAATGGGGCCTCAATGTTAAGGCTAAAGCCCCACATTGCGGAAACATAGCTTTTTTTGTTGCAGATTTTGTTGTGTTTTTTTTTTTAGCCAAAGCCAGGAGTGGATTGAGAAGATGGTAGAAGTATAAGAGCTTCCTATATATTTCCCATTCCTTCTGTAGCCATTCCTAGGTTTGGTTAAAAAAAACGCAGCAAACTCTCCATGTCCATACCGTGTACTGTAACAAAAAAACAACAAAAACTGCATGTAAAAACACATCAAAAAAGTTTCCTAATTCCCAAAACATTTTTTTTAGCTTGCAAAAACATACTCTTAACTGTCCCTATGGTCACAAGTAGATCTGCAAAATGTATTTGAAACACTATTTTGCTAGATAGAAGACAAATCTAGCCTGTATATTTATTTTGGGTGCACAAGAAGCCATACAAAGCCTCTTAATATTGCATAAAGTATTTGAGGTTTTCGCTTAATGGTGGAGTGTGATATTGATATTAACAGATTGTTGCACAATAGATGAGATACATGATAAATGTATTATGATTACTGGCAGCCCCACCTCTATGACCCCATAAGAGTCTTGAGAATCCCATTAATAACTGTAAGACCACAGGTTGGATGGAGTGGCAGATACAAGCAACCTGCAGCTCAATTTACGGTAATATCTATGCGGCTGCTAAAAACAATCTGGGACAGTACTCGCCCATCTCCATCTGCCCATTAAGTTCACCAATCAGGAATGGATCATTTCCATTAATCAAACGCCCAAAGGACAACCTATTGCAATGAAAACATACGGTAGATTTATTGGGCCACATATTATACATAACAAGTTGTCAAACTGACAATGCAGCATGTTATAGAGCAGGAGGAGCTGAGCCAATTGATGTATAATTTTGTAGGAAACCAGAACTCTGTGTTATTGTCTTTCACCACAATAAATACTGTATGTGACCATATAAGCCAAAAGAGCAAATCATTTTATTATATTACACACCTATTTTCTTTCATTGTTATCAACACTAGACAATCTTTGGAGCTACATGGGCACAGAATCATGACATAGAGAAAAATATGTCATTGACATATGAATATACAGTATGTGAATATGAATAATTGTGAATAAAGCCAAGATCATATCATTATTAGTAAAGACAAAATGTACCTATGTAACATAAAATCCTTTTACTAAGGCTAATGTATTGCAAAACTGAAGCAGTAAAATGCTGCCTAATAATGTATTTCCATTACCTAGCAACACACATGTAAAATAATGATGATTCGTCACAAAAATCACAGAACTGTCAGTTTAAAATGTCACCAGGAAATAAGGTTAATAGTCAGAATGGTAAAGGATCGCTTACACTGGATAGAACTAGAATATATTCTTGCAAAGGAAAATGAGGAACCATAAAGAAGGTTAAAGAAGTAATTTGTGCAAACGTCTGAATCATTGGTGGGCAACATATGAAATGAAAGCAGTTGTGGTAAAGCTTACCACCTCGTGGGGGCCCATTACTGTATAAGAGAGTTGTCTGTTCGTGAGCACTCCCCTTCAGTTATAGTCTATTGGAGGTAGCCAAATAGCCAAATGAATATACTTAGCTGTTTACATACCTGTTTATATTCATTCATTCATTCATTCATTAATTCATTCACTATAACTGTGATCAACCAAGTATATGGGAGACATAGAACCACAGCTTTTAGTATTGATTACATTGTGTGAACAACCTATAAATATACCATAAAAACAGGAGGGATCCAACTGGTTGAGTCCGATTTGACTGAACCCGTTGTTAAAATCACAGATTGTTCTACAAACCAGGGGAAAACTGTGGTCTGATACAGTCCTGCTATTGTGGAGCACCACTACTATTCAGCAGCTCATGATACCTTGTGCTCATGCCCCTGCCTGTTCAGTGAGGGCGAAAACAAGAATTGAGTAGTGGATTATAGGGGTCTCATGGCTGTCCTAAATAGCCACCAACTTTGAAATCTCAACTACATGGATAACTTACATACCAGTGGCGTAACTACTGGGGTAGCAGGGGTAGTGGCTGCCACAGGGCCCAGGACATTAGGGGCCCAGCGACAGCTGCTACCGCTGCGTTTTTTTTCTTAGTAGGCCGTAACCGGCTGGAGTTACTGCAGCCGGTATCGGGCCCTATTTACTTACCCATCCTGACAGAGGCCGGGAACGGTAAGTGATGCCAGGAGCCCCACAATTATTATTATAATCGGGGGTCTGTTCAAACCCCCTTATATAATGATCATAGGTCCAGGGGAGCTAAGTGAACATAAAAAAAAAACATGTTACTTACCTTTCCACGCTCCGGGCAGGTTCAGGCCTACTTCTGGACGCTCTCTGACGTCACATGACCCGGGACGCAGTCATGTGATGTCCCGGGTCATGTGACGTCCCAGACGTCATTAAAGAAGGCCGACACCACCGAGGACTGCAGCAGAGCCGGGGACTAGTAAGTAACATTGTTTTTATGTTTGTATCCCCTCTCGGTTCCCGATTATTATACTCTGGGTCTGAAAAGACCCCAGAGTATAATAATTGTTCATGGGTGTCCACAGTGGGGCATAATGCTGTGTGCAAGGGCCACTATGAGGCATAATACTGTGTGCAGGGGCCACTATGAGGCATAATACTGTGTACAGGGGCCACTATGGGACATTATACTGTGTGCAGGGGCCACTATGGGCTATAATACGGTGTGCAGGGGCCAGTACGGGTTATAATACGGTGTACAGGGGCCACTAAGGGGAATAATAGCGCATGAATGTGGGGGGGTCGGTCGGGGTCTTCGGTGAGCGTCGGTTGGGGGGGGCATGTCAAAAGTTCGCCATGGGGCCCTGCCATTCCTAGTTACGCCACTGTTGCATACATTTGTGTTGATTCCCTAGGTAAAGCTATATGCAGGAGATATTTGAGTAGCTTAACAATGGGTCACATGACCATATGCTCTAGGGTCCTCAAGCCTCGGAAAGACTTCACCATGGTAGAAAAATCTGGGAAGTAGGTGTGTGTGTCTATGTGTGTTTGCCTATGCTTGTACACTGTCCACCAATAAGTATTTGGATACCTGTGATCCGAGCAGCACGTGCGGCAATTACAGCCTCAACCCTCCGGGACATGCTTTTCACAAGCTCTTGTATGACAGCTACTGGTATTTTATTCTACAAATAGACGGTAACGCTCAGCCAATGAAATAATTGTCCAAAAATATAGAAAAAAGTGGTCACTTACAGTTCTAGGTTGAGTGATGGAAACAACTGGTGTGTGAACTGAGTCCTATATTGAGTGCATGGATAGGAATTCCTCCGGCCGGGATCGCAGCAATGCATATGATAATAGTAGAAAATCCAGCACCCAGGGGTCCGGTGTAAATTAGGTTTAAAACTTCACTTTTATTTTAATGGAGTCGTACTCCAAAGGTAAAAACAAAACATCCAAGTATGAGTCTGAGTGCAGAGGTGGATTACCGGCTAGGCACTGGGACCAAGAGTTCCCATCCATATCAGGAGAAACACCCCCAGACCATAACTCCACCTCCGCAGATCTTTACTGGGTGTCCAAATACTTATTGGTAGACAGGGTATATGTAAGGCTGCTTTGATTCTGACACTCCACAGTGTTATTTCCCTTATGATTTATGTATATGAGAACTGCACACTGCTTCTTCTCTAATTATGTATATATCGGCGCAATACCATATCTCTAATTCTGTATATATGAGCACTTTACACTGCTACTTTTCTTCTCATGTAGATATGAGCTCTGCACAGTATCATATCCAGCAATTTTGATTTGTTACTCTATGTATTCAATAAGTTTGGTACTACCATATGTTTGCAATAAGCTTGGTTCTGGTACTGTATCTATAAAGTAATCTTACTTCTTGTAATATAACATATTCAGTAAGCCTGGTTTCAAAATATATCTATGTAGTAAGCCACACAATAAGTGTGGGGCGATTGCAAACAGGTTGGGTGCAGAAAAGGAGCATTGCACCTTCTATTCTCCTGGCTACCATGTCACCTATACTCAGAACCAGAAAAACCATAGAGGGAAACCAGATGGAAAATAGAAAGTGCACACAGGCTCCCACGTACTGCATCAGTAGAATATAATTAAGTAATTCAACAAAAAGCTGCTGACCATGGCTCGGGTAACTAGTTTTGCAATTTGGCACTCACTGTATTCACCCAACCCATTTGTGTCCTCCTTATTGTGGGGCGGCTGTTGCCCTGTGCAACTTCAAAGGTAACAAATAGTTAAGACTGACCATGCAACTATGTAATCAATTTGGTTATGTTACCTGATCTATATAGTAACCGTGCTACTTATGCTGCATCTATGTAATAAGCTTGGTTCTCTGATCACTGCTCCTATGGGGGGGGGGGGGGGGGGCACTCAGCCACCAGGTTTTCACTTGCACATGCTGGAATTCCAACAATGTGCACAATCCACTTAGCATCCGTCCTTGTACAATCAGGCTCTGACTGAAACCACTAAAGTGGATCTCCTTGCCAGTAAACTCCACTCCCAAATTGGCTTGATGTTTGTCTCAACTTGACAACTTCCATGTTGTCAGTACAGCAGGGTCCATCTCCTCTATCCATAGGCCCCAACACATCACAATATGCTAGGTGTATCAGCCGGGGCCCAGCTGCTTGAAGCAGCTTATATAGGCAGCAATAACTGACTAGGAAGGCTGATCCATTGGGGTACAGTCTAGTCAGTACTTTTGACTGACAAGCGATCAACTATTCTAGTTAGTAAGGCTGTGTCTACATGTTCTGACGTTTGCAAAATCATAGAATCATCAGAGAAAATTAGAAGATATGTATGTATATTTACTGTGGTGCCTTGCAATACCTCTCTCCTGCCAGAAGTATATTGCAATATACTCAGTATTCACAGCACTGGTTTAATTCTGCACCACTCACATGCCCCCAGTGCTGCGATGCCTCACTGGATTATACACAGTAACTTGCACAACAAAATATCCCTGTCTACTGATTTTATCCCTATGCAATTTCTCATCAAGATTCATCAAGGGGAATGCATTTTAGGAGGGTTATACTGAGTAGTTATGATATTCTTTTGTGCATCCCATTAATGATAAATTTCCTTTCACATGTATTATTACAACCTTATGTGTTGGCAGTCTTTTGGAGTACTAAGGCCATCTCTATGTACTGTATTTGGTCCTGGCACAATATGCAATTTGTTGTTTGGTCCTTATTTCATGTACCTTGCGATCCGGACGGCTGATTAAGCCGCCCGGGTCTTGACTGCGCGTGCTGGCCTCGCTTCCTCTTTCCCCCCTCCCGGCGGCTGACGCAGGCCTGGGCGGGGTTTGGAGGAGGCGGGGCTTACCCGCGCTATTTAACTTCCGGCGCTGGGCGGGGACTTCCTCTTGGATCCCCGCCAGCGTTCGGAGCGGATTGATCTTCCCTCCCTCCCTCCCCATTTTGGTTCTTCTGTTCGATTTTGTTGTGTTGTTTTTTTGTTATTTATTGGTTCTGTGTTTCTTTGCAATGTATTTATTTTGTTTTATTTATTTCAGGTGTCACAGCTTGCATGTTGGCGGGACCTTGCGCCTTCCCCTTCCCATCCCCTCTGGTCATCGGTGTAGAAGATGAGGCGCGTCACCCGTTGAATATCACATCACATGCACACCGCAAGGCGGTGGCGGGGCATTCTGGTGACGCGCTTGGTCTAGAAAGGAAGGGGGATAGCAGGGTTCTGCCGATGTGTGTACGTTTTAATAAAGCTGTGGCCGACCCCCACAATTTTACCATCCAAGAAGTGTCAGTGTTTATTTATGCGGGGTCTCAGCCGTGGGAGGAGGTTGGACTGGGTTTTACGCCACTGTTACGCGTGGTCTAGCTTAGCTCTAGTGCTGTATTTTAGCACTGGTTATAGCACCTTATTTGCATGCTGTGCTGGGTCCCATATCTTTGTAATGACTTTGGTTTTGTTCTTTGTCACTGCACTAGGTTTGGTCCTGGTACCATATCTATGTGTCAAGCCTGACTGGCAATAAAGTAGAATTGCTGCACAACCACTTCTCCGTAGCTAAATAGACTGCATAGGAATTATAGTAAATGTGTAATGAACACAAAGGTCTATAGTTACATAGTAGATGAGGTTGGATGAAGACATCAGTCCATCAAGTCCAACCTATAACCCTACAGTTCCTACAGTGTTGATCCAGGAGAAGAAAAAAAAAAACCATAAGACTTATGCCAATTACCCCATTTCCCGACTCCAATCTGGCAGTCAGTAGAGATGAGCGAACACTAAAATGTTCGAGGTTCGAAATTCGATTCGAACAGCCGCTCACTGTTCGAGTGTTCGAACGGGTTTCGAACCCCATTATAGTCTATGGGGAACATATACTCGTTAAGGGGGAAACCCAAATCCGTGTCTGGAGGGTCACCAAGTCCACTATGACACCCCAGGAAATGATACCAACACCCTGGAATGACACTGGGACAGCAGGGGAAGCATGTCTGGGGGCATAAAAGTCACTTTATTTCATGGAAATCCCTGTCAGCTTGCGATTTTCGCAAGCTAACTTTTCCCCATAGAAATGCATTGGCCATTGCTGATTGGCCAGAGTACGGAATTCGACCAATCAGCGCTGGCTCTGCTGGAGGAGGCGGAGTCTAAGATCGCTCCACACCAGTCTCCATTCAGGTCTGACCTTAGACTCCGCCTCCTCCGGCAGAGCCAGCGCTAATTGGCCGAAGGCTGGCCAATGCATTCCTATGCGAATGCAGAGACTTAGCAGTGCTGAGCCAGTTCTGCTCAACTACACATCTGATGCACACTCGGCTCTGCTACATCTGATGCACACTCGGCTCTGCTACATCAGATGTACATCATCGGGCTAATAGAATGCATTGGCCAATCAGCGCTGGCCAATGCATTCTATTAGTGTGAGCTGAGTTTGCACAGGGGTTCTAGTGCACCCTCGGCTCTGCTACATCAGAGGTACATCATCATCATGACCCTAGTATGCTCACAAGTGATAGCAGTACAAAAACTTGGTTGGCACAATCAGGATTTTTTAAATGTGGTGCTACTAGATGTTCGGTGTGTACTCATGCCTACAATACCACCATCTTTTCGACCAACTCAAGACAATATCACATAAAGAGTTTTTTGAATTGCAGCTCTAAGCATGTGATATATGTAATTTGGTGCATCACATGCAACTTATGTTATGTGGGCTGTACCACTAGATGCCTTAGGACACGCATCACAGAGCATCTTAGAGATTGTGCTAAGGATCCTTCAACTAACATGTCGGGTGCATCTAAACATTTTGCCAGTATTCACAATGGCAATATACAATCATTGCGTTTTTTTGCTATAGAAAAGGTTAACAAGCCTGCTAGAGGTGGAGACAGAAACAGAAAGCTGCTTAAACGGGAGGCCTTCTGGATATTCGAGCTCGCAACCCGTTATCCAGGAGGTCTCAATTTCAGAACAGATTTAACATATTTTTATTAATTTTATATATGTTGTCCACCACTTATTTTCATCTAGTGATTCTGCTCGTTATGATTATGTTAGTTCACATTTTAGGATATAATAACTAGTTCTTTTGAATGTTATACTTACATACATTAGTTTCCGTTTCAATAACGTATTACAAATCATAGGGGAGACATTTACATTTGGATTTCCTTTCATTTGTGCCGTTCATTCATTGTTTCACATTTGGATCGTTATTACAATATATCTATGTATGTATAATATGCATCATATGTTCCGATCATGTGATGCAGATCACTATAGCAACCTGCACGCTCACAAACCTAGTTCACGTGTCTCTTATCATGTGACACCAGGCATAACCGGAACTAACAAGGAAGGATATTTACCGTTTGATCTTTAGAGCTACAAGGGAGGTTGGTGGATTTATTCATTTATTCTATTCTATCGAGAGTTAAAGTATATACTGTTGACATTATTGCCGTACATTCGCTTTTGAATGCTCATTTGTGCGGTTGATGATATGCACATTGCGCATACCGTTGCACTAACAGATGTAATATCCTCTGGTGGCTCATGGTATTTTACAATTCTTTTGTGGATCATTGATGTTTCTCTGTTTCTCCAATAGAGACGAAATAAATTTACTACATATATTCTTTCAAATAAGCAGCTGGTAGCGATGGGATTTATAATGTGTTATAATACATTGACATGTCCATGCTACATTTATGTCACATTTATGTGTGTGTTTCTAATACATTTCATGTGTATGTGTTTAAGATCTGGTGTAATCAATTATCTCTAATCATGGTTTGCCTGAGGGGGTATTTATTGTGCGCCTTCAGTCTCACCATTTATCGCTATGACTAAGAGGTAACTACACACCTCGAAACGCGTCAGCGGCTCTTGGATGTAATGTAATGTAGGTCTTGGTTTTTTTTTGTCACATGTTATTTGTTTCGTGTTATGGACATATTTTTACATTTTTTTCATTGAAGTAAATATTTTCTATATGCACAAAGGTGATAACGCTATGTTTTTAATATAGCAATAAAAGCTACGTTTTAACTAAACGATTTCCTGTGGATGCTGGATCATATCTTGTTTTTTTCTTGGCTTATTGTGCCTCTGTCCGGAGGGCAGATCCGTGCACCATCCAGGTGTCAGTTATATACATATTTCTACTGGCTGTGGATCAATTGTATCAAGTGACTTTGTCCATTTCCGGATTTTGTATCCACGAGCCGAGATCTATATCCTATACTATCTCTATGAATTTATGTCTTCTATCAAAACAAAGATAATTTCTATATAACATTTGAGATAGTGTTTTTTATGGACTTTTTCACATTCTATCAATATATTTTCTGCGTTTTTTCACCTGTGCATATACCATCAACAGCATCTGTCATTATGGAAACTACCTCATCAGATGAGTTCAGAGCTCAAAGATTGGCAGAAGTTTTTGACAATCCCTCTACATTTAATGAGAGTGATTCAGCTTGTAAAGATCTACTTAATCAATATTCCAAAATCTGGACTACTGAGATTAAGACATGGTGGGATCATAATTCACTGAAGTCTTATCTCAGTAAAAAAATGATACCTCGCGGTCTACGCATGTCTAAATTTGCAACCACTATTTATAATGCAGATTTTCAAGCTAAATGGGAAGAAATATTGAGCCAGTGTTCATTTAAACTCATGGATCTTATTGTTTCAGAAGAAGAAATAAAACTATCCAAATGTAAACAGGACTTGGACAAAGTTAAAATGGAACTTGTCCAATACAAGGAGTCCAAAGTCTATCAAGAAATCTTTCCTAAAATTGAAACTAAGATCCGGGATTTGGAAAATAACATCATTTCCATCAAAAAGAGAAAATTTATCCGAGATAAACAGGACTATGAATCAGGTCAAGTTTACAGATGGAATAATCGGCATTCTTCTACTCCCAGATCCATTTTGAAGAAAAATTCTCAAAATAAAAACAGAAACCAATACAAAAAATATCAGGATCGCAACAGCAATTCATCAAGGTGCGTGTCCTTTAGTTCATCAGAATTGGATATGTCGGATGGGGAGAATTTGTCGGATGTCTCGCATGAAACCAATCGCTCTTCCAATTATAGTGTATCATCTACTCGGTCAAAAAACGCTGTCACAGGGCCGGCCGCAAACACACAAGGAAATCTACAATTATTTTCGAGGAAAACAAGGTCGATGCGCCCATAAGTAACAGTGCTCAACGAACATCTAACTCAATTCATGTTGTTTCTAATGTTATGGACTCTTCTAATCCTTCAAGCTGTTCACATTCTTTTTTGACAACAGACATTACTAACGGTTTTTTTCAGGATACAGTATTGGGTGGTTCTGAGGTATCTAATGTTTCTAATGTTACCAATCTATCGTCTAAATCTTTGTCACCAGAAATGCTAACATTATTAAGCAAAGGTTTAAATTTTGTACCTGTGGAACGGTTCAATGCATTTGACACCATATTGGACGTTAACCGCTTCATACGTTCCCTCACTGTCAAAAGACATTTCTTTTCATGTAATGATGAATTTTCTAATATTAATGACACACAGGTTGATGGTAACGTTGTTTCCAATGATTTCAAAGATTTAAGCTTTCAGGAACAACTCAGTACTGTGGAACTTACCAAGTTACAACTTGAAAGCTCCACACCTACACGCTGTGTACACAATGTTAAGGTAAAAACTAATAATCCGTTTTTTTACCCGGTGCACTCTAGAGTGCCCGCTTTTGACGCTTTTCAACATGCAGTGGAGCGTGATTTAAAACAGCTACAATCTGAAGTAGAATCCAATAGGGTCCGTGACAATCTGACCCATAGGGAAAGAATAGCCTTACGTACACTGACTCAGAATCAGTCATAAGTCATCAAAATGGCTGACAAGGGAGGGAGAATAGTGGTCATGGATAGGAGTTTTTACATTCAATCTGCCATGACAATTTTGCAGGATGAAAAAACCTATAGAGTTCTGGACACTGACCCTACCAGGCACTTCTATAATACATTAGAAAAAATCTTGAATGAAGGCTTGGAATTGGGTATATTTGATGCTGGAGACCTGGAGTATTTATTGGTGCGCAATCCAACGGTGGCCATATTTCATGGTCTACCTAAATTACATAAAAGCGCCACCCAGCCACCACTACGTCCGATCATATCGGGCATTGGTTCCCTGGGCGAAAGGACTTGTGACTGGCTGGATGGCGTTTTACAACCGTTGGTATTGCGCACCCCGGGATATCTCCGGGATACTAAGCAGGTACTCCAGGCTTTTGATGGTTTCAAATGGCATGATTCCTATGCATGGGTATCCTGCGATGTCAAATCCTTGTATTCATGCATCCCACATAATAAGGTTCTGGTTGCACTCTCCCACCATCTCTACAGTTACTCAGAATACACAGAAGAATTTTGTGAATTCATCATAATGGTAACGGAGTATTTATTACAACACAATTATTTTGTTTTCAACAATATTTTTTATTTACAGATTTGCGGTGCCCCCATGGGGGCCCGCTTCTCACCTTCAATAGCCAACTTATACATGTCATGGTGGGAGGAGCAGTATATCTATTCAATCTCCAATCCATATTCCAGCTGTATTCATTGGTACGGTCGATATATCGACGACATGTTGATCGTTTGGTCGGGCGATATGTCGACCGTACCATTATTTGTACAATATCTCAATGCTAATGACATGAACCTTGAATTTACCTACATTGTGGATAAACAGTCTATCAATTTCTTGGATGTTACCATCAAATGGGATGTTGTTTCCAGTTGTGTTTCGACTTCTTCATTCCGCAAAAAAACTTCTGGTAACACAATTCTTCATGCATCTAGTTGTCATCCATCCCACACTATTAAATCTATACCTCTGGGTGAGGTTACTAGAACCAAAAGGGCCTGCTCAGAGGGGGGTGACTTCTTAATTAAAAAACAAGAAGTTTTTGATAGATTAAAAACTAGAGGGTATCCACATTGGTCCCTAAATAGAGCAAATAAGCTGGTTGATCAAAAGGATCGATCCATTCTCTTATCAGATTCCATCAAAAAATCACCCAAAATCAAACAAAATAGTCAAAATGTTTATTTTTGCACTAATTACAGTTCCAACTATAATCAGATTACTAACATAGTTAAGAAATACATTCCTTTGTTATTAAAGGATGATATTACAGCTCAAATCCTCAAACCAGGTTGCCGTTTCATTTCACGCAGAGGGAGAACCTTGGGCAATATGTTATCCCCTAGTATGCTCACAAGTGATAGCAGTACAAAAACTTGGTTGGCACAATCAGGATTTTTTAAATGTGGTGCTACTAGATGTTCGGTGTGTACTCATGCCTACAATACCACCATCTTTTCGACCAACTCAAGACAATATCACATAAAGAGTTTTTTGAATTGCAGCTCTAAGCATGTGATATATGTAATTTGGTGCACCACATGCAACTTACGTTATGTGGGCTGTACCACTAGATGCCTTAGGACACGCATCACAGAGCATCTTAGAGATTGTGCTAAGGATCCTTCAACTAACATGTCGGGTGCATCTAAACATTTTGCCAGTATTCACAATGGCAATATACAATCATTGCGTTTTTTTGCTATAGAAAAGGTTAACAAGCCTGCTAGAGGTGGAGACAGAAACAGAAAGCTGCTTAAACGGGAGGCCTTCTGGATATTCGAGCTCGCAACCCGTTATCCAGGAGGTTTCAATTTCAGAACAGATTTAACATATTTTTATTAATTTTATATATGTTGTCCACCACTTATTTTCATCTAGTGATTCTGCTCGTTATGATTATGTTAGTTCACATTTTAGGATATAATAACTAGTTCTTTTGAATGTTATACTTACATACATTAGTTTCCGTTTCAATAACGTATTACAAATCATAGGGGAGACATTTACATTTGGATTTCCTTTCATTTGTGCCGTTCATTCATTGTTTCACATTTGGATCGTTATTACAATATATCTATGTATGTATAATATGCATCATATGTTCCGATCATGTGATGCAGATCACTATAGCAACCTGCACGCTCACAAACCTAGTTCACGTGTCTCTTATCATGTGACACCAGGCATAACCGGAACTAACAAGGAAGGATATTTACCGTTTGATCTTTAGAGCAACAAGGGAGGTTGGTGGATTTATTCATTTATTCTATTCTATCGAGAGTTAAAGTATATACTGTTGACATTATTGCCGTACATTCGCTTTTGAATGCTCATTTGTGCGGTTGATGATATGCACATTGCGCATACCGTTGCACTAACAGATGTAATATCCTCTGGTGGCTCATGGTATTTTACAATTCTTTTGTGGATCATTGATGTTTCTCTGTTTCTCCAATAGAGACGAAATAAATTTACTACATATATTCTTTCAAATAAGCAGCAAAGGGTTTGAACTAGGCCATTATTTAGTTTGGTCAGATGTCTGGTAGCGATGGGATTTATAATGTGTTATAATACATTGACATGTCCATGCTACATTTATGTCACATTTATGTGTGTGTTTCTAATACATTTCATGTGTATGTGTTTAAGATCTGGTGTAATCAATTATCTCTAATCATGGTTTGCCTGAGGGGGTATTTATTGTGCGCCTTCAGTCTCACCATTTATCGCTATGACTAAGAGGTAACTACACACCTCGAAACGCGTCAGCGGCTCTTGGATGTAATGTAATGTAGGTCTTGTTTTTTTTTTTGTCACATGTTATTTGTTTCGTGTTATGGACATATTTTTACATTTTTTTCATTGATGTAAATATTTTCTATATGCACAAAGGTGATAACGCTATGTTTTTAATATAGCAATAAAAGCTACGTTTTAACTAAACGATTTCCTGTGAATGCTGGATCATATCTTGTTTTTTTCTGTACATCATCTGATGTAGCAGAGCCGAGTGTGCATCAGATGTGTAGTTGAGCAAAACTAGCTCAGCACTGCTAAGTCTGTGCATTCGCATAGGAATGCATTGGCCAGCCTTCGGCCAATCAGCGCTGGCTCTGCCGGAGGAGGCGGAGTCTAAGGTCGGACCTGAATGGAGATTGGTGTGGAGCGATCTTAGACTCCGCCTCCTCCAGCAGAGCCAGCGCTGATTGGTCAAATTCCGTACTCTGGCCAATCAGCGCTGGCCAATGCATTCTATTAGCGTGAGCTGAGTTTGCACAGGGGTTCTAGTGCACCCTCGGCTCTGCTACATCAGATGTAGCAGAGCCGAGTGTGCATCAGATGTAGCAGAGCCGAGTGTGCATCAGATGTGTAGTTGAGCAGAACTGGCTCAGCACTGCTAAGTCTCTGCATTCGCATAGGAATGCATTGGCCAGCCTTCGGCCAATCAGCGCTGGCTCTGCCGGAGGAGGCGGAGTCTAAGGTCGGACCTGAATGGAGACTGGTGTGGAGCGATCTTAGACTCCGCCTCCTCCAGCAGAGCCAGCGCTGATTGGTCGAATTCCGTACTCTGGCCAATCAGCGCTGGCCAATGCATTCTATTAGCGTGAGCTGAGTTTGCACAGGGGTTCTAGTGCACCCTCGGCTCTGCTACATCTGATGCACACTCGGCTCTGCTACATCAGATGTAGCAGAGCCGAGTGTGCATCAGATGTAGCAGAGCCGAGTGTGCATCAGATGTGTAGTTGAGCAGAACTGGCTCAGCACTGCTAAGTCTCTGCATTCGCATAGGAATGCATTGGCCAGCCTTCGGCCAATTAGCGCTGGCTCTGCCAGAGGAGGCGGAGTCTAAGGTCGGACCTGAATGGAGACTGGTGTGGAGCGATCTTAGACTCCGCCTCCTCCAGCAGAGCCAGCGCTGATTGGTCGAGTTCCGTACTCTGGCCAATAAGCGCTGTCCAATGCATTCCTATTGGAAGAAGTTTATGTCACAAAAATCACAATTACACACCCGATAGAGCCCCAAAAAGTTATTTTTAATAACATTCCTACCTAAATAAAGGTTATCCCTAGCTATCCCTGCCTGTACAGCTATCCCTGTCTCTTAGTCACAAAGTTCACATTCTCATATGACCCGGATTTGAAATCCACTATTCGTCTAAAATGGAGGTCACCTAATTTCGGCAGCCAATGACTTTTTCCGATTTTTTTCGATGCCTCCGGTGTCGTAGTTCCTGTCCCAAAAGCGCCAAAAAAAGCGCCAGGGAAGGTGGGAGGGGAATCGAATTTCTTTGGAGTTTGCCACGTGATGATCGATTCGAATCGAACACATCGAACAGCCTGATATCCGATCGAACATGTGTTCGATAGAACACTGTTTGCTCATCTCTAGCAGTCAGTATAAAACCCCTGGATCAACGTGTCCTTAAAATCTAGAAACGACAACCCGTGATATTGTTCTCTTCAAGAAAGGCATCCAGGCCCTCTTTGAACTTGTTTAATGAATCCACCACCAATCACCACTTCCTGGGGCAGAGACATCCATAGGTCTATAATGGATTAGTGTAATGTAGTGATTGCAAGTGTATGTATGTGCAAATAATTATATTTATAGCATGGAACATGGAAAACTATTTTAAAATTATGGGTTAGGGGGCTATACATGTTTACAGAAAATGTATATGTAACGCGAATGTATATCTTTGTTGGGCAAGTAAAGAAACTATTGCTAAAAACTTGAATCCCACGCCCGCATAAAAGTATATAGTAGAAAAACCTTCCTATTTTACATTATTTCTTTTTCTGTAAACCTTGCGCTGCATTACATACTCTATGAACAGGGGCACAACTTGAGGGGGTGTAGAGGGTGCAGTCGCACCGGGGCCCAGAAGCATTGACATCAGTATTGAGATTGCAGCTTCTATCTGGCCCATAAGCCAAGAAGACCCACAGATTACCCTAACCACACTCAGGTGGATTAAACTCCTTAGCACCCGTAACCATCACTATCAAGAATTCACTGTCGGGGTGAGGTAGGGGGCCCTGGACAAAAGATTGCCCCAGGGTCCACATGACTAGTTACGCCACTGTTTATGAACATACTACAAACATACACTACTTCCAGCAGTTTCCTTAGGCAGGTTAAAGTATCCAACAGGGAAACAGTGCAGCAGAGTTATTTGCTATATACTGTACTGCATACATACTGTATATAGAGAGGAGACAGGAGATGCAGAGTAAATACCTAAGAGTCACATGTGAGAACACAACTGTTCCAGAACTGTTTCCGATAGAGCGCATTTTACGCTTAGCTGGTATTATTTAGGCCTGGTTACCTTGCTATGTCCACATAGCACAATACACTTTGTTCTTTATGAACACGTGTACATTATACATACTGTAGAAATAGTTCTGCAGCAGTAGTTCCTAAAAAATGAGACTGGAGACCAGTTTTTCACCACTTGTACTTATCAAGTCTAAATAAATCACATTTTTTCTAGCCATACAACCATACAAATACCATATCATAGAAATTAAATATAAAGCAGGCTAAAACGTCCTAGGAGAGTCATGACATGAGTACAGTATACGGTAAATTCAGCACCACACATGACTAACCCTGGAAATGACGGCAAATCTGTGTTCTTAGAAATAACAGAAACAAGCATTTAATAGTGATCCATAACAAAGTTAACATTATCCTGCTATACGGAAAATGTGAAGAAAATACAATGCCATGGCACCTGCAAGAATAACATAGTACACACAATATCTGAGACTTTAACTATATATGTAACTTTACTATTGAAGACTTTATCTGTTCTGCATTTTTGCTGCCAAGAGCAGGGATTATATTGTTCCTGCTGTGAATGAGTTAATATGTGGGCACAAATAAAGCGCAAGATTTTTTGACATTTGCTATTTCTGCAGAGAAAAGAGAGATAGTGCCAGTTGCCGCCTCTGTTATTTAGCTTCAGCACCAGAGATTGTTGTTATTTGTTTAGCTTAATGCCACTGTTGGCTGTCACAGATGGTGGCATTCCACCCAGCCATCTGATACCCATAGAAAAGCTGGCATCCCGTATTAACCCTATTGGTGCCTGAATAGCTGCCAGTAAGATGGGTTATACATGAATGAGGGATTAGGTGTCCCGTATTCCATACAATGATATACAATATTAACTTTCATTATCTAAAAACATTTGCATTAGAAATGTAATGTGTCTCAAAGATTAACATTATCAGTCTACGTAATCTTGCTACTATCCACATACATGTCTATATGATATCACAGGCAGGACAAGGCTAAGGGAACGACAATTCTCTGAAAGCGTTTACAATGAAAAAAATATTTTATGTTCACTCCACAATGACAGATCTGTTTAGAAGAAGACAGACTGTGATTCCTCAGCCGAATGTACAGTATATGCTTTTTCTCTGGAGGGAGGACAGCTGAGCTATTCTCAGACACCACCTCTGCCCCTCCATCTAAGGAGGAGCAAGTAAGAAAGCCCAACACACCTGATTGTTGTGCATGAACTGGGTGCCAACCATGGATTTCCATGGCATATATATATTCTTTCTACTAATATTAAGTTTGTGTGTTTGGATATTTGGATGTTTGTGCCTCTATAATAGCCAAACGGCTGAAGGGATTGGGCTCAAATTTTGCACAGACCGACATAATTGTCAGGAAGGAAACATAGGCTACTTTGCAAACCTCCCACACCGCCGATAAGCCCACTGCGACTGGCGAAACCGAGCCCCTGCTCCGTGGCAGGACCTGAGATGACGTCATCCCGGGTCTGTCAGGCAGGCAGGTCTGGCAGGCCTGTGGAGCAGCGGTGCATTCTGATAAGCCCGCGCCAGTCTGAGGGCGGGGCGATGTGCGTTTTTCGAGCCGGCCAACATGGCGGATGCTCGCTGTACCGTGGTGCCGCAGCCAAGCCGCCAGGTTCTGCGGGGCCCACCGAGACCATCAGCGGCAGCAAGTGTTAGGCACAGCACATGCAGCCATGCGGAAAAGCAGCGCAACTCTGCAGGGTAGACAGCAACACTCACTGGCTCAGTAAGTACCCCGGCAGTCTCGACAGTCCCAGGATGGCGGGCCACAGGCGTGCATGCAGGCCAGGGTGTGCAGAGGACCAGGGCAGCACCGTGGGACTCGCCTGTGCCAGCCGGGTAAGCATCACGCCAGACTGTAGGCTGCAGCTCCGGGCGAACGTGTGCAGGGGCCCTGGCCGGGAGCGAGGGACAGTAGAATTTAAGAGTGGGGGGCCAACAAACAAGCCATTACAGGGCCTAGGGTGCTCGCGGGAGGCTGGTGCACAGCCCACACTTTAGGGGGTACAAGGAGGGTGCCTGACCTCACTGGACAAGGAAAACCAGGACAGTAGGGTGTCCAAGGGACTGTTGTGGCATGCATGTAGGGAGGCGCGCGGGAGGGGGGCCCAGAAAACCAGGGCAGTAGGGTGTCCAAGGGACTACTGTGGTGTGCATGTAGAGTGGCGCGCGGGAGGGGGGCTCCCGAGTACGGTTCAGGGGCCACGGCAGGATGGGGGTTCGCGGGAGGAGAGAGGGAGAGTACTCCGGGGCCCACGGTAGATGCAGGGAGTTGGCAGAAGGTGGGCAAAAAGCAACGCAGGGGCAAGGGAGATCCGCCTTGGCGCACGGCGGATATTCGCCCCCTACAATACAGCAGATGTGTTCCCAATATACAAACTATATACTGGAGAAGAAAAATGGAGAGTAGAAGAAAATCGAGAACAGGGCAAAACAAGGAGAACATAAAGTATTTGTATATCAACACATCAATCAACAATTACAAAACGCTAAATGCCATAGATCTGTTTTATTCTCACTGATCAATTTGGTATTTTTCTTTTTAAAATCTGTAAATGCTTTCAAAAGATACAGCCCCTGAAAGATTACATGTAAACTTCTTTAAGTGGGCAGAAACCTTATATTTTTCTATGAGAAAATAAGAGGTTCCCACCCACTTGGAGAATCACAGCTGGTTTACATATAATCTTCCAGGGGTTATATCTTTTGAATTGTTCAGTAGAGTAGTGAGAATCAAATGATATATGTTATTTAGCTTAATCTACTTAGAGACAGATTCCCTTTAAAAGCTGTTACTCAATGACATAGCACTTATCTATTATTTGTCAACATAAAAATGATCAAGAAATCTGAGGACACAGTAGCGGAAAGGCTGCGTTTTTTGTTGCAGATTTTGCTACAGTTTTTAAGACAAAGTCAGAGATGAATGTAGCAGAATGAGGACGTATAAGTACTTTCTTTATATTTCCCATCCCTTCTGAAGCCGCTGAGTGACATTTGTTTTTTTGCTATTTTTAACCAATGGGAAGATTTTATAATAAGGAACCTAAGGATACAGGCTAAATAGGATAGAATACAACATGCAACATGCCGCTCACGGAGATCGCTAGGGATCTCCATAGGCCACCATTGTGATGGGGCGGATTATGACGTGGATTCTGCGTCAAAATCCGCCCCCTCTGTCCCCGTGTGAACGAACCCTTAGACCTAGACGTTTTGTTGAATCATACAATCTTCCCTATAAGGGCATCAGACATTTGCTGCAAAGATGACATTGACTCCAATCGTTTCTTAAGGCCAATCATACTGAAAAGTGAAGAAAATAATCTTTGTGTCTGTATTATGCTTCTAACATGTGAACACAGCGATGCACAACAACCTTTATTATCCCAAAGAAAATGTTCCATCATTATTTATCCCCTGATACAATGAATTATTGTGTGTACGAATTACTGGCTATGATGATGAGAATAATCTTAGGGATTTAATAAAATAGTACTGGGCATGATAAAGAGGCATCTTTCTGTTTGATGAGTTATGTGCCAATTCCTTTATTAATATTTAATGACTTTAATCCACTACTTTCATAAACCATCTGCAGGCGTTACTAAGAGTTTGTCAGGCATAATAATAATTATCCAGCCACGTATATTGATGTAACCGGTGTAAGCCGATGGCTGGTCAGGTAATGGAGGGTGGGTGAGATGAGAAAACTCCAGGAATGTTTGTTCTCAGCAGACAACTTTCGTCTGCTGAGCATTTTGGTAAATGCTCAGTACTGGGCTGGATTTTTAGGAATGACAGGTAGGTTTGGTAGTGGGACCTGTCATTCCACCCCCCACCAGTCCACACTTTAGGGATGTTCCGGCAGTGACTCAGCTGCAGAGAGTCTCCTCGTCAAGGAGGCTTAAGAAGCAACACTTTGGCAGAGCTTGGCTGGAGAGCTGACAGAGAGGTCATATTTTTGGAGCTGTGTCCTGAATTATTCTACTGGCTTTTGGATTTCTGTGATTCTAGGTGAGGTAACCTATTCTATGTTTAGTTAGAGCCTAGCCGGGTAGGTATTTATTTTTGTATTGTTTCCTTTTGTTGCTGCACCACCCTTTTGAGTGAAAATAAACTCTACCTTTGTTTTTGGGCAAAAGAATCTGGAATTTTGTGTCTATGCCACCCCACCTAGCAACCCCAGACCCTGACACCTGTCAATCATTACTTAGGATATCATTTATATAAACTCCCACTAGCACCATCTTTACAACTCATATGCCATGTCAGTAATGCCACTATTCTATTGCCACATTTGAGATGTTAAGGGTTATCTGTAAGCGAGAATCAACAAACTAGTTCCATTACCTTACAAAGCAGATAGAGAGCATCAAAATGATCCCCTTCTTATGGCCCAGTGTTACTGAAATGTATAGTGAAAAAGTTTTATTCCATATTAATTGCTTATATGAAGTCAGGCTTTCTATGGCCCCAAACAGCTCCTGTGCAAGGGGAATAAGGAAAATACCAGCATGAGATGCATTACCACAGCACATTTGTCTGGATTTCAGGAAAGCAGTGTAGTGATGTCCCTGTACTCAGAGATGCCAATCAAACTACTGGGGACATTTGGGGACATAGAGAGCTTGACTTTATCAGTTAACTTTCCATGCAAGTAATTGCCATGTGGGATACCACATCCTTTTCCATACAGTGCAGAAATGTTGGGCATTAAGACAGGGGTGAACCTACCCCTTTCGATGGCCGAGGCGAACTACAGAAAGACGCCCCCCCCCCCCTGGAGGAGGGGGCAGAGCTAAGGGGCGTGGCCGATCGAAGGGGGCATGGCAGAGCGAAGGGCGGGGCTTATCGTCGTTTGCAGGCAGAGAGCAGGCATGGAGAGGACCTGCTCTCTGCCTGAGCGTGAGGGGAGGCTGCTGGAGCAGCGCTGCTCCAGTGGCCTCCCCAAACCACCGCTCGGTGCTAAGCCAGTCCAGGACAGCTTGTCCTGGACTGGCTTAGGTAATCAAAAATGCCACCCTCCCTGGGGTCCTGACATAGCGCCGCCTGAAGTGCTCGCTTCAGGTCGCCTCATGGGAGGTGCGGTGCTGCATTAAGAGGTGCATTATTTTGATCATTTCCAGCTGCTACTGGTGCTGTTAATTTTTGCTGTCAGGTTCCCTTTAGGACATTGCTTCTATGTAAAATACTTCATACATTAAAGTAGCTAGCCTTCCTGGGTCCAATCGCTCATCTCCCAGTTTTCCAGGCTCCGTACCTAAAGTTTGATTTACATCTGTGCATGAGTTTCCATTCAAGGGGTCCGCTTGGGGACCCCCCCCTAAATGGAAACCTAATCTGCTTAAAAAAGCAGTTACCTTAGGAAACCCGTGGACCCCATAGACTATAATGGGGTCCATGTGGTTTACGTTCAGTTTGCAGCTTGTAGCACTTTTCTCTCCACATTTTTCATGGGGAGAGGGGAACGGAATCCCTGAACGCAGATGTGAACCAAGCCTCAGAGTGTGTATGTTAAATGATAAATATATTGTGGGCTCAACCATAAGGCTTGCTTTTTGGAAGGTGTCATAAGTTAATAAGGATGTGTCCTTCCTTACCTTACTTCTTAGCCCAACATACCTGGAGATTTGAAGGGTTAGTTGACCAACTCTTAAGAACCCCCCCCCCCCCCCCTCAAAAAAAAACAACAACATGGTTTCACAGTGTTCTGTCATTAGTTGTCTATCCTATATCTGTCTGGCCACCTAGTGCTAGTAGTGTTATGAATTTCAGCCTTTCAAGGGTTATACTAAGTATGTTGATATATATTGTATCTAACTGGTTTAATGAAAAACTGTAGTGTTTAACCAAATTCAAGTTAGGGTAAGTGTGGTCACATCTGTATGTTGAACTGTATATGCGCATTGTGGGTAGATCAGTATATACACCTTTACACTCATACCGTCTGAATTCAGTTATGCCTGTATAAATCTGTATTAAGTAAGCTCCATCTAGTGGTAGCTACAGGCAGAAATAATTTTAACATTTAATTCTGCACTGCTGAGTAGCACAGACAGCCTTATTCTTCAGATCAGTACAACATATCTTACCTTCATAATAATAGCTTTGGATTCAAATAATATGATAAGACCCAGGAACAATGATTGCAATTGCATAAGTTTCAAAAAATGTTGCACGTGGCAGAGATCAGTAGATATTTTAGAGAAATGTCCTTTCCTTACCCTACCTTATACAGTGACATTACATCTCTTCTTAACCACATACCTGTTTTTAAGAATGTTTCAAAACTCTCGAGGCAAGAGTAAAACGTGACAATCCATACAATACATTTGGTACATACCACCTTTTCAAATCTGAATAGAAACTAAAAAGTATTTTGTTTCTATGTATGGCCATCCAGTGGTGATGATTTGAACAGCAATCTGTCTAAAGGTTTGTAACCCTACATTAAAGAGAAAGTATCTGTTACGTCTGCACCCGTTTGATCATCGCCATCCGCTCACACGCTGCAGCGCAGGAGGCATGTTCAGTTTTGACTCCTTGCCTGCAGTTCTTCTTGTGTTATCTGAAAACTGTCCTATTCCCTCACCATTGTAATTGACTTACCACCACACCTATCTCCTTCACCTTGGTTTCCCTCTGCTTCTCTAATAGTTTATGTTGGTCTTGCCTGTATGATTGACAGCCTATCTTCCTATAAGGTCTGAGGCAGTTTCTTCCTTCCTATTTATTGTTTGCTCACATTGACATTGGTGCTTGCTATTTCCTTGTGCTTGCTGGCTGTTACTCTTGCTGATTTGTTATCTGTATTCATATTCCTGACCTCTAAATTTACCTTTGACTACTCTCCTGGATTCCATATCTGTATTGTGTTGCTCGACTGTTATTGAACCCTTGGCTAGCTGACCTCCCTTTGTTGGTGTTTGTTTTGTCTGCGTTCTGTGTCTTCACTTATATCTAGACAGGGTTTGCTGCCCAGTTGTCGCCTGTCGCTTAGGACAGGATAGGCAAGCAGGAAGGGGCAGCGGGGGGGCACTCATCTTAGGGCTCACTGTCTTGTTGTGCTCCTCCCACCAGGTTTCACCAGCAGCTACTGGGGAATTGCTCCTCTAGCAATTCTCTTACAGTATCATCATTTTTTAAAAAAAAAAATAAAGCCAGATAGTGAAATCTGTTCCTTGTTTTCTAATCTGTTTTTATTTTTTGATTGTAGATTTCTCGTTCTTTTTTCTGTACATGATTATGGGGGTTTCCATTTTGCCTGAGTGTCTTCTCTGCATTTATTGATATGCTCTAAAGCAGTCTTATGGCCAAAGGCAGCAAAAGACGGGCACTTACTAAATGAGGCCTACGGAAGAGCTTTCTAGACATAATTTGTCCAGAGAGGGGTGTAGATAAACTATGATCAGTAGTGAATTCAATAATGGGTTAGCGGTTGTTATCATATATTGTAATTCTGTCTGTCATGTCTGTGATGTAAATGAGGTGACTGCTGGAATGCCAACCCCTAGAGAATTACCAAGAGTCAGTTTATTATTAGACTTGGTGGCCAGAGAGAAATTGCAAGATTTAGTCCTTTTTGTGATTTATTTATTGTCGTGCTTTAAATATTTTTTACTTTGCCAGTAAAACCAGTATATAACAGCGTGAACAAGACCGCAGGTGAAATCTGTCTGTCTTGTGGTATGTAGAAATCATAACAGCAGTGACAGGACTGTCTGGAACAGGGTGGACAAAGCTGTAGATATGTGGCGGTCTATTGGCATGCAGCCATAGTGTCAGATCTAATAAGTGGCATGACCTATAGGTAAGTGAAAATCGTGCTAGATTCATGTATGATTCGTTTTCAGAAAAGTGTTTCCATACTTCAGGTGGAAATGATAACACTGCTGGTGATGCTGAACCTGACATTACACCAGAGACTGGACGACATGGCACACTCACAGTCCATGGCCAGTTCTGTACTGATTTAATCTGCTGCCCTGGAAGTCACTGGAATCAGGGCTCTGGGCACCTGCAGGATAAGGGCACAATGTAATTATGACTTACCTGGTTTTGCAGGCAATTCCACTGTATATCTATTTGCTTATCTCAGCTTGGCACTATGAATGAAAATCAACTGATTCATCATGTTGTACAAACTGTACTAGCTGCTACTGCTGTTTGTAGCTGTAATGCTGGCAGGGTTGGTAGAGCAGTGAGAGGACCTTCCCTTGGCAGGCATGTGGCCGGCAGGCATCTACTCAGTGAAAGCTGTGGTGCGCTCACTGTAGAGTGTTCCCTTTGTCATATGCCAGTTTTGGCTCATGTTGTTTTATAGCAAGGGTCTAAAGGCATAACTATCATGCACAGAGACAATTTCAAGGATTAGCTTACCTTGTCCACCATGTCAAAAAGTGGGGCAAGGGTGCCTTTTGCACTTAAATAATGATGGCTACTTATCATTTATCAACACTAAGCATATATCCACTAATGGGCATAGCAGGGACTGCGCTGCCAGCAGCTGGGTCAGGAGCAAGTGACTGACTTGGCCAAAATGTTGTTTCTGCCCATGCATTTGGTTATGTATGACTGACAAAGGAACCCACGAGTAGAAAACAGTGATGACAACAATGACCATGTATTAGTTGGCAATGTGATAACTAATTACTAATTTAGGAGAAAAAAAAACACAATCTGAGATTAATTATTCTTAAATTATGTAAAATTAATTAGAATAGGAAGCAATGGAATTAATCAATGAATAGCTATTCGTGAAAACACAATAAAACCTACCCATGAATGAATAAGCAAAGCAATATATTGTGCAGTATAAAATGCAATGAGTTTATTGACTTGCAGTACAAGCACACAGACATAAAAAAAATGGAATAATGCCACCATGTGGACAATATGGTGAATGGCAGTGACAATAAAATAATGGTGATGGGATGACAATAAATATAGACCTAACAGGTGATAATAAGAAGCAAGTTTTGTACTCGGTATTTAACACAGATTGAGAAGGAAAAAAACAGGCAAAATTTTACTGGTACAACTGAATTAGGCCAGGGCCCTGCGCTGCATAAATGCCGTGGCAAAAACCTTGCTGTTTTACATTCCCTGCAAAATGGATGGAAATGTAGCGAATTACTTCCACACATTGCAGAAAAATACCCACAGTGGAAATGCTGCAATTTCCAAAACCATAGCGTTTTTGCAAATCTCAGCATGTCAATTATACCTACAGAAATGCTGTCTTTTCCCTATGGCTGTTAAATCTGATATATCTTTAAAAGACTGTCTAGTCTAGGTTTATGCCACTTTTTTGCTGACTTACTTGGCGACAGAATTTAACAATACATTTTTGGCGCATTATGGTGTATTTAATCCACACCCATTTTTTAGGAAAAGTCACACCTACTTATCAAGCAAGTGGAAAAGTTTCAGTCCAAATTAGATGCACCAAGATGTATCACATTGCGCCAAAGGTAAGCCATGTTTCTGGCAGTGTCTAGTTATAACCACAATAGTAAATGTGGGCTACAATCTGTGCCTGCAGCAGTACTGGCTGCTGGTCTAACAGTTTGTTGTATTGTAACACACGGGTCAGGACATAATGATAATGTTTCCTCATTTACCTTTTTCTACTCCTCCAGTCGTCCAAAGCAATTCCCCACTGCACAATATCTCTATGCAGGGGTGGACACAGATTGCAAAGATCCCCTGTGCAAATAATGTGTGTGGGCCCACTATTCCCACTAATTGGCCTCACATGAGGTGCAGAACTTCTTGGGAATAAGAAACGGTGCATGACCGAAGAGGCTGCGGTATCGGACACCAGAGCGATGGGGCAGCAGTTTTTTGTTTTTTTTTCTTAATGTTACATCTGTCCCGGGGTCCTTTGAAGTTTGTCCAATTCTTGGACAACCTCTTTACGAATAATGACCCACACACTATAAGTTCCCACAGTGGTCTCCATATAGTATAATGTCCCTTAGTGGCCTCCATACGATATAATGTCCCAAAGTGGTTCCTGCACACAGTATAATGTCCCATAGAGGCCCCTGCACACAGTATAATGTCACATAGCAGCCCCTTCACAAGGTTTTATGTTCCATATTGGCCTACATACAGTATAATTTCTCACAGTAGCCCCTGCGCACAGTATAATATTTCATATTGTACCCTTGACACAATATAACGTCCCACAGTAGCCCCCATACAGTATAATGTCTCACAGCAGCCTCACCACACAGTCTATATATATATATATATATATATATATATATATATATATATATATATATATGTACAGTTTTCTTTACAAATTTTGCAAAAATTTCATTTTCAGAAGAACACAACATTTTTGGGGTTTGCGACCCATGAACCATCATTATACTGTGGGGTCGCTTCAGACCTCAGTATACAATGATCAGGGTCATTTGTGACGTCTCTAAGGGGGCGTTTACACTTGCGCCGCTGTCCACCCTTTGTGATTCCGCCGAAAAGCCAGGAAAAACTGCTTGGGGACAACTTGCCGACAGTCAGTTTAGAAACCCATTCATTTCAATGAGGTTTTTTTAAAAGCAAACTGCCGGTGTCTGTATGCTGTATCTCTGCTGTGAAACGTTTTTTTTATTTTTATTTTGCACAGACACAGTCGGACATGCAGGACTTTGTATCCATGCAAGAAAAAACGGTTTCACAGCAGAGAGGCTCCACACACTCACCGGCAGTTTGCTTTAAAAACCCAATGAAATTAATGCGTTTTTAAACTGACTGATGGCAAGCCATCTCCAAGCTGTTTTTCCTGGCATTTAGGGTGTAATCACAAAGTGCAGACAGCAGCGCAAATGTGAATGCCCCCTAAGACCAGAGGAGGCCAGAGGACTGTCCTGGACAGGTGAGTAACACTATTATATTTAATCACCTCCCTTGGGCCTCTGCTCAATATACTCTGGGGTTTGAAGGCCTGAAAAACTTACTTGGTTTGAACGAAACCACCTGATGAATCTTGCAGGGTTCGCTCAACAACTACTCTATACAGAGGCGGACATATCACACGTGCAGCCAGTTCAGTGAAGGGGTCCACTCAGTTCTTATATAAAGCAATGGGGTGGAAGGGGGAGGCTGCCAGGCAATGCCAGAACAATACAATATAAGGCTATGGCCCCACGCAGCAAGCCGCAGCGACAAAAACCTGCAGAAAAATAAGTGTTGGAAATGCATTTCGTTTGTTTCCACAGAGCTTTCCTCTGGACTTTTTGCCCCTACTATAGGTGTGATAGAAATGCTGCAATTTTCTGCTTTTCCGCTGTAGATTTTTTTCTGCAATGTAAATTAGCCATTTTACAGGTAATGTAAACCGCCACGTTTTTGCAATGTGGGGACTCGGCCTTGCATGGTATAACAGGATATCAGCACAGTATCAATACATAGACTTCATAGATTACAATGAAATATACAGTCTATTTGCGAGTTATTCAGTTTCTGTTCCTTTACGTGGCTGGCCTGTCCCACGAATTGAATTACTAGTGTAGCATCGGGCTAATATCCAGCTTTCCAAGATTCCTGAATGAGATATCTACCTATCAGAGATAAAAGCTTCACTGCTCAGAAGTGCTCGCATTCCCTTTAGTGTACAGAGGCCCAGTTTAATAATGGCTTCACAAACACATGAGGAAATGATCTGCATTTGAACAAGTCCTGAGCACAAGATTTCCTGAACAGCGTGTTCCATTCCTAGCACCAGCACAGCTGCCTGCAGCAACGTGTCATTGTTTACGTTGTTTTGGACAAAAGATGATGACGCTGGCAGTGAATTGATACATGGCCTTGCCCAAATCTGCAGCTGAGGTAAATGGGATAAAGGTTTAGGATATTTTTTCTACCTTTACCAATGCAGCTGTTGTATTGTGCTGACTAAAATGACTTTGGAACAAACTGTACTGCTATGTCCCGGGGGGAGGGAGGAAGGGGGAACTTCTGTAAAAATTCATTTGAGAAGCCGCTTTTGAGGAACAAAAACCTGCGCAAAACATAATAGTTATTCACTAACAGGATGAACACACCGTCAATGTGTACAATATTTGCCTCGCCATTTTGGAGACAAACATATTTACTAGGTTCACAAGGACAAAGTCTGAAGGGAGTCTCAGCCGGAGTGTGTTAATAGCTAAAAACATATGTACGGTATGTCCTCCAGATGGCCTAGTCATTGTTACTGTTCCCGCTTCTGTTATTAGTCCTTGTATACTCTAGATTTATGCTTTTCTTTTGTATATACAAAATGCTTTGTTAATAAAAAGTGCACTATTCATAGAAATACAGCAGAAAAATCATAGTTCTCAAAATATTTTTCCCTTTTCCTTCAGGCTGGCCCATAGGAAAACAGGTAATTACCCAATGGGCACGTGATCCAGGGGGCCTCAATACCCCCACCCTCTGCAAAAGTATTGCATTGCTCAGTATATTCACTGTACTTCTTACGCTAGGTTCACACCTGCGTTCGGCACTCCATTCTGTGGTTTCCGTCTTCTGCATGCAAGAAGACAGAAACCACGGACCGGGTCCTGCGGTGAGCGTTTTATGCTCTCCGCCGCGAAACCGGTTTTTTAAATCCGGACACAGAGTACTGCATGTCTGACTCTGTGTCCGGATTAAAAAACCCGGTTTCGCGACGGAGAGCCTAAAACGCTCACCGGCGCTCACAGCCGTACAGCTTTCTCACCCATTCAAATGAATGGGTGAGAGAGTCCTGCAGGCTTCTGTCTCCTGCCTCTGTTTTGTGCAGGAAACGGAAACCTGCAGAACGGAGACTGGGCGCAGATGTGAACGAGCCCTTACAGATAGTCAGCTCACCCAACCTAAGCGTCCATACAGATGTGACCAGAATACAGTAACATAGCAGTTTAGTACAGCCCTCACATATCAATCAGTGTCAGGCATAATACTCCATAAACACAGGAGTTGCCAATCTGTCTTGGATGGGCACATGATATATGTACCTACCTTTATACATATATACATATACCTTCCTACCATCTCAGTGGGTCAGTCCCATTTTTTTCATGTCTGTTTGTTGCCAGTAGGGGGACTTTAAACTGTGGGGACAGCTGGAGGGGGGACATACCTAAAAATGGTATTGTATGCCCTCCAGATGGCTTAAAGGGGTTGTCCCGTCACAAGGATCCTATCTATAATGCTTGTTAATGTGGATGTAAGACTTTTCCTAAATACACTGCTTCAGCAAAACTGCTTTGTTTGGCCACTATCTCACTTTATTCATTTTTTTGTGGCCACAGCCCTGACTTAGCTGCTCCTGAGTCAAGTGATGTGTCTGCTGCTCTCAGGGGGGAGGGAGGAGGGGCTAAGTACACAGGAGCGAGCCTGGAGGGGGAGGGGGTAGTTTACCCTTTGGGGGAAAGGTGAAGCCAGCAACATCTCTATGCTTCTGCCCTGCATGCCCTCCGGGGGCGGAGGAGCGGAATAACAGCATCGCTTCTGCCTCTGCTGGCTTCATGCAGGGCAGAAGCATAGCGATGTTGCTGGCTTCACCTGTGCCGGCGTCTAACTCCCCGGCATCCGCTGTAATAGGCGGATGCTGGGGACTGTTAGACGCCGGCACAGGCACATCGCTATGCTTCTGCCCTGCATGAAGACAGCAGCGGCAGAAGCAATGCTGTTCCGCTCCGGGGTCACATATGCAAAGCCAAGCGGCGAGATGCCGCCGACCCTGCGTGCAAGCTCATACACCAGTCTAGCCTTCACAATGCGAATACAGACCCGCATTGTGAAGGCTAGACTGGTGTATGAGCGAACACGCAGGGCCGGCGGCATCTCGCCGCTTGGCTTTGCATATGTGACCCCGCCCACCAATGACGAAACAAAGCCGGAAGACAGAAGATTTTAGAGGAACGAAGACGGGTGAATATGCAACGTGGGAGTACCCCTTTAATCATTGTTGTTACTGTTCCCCGCTTTTGCTATTAGCACATATGTTGTACACTAGTTTTACGCTTTTCTTTTGTACAACCCCAATTCCAATGAAGTTGGGACGTTGTTTAAAACATAAATAAAAACAGAATATGATGACTTGCAAACCTGTAGTCAATTGAATACACTTCAAAGACAAAATATTTAATGTTTAAACAGATCAACTTTATTGTTTTTTTGCAAATATTCACTCATTTTGAATTTGATGCCTACAACATAAAATCTGGGACAGGGGCATGTTTTACCTCTGTGTTGTACGTCACACATTTTCAGTGGGAGGCAGGTCTGGACTGCAGGAAGGCCAGTCTAGTCCCTGTACTCTTTACTACGAAACCACGCTGTTGTAACTTGTGCAGAATGTGGCTTGGAACTGTCTTGCTGAAATAAGCAGGAACATTCCCGAAAAAGACTTCGCTTGGATGGCAGCATATGTTGCTTCAAAATCTGTATGTACCATTCTGCAATAATGGTGCCTTCACAGATGTGCAGGTTACCCATGCCATGGGCAATAACACACCCCATACCATCAGAGATTAAGGCTTTTGAACATTGGGTTGATAACAATCCAGACAGTACTTTTTCTTTTTGGCCCAGGACATGACGTCCAAGACTTCCAAACACAATATGAAATGTGGACTGGTCAGACCACAGGACACTTTTCTACTTTGTGTCAGTCCATTTCAGATGACCTTGTTGATATACAGTATGACTTTCACTTTGCATCGGATAGTTTTAACTGGCACTTGTAGGTGTAGTGACAAACTGTGTTCACTGACAATGGTTTTCTGATGTGTTCCTGAGCTCATTTCTTCTTATTATTCTTCTTCTTATGGTAGAGTTGGAAGGGACCTCAAGGGCCATCGGGTCCAACCCCCTGCGAGTGCAGGTTTTCCTAAATCATCCCAGCTATATGTTTATCCAGATTCCGCTTGAACATTTCCATTGATGGAGCGCCCACCACCTCTCGTGGCAGCCTATTCCACTCTCTCACTACCCTCACTGTCAGAAAGTTTTTCCTAATGTCTAATCTGTATCTCTTTCCCTTTAGTTTCATCCCATTGCTTCTTGTACTTCCTTGTGCTAATGAGAATAGGGTAGATCCCTCTGCACTGTGACTACCTTTCAGATATTTGTAGACTGCTATTAAATCTCCCCTCAGCCTTCTCTTATGCAAACTAAACAATCCCAATTCTTTTAGCCGCTCCTCATAGGACATGGTTTGCAGACCTTCCACCATTTTGGTTGCTCTTCTCTGGACTTGCTCCAATATATCGATGTCTGTCTTGAACTGAGGCACCCAGAACTGTACACAGTATTCCAGGTGTGGTCTGACCAGGGAAGAGTACAGCGGAATAATGACCTCTCTTGATCTAGATTCAATGCTTGTCTTAATACATCCCAGAATTTTATTAGCCTTTTTTGCAGCAGCACCGCACTGTTGGCTCATGTTGAATTTGTGATCTACTATTATGCCCAAGTCCTTTTCCCCTATGCTATCACTTAGTTCTATTCCTCCCATACTATATATGTTTTTTACATTTCTGTTACTTAGATGTAGAACTTTGCATTTCTCCCTGTTAAATACCATTTTGTTCGCCTCCGCCCATTGTTACAGTGTGTCTAAGTCCTTTTGAATACACTCTCTCTCCTCTCTAGTGTTGGCTATTCCTCCTATCTTCATATCATCTGCAAATTTTATGAGTTCCCCAATAATTCCATCGTCCATCGATTTGGTTATATCCATTACAGAATGATGTCGATTTTTAAAACAGTGCTGCTTGAGGGATGAAAGGTCATGGGCATTCAATGTGGGTTTTTGGCATTGACACTTACTTGCAGAGATTTGTCCAGATTCTCTGAATTTTTTGGTATAAAGAAGAAAATGTTTGTCTTTGTACCGTGTTAGCCAGTGGGTATGAAATATAAAAAACAAAAAACTTGAGAGTCTTCAGTAGATGATACCTTTTTTAATGGCTAACTCATAATGATGACAGCCAAAGAGCTTCAAAACGTTATATTCTGTCATCATAATGGGTTAGCCATTTTTTGAATTTTTTGATGATATTATGGACTGTAGATGATGAAATCCCTAAATTCCTTGCAATTGAACATTGAGAAACATTATTCTTAAACTGTTGAACTGTTTGCTCACACAGTTGTTCAAGGTAATGAACCTCGCCCCATCCTTGCTTGTGCACGACTGAGCCTTTAGGGGATGACCCCTTTATAACCAATCATGACACTTACCTGTTTCCAATTAACCTGTTCACCCCTGGAAGCTCCAGACAGGTGTTTTTTGAGCATTCTTCAACTGTTCCAGTCTTTTGTTGCCCCTGACCAAGCTTTTTTGGAATGTCTTGCAGGCATCAAATTCAAGATGAGTGAATATTTGCAACAAAACAATAAAGTTTATCTGTTTGAACATTAAATATCTTGTCTCTGTAATGTATTCAGTTCAATATAGGTTGAAAAGCATTTGCAAATTATCGTATTCTGTTTTTATATATGTTTTACACAATGTCTCAACTTCATTGGCATTGGAGTTGTACAAAAGAAAAGCGTAAAACTAGTGTACATACAGTCCTATGAAAAAGTTTGGGCACCCCTATTAATCTTAATCATTTTTAGTTCTAAATATTTTGGTATTTGCAACAGCCATTTCAGTTTGATATATCTAATAACTGATGGACACAGTAATATTTCAGGATTGAAATGAGGTTTATTGTACTAACAGAAAATGTGCAATATGCATTAAACCAAAATTTGACCGGTGCAAAAGTATGGGCACCTCAACAGAAAAGTGACATTAATATTTAGTAGATCCTCCTTTTGCAAAGATAACAGCCTCTAGTCGCTTCCTGTAGCTTTTAATCAGTTCCTGGATCCTGGATAAAGGTATTTTGGACAAACAATTCAAGTTCAGTTAAGTTAGATGGTCGCCGAGCATGGACAGCCAGCTTCAAATCATCCCACAGATGTTCAATGATATTCAGGTCTGGGGACTGGGATGGCCATTCCAGAACATTGTAATTGTTCCTCTGCATGAATGCCTGAGGATTTGGAGCGGTGTTTTGGATCATTGTCTTGCTGAAATATCCATCCCCGGCGTAACTTCAACTTCGTCACTGATTCTTGAACATTATTCTCAAGAATCTGCTGATACTGAGTGGAATCCATGCGACCCTCAACTTTAACAAGATTCCCGATGCCGGCATTGGCCACACAGCCCCAAAGCATGATGGAACCTCCACCAAATTTTACAGTGGGTAGCATGTGTTTTTCTTGGAATGCTGTTTCTTTTTGGACGCCATGCATAACGCCTTTTTTTATAACCAAACAACTCAATTTTTGTTTCCAAAATGAAGCTGCCTTGTCCAAATGTGCTTTTTCATACCTCAGGCAACTCTATTTGTGGCGTACGTGCAGAAACGGCTTCTTTCTCATCACTCTCCCATACAGCTTCTATTTGTGCAAAGTGCGCTGTATAGTTGACCGATGCACAGTGACACCATCTGCAGCAAGATGATGCTGCAGCTCTTTGGAGGTGGTCTGTGGATTGTCCTTGACTGTTCTCACCATTCTTCTTCTCTGCCTTTCTGATATTTTTCTTGGCCTGCCACTTCTGGGCTTAACAAGAACTGTCCCTGTGGTCTTCCATTTCCTTACTATGTTCCTCACAGTGGAAACTGACAGGTTAAATCTCTGAGACAACGTTTTGTATCCTTCCCCTGAACAACTATGTTGAACAATCTTTGTTTTCAGATCATTTGAGAGCGGGCTGTCCATGTTCGGCGACCATCAAACTTAACTGAACTTGAATTGTTTTGTAGAAAGAAATGGTCCAAAATACCTTCATCCAGGATCCAGGAACTGATTAAAAGCTACAGGAAGCGACTAGAGGCTGTTATCTTTGCAAAAGGAGGATGTACTAAATATTAATGTCACTTTTCTGTTGAGGTGCCCATATTTTTGCACCGGTCAAATTTCGGTTTAATGCATATTGCGCATTTTCTGTTAGTACAATAAACCTCATTTCAATCCTGAAATATTACTGTGTCCATCAGTTATTAGATATATCAAACTGAAATGGCTGTTGCAAACAGCAAAATATTTAGAACTAAAAATGATTAAGATTAATAGGGGTGCCCAAACTTTTTCATAGGATTGTAAGTACTAATTCAGACCACTGGAAGGGGGCATTAAACTGTGGGAGCAGATAAGGATTAGTTGTTTATCCCCCATCTTAGGGAGTAAGAGGAGGGAGGAACCCTGACAGGGAGGTGTGGCTAAATTCTACTCTTAACCCCTTAGCGACCCTTGACGTAACTGTACGTCATGGGTCGCATGGGGATGTATAGAGCGAGCTCACACGCTGAGCTCGCTCCATACACGGCAGATTCCGGCTGTATAATACAGCCAGGACCTGCCAATAACAGCAGCGGTCGGTGCCCAAGCCGATCGCTGCTGTTAACCCTTTACACACTGCGGTCAAACGCGACCGCAGCGTGTAAACAGCGCAGGCGGCATGGGCGCCGCCATGTTTCCCCGATCGCCGCCCTCCTGAACGTCACATGAGGGCGGTGATCGGTTGCTATGACAGCCGGAAGCCTATTGAAGGCTTCCAGGCTTGTCTCTGCCCGAGATCTATTAGACGATGCCAGAGGCATCGTCTAATAGAAGTGCTGGGATTCTGCTATTCACTGCAGTACTGTAGTATTGCAGTGAATAGTATGAGCGATCAGACCCCCTAGGTTTCAAGGTACCTAAGGGGTCTGATCATAAATGTAACAGAAGAAAAAAAAAAGTTTTTAAAAGTATTAAAAAAATAAAAAAAATATAAAAGTTCAAATCACCCCCCTTTCCCTAGATTAGCTATAAAAGTAATTAAAGAACATTAAACATAAACATATTAGGTATCCCCGCGCTCCAAAATGCCCGAACTATTAGAATATTAAAACATTTATCCCGTACTGCGAACAGTGTAGCGGCAAAAAAAATAAAAACAGCCAAAAAGCGTTTTTTTCAACACTTTGCCTCCTATAAAAAATTGAATAAAAAGTGATCAAACCATCAGATCTTTCCCCAAATGGTATCAATAGAAACGTCATCTTGTCCCGCATAAAAAGACACCACAACCAGCTCCATACATGGAAATATGAAAAAGTTACAGGTGTTAGAACATGATGACACAAATTTTTTTTTCTATTTTGCAAAGTTTATCATTTTTTTAAAAGTATCAAAACATTTCAAATACTATATAAATTTGGTATCACCGCGTTCGTACTGACACGTAGAACACAGGTAACATGTCATTTGTACCAAACAGTGAACGCTGTAAAAATTAAACCCATAAGAAAATGGCGCAAATGCATTTTTTCTCCAATTGCACCTCATTCTGAATGTTTTTCCAGCTTCCCAGTACATTGCACAGCATATTGAATGATGCCATTACAAAGTACAATTTGTCCCGCAAACAATAAGCCATCATGTGACTCTGTGAACTGAAAAATGAAAAAGTTATGGCTCTTGAAATGTGAGGAGGGAAAAACGAAAATGCGAAACCAAAAAATGGCCTGGTCCTTAAGGGGTTAAGAACCTTCAAGATGTTAGAACTGATGGCACGTCTTGGAAGCCATCTGAGGGAGCTGGGAATGTCCATTTCATTACAGAAGATTCGCAAGCTTCTGCTTTTTTCCCATTCATTTCTATGGTATCCTCCATGTGAAGGGGCCCTTACAGTAGATTATTACGATCATTTAGATCTTTAGCACCTAAAGTATTAGTTTTGATAATCCGCTTTGCTTCTCTTCTTAATCATTCTTTATGGCGATCACCGCCATTTAATGGGACATAATTATTATGTTTAAATTATTTTGCCTGTAACTTACACTGTGATACCTGGAGAAATGCTGGTGGTATACAACAACATTAATAACAGTCTTTATGTAGTCTGGATTGAATCTATGGACTATACTGGCTATATTTTATTGACTAAATCCATTGAAAATAATAGAGCTTGACTGTAGACTCAAGTTCCACAAGAGGAATATAAACTAACATACAATTCATGCAAATGTTTGCCCTGTTTAATACGGATAATAATTAATATCTGTTGCTGTCAACCCTCATAGGAAAGTAACTGTACAGAGTAACGGATGCAGATGCGGCCCCCTCCATCTGTGTCCATTTCAATTGACTCTAATGTAAAACACATGATGGACACTGGCATGTTTTACCTTTGTAATGAAAGAGAAAGCCCTGTATGTGCAACAAATTTTCCATCATGGTTTTTTTTACATTGCGTAGAATGCAGATTGATATCCGATCAAGGGGGCTCTATGTGCACTTACTTTTTTATGTCCATTACTTTCAACCTGTGAGGGATGAGAGCAACAGACAAATAATGGTAGTGTGAGCCAGTGGCGTAACTAGGTATGGCGGGGCCCCGTGGCGAACTTTTGACATGCCCCCCCCCCCCCCTGACCGACACTGATGCCGAAAACCTAGACCGACCCCCTCCTACGCATTCCTGCGCGTTCTATATGCCCCATAGTGGCCCCTTCACACAGTATTATCCCCCATAGTGGCCCCTGCACACAGTATTATGTCCCTTAGTGGCCCCTGCACACAGTATTATGTCCCTTAGTGTCCCCTGCACACAGTATTATCCCTCATAGTCCCAGAGTATAATAATCGGAGACCCGGGGGAAATAAAAACATAAAAAACTACTGTTTCTTACCTGTCCTCCGGCTCCTTCTCCGCCGCTGTCCTTCTTCAATGACGTCGGACATCACATGACCTGGGACGCAGGCCGGGTTCATGTGACGTCAGAAAGGACGTCAGTAAGGAGGCCTGGCAGGATCGTGGAGAGGTAAGTAACAGTGTTTTTTATGGTTCTTACCTCTCCCGGTCCACCGATCTTTATACTCGGGGGTCCGAAAAGACCCCCGAGTATAATGATAGCAGTGGTAGCGGCTGTCACCGGGCCCCTAATGTCCCGGGCCCTGTGGCAGCTGCCTCTGCCGCTATGGCGGTAGTTATGCCACTGGTGTGAGCCTACCCTTACTTTTATTGATAGTGTATTTATTATCCTTACCTAGGCTAGATGCCACTTTATTGTTACTTCTCTATGGAAGTTACTTTGTAATACAGTTGGGTTTGTACAGTATTGCTCAGATTTTTTTCCCACTCTACAAGAGATTACACAAATTACTTGAATTGGTTTCAAAACTCTCCCAAACTCCATCTAGTGGCTATTTAAGGAACTGTAAAAAGCAGTAAAACATATACAGTACAACAGTTTCAGGGGCGTAACTACCACAGAGGCAGCGGAGGCAGCTGCCACAGGGCCCGGGCCATTAGGGGGCCCAGTGACAGCCACTACCGCTGCGTTTTTTTTTTTAAATTGGCCGTTACGGGCCCTATTTACTTGCCGATCCTGGACATAATACTGTGTGCTGGGGCCACTATGGGGCATAATACTGTGTGCAGGGGCCACTATTGGGTATAATACTGTGTGCAGGGGCCACTATGGGGACATAATACTGTGTGCAGGGGCCACTATTGGGTATAATACTGTGTGCAGGGGCCACTAATGGTCATAATACTGTGTGCAGGGCTTACTAAGGGACATAATAGAGTGCGGAGGAGGGGGTCGGTCAAGGTCTTCGGTGTCAGTGTCGGTTGGGGGGGCCCATGTCAAAAGTTCGCCACGGGGCCCCGCCATTCCTAGTTACGCCACTGAACAGTTTGTATATTTTGCTGCTTTTTTTTCTTGTAAACTGTCTGTACTTTCATTCATTTTAATTATTTCAGATTTTGGGACCACAATCCATGCAAGCTGAGCATTGGCTTGATCCCATAGCAATGGAATAATGCACTGCAGCACACAGAGTCTCCACCCCAGTGGGCAGATTTATTATGCATTGTACACCAGTTTTCTGGCATATAAGACAAAAAAAGTCTCTAGAGTGCCAAGGCTGTGGATATGCCCATATGTCAGATGGGATTAAGCCTTTAAAAAAGCAACCTGAGTAAAACTATGTGATGTCAAAGGCAGAGTCTGAGGGGATGAATCGTGACCCAGGGATTTCAAGGATTTAATTTAAATTAGTTTAATTTAAAGTTTGATTTAATTTAATGTTCCTAAGGGCCAGAACACAATGTAACTGGAAGGGGCTTTAGGAGCATTACTTCTTACCGCCCCATCCCTGTTCCTTGTCCGCAATTAGAGGCGATTATCTGGAGCAGAGAGCTAACTGTAGACAGAAGATACGCCCCTAACTTCTGGGCATGTTATCAGGCCAAAATCACCAGGGTATGTGAACTTTTGAAAAGGGTCATTATGATTTAAAAAGAAAAAAACACAGAAATTCGACAATAAATGACTTCAACCAACCACTAACCATGAGTGAATTTTTTGTATTATCATTCATATTCTCTGAAAAAAAAGGCAAAAACACCCCCCCCAAAAAAAAAATAAAAAAAAAAATGCAGGGGTATGTAAACTTTTTAGCACACCTATACTTGCAATTGTCCAAGCTAGTAGCAGAATCAGCAGCTGATTGGTCCGTTGACTTCGGTGTTGGGAAAATTTTACTTTAAAAGCTGCTAAGAGTAGTTTGGGGTCTTTGTCCCCTGGATACTGAAGATAGAGCAGCACCCGCCTTCCCTCCCTAAAAGAGATTGTTATTAGAGATGAGCGAACACTAAAATGTTCGAGGTTCGAAATTCGATTCGAACAGCCGCTCAATGTTCGTGTGTTCGAACGGGTTTCGAACCCCATTATAGTCTATGGGGAACAGATACTCGTTAAGGGGGAAACCCAAATCCGTGTCTGGAGGGTCACCAAGTCCACTATGACACCCCAGGAAATGATGCCAACACCTCTGGAATGACACTGGGACAGCAGGGGAAGCATGTCTGGGGGCATCTAACACACCAAAGACCCTCTATTACCCCAACATCACAGCCTAACAACTACACACTTTACACACTCAATACCACCTCTCTGACAGTAGGAAAACACCTTGAAACATGTGTATTTGGCACTTGCAGTGAGGAGAGCTTGTCACCAGCAGTGAATTTGGCCCTTGTAGTAAGTTGAGGTTGGCACCAACATTTGTTTTGAAAATCAGGGTGGATTGAGCCTCTAACCAGCAGAGTTTGGGCAAATTCATGGTGGAGGGAGCCTCTAAACACCCCAGTTTGGGCAAATTCATGGTGGAGGGAGCCTCTAAAAACCCCAGTTTGGACCAATTCATGGTGGAGGGAGCCTCTAACCAGCCCAGTGTGGGCAAATTCATGGTGGAGGGAGCCTCTAAAAAACCCAGTTTGGACCAATTCATGGTGGAGGGAGCCTCTAACCAGCCCAGTTTGGGCAAATTCATGGTGGAGGGAGCCTCTAACCAGCCCAGTTTGGACCAATTAATGGTGGAGGGAGCCTCTAACCAGCCCAGTTTGGACCAATTAATGGTGGAGGGAGCCTCTAACCACCCCAGTTTGGACCAATTCATGGTGGAGGGAGCCTCTAAAAAACCCAGTTTGGACCAATTCATGGTGGAGGGAGCCTCTAAACAGCCCAGTTTGGGCAAATTCATGGTGGAGGGAGCCTCTAAACAGCCCAGTTTGGGCAAATTCATGGTGGAGGGAGCCTCTAACCAGCCCAGTTTGGACCAATTAATGGTGGAGGGAGCCTCTAAACAGCCAAGTTTTGGGAAATTCATGGTGGAGGGAGCCTCTAACCAGCCCAGTTTGGACCAATTCATGGTGGAGGGAGCCTCTAAACAGCCCAGTTTGGGCAAATTCATGGTGGAGGGAGCCTCTAAAAAACCCAGTTTGGACCAATTCATGGTGGAGGGAGCCTCTAACCAGCCCAGTTTGGACCAATTAATGGTGGAGGGAGCCTCTAAACAGCCAAGTTTGGACCAATTCATGGTGGAGGGAGCCTCTAAAAACCCCAGTTTGGACCAATTCATGGTGGAGGGAGCCTCTAACCAGCCCAGTTTGGGCAAATTCATGGTGGAGGGAGCCTCTAAACAGCCCAATTTGGGCAAATTCATGGTGGAGGGAGCCTCTAACCAGCCCAGTTTGGACCAATTAATGGTGGAGGGAGCCGCTAAACAGCCCAGTTTGGACCAATTCATGGTGGAGGGAGCCTCTAAAAACCCCAGTTTGGACCAATTCATGGTGGAGGGAGCCTCTAAAAAACCCAGTTTGGACCAATTCATGGTGGAGGGAGCCTCTAACCAGCCCAGTTTGGACCAATTAATGGTGGAGGGAGCCTCTAAACAGCCAAGTTTTGGGAAATTCATGGTGGAGGGAGCCTCTAACCAGCCCAGTTTGGACCAATTAATGGTGGAGGGAGCCTCTAAACAGCCCAGTTTGGACCAATTCATGGTGGAGGGAGCCTCTAAACAGCCCAGTTTGGGCAAATTCATGGTGGAGGGAGCCTCTAAAAAACCCAGTTTGGACCAATTCATGGTGGAGGGAGCCTCTAACCAGCCCAGTTTGGGCAAATTCATGGTGGAGGGAGCCTCTAAACAGCCCAGTTTGGGCAAATTCATGGTGGAGGGAGCCTCTAACCAGCCCAGTTTGGACCAATTAATGGTGGAGGGAGCCGCTAAACAGCCCAGTTTGGGCAAATTCATGGTGGAGGGAGCCTCTAAACAGCCCAGTTTGGACCAATTCATGGTGGAGGGAGCCTCTAAACAGCCCAGTTTGGGCAAATTCATGGTGGAGGGAGCCTCTAAACAGCCCAGTTTGGGCAAATTCATGGTGGAGGAAGCCTCTAACCAGCCCAGTTTGGACCAATTAATGGTGGAGGGAGCCTCTAAACAGCCAAGTTTTGGGAAATTCATGGTGGAGGGAGCCTCTAACCAGCCCAGTTTGGACCAATTCATGGTGGAGGGAGCCTCTAAACAGCCCAGTTTGGGCAAATTCATGGTGGAGGGAGCCTCTAAAAAACCCAGTTTGGGCAAATTCATGGTGGAGGGAGCCTCTAACCAGCCCAGTTTGGACCAATTAATGGTGGAGGGAGCCTCTAACCAGCCCAGTTTGGACCAATTAATGGTGGAGGGAGCCTCTAACCACCCCAGTTTGGACCAATTCATGGTGGAGGGAGCCTCTAAAAAACCCAGTTTGGACCAATTCATGGTGGAGGGAGCCTCTAACCAGCCCAGTTTGGACCAATTCATGGTGGAGGGAGCCTCTAAACAGCCCAGTTTGGGCAAATTCATGGTGGAGGGAGCCTCTAAAAAACCCAGTTTGGACCAATTCATGGTGGAGGGAGCCTCTAACCAGCCCAGTTTGGACCAATTAATGATGGAGGGAGCCTCTAAACAGCCAAGTTTTGGGAAATTCATGGTGGAGGGAGCCTCTAACCAGCCCAGTTTGGACCAATTCATGGTGGAGGGAGCCTCTAAACAGCCCAGTTTGGGCAAATTCATGGTGGAGGGAGCCTCTAAAAAACCCAGTTTGGGCAAATTCATGGTGGAGGGAGCCTCTAACCAGCCCAGTTTGGACCAATTAATGGTGGAGGGAGCCTCTAACCAGCCCAGTTTGGACCAATTAATGGTGGAGGGAGCCTCTAACCACCCCAGTTTGGACCAATTCATGGTGGAGGGAGCCTCTAAAAAACCCAGTTTGGACCAATTCATGGTGGAGGGAGCCTCTAAACAGCCCAGTTTGGGCAAATTCATGGTGGAGGGAGCCTCTAAACAGCCCAGTTTGGGCAAATTCATGGTGGAGGGAGCCTCTAACCAGCCCAGTTTGGACCAATTAATGGTGGAGGGAGCCTCTAAACAGCCAAGTTTTGGGAAATTCATGGTGGAGGGAGCCTCTAACCAGCCCAGTTTGGACCAATTCATGGTGGAGGGAGCCTCTAAACAGCCCAGTTTGGGCAAATTCATGGTGGAGGGAGCCTCTAACCAGCAGAGTTGTGGGAAAGCAGGGTGGAGGGAGCCTCTAACCAGCAGAGTTGGTGGAAATCAGGGTGGAGGGAGCCTCTAACCAGCAGAGTTGGGGGAAATCATGTTGGAGGGAGCCTAGTATTAGCAGAATTGTGCAACGCTTATGGTGGATGAGTATGAGGATGCGGAGGAATTGGAGAGGTTGAGTACAGACATGGAGTTTCATGTTGGGGTGCTTTACACAGGTGGGCACAAAAATGAAGGCTCTATCCAGTGGTGGTTCATTTTTATCAAAGTGAGCCGGTCGGCACTCTCAGCTGACAGACGGGTGCGCTTGTCAGTGATGATGCCACCGGCTGCACTGAACACCCTCTCAGATAGGACGCTGGCGGCAGGACAGGACAGCACCTCCAAGGCATATAGGGCAAGTTCAAGCCACAGGTCCAACTTCGACACCCAATACGTGTAGGGCGCAGAGGGGTCGGAGAGGACAGGGCTGTGGTCGGAAAGGTATTCCCGCAACATGCGCCTATACTTCTCACGCCTGGTGACACTAGGACCCTCCGTGGCGGCACTTTGGCGAGGGGGTGCCATCAAGGTGTCCCAGACCTTAGACAGTGTGCCCCTCGTTTGTGTGGACCGGTGAGAACTTGGTTGCCTACTGGAGGAACTGCCCTCCCTGCCGCCAACGTCACATGCTGGAAACATCTCCATCATATTCTGCACCAATTGCCTGTGGCAAGCATTGATGCGATTGGCCCTCCCCTCTACCGGAATAAAAGACGAGATGTTGTTTTTATACCGGGGGTCAAGGATAGCAAAGATCCAGTACTGGTTGTCCTCCATGATTTTGACAATACGCTTGTCGGTTGTAAAGCACCCCAACATGAACTCAGCCATGTCTGCCACAGTGTTAGTTGGCATGACTCCTCTGGCCCCACCGGAAAGTTCAATCTCCATTTCCTCCTCATCCTCCATGTCTACCCATCCGCGCTGCAACAATGGGACGATTCGAAGTTGCCCGGAAGCCTCCTGTATCACCATCACATCATCGGACAACTCTTCTTCCTCCTCCTCCTCCTCCTCCTCCTCCATTAAACGCAGTGAAGCGGACAGATGTGTGGACCTACTCTCCAGCTGTGACGGATCGGATGCTATCCCTAACTCCTCTGTGTGATCTGAGTTATCCCTGATGTCAATCAGGGATTCTCTCAGAACACACAAGAGCGGGATTGTAAGGCTCACCATCGCATCCTCAGAGCTCACCCTCCTTGTGGACTCCTCAAAGACCCGTAGGATGTCACAAAGGTCTCTCATCCATGGCCACTCATGGATGTGAAACTGAGGCAGCTGACTTTGTGGCACCCTAGGGTTTTGTAGCTGGTATTCCATCAAAGGTCTCTGCTGCTCAACCACTCTATTCAACATCTGAAACGTTGAGTTCCAGCGTGTGGGGACGTCGCACAAAAGCCGGTGTTGTGGCACATGCAGGCGTTTCTGGAGAGATTTTAAGCTAGCAGCGGCTACTGTCGACTTGCGAAAGTGGGCGCACATGCGCCGCACTTTCACCAGTAGCTCTGGAACATTGGGGTAGCTCTTTAGGAAACGTTGCACCACTAGGTTGAAGACGTGGGCCAGGCATGGAACATGTTGGAGTCCGGCAAGCTCCAGAGCTGCTACCAGGTTCCGGCCGTTATCACAAACGACCATGCCTGGGCCCAGGTGCAGCGGCTCAAACCATATTGCCGTCTCATCGAGGAGGGCATCCCTCACCTCGGAGGCAGTGTGCTGTCTGTCCCCCAAGCTGATCAGCTTCAGCACAGCCTGCTGACGTCTACCAACGCCAGTGCTGCAACGTTTCCAACTCGTAGCTGGGGTCAATCTAACAGCGGAGGAGGAGGCGGTGGCGGAGGAGGAGGCGGTGGCGGAGGAGGAGGCGGTAGAGGAGGAGGAGGAGGCGGTAGAGGAGGAGGAGGAGGGGGGTGTTCTTCTCGTGTCCCTGCCAGGAATGTTAGGCGGGGAGACGAGGTACACCGGGCCAGTTTGGGAAGCAGTCCCAGCCTCAACTACATTCACCCAGTGTGCCGTCAGTGAAATGTAGCGTCCCTGTCCGCATGCACTTGTCCACGCGTCGGTGGTCAAGTGGACCTTTGTGCAAAGCGTGGAACTAAGGGCCCGCCTGATGTTGAGTGACACGTGCTGGTGCAAGGCGGGGACGGCACACCGGGAGAAGTAGTGACGGCTAGGGACGGCATAGCGAGGTGCCGCAGTTGCCATCAGGTCCAGGAAGGCGGGAGTTTCAACAAGCCGGAACGCCAACATCTCCTGGGCCAGCAGTTTAGCGATGTTGGCGTTCAAGGCTTGCGCGTGTGGGTGGTTAGCAGTGTATTTCTGCCGCCGCTCCAATGTCTGAGAGATGGTGGGTTGTTGTAAAGAAACGCCTGATGGTGCCTTTGATGGTGCAGGAGAAGGAGATAAGACAGGACCAGGGGAGGATGAGGTAGAAGTCAACAAAGTGGCGGAGGCAGATGAAGTGGTGTCCTGGCTCGTCCTCTGGAGTGCATCGCCAGCACAGTCAGCAGTGGCAGTGGCAGAGGCAGAGGCAGTGGCAGAGGCAGTGGCAGTGGCGTGAACGGCAGGCGGCCTTTGTCCTGCCATTGCTGCCTGCCACTGATTCCAGTGCTTGGATTCCAAATGACGGCGCATTGAAGTGGTGGACAGGTTGCTCTTCTCAGAGCCCCTAATCAATTTCGAGAGGCAAATTGTGCAGACAACACTATATCTGTCCTCGGCGCATTCCTTGAAAAAACTCCACACCTTCGAGAAACGTGCCCTCGAGGTGGGAGTTTTTCGGGGCTGGGTACGAACTGGAACATCTTGGGAGATTCCGGGTGTGGCCTGGCTTCGCCTAAGCTGCTGACCTCTGCCTCTGCCTCTAGCTACCCTTTTTGGTGCTGCACCTGCCTCAACATCCACACTACTTTCCCCGCTTGACATCCCCCCTGTCCAGGTCGGGTCAGTGTCCTCATCATCCACCACTTCCTCTTCCAACTCCTGTCTCATCTCCTCCTCCCGCACAATGCGCCGGTCAACTGGATGCCCTGACGGCAACTGCGTCACATCATCGTCGATGAGGGTGGGTTGCTGGTCATCCACCACCAAATCGAACGGAGATGGAGGAGACTCTAGTGTTTGAGCATCTGGACACAGATGCTCCTCTGTTAGGTTCGTGGAATCGTGACGTGGAGAGGCAGGTTGAGGGACAATGAAAGGAGCGGAGAACAGCTCTGGGGAGCAGGGACAGTTTGGGTTATTGTTCTGTAAAGCTTCGGAATTTTGGGAGGAAGGAAGACAAGACTGTTGGGTAATAGGAGGAGAGGAGGCAGAGTCTGACTGGCTGCTGGACAATGTGCTGTAAGCGTTCTCTGACAGCCATTGCAAGACCTGTTCCTGGTTCTCGGGCCTACTAAGGTTTGTACCCTGCAGTTTAGTTAATGTGGCAAGCAACCCTGGCACTGTGGAGTGGCGCAATGCTTGCTGCCCCACAGGAGTAGGCACGGGACGCCCTGTGGCTTCACTGCTACCTTGCTCCCCAGAACCATTCCCCCGACCTCGCCCACGGCCTCGTCCACGTCCCTTTCCGGGAGCCTTGCGCATTTTGAATTCCTAGTTAGAAATTGGCACTGTATACCAGTAGTAAAAATTGTGGGTGCACGTAACCCCAATATATTCTTTGAATTCCCAGTCAGACACTGGCACTATATGGCAGTAGCAAGAAATGAGGGTATTTGTATTCCCAATATATTCTTTGAATTCCCAGTCAGACACTGGCACTATATGGAAGTAGCAAGAAATGAGGGTATTTGTATTCCCAATATATTCTTTGAATTCCCAGTCAGACAATGGCACTGTATACCAGTAGTAAAAATTGTGGGTGCACGTAACCCCAATATATTCTTTGAATTCCCAGTCAGACACTGGCACTATATGGCAGTAGCAAGAAATGAGGGTATTTGTATTCCCAATATATTCTTTGAATTCCCAGTCAGACAATGGCACTGTATACCAGTAGTAAAAATTGTGGGTGCACGTAACCCCAATATATTCTTTGAATTCCCAGTCAGACACTGGCACTATATGGCAGTAGCAAGAAATGAGGGTATTTGTATTCCCAATATATTCTTTGAATTCCCAGTCAGACAATGGCACTGTATACCAGTAGTAAAAATTGTGGGTGCACGTAACCCCAATATATTCTTTGAATTCCCAGTCAGACACTGGCACTATATGGCAGTAGCAAGAAATGAGGGTATTTGTATTCCCAATATATTCTTTGAATTCCCAGTCAGACAATGGCACTGTATACCAGTAGTAAAAATTGTGGGTGCACGTAACCCCAATATATTCTTTGAATTCCCAGTCAGACACTGGCACTATATGGCAGTAGCAAGAAATGAGGGTATTTGTATTCCCAATATATTCTTTGAATTCCCAGTCAGACAATGGCACTGTATACCAGTAGTAAAAATTGTGGGTGCACGTAACCACAATATATTCTTTGAATTACCAGTCAGAAACTGGCACTATATGGCAGTAGCAAGAAATGAGGGTATTTATAACCCCAATATATTCTTTGAATTCCCAGTCAGACAATGGCACTGTATACCAGTAGTAAAAATTGTGGGTGCACGTAACCCCAATATATTCTTTGAATTACCAGTCAGAAACTGGCACTATATGGCAGTAGCAAGAAATGAGGGTATTTGTATTCCCAATATACTCTTTGAATTCCCAGTCAGACAATGGCACTGTATACCAGTAGTAAAAATTGTGGGTGCACGTAACCCCAATATATTCTTTGAATTACCAGTCAGAAACTGGCACTATATGGCAGTAGCAAGAAATGAGGGTATTTATAACCCCAATATATTCTTTGAATTCCCAGTCAGACAATGGCACTGTATACCAGTAGTAAAAATTGTGGGTGCACGTAACCACAATATATTCTTTGAATTACCAGTCAGAAACTGGCACTATATGGCAGTAGCAAGAAATGAGGGTATTTATAACCCCAATATATTCTTTGAATTCCCAGTCAGACAATGGCACTGTATACCAGTAGTAAAAATTGTGGGTGCACGTAACCCCAATATATTCTTTGAATTACCAGTCAGAAACTGGCACTATATGGCAGTAGCAAGAAATGAGGGTATTTGTATTCCCAATATATTCTTTGAATTCCCAGTCAGACACTGGCACTATATGGCAGTAGCAAGAAATGAGGGTATTTGTATTCCCAATATATTCTTTGAATTCCCAGTCAGACAATGGCACTGTATACCAGTAGTAAAAATTGTGGGTGCACGTAACCCCAATATATTCTTTGAATTACCAGTCAGAAACTGGCACTATATGGCAGTAGCAAGAAATGAGGGTATTTATAACCCCAATATATTCTTTGAATTCCCAGTCAGACAATGGCACTGTATACCAGTAGTAAAAATTGTGGGTGCACGTAACCCCAATATATTCTTTGAATTCCCAGTCAGACACTGGCACTATATGGCAGTAGCAAGAAATGAGGGTATTTGTATTCCCAATATATTCTTTGAATTCCCAGTCAGACAATGGCACTGTATACCAGTAGTAAAAATTGTGGGTGCACGTAACCCCAATATATTCTTTGAATTCCCAGTCAGACACTGGCACTATATGGCAGTAGCAAGAAATGAGGGTATTTGTATTCCCAATATATTCTTTGAATTCCCAGTCAGACAATGGCACTGTATACCAGTAGTAAAAATTGTTGGTGCACGTAACCCCAATATATTCTTTGAATTCCCAGTCAGACACTGGCACTATATGGCAGTAGCAAGAAATGAGGGTATTTGTATTCCCAATATATTCTTTGAATTCCCAGTCAGACAATGGCACTGTATACCAGTAGTAAAAATTGTGGGTGCACGTAACCCCAATATATTCTTTGAATTCCCAGTCAGACACTGGCACTATATGGCAGTAGCAAGAAATGAGGGTATTTGTATTCCCAATATATTCTTTGAATTCCCAGTCAGACAATGGCACTGTATACCAGTAGTAAAAATTGTGGGTGCACGTAACCCCAATATATTCTTTGAATTACCAGTCAGACACTGGCACTATATGGCAGTAGCAAGAAATGAGGGTATTTGTATTCCCAATATATTCTTTGAATTCCCAGTCAGACAATGGCACTGTATACCAGTAGTAAAAATTGTGGGTGCACGTAACCCCAATATATTCTTTGAATTACCAGTCAGACACTGGCACTATATGGCAGTAGCAAGAAATGAGGGTATTTGTATTCCCAATATATTCTTTGAATTCCCAGTCAGACAATGGCACTGTATACCAGTAGTAAAAATTGTGGGTGCACGTAACCCCAATATATTCTTTGAATTACCAGTCAGACACTGGCACTATATGGCAGTAGCAAGAAATGAGGGTATTTGTATTCCCAATATATTCTTTGAATTCCCAGTCAGACAATGGCACTGTATACCAGTAGTAAAAATAGTGGGTGTATATAGCCCCAATTCTATTGCTAGGGGACTTGCAGGGTATTTCTGGGGTGAAGGTGGGGGGGCACACCGTTGGAACGGGTATCGGGGTATATATCGGGTATACGGGAATACACTGACAGTGTATTCCATTCAGGATCCTGGGAAAGCTGGGTTGCGGCGATTGAGCCCGTCAGTGCCACGTTACACTGACAAGCTTCTCCCTGGAATTTAGCTCTTATAAGAGCTGTTGGTTGTCTTCTCCTTCCTATCCTAGCCTGTCCCTGCCTACCCAGAATCTAAGCCCTAGCTAGCTGGACGGAAACCTCCGTCCTCGGTGAATTGCAAGCTCAGAATGACGCGAACCTGGGCGGCGCTGTTCTTTTAAATTAGAGGTCACATGTTTTCGGCAGCCAATGGGTTTTGCCTACTTTTCTCAACGTCACCGGTGTCGTAGTTCCTGTCCCACCTACCCTGCGCTGTTATTGGAGCAAAAAAGGCGCCAGGGAAGGTGGGAGGGGAATCGAGTAATGGCGCACTTTACCACGCGGTGTTCGATTCGATTCGAACATGCCGAACAGCCTAATATCCGATCGAACATGAGTTCGATAGAACACTGTTCGCTCATCTCTAATTGTTATGGACTGTCAAGATACATTATTAGTGGGGATTGTAGTCCCCCCAGCTAATGCTGGGGGGATGGGTTTTAACTTTGATTCATTTTGGTGGTTCTTTAGTGTTTATTGATTTTAATTAATTAATTATTTATTCATTATTTATTGATAATTTTTATTTATCTATCAATAATTTATTATTAACTCCTCAATAAAGGCATTGTGGCCAAATTTTATCCAAAGAGAGATTGTATAAGTGTTGCTGTTTCTTGTCTATGGTCTATTGGTTGGGGAGCTGGGACCTGTAACACAGTGTCTTGGTGTCCAATACCATAAGGCACCTTCAGTGGTCATGTGGAGTCCATACTCAATGCGTGAAAACTATGCGAGGACCTGCACAATATTCAGCTATTAAACTACCAGGAAAGTGAGAAATTCAAAGCAAGCATTATACTATTAGGTTTATTACACAGTTATTCTTGATTCACCTTTAGACAGGAATCCACTTAATACAGTACTGCTCACGCATCTTGTCGCTAGGAGTCAAAGGTACACTGCTATTATATCAACTAATAGGTGAGTCACACATGGCTAATTTGCCCAAGTTGCCCACTCAGTAGCATTATACAGCCTGTCCGCCTGTAACACCAGTCAGAACATGAATTAGTTCTGTCTGTGCCTTTTACACATAATCAGATTGTTAACGTCAAATTAAATTTAAAGTCAATAAATAAAAACCCTATAATCTTAAACTGAACAGGGAACATAGCCTATAAGTTGACTGAAAGACATCAGATATTATTCTTAAAGTGACAATGTAGTTTATGATGTCTATTTAATACAGATATTAAAAGAACAAATCAAATAATAATGATAATAATAATAATAATAATAAAAAATAAATAAATCAACTATTGTAACCAAACCTTAAAATAACTTATATTATAAAAAATGCATAAAAAAGGATACCCAAGTATACCCAAACACCAGTTAAAAATGTCTGGTGGTTCCCATAGAACAAATAAGGCCCTGTATGCTCCTGTTAATTTCCACTGAGGAGCAGCTACAATAGGTCACACCATCTGATGATCTTACAATATAGGACATTGAGTCGCCTTTGTAGCACACCATCAAATAAAATTATTGTGGTCCAGATAGTTCTCTGGAGCAATACAGCTCTTTCACATATATACAGTGATAGATATATTATGCTGACAAAATTCTTTATCATTTGCGCAGAATATAGACTTTCAAAAGATACCATGTTTTATATTTGCTTGCAATATTTAGACAAGTATGATAAAGAACCAAGGTTGCCATGAGGGCACTATGGCTAGTACTGGCAGGGGCCTCACCATAAAGATGAAAAATATAAGGGCTCGTTCACACGAGGCAAGAGGGGGCGGATTTTGGCACTGAATCCTACTCAAAATCCACCCCCTCACAATAGAGTTCTATGCAGACAGCTAGCGTTCTTTTTTCCGCTAGCGGTTTGTCCCTGCTAGCTGTAAAAAGAAGCGAGCTGCCCTTTCTTCAGGCTGATTGCGCGGCTGAGTCGCGGCAGCACCCTCCAGCCTAGGCCCATTCATTTGGGCCTACTCGGGAGCATGCCTGAGGCACTGGCTTCCTAATTACATCATGGAAGTCAGATTTGCATATTATTCCCATGTTCCTCTGCAGTAAAAGTCATTGTAAAAATAATTTTTAGACAAGGAGATTCTCGTGCACTTCCCTTTCTATATAGAGCTCATAAATATTGAGTTAAGGTGCATAATAGCACAAGAGAAATGCAATTGTTTGCATAGGATATATCAATCTCACATAGCTGATCGTTTTGATCAAATAACATCTCTACAAGAAAAATAGGGGCAAAGACATGGAGAGCCGCAACTTAGCACACGTCCTGCCTATCAGAGGTAGGTAGTAAAAAAGTATATATCGATTCCGGGGTTCTGCTAATTATGATTCCCAAGTATGTCAGATAGGGAACATCTGCTTTTATTAAGATACTTAGCAGCTCACATTTAGACTCACTGATTTTAAAACCTGAATTATGGCCAAACTGTGAGATAATTCCATAGTACCATGTAGATCACGAAGCGGGTTCTTGAAAAACAAGAGAATGTTGTCCGCAAACAAAGTCACGGTCACACTCATTGACCCAACTTGTATTCCCTGAAATACCTCCCATCACTCTGAAGTACGTGCCAGTAGTTCAAGTTCCAAACTGAACAATAGAGAGGAAAAAAGGTGTTTTGTTTTTTTTGTTTTTTTATGCACAAACCAGAAGTGACTACTATACGTCTCAATTCTGTTATAACCAGTCATCATCTCAGAAAAAAACATAGCATATTCTGTAAGAAAAAAAATGCAGCTTTTACACATGTGACCTTAGCCATAAGGTGATTCCTATGAGGCAGAATCCTACTAAATATACAGTATAGAAAATGTAAATATGGTATCATCCATATTATGTAACCCTCCATTATAAGGCTGTTTAAATCACATTTCATGAAATACACTGTATATGCTAGGAAGGGGTGCAGAGTATCTGTCAAGTGAATCCATAGAGCTTCAATACCACAATAGACACAAAAAGAGTGCCCTTTAACACGTTTGGATGATACACTTCAATATGCCACAAAAATGGTAGCTTAGTGTAGTATATTGCACTATTCCACCCAATGGTATATAGAACAAAGAAGTTATGGTGCCATGGGTGCATATTAATTGCCTCTGTGTGACATCAGTCATGTTCCAGGATAATTGGGATAGTTTGCAAATGTGTATTTGCAGTATACAACAATCAGAAGCCATCAATGTGATGCAGACATAAACAACATAGCATGAGCAGGAAGTAGGTAACAAGTCATTTTAATGGTTCCAGGAATGGATTTTTTCAAGCTTAAGGCCGGGGCCCCACGGACCAGAAACGCCGCGATTTGCCCGCAGCGGAGACGCTTTGGGAAAAAATCGCGGCATTGTACAGTGCAGGCAAAGTGGATGGGATTCATGCGAATCCCACCCCCACTTTACGGAAAAGTGCAGCTTTGCGAACCGCAGCATGTCAATTATTTCTATGGAAACGCCGGCGGCTTTCTCGTAGATATAATGTTAAGAGAAAGTCCACAGAGGAAAACTCTGTGAACTTTCTCTTAAAAGCACTGCGGAAATAACCGCAATGCGTTCACGCAGCAGTTCTTCCCGCAGCGCTTTAGTGCTGCGGATACGGGCCGTGGGGCCTTAGCCTTAAAGGGGATTTCCAGTCTAGATAGGTCATCAATGCCGAATCAATGGGAGCCCAACTTTCAACACTTCAACTGCTGAAAATGGAGCAGAAAGCAGACAGATCTTTTTTCTGTGTAGTGGCCAAAAAGAGGTAATTGCAGATTAGCCCCTCTTCACTTGAGTGGGAGCAAAGCTGCAGTGACTCTGTAATGCCACTATACAGAGAACGGAGCTGTCTGCTTCCTGCTCCATTCTCTGTGCATTAGCTCCTGAGAGTGGTTAATATAGAGGACGGGAGATATGAGACCCCCAGGGATCTAATATTTATGATATGTCTTTTTAATAGGTCACGACTCACAAATATTTTTGTCCATTCACTGGGGGCTCAATCATTTGGCTCCCCAGTGATTAGGAGGACAGGGGACCAAATGCCACCGAAGGCCACATTATCAATGGAGAACAAGTGTGCTTGTGTGACCAGCACTCCATTCACATCTATGGGACATCTATGGAACTGCCAGGGCTGTGAATTTCAATGGGAATCAGACATTGTTCTTGTGCTAACTGAAAAAAAAACAACAAAAACAAAGGTTTAGGGAATTGATCTGAACGTGGAATTGATCTGAGCGTGGGTAGGAAATATTTCTGAATAAGAAAATTACCCACTGATTGTGTCCCTCATGTACCAAAAATGTACAATACTACACATTCATACAGCAAGGCTTTCATAGCCATCATTGTACTTAGCCAGCCATTGATACAGCTATATTAATATGTGGATAGTCACTGTCTAGTCATTTGTGGGATCTGAGATACAAAATGGTGAGTAACTGTATAATGGAACATATTATAAAGTGGCAGTCGATTAACTATACATGTACTGCCTTGTTTTGTTCCTATAAAGCAATCTAATGAGATGAATATATAGTTGATAAATACTGATATTTCATAGGGTTATGGTCAAGAAAGTACAACTATAATGAAACAGCTTCACTCTATGACATAACTGCTTACCTTACTGGCCAAGCAGTTTAGTTTATAGAAGCTATATATGTATGTCTTACAATGACTCATTTACAGAATAGGTTTGACCTGGATTTAATATTTGCATATGGAAAATAACCAACAAGAAAAGAAGCATACAATAAAGCTTGTGGACCTAATGCAAATATGCAACAGGATCTCACAACCATCCAATGTCTTTTATAAGACTTCTTATGTGGCAAAGGTCAGTTTGGGCCCCAGGGTCGATTTCGAAGTGTATCAAAGCACCCCTTTTAGTTAAACACCTGTTCAATCTCAAGCAGCTCACCTTTAGGCTAGGGCTACATGAAAATTGCTTGATATTTGGGCAGGGATAAACGATGCGACGTCAGCTTCGGGCACGCCTGCCTCTTCTGTCTTCTTGTAGTAACGCCCTCTGGTTCCGTGTCTTCTTCCAGCTTCTTTTCTTCAAATCCTATGACTGCGTAGTAGCACTTCCCTCCGGAGCGCTACTGCGCAGGCTCACTTGCGAACTGCCATTAAGTAAAATGGCAAGTGAGCCTGCGCAGTAGCTCTCCAGAGGGAAGCGCTACTACGCAGGCGCGGGATTTGAAGAGAAGAAGCCGGAAGACACGGAACCAGAGGGCGTTACTACAAGAAGACAGAAGAGGCAGGCGTGTCCAAAGCTGACGTCGCATCGTTTATCCCTGTCCAGGGTGCACGTTTAGTAAGATTTGCATATATGTTTTAATGCTTTTATTTAAAAACGGGACCGGGATTTAATATAACATTTACGGCGCCTGAATAGCCTTTTTAAAGGCTATTCATGCATATGTGGGGCTCTATTAGTATAATTATGCTGATAGAGCCCCTTTAACTAACATGAATGAAGGAATCACAGGGTGACCCTGACGATTTTTGGATATACAACAGATTTTATAGCCAAAAATCACAGTTTATCCTTAGCCTAAAGTAAGGCCAAACCAAAATGAAACCACGGTGGAATGGAAGATATATTGTCAGAAAAGTCAGGTGTGCAGATGCAACTAGAATCAATGTCAAGAAAGCTGAGATGCAACCAACATGAGCATCTGCAATTCACAATTTGTGAAACAGTAGAGGTGACCTTCCTTATATCTCTGCACAGCAAGATAAAAACAAAAAAGAGTGTTTGTGACACCGTGTAGGGCATTGTGAATAAAGCATATCCCTTCACTTATCTCAGGATATTAAAAAGAGAAAAGGCAAGGAAGGACACATCTCCTCAACCAGGGATAAGCAGTGTTGCTTACTGTACTGTAGGTGCATAGAAACAACTCATTTGTACTCTATGATGACACTGTATGTTCCTGCCACCAGAATATCTGCACTGTTCATAAGAGGCAATGTCATTTGAGAATGGCCAGAGGACCCCTGTAATTTATAAGAAATGTGTTTTTTTTGCTTATATCTGATATTTTTTAATTTAATGGTGTACTTTTAAAGACCTGTCACTTAAAAATCAATGATTTTCTGGGGGCATCGTCTGTAGTAAAAGAGAACCTAGTGTACACAGTAACACAGTCATTTATCATTTCAAAAACTGTCAGCATACTAAGGATTATCAATATTAAGAAAAAAGAGATCCTGGACTACACATCACATATTAGGGTTTGATTTATTGACGCTAGGCTAAATTAATGACACTGAACACAAGGTTTTTGGCACACATTTTGATCAAATTGCTCAAGCCCACTAACCACTTCCAAGTGACCTTGTTCTAGTAAGTCCCTACATGAATGGGTGCAGCACTGCATGGGAACAGTGCAGGGGACAGACCTTTGTGGATCTTTGGCAAACAATAGACGGTCGCCTCTACTAGTGGTAACAAAAACTCAAACTCTTTGTCAGAAATTAGTTTAGATTGCTTGTCTTCCAACTAAAGTGTCCTTAGGGTATTACTACACTCAATTGTTGGATTTCCTGTGTTCCTTTTGGCATTGTTGCTATTGTTGTATTAATTTCTATTTTCATGCATATTTTATATTTATCATGTCATAAACACACATAACAGGGGGACGTGGCCTGAACGCTGATGCTAGCAGACGTGCTATCTCTGAGCTCCGCGCTAAACTGAGCTTATCCATCACCATCCGCTCATTTTTTCGGCTACTAAACTAAAGACCTTGCTCCAAGGGACATTCCCCAACCCACCGATCTACTCACGGAGCATTTGGGGTAAGATCACGGCTACATTCTTCTCCCCACGACTCTGCGGCCTGAGAGGCTTGATGACACAGACACCATCTTGAAACGGCCACATATACACTCATTCCCCTAATACCTCCAGCCACTGGACCTGTTGACCACAAAGAACCCTGACCAGGGGTGCAAGAAACATCACCTATACGGACCGGAGGAGCGATTGGCATCTCGGCTCCCTCACCGCCAGGCCGCGACGACCAGTTGTCTGGAATGGGACCCGCGCCAGGCTCCAGCCTAAGCGGACGCAGCCGGCATACTAGTGACACTGGGACTCACCTGCAAGGTTAATTCGTGCCCAATAACAGTCCGGCAGCGGCTGGGTGCAGAGTTGTTTTCCCCGACAGCCTTCCGAAAACCTTCTGCTGTGTGTAGTTGTGGCCGCAGACCGAGAGAGGGGAAGTTACCGCAATCTCACACGGAGCTTAGCTCCGCCCTCGGATTCCTGAAAATGCCCCCAAAAGTGACATAACGGTGGGGGCGCATGGTGTCACTGTCCCCAGGAAGCAATTTTGGTTGAATAATATTAATTGGTGGTAATATGTGCTGTTTTTGATAAATTTATAATTTGGTTTGTTCTAATTATGTCCTCCCCTATTTTCTGAGGTAATTCTACGAATGGTGCTTGCCATGGGGTTAAGCAAGGTCAGCTGTGCCCAGCACGAGCAGGTTCTAGAAGTTTCCAGTTGTTCTGCCCAGTAACGGGTCATCAGTTGATTGGATTACAGATGTTCTGCCTAGCAACCAGGTCAACAGCTGATTGGGCAGATGTTTCCAGTGGCGGCAGATTTGTACATAAAAGACAGCTCAGCTGTAATTGTGTGCCAGTTCCTGAGGAGAATCATCTGAGGAAGAAAGGCAGCGCCCACCCGCCCACCCTATTGGTTCGGGTCATCAGAATTGTCGTGACGTTTTATTAGAGGGGGTGTTAGTCGCCCAGCTACTGCTGGGTGGACTTGATGGTCAAGTCAAATTATTGTTGTTATGGTTGTGTATTTATTTGATTATTTATTTATCTGTTTATTTATCTATCAATTAATTTTATTGGTTCATTAAAATATTTAATAATTTATGTTGGTAACCCCTTAATAAAACATCACGGCCAAGTTTTTATACCACTAAAAAGTTGTTGTGTCTTTATTTATTTATATTTGATTTATTATTGATGTTTATTTTATGGGATTATTGATAATATTTCCTGTGGGTCATGTGACACCATGACTCCTCCCCCCATGGAAGCCTCCAAGCAGCTCATACACAGTATGTGAACTATTTCCCCTGTTAGTTGAGCCTTGCCACAACTGCCCTGTCGCAGCTACCATAGGCTGTCCTTGCATCTGGCCACATCTCCTCAGGAAAAGCTCTGCACCATAGACAGCCTTAACATTTAGACATACTATGACTGCTAAATACTAGCCCCCTCCAATTACAATCCCATTTCTTTCCATCAAAGTCAATTGTCTGGAAATCTTTATTCCTACAAAGACATACACTTGTGGACTATGATTTACGCTTAGAAGCCCCTTTATGTAGAGGCGTACTTCCGCACTAGCTTTACTATGGTCAAGATTGGCAAAGACACAGCATTGGGGCAGTCACAACAAACAAAACCGACAAAGACCCCTTCCGATATGCAAAAATTCCTGGCGAAACACCCGCCTCAATCCTCACAACCAGCGACCAATCCCCCCCCACAAGACAGGCCTACTGGCTCTAAAGATACGATGAGTGATCCTCTCAAAGACGCCTCCCAATTTGACTTTCATCCAGCATTAATCGCTAAGGACTTCCTCACGGAAGCCCTTTCTCAGGCGATTACACTAGTTCTTAAGGAAATTGCAGTCCTCAGAGAGGATGTTAAAGTGATGGGTCTAAGGGTAGATACACTGGAAACTGGACATGCCATGTCTGTCAAAACTATCAAACTCCTCTCACGTAGAGTGGACACTCATGCCGAGCACCTAAATAAGTCGTATTTACTGCTTGAAGATCTCGAGAATAGGAATAGGAGACGGAACGTCTGAATAAGAGGCCTCTCAGAAAGTTTTCTTCCTGAGTTGCTGCAAGACGTCTCCATGTCTATATTTAAATCCCTTCTGGGGGAAGATCGTGCAGGAAAAATTTAAATTGAAAGGGTACATAGGGTGGTTCGCCCTAAGCCGGCTCCAGATGACCCACCCAGAGACGTTATTTGTGGACTACTTTCCTCTGTGTACACGATGGACATCCTAAGGGCTGCTAGGGACATGCAAGACCTGACTTTTGCGGACACTCCACTCGTATTCAAATATATCAAGACCTTGCTCTAGCCATGCTACAAAAGAGACGTATTTTGAGGCCCTTGTTGGAGGTGTTGCGACATCAGAAGTTGCAGCATGCGTGGTTGTTTCCATTCGGAATTTCCGTTACTAAAAACGGTAAGAGGATCAACGTGTTTTCCCCGAGAGATCTGGATACGGCATGGGAGTTCCTGGGTGTCGAGCTGATTGAAATACCCTCGTGGCTACCTGTCCCAGAGGACCCACCAGCCTCGTTAGACCCCGCAAGGAGCATCTTGCCCTATACACCAGGGCGTTATCGCTCTCCAAGGATCAGGAGACGTCTGCAGCGAACACCAGACATGAGACGAAGTGATTGCTAACTCTCGGTGGCTGGTGTACCTTTTACCTGATGAGGTATCTCTAGGACTGTTTGCATAGTTGCCTTTAGTTGTTGTTGGAATATTTGCATATTCTTTCAGGAAGTTTTTCTTTTTATTTCACTGACTTTGAGAATAATTTTAGATTGCCATAGGACTCTTCACAAATATGCCTTAATGTGAGATGACTTATTGTGTTTCTTTTTTAAATGAAACAATTGCCTAAAGTCCGAGAAAATATAGCTGCAAGTTTAGACCATTATTATTATACTAGCTGGTACCCGCTACTTCGTCTGCGGTGATTGTAGAAGTGGGTAAATACAGGTGCGGGTAAGGTTTTCGTACAGTGTATAAGGTATGGGATATGAAATGTAACTTTGTATCTTGTTTTTGAGTAATTCTGAGACTACGTGAGACTTTTGTGTTGAAGGTAATTTTGTATTTGAGCTGCTATACGGTGTTGGTATAAACTGTACATAGTGTCTTTGGGACAGAGGTATTTGAAGTTAATATACCTCGATATACGACATTGTATGCTTTGTTATTTTCTGCCAGTAGTGTGTTGACCTTTTTTTGTTTTTAAAAGTTGCCATATTCTGACAGCAGTCACTTTTTTATACGTCTGTGTTGGGGGATGTCTTTTTTTTTTTTGCGGGGCTGGGTATAGTTTTTAGTTGTTGCATTTTCGGGAAATGCTATTGGTTTGATCACTTTTGATTGATATTTGTATGACAATGAAAATAGTGAAAAAGCAGCGGTTTTGGACTTTTCAGTATGTTTGCCGCTACAGCGTTAAGTGTCCAGGCAAAATATTTGTCTAGCTTCGTAGAGGGGGCCATTTCGGACACAGGGAGACCTAACATGTATGTGTTTAACAGTATTTAACTACTTTTATATGTGTTATAGGGAAAGGGGGGGGGATTTGAATTTGTAATCTTTTTTTTTTTTTTTTTTTCCTTTTTTTTTTTTTGGTTTTTGCATTTATTAGACCGCCTAGGGGTATTGACATGGGTGGGCGGTGTCGCGGATTGTCAGAGAGGTGGGGGTCGGCAAACATGGCTGCTCCAGAGCGTTAAAGAGAGCCTCCTGGAGTATCGTTAAGGTGAGGGGCAAAGTGGTAAAGTATATGTATATGTGATTGTGTGGGGTTAGGGGCTAGGCTGTAGAGGGCACTATGAATTTTAGGGCTTGCTATGGTCCAAAGTGTGTTAGATTGCAGAGATGGTGGTGTGAGTTTGGGTTTTGTGGGGGTCCTGGCACAAACGTATGTGTGCTATTGTGACGAAAAGTAGCCTATTGCGCAATCGGGTGTATTAACTATGTTTGTGGAAACTTTCAGCCAAATCAGTCGAGCGGGTTTTGCGTGATTGAGGAACAAACATCCAAACATCCAAACACACAAACCCACAAACTCACAAACTCATTCACATTTATAATATTAATAGGATGCCATGGTGCGAGTAGTACGCCACTACATCTGATTAATGTCAATTTATTGCTGATAGTTATTTCTAGTTGTTATATATTGATTACCATATTGTCTTTCTTCCTTAGATATACACTAGGCAGGAAAAAGTCGTTTTCCACCCCACACCCTAGAACACTAAGTACAGTTCTGGAGAGGATTTGCCTCTCATTGTTTTTCTCACTTATTTCTCTTTTTCCTAGTTTTCTTTCCCTCCCCGCCTTAACCTTTTTTTCCCTTTCTCCCTTAGATCCAGTGAATACAGATTTCTTCACCTGCAAGAATGGCCACCCAATCCAAACAGACGGCGTCTCTTAACTGCATGACCTTCAACGATAAAGGCCTTAACTCACCTAGTAAGAGACACCATATACTTCTTCTGTTATGAAAGTGGAAGGTAGGAGTAGCCTTCCTCCAGGAAACACACTTTAAGCGTGCATTCAGACTACGTAACGCCGGGCGTGTATGAGAGCCGTACACGCCGGCATTACGGCAGACTGCCGAACACTTCCCATTCACTTCAATGGGAGCGCTCGTAACAGCGGCGTTTACGAGCGCTCCCATTGAAGTGAATGGGAAGTGTTCGGCAGTCTGCCGTAATGCCGGCGTGTACGGCTCTCATACACGCCCGGCGTTACGTAGTCTGAATGCACCCTAAGGGGGACAAGATACCGAAGCTCCCATCCAAGGACTTTAATCAAGATTTCCACTCTACCCATCCCCACTCTGCATCCAAGGGGGTGTCGATCCTCATTGGCTCAAAAATACCCTTTGTCTACACACAACAATACTCAGATCCTGAGGGCAGGGCACTATTTCTTAGAGGTACGATCACATCTTTCCCCTATACTCTGGCATCCATATATGCACCTAATAAGAACCAAACCTCATGGATTCTTCAGACACTACGGACATTGAGTCTCTTTCGGGAAGGCCAGTTGACTGTTGGAGGGGATTTCAACGTAGCGCTAAATCACTCTCTGGATTCCTCAGCGTCCTTAGCCCTACTATCTCAAAGAGCAATTGGTGCCCTGAATAGAGAACTGCAGGATTTAGAACTCTTAGACTTGTGGAGAACGCACTATCCCAATGTCCAAGATTACACGTTTTTCTCCTACCCAGCTGACTCATATCACCCTATTGACTACATTTTTGTCTCTAAAGACTTATTAGAACTCACATCCAATGTCCAAATCCGACCGCTGACCATTTCGCACCACGCACCAGTGTCGTGCAAGTTAGATCTGACAAGTCCCGAAGGGTCAGTGGATGTGGAGGCTAAACAAGACGCTCTTAGACTCGGAGACTCATTTTGAATTTTTGTCCACACACCTACAGGAGTACTTTGAGATGAACTCAACACCTGATGTTAACCCTCAAATAATATGGGAAGCTCACAAAGCTTATATGAGGGGAGTATTTATCACTTTGGCTTCCAAGATGAAAAAAGAGAATCAAAAGAAAATGGACGATACTCTGAGGAAGATATCGAGCTTAGAAAGGATACACAAACGAACCAAAGCAGAAAACCTCCAAAAGAAGTTTATATCTTTAAGAGAGACTTTACTAGATATGCTTAACGCCAAAGCTGCAAAACACTATCTCCACTTCCACAAACTATTATACGCACATGGCGATAAAGGTAGCCGATTGATGACTTCACTGATTCATAAAGTGAAAGGCCACTCTTATATCTCCTTTATCAAGACTAGGGACGGCACACTAGCCCATCGCACAGCTGATATCGCAGCTGAATTTGTACACTACTATTCAGACTTGTACAACCTACGAAATGACAACTCCCAGATGTACTCCATGTCCAAACAATGTCTAATAGATGAGTTCTTAGAAAAATTAGTGCTGCCTAAGGATTCGCTGGACGACGCTAGTGCCTTGCTTAATCCAGTCTCCACGAAAGAGCTCGTTGGTGATCACCAGTTTCCCACCGGGTAATAGCCCGGGCCCGGACGGCCTCCCGATAATCTACTACAAGAAGTTCCAGAAGACCCTACTCCCTCCCTTGCTTAGGTTGTGTAATGCCTTATTGAACGGAGGTAGCTTACTGACACAAGCTCAAGAAGCTCAGGTGACGCTGATCCCGAAGGAGGGCAGAGACCTCTCTACCTGTGGCAATTACAGGCCGATATCGTTACTAAATCTGGACATCAAAATCTGGGCCAAACTGCTGGCACTTCGCATGTGACCCCTGATCCCGGATCTGGTCAACCCGGAGCAGTTAAGTTTTGTACAAAAACAGAGAAGGTAGAGACAACACCTGGCGACTGCTTCCCATGATCTACAAAGCACGGAAGTACAACATCCCATTGGTACTGTTGGGAGTCGACGCAGAAAATGCCTTCGACAGGGAATACTGGTATTTCATGAGATCGACTTTAATGAAATTTGGTTTTCCTCCCCCCTTTATAGAAGCAATTTTTACCCTGTATGCTACCCCATACGCTAGACTTAAGATTAACGGGACTCTATCTGAGACTTTCAAAATGACTAATGGCACGAGACAAGGATGCCTTCTGTCGCTGACCTTGTTTATTTTAGCACTGGAAGCATTGTTACAGACTGTATGACAAGACCCAAGAATCCGCGGTATGAAAAATAGTGAATTGACCACATCGGCAGTAGCCTTCACGGACGATGTCTTATTTGTTGTGACGAATCCGGAAACAGGTCTAAAAGCACTCACGGAAATTCTTGAGAAATATAGTGTAGTCTCCAGATACAAGGCGAACCTTGATAAATCCGAAGTACTCAATGTGTCTATAGGCCCTGAGCGTGTGAGGGTTTGCAGAGGGAGTTACCGTTCCACTGGACTTCGGCTTCAATCAAGTATCTGAGCACCCGCCTTACGCCCAGGATGGCTCACCTTTATGATATCAACTTCGTGCCCCTTTTGAATTCTCTCAAAAAAGATGTACAAAAATATTGAGCTCTACCCATGTCATGGTTCGGAAAGAAGGCTCTCATCAAGACATGTTTAGTACCAAAAATTTTATACGTCATGTCCATGCTACCTATCTACTTACTGAAGGAGTTTTCTGCCTCACTCAGGGCTAGTTCACTAGATTCATTTGGAAAGGCAAAACTCCAAGGTTGGCCTGGTCCTTATCAGTTAAACACAAATCCCAAGGGGGCATGGGTATGCCAGATATTACACGATATTACAAAGCAAACCAACTACGCTGGTGGGCTCATCTCCTGTTTCCGATTAAAGAACAATATAACACACTTTCGAAGGAGTTGCAAGGAGAACTCTGGTTTCCCCCCCACCTCCAAAATGAGTCCAGGACTTGCGAAACCCTTCTCAAGGGAGCCATTGAAACATGGAAAGAATTGGGTCCCGACCTAGCACCAACTCCATCCCCTTTACTACCGGTATCTCTTCTCCCGACGTGGTTGGTAAACAATAGGGAGAGATTTGAGTCAGCTTGGCTTCCAAACTTCAATAGCCACTTTCAGGAAATTTGCGATGAGTCAGATGACTTACTGCATATTGACCAGTGTACCCTCTTGGCCCGCAAACTCCATTCCTGCACTTTTCTCATGTCCAGCATCATATATCTGAGTTCAACAAACTAAGACTCCCACGAAGTGCTTTGACAAACTTTGAAAAACTACTTCTCTCAAAAACTCCTATGCTGCAGAAAACATCAGCCCTCCTACACAGGTTTATCTGCCCACCCACTCTGTATAAACCAGCTTATCTCACTAGTTGGGAAAAAGAATTGAATATTACCCTAAATGAGGATGATGTTGATTATGTCCTGAAAGCCTCTCATGGCTTCGCTACGTGTATACGCCTGCAGGAGAATAACTTCAAGCTCCTATTGAGATGTTACAGGACGCCAGAATGGTTGGTACAGAAAGGACTTTCAACCGATGAGAGGTGTTGGAGGTGTTTATCGCAGAAAGGTACTTAACTTCATATTTGGTGAACATGCTCAAAGATCACACCTTTCTGGAAGGAAGTGACAGACATCATCACAGAGATCAGAGGCATCCCCTTCACTCTCACACCAGAAACACTCTTCCTGTCACTACCGACTAAGTCTTACTCCCCGATCAAGGACCGACTGATCCACATGTTACTAGCGGCAGTCAAGCTCTTGATTCCGAGATTTTGGTTACAGGAGTCTCCGCCACCTGTCCAACTCTGGGTACAAACAGTACGGGACATTTCCAGACTTGAGGAACTTCTCAGCTGGTCTTACAGAACACACGAAAATTATGTAGATATTTGGGGCCCTTGGAATAAATACAGAGCCTCCAAGAATCTGTCATAACTTTTTATACCCGACTTCCTACACCGTAATAGCTTAATTATCGAATGATACCTCCAGGTCTACCCTCTTTCTCTGCTTTAACTATTTCCCCTTCTCTCTACACTACCTATCCTTCTATACTTATCCCCTCCCTCCCCACATATGAGAAACGGATGCGCATGGGTCTACCCCTTACTCAGCTTCAACTGAATAGTGCAATTCTGTCCTTTGTTTTCTTAACCTGTATTGTTATGACACTTTGTAAGAAGCTGTAGCCCTGGTATAATCGGAGGGTGTCCTCTAGCAACATCCCCTCGTGCTTTGTAGAGATTAGCACTAAATTGTGATTAGTTTAACAATTTGCAATAAGCACTATTGTCATTTATTCTCTGTTTCCATTCTGTTTCTGTATACAAAAGACTCTTCAATAAAAACTTGTTGAATTAAAACACACACATAACAGGGCGTTCTTCCATGTCAAAACATAGGTCTGTAATTGAATATACCTGATGACACTTTCCGGTGTCCCTTAAGGCATTTTTGATAACTTATGGCTATGGTTACTTTTTAATGGGGCTCTATCACTTGGAAAAGTCATCCCTTCTTAATCTCCAGGCTGGTTTCCAGCTGACTGGCATCCCATTGTCTAGTTACAACAGGGGACACTGTATGCCGGCTAGGGAGTGCATTTAGCAGTCACTCAGCTCCACAATGGTGATGTGGAGTACTACGACTCCACATTGCAAGCCTGTGCGACACCAACCGATGAACAACGTTCCTGTTTGGCATCTTCAATGATGACGTTGAGTTGTTGACCTTAAACAATATGAGACGGCCCGCGTCATCAGGGAGCGCCTATGTGTGTCACATGTCTTAGGCGCTCCACACCTTTGTGATTGGGAGTGGCGTAACTGACTATGTGCCCCAAAGACATGGAGGATGTCTATTTACCCGTTATTAGGTTTGTGTCTAACCACTGTGGATATTAATTATGAATGACCCATCACCCTGGGCTACTTATTTATTTTGGTGATCTATAGTTAGACCCCCTGATGACTATTGCAGAAATATCAAGAAATGTCTAGGAACTGGAAGGGATCTCATTGGGAGTGTACAGCTTGGTACTGCCCTTGTAAGTGCGGGAGTCAATTGCTGGGTAGAGGGACAGTGATTGAGGGTCAGCATAGGGATTTGCCTGGCTGACTCTTCACACCATCCTCTGCTGCAGCATTGATTCTTTATCATCTGATGGGGTAAGATCCACCCTTCTTGTGCCTTTTTGGGTATTTGTTCAACCTGTACTGACTCTATAGCTGGGTATTTACTCTACTTCCTATGTCAATTTACTATTTTAGCTTCTTTAGGGGTTTATTTTAATACTTTTATTAAATGTTAAGTATTATTTTTAACCATCAGTGCTCTTTTTCTAGATGATAGGGCTCAATTTCATGGAGGTAAGCTTAGTAGCAAAGGTGCTGTTAGGCTACTGGGTCTGCCTATGCATCATTGTGGTGGCGCTCTCATTATTGTAGGGACCCACTAGCATGGGGTCATCATGAAGTGGTTAGTGGTCTTTTACAATTTGGTCAAAATGTATACCCTGTTTCCCCAAAAATAAGACATATTGCAATTTTTTTTCAAGCTTAGAAAAATAAGGCCTCCCCTGAAATTAAGACCTAGCGGTAGTGATTGCTACAGCTCCAACCACGTCATAAATTAGCATTAGCAGATCATTTAGATAGGTCTTAACTTGTGTGGGAGGCATCTAATGCTGTCTCTGAGGACCATTGTGCCTGGGTGAGCTGGGAGAAGCCTCTATCCTATCCCAGCAGGGTAAGCTGGAAAAGACCACCACCGCCACCACATCCGATGTCCCTGCATGTACAGCTGAGTTGGGAGAGGCCCGCCACCACTGTCCATGCTGTAACGGTATGCACAGGTGAGATGGGACAATCTGCTGTGCCAAACTTTAACCCAAACTAGTTAGCATATAGAAGAGTAGGCAGGGGGGCGGAAGATGCCAGTGTGTCCAGTGACTGTAGTGGTTAGCGCTACTACAACACACTTGATTTGTGATTGACTGCATCAGTCTGTTAGAGATCCTGATAGTTTTGCTGACTGTTTCCAGACCCTTTTGTTTTGGGATGTGAATGTGAATTCTTGTTCATAGAAAAATAAGACATCCCCTGAAAATAAGACCTAGCGCGTTTTTAGGAGCAGAAATTAATATAAGACTGTCTTATTTTCAGGGAAACACGGCAATTTAAAATGTGGATGTGCAATCCAGGCTCTTTCTTTTTTTAAAAAAATAATATTGGTATACTAAGGATACCACAAAGTAGGACATTCAGGCGCTTATTCATGGATAAATTAGTTTCTCATTATATTCTCTATTTTCAAGCTTGTATTTGAAAATTACTATGCCATAACATGACTTTATCTAGTTTATTTGACCTCCTTTGACTCCAGATGGGTTCAGATATGATAGTTGCTATTTCCTTTGAAAGGATACAGATGTTATTTTATACAGTACACTGTACAATTAACGTCCACTAGGTGGCACTGAAAAACGCTTACCGTGCGCAAATGCACAGTCCACATTTAAAAGAACACTACATTCATAAAGTAAACATATGTCACATGTTCCTCATGTACCAACCCTGAATTCAGAGGAAAGTGTATGCTGTACAGTATATTTATGAGATTTTTTATAAAATCATTTATCAATTATTAAATCAAATCAATGATTAAAGATTCCTTTCATTGTTTCACAAAATTAGCATTTTGCCTTATTGTCCATGTTGGCAAATTGGTATAATTAGTCAATGTAATATAAAAAGTTGTAACATATTGTATTTTGAGTTTAATGAATGGTTTAAAGTGGTTTAAAGAGGAGTAAAATGAAAAAAAGAAGGCATACTCCCCTACCCTGGTCTCCATTCTGGATCGCTCTACTGTCTGCTCTGGATGAACGGAAGTGGTAAGGCTCCTGTGACTACTATGTGTGCAAGTCCACTGACATCACTACCTATATGTTTCTGGTGACCCCTGAGGCCAGTGATAGGTCACAGGAGTCTCTCTATTTCTTTTTGGCCAACCAGGACCAGCAGGGGAAGGATTAGTGAGTATGGGTTTTTCCGTTATCCTGGAAAACCCCTTTAGGCTGAGGCCACGCGTTGCTGAAAAGATGTGTTGTCTTTCCGATTTAGCTGCTTTCTTTTTGAGCCAAGAGTGGCTTCATAAGGAATGGAAAATATAAATAAGCACTTAATTCTTCCTTCTACTAAATCCACTCCTGGCCTTGGCTCAAAAGCATGTATACATAATCTGCAACTTTTCTGTAGTGTGCGGCTTTTGCCTTAAAATCTTACATACCGACTATAGTTTTTATCACACAGAGGGGACTTAATATACAGCTCAGATTCAACTAACCACTGATTTCCCCTGTGTATTATATTGTACCTTTTCATACGAATATGCAGCATCCTGGAGTGAGCTGCTATATGTTTTGTGTTTGTTACATGTACCCCGGGGTTGTCCTGTTTGTCTTGTCTTATATATGTCTATGGTAAATGCAATATGTCTGCCATTTTACTGTATATATGCACTTTCATATAATGCTGTACTATCTCCTGACCAATCACAGGCCACTGGGTGGGGTTCTAGGAAAGGGTTTTTTATTCTCCAGTAGCTGTTGCCAGCTAGTCCAGTCTAGATCAGATCCAGTATCTAGTTGCAGAGAACAGAGTTACAGGATCAGTCATCTTGCAAATATCCTGCTGTGAGAAACAGAAATAGAATTCAGCTGAGTCCCTTCAGTCATCAGCCCAGGTTTTAGGAATGAAGCCATTTTATTCCAATGTATGTCCAGAGGCTGCCCTGGAGTTAGTGAGAGAACTTTGGAGGTTCCCGAGAGACATCTGTGTCCAATAGGAGTTACAGAGGTATCCGACAGGAGTATTGAATATGGGCCTGCCTTCCAGGAACCCGGTTTTCCTATCAGGACTCTTAGCCCTACTTCATCCCCTAACTAATTTAGGGTGTGGTATAAGAGGAGGAGAGGAGAAAAGTACGTCAAGTACTACAGTGTCCATATTGCCTTGGCTAAACTCTTAAGTTGTGGACATTTCATATTGAACTGTATGCTATATTCATCTTGCAAAGCTGCTGGAGCATCTGTTGGCGTTGTTCAATAAAAGTTGTTTGATTATCCTGAAACCCTGGACTCCTGAGCCATTGCCTGCATCACCATCAGGGCAGCTCCTGAACAACATCCACACTGGCTCAGTATTGAGAGGCTCCCTCTCCAACAAGGAGTGCCCTGGGGGAAAAACAAGGACTCTACCGCATCCAACAGGTAGTTCTGCAGGACCCCCTTGTCTGCACAGCCTTGTGGAGGAATCGGAGTGTGTGAGCACCGTTGAAGGCCTAGTAGGTGGCACAGACCGTGTCGTCTCATTCCACACTCTCTGTTTTCCTCCACTGGGTTGCTGCAAATGTACAACCATTTAATGTATGGGTAGCTAGCTATTAGATGGGTTCCTAAAGACGGCAATTCTCAAATATGACCTAATAGACAGTGGTTGTCTTGATAAGACAAATATAAATATGGCTGTAAGAGCAATTATACTACTCTTATCTTTGTAGATGTTTTACCATACACGGTAACACGAGCCCTAAACATGAACATGAAGCAGAAAAGACAATACATATGAAGACATAAACACTGTTAGTTAATTCTTTGTCATCTTTTTTTTTAGCTGTGATGTTACTACAGATACTGACGTGCCCTTTCGAACTCATCCTATTAGTTGGCCACATCCAGATACATGCTGTATATCACAAGTTTAGCTGTTTAAAAAACAAAGCCCCCCCCCCCCCCGAAAAAAAAACCAAAAAAAAAACCCCCAAAAAACCTGATTTTGTGATCAGTTATCACAAAGTTAGGGGTGCACAAAGAAATCATGGTACTCCTTAGCAATAGTCAGAATTTGGTCCCATTTCCAAAGGGTAAAAAAGGACATTAGTTATAGAAAAATGTTATTTTCTCTTTGTATTTTTAAGCAACAATTATAACTGCAATTATATTCATTTCACTTCAACCAGTGACATCTTAATATCTACTGGGATGCAGACACGGTCTTGGCTTTTGTATTTTTGGCTTTAAAACAATAACAAGAGCTGTTTAACCCTTTCAGGCGTCATTGATGCTCCAATGCTCAGGCCAAATGTAGCACTTTGGTATGCACTATTTTACACAGCAATACCTTTTCCAGTCCTCTCGGTCCATTGTTATCTTCCAGCGGAAATCCACGCCACGTGTGACCACTGGGGCCAATCAGTGGCCTTAGTGAATTGCATGCAATGCCACTACCTGTAACCTCACAGGTCTCTCCCTGAGGCGGCTCATTGGCCTTAGCAGTCACGTTACTGCTGAGGCCAATCAGCGGCTCCAGCAGAAGGGATCTGGGACATAGCAGCCAGTGAGCAGTTTCATTTTGAGAAGACCAAGGAGCAGAAGGACTGGACCCTGCTAAGAAGACTCCGGAGCACCAAGGACGGGTGAGTATGATTTTTTTTTCACCTCCATTGGCATATTTAAAATATAAAAATGTGCCTGCACAACCCCTTTAACACACACTGCAGAGTGCTCCTTGTATTCTGGGAGATTTAGTTTCAGGCCTGTTTCTTCTTCCTCCTGCTCATGATCCCTGTCAGCTATTACAAGCAGAAGGCAGGGGACAGCATGGTCGGGCTGTATCTCATAGAAATACATTAGCGATTCTGTTCACAGCACATACATACTGTAGTGTAGTCAGGGGAGTTGTAGAACCCTATATAAAATCATTGCCTAGACTCGCCTATTATTTCACTGCACTTCTAGTTTTAGATAGGGCAGAAGTGACATTCTCAGCAGCCCTTTAACATGAGGAACAAGGAAGGTGGAGTCTGGTGTCTGAAGGCTGCCTAGAGGGATTTGATAGACAATAATGTAATCCTGCACAGGAAATCAACCTCACAGGAGCCGCCGACATCCTGTCTGCATAGGGAGCAAGCAGGACCTGTAGTCACACTGGAAATCACATGGCACAGCTGCCCATGATGAAAGGGTTCATATAGATGTACCTACAAACTGAAATAAAACAAATTACACTGGTAGAATATTTGGGTGGGTTAGTGTTATATGTCCAAAACATTCCAGCAGTAGCACTTCAATGAGACTGGTTCAGTGTAAACATCATCCTTGCAGACACAACATCCCATCTTACAAAACTTCTCTGAAGGGGTTAATGTCTGTTGCCATGTGACTATATCCCATATTGCTGAAGAGATGCTCAATCACACAGCATCGCTTGCTCTGTGAAATCTAGTGAATTAAAAAGACTTGCAAACGCTGTCTGCTCGGCACACAAAGCCTCCAGTGTAAAGCCTGAAATTGCTCATCAGCAAAAGAGACCAGACATGATTTGAGATGGTTGTCTTTGAATAAAAGCAATTAGCTCTGAAAGAACATGTAGTTCCCCCGCCTCATGCAGGTAAAACAGATTCAGTATCCTCAGGCACACACTTAAACTTGCTCCCGGCTATTAGCTATTGTAAGCTGTGGACACGTAGAGCCTCAGTCGTTCAGACAGAATCAGTCCACTCTGCATGCATGCTGAATGCCAAAAACACTCAATGAAGAATGTGGGCAACCGCTTATTAAATTAACATCTTCACTGCTGGCAGCAAAATTTTGTCAGGTTCCGGCATTGAATTTCTTACCCCCTTGTGATTCACTGCCGTTGCAAGGTAGTATGGTGCTGCAATGTAGCAGGCACACAAGCCAGAAAGAGTGGTTACAGAGGAGGGGGCATCTCTTCTCTCAACCCCTTGACCCTTCCACAACAAGGCTCATGGGGTTCCAAGGGGTTCTGTTGCAACACTCAGGAGGGCCAGGGCTGGTATCACGGGTAATATATATCCGAGGTGGCCGGATTTCAGGGGGTCCCTGGGTCCCGAAAGTGCACAAAATCTCCTTTTTGATGTCCCCGATTACCCGCCCCCACGTGATATCTGACAAAGACAACAGACAACCAGGCTTCGGGGGTAATCGTTGCTCTTTTTACTAGCAGGACAAAGTAATACAAATGTACATATGGGGGAATTCTTCACATACAATACAGCAATCTTTGTAGGCAGTGTCCAATTAAGCAGGTGATGGAGCTTGGAGCAGGAATGTTTTGGATAGTTTAATTAATAGTTGCTTGAGTAGTAAACTTGTATATATTTGTAAAGATGGCCTGTATCCAGGGGGTTGGTCCTCAACAACTGGGTACACGTATGTAAAATAGCAAATACAATTTTTCTTAGCAGCGGGAGATTCTCGATTTCTGCTAGACTAGCTATGGGCTTCTTAAATATAGATTTGTCCCAAAGACTTACTTGGATAGAGAGATACGTGTAGATGTCCCAGATGTATGGATAACACAAGTCCATCAACTTCAGCGCTTGTAAGATTGGAGCTTCAGAGGAAAACACTCTCTGAGAAGGACCTTGAGGACAGAGGAGAAGACATCTCTGCTTGGTGTACCCTGATAGTGGGCAGCCATTATCAGTCCTCCATGTGCTCTCTCTGCTAGCTGTCTCTACACAAAAGGCAGACAGAAGGTCCCTCACCCCCCTCGAGGGGGCTGTAACTCGACTCCTCCTCCAGGCCAAATCAAGGGAGCTTGATTGGTACTGAAGGTCACCTGATTATAATGGACACACCTTCACACTGACAACTCAAATTACAATGGCAAAGTATAGGCAGGTGTAGTTCACAAAAATAAACAAAAGATGGCGCATGCTCTGGAAAAATAGAAATGAAGGAATGAAGGGGGAGTAAATCTTTACCTTATATGAAAATGTCCATACTATCTCAGTCTGCAAGGACTATTAGAGGGAATTGGACTAGCAGTACCGGGACATTACACTCATACTTGTCTAGAGGCCTACAAGTACTCGGAGGCCTATTAGTAATGTACCATGCACAGTCTCATATTTAAGTCCCCTTGTGAAACAGTGAAAAAAAATATTAAGTTTATAAAAAAATTAAAGAAAGAAGCAAAATACCCTCAAAAATGCAAACCATAATGTTATAATGCTACTTATCTCAGTACGATAAACTCCATAAAAAAAAAAAAAAAAAAAAATCGGCAAATTTTCCCAACATTGTTTTCGGTCACCTTGCCTTCCACATATTAAAAATTTGATCAAGATTTTGGACATACAAGAATATAGTACTAATGGAAAATACAGCTCACCCCACAAAAAAATAGCACTGTCAAAAAAGAAGAGTCCGTTATGGACGTCAGAATATGGTGCCCCTATTCTTTATGAGAAACTTTTAATTGCTACCACTTTTGGGAACATAAAATGTTTTGATTAGCTTTTATTAATGTTTTTGGGGGTCTGTGTGAAAAAACTACAGCTTTGTCATATAATATGCGTTTTTTATGACGGTCACTACATTAAAAATTACACAAAATAGCTGTTCAGTGGGTCATTACATTTATGGCAATACCGATTTTATTTTGTCTGTTTGGCTAATCTCTCTCTCTTTCTGCTTACTTACTCCTCCCCTTAATAGACTTGTGTAGAAATTAATCATCTAAGGGCCCCTTCACACGGAGGATACTCTGGCTAATTCGGAACGTGTAAACGTTCCCAATCAGCAGCATTTAAAGCAGGTCCCATTGCTTTCTATGGGAGCCGGCATACGCGCGCTCCCCATAGAAATGAATGGGAAAAAGCAGCCCATTAATTTCTATGGGGAGCGCACGTATGCCAGCTCCCATAGAAAGCAATGGGACCTGCTTTAAACGCTGCTGATTCGGAACGTTTACACGTTCCGAATCAGCCAGAGTATCCTCCGTGTGAAGGGGCCCTAAGCCATTTGACTTGCAGTTCTGCTTCGAGGTGGACAGAGCAGTGACTTTCACAGTGAAACTTGTTTTAGCAGAGGGAGGGACAGCAGGGAAATTGTCTAATAAGAGCAGACCCAGGTATTTGTTTTTGGTAAGATATACAGTATTATGATTTAGTGGTAGCAGATGACCAGGCAGGTTGGGGACTATAGTGCAAGAATCAGGGAAAAAGCAGAATATGAATACAGTCAAAGGTGAGGGCCATCAGAACAGGTGCAATAATGAGGAATAGGCCAGGTCAGAAATCTGTAAACAAGGTATGAGGTCAGAAGCACTAACCACAATCATGCACAGAGATTGGTTGGGGAAGAGTGGCTGACATGCACAATGACTCTTTAAAGAAGACCTTTCACCAACTCCAACAAGAATAGCTCTTTACATCAAATAACCCCTTCCCCAATTTTGGTTTTTACTCTCTGTCTTCGAAATGCAACAACTTTTTATTTTTCCAGTCATAGAACCATGTTTGTGGGACAAATTGTACTTCGTAATGGTATTATTTAATATTCTTTAGTTATTTCTGAAAATATATTTGGAAGAATAATCACAATGACAACCTAGCAGGCAAAGACGGTACTGGCTCTTGATGGGCATGTGATGCTTCACTTGAGCACCATGGGGCAAATGTCCTCCATGAAGCTTGTTTAGAAGCAATTTGTAGGCTGCAGTACAGGAAGTAAATACAGGATGTATAAAAGACTAGAAGGATGTAAGGGAAACCTGTGTCATTGCCGGAAGTCTTCTTAAAGGAATATCACAAAGATAGGTAACAGAAACGTCAACCATATTATACAGAAGAATATTTTTTGTGGTTCCACTTCAACAACCAATAGATCAAAGGATCTGGCCAGAGCATCGCTGTTAAATATTTCTCAGCTGGACAGAAGTGAAGATCAAAGTCTAATAAAGAAAAAAACAAAGACATATTGCCTAGTATTTATGGAATCCATGAGCGGTGTGTGCTGTAGGCCCAGCAAGTTCTGAAGGTTGGTATAAATGCTATGATTTCCAGCACGCCCACATTTATTATAACCTACTCTAGGTCACCAAATAAGTCATTTTTGTCTGGTAGAACTGAACGATTTTCATGAGAAACTTCAACAGCACAGATTGAAAGGTGATATGTTTTACCATAACAATCTACATGTTCCTGTATTTTTGTTTAGTCTTTGCACTTTACATATCTGAAATATTTTTGAACAGTTTGTTAGGGTACAGGAGCTTAAAATTGACGCCAACTTCACATAATGTTAGCACAGTCTCTGAGCCACTGTTGGCTTAACTGTACACAGAATAAGCTTGCCAACCAATTTACAACTGAAACCTGGAAATAGAGAGAGAAAAAAAGCAGTTGCAATGTGTGCTTATTTTTACTGATGTAGAAATGCGAGGGTAGCGTTTATGTCGCGTTTACGTTTTTTCACTATGAGCGTATACGCGGCGTTTACGGCTGCGTTTTTTGCTCGCGTAAAACGAGAGCAAAAAATGCGGCTGTAAACGCCACATATACGCTCATAGTAAAAAAACGCTGCGTAAACGCGACGTAAACGCTACCCTCGCATTTCTACATCAGTAAAAATAAGCACACATTGAGCCTAGCGTTACTCCGTGTGAAGGCTCCCTTAGGCTGAGACTCCACATTACGGAAGAATAGCTTTTTTGTTGCGTTTTTTTTTTTAGCCAAAGCCAGGAGTGGATTGAGCAGAAGGTAGAAGTATAACAACTTCTTTATATTTCTCATTCCTTTTATTGCCATTTGTGGCTTTGGCAACAAAAACTGCAATAAAAAAAGCTGTGTTTCCACAACGTGGGGCCTTAGCCTTAAAGGGATTCTACCACTAAAGTAAAAATTTTTCTAATTACCACGTCGGAATAGCCTTAAGAAAGGCTATTCGTATCTTACCTTTAGATGTGGTCTCCGCAGCGCCGTTCCTTGGAAATACCGGTTTTAACCGGTATGCAAATGAGTTCTCCGCAGCAATGAGGGCGGGCCCCAGCGCTCAAACGGCGATGGAAGCGTCCCTACTGCTGCCCAAGAGCTCAACCCCGCCTCTTCTGTCTTTTTTTTTTTTAAATGTAGATTGTGAGCCCCACATAGAGCTCACAATGTACATTTTTTCCCTATCAGTATGTCTTTGGAATATGGGATGGAAATCCATGCAAACACAGGGAGAACATACAAACTCCTTGCGGATGTTTTTTTTATTTGCCCTTGGTGGGATTTGAACACCAGTACTCCAGCGCTGCAAGGCTGTAGTGCTAACCACTGAGCCACCATGTGGCCCCCTTCTGTCTTCTTCTGTTGGTCTAACTTCCGACGCCTGCGCAGTACGCTCCTGTATTGAATTACAAGAGCAAGAGCGGCCTCCCAAAAATGGTCGGCGGCCTCCCAAAAATGGCTGGCGGCCACTTTTTTGTTTTCCGTTCACAGAACCATATGACGGCTTATTTTCACAAAACAAATTGTACTTTATGTTGGTATCATTTAATATTCCATACGATGTATAATACATCAGAGACCTGGTGGCTATGGCGGCCACTCAGCTCTTGAGCGTCTTTTGTTTTACAGTATATTAGGTTGATCGCTCTATATATCACCTCATTATTTGGTTCATTAAAGAATTGGCAGGAACCTAAGATATCCAGGCATTAGATATGTAGTATATCTAATCTTCCATCTAAACATGGATACACTTACCTCTTAAAGGGAAACTGTAGTGTTATTAGTAAGGAAGACAGGGCTTTCCATTACCATAGAAATATGGGTTCTACTTCCCACACAGAACTTCACATTACTTGCTTTTCAGTTAAAAACTGCCCCCAACACCACAAGAGTTCCAGGTGAAAAGTGGTCAAAAAGTGGTAGCCCACTTTTCAGATACTGTTAGGGAAGTGCCAGACAACAGTTCCCCAGTGCAGTAGATGAACCCTGGAGGAAGGGGCACAAGAGACAGTGAGCCCTGGTCTGAAACCCCCCACTTTCCCTTTCTGCTTGCCGGTCCTATCCTTGGTAATAGGCAACAACTGGACTACAAAACCCTTCCTAAATACGTAACACACAAAACACAGACAAGACAAACAACAAGGGAGGTCAGCAAGCCAGGGGTCAGTAACAGTCCAGCAATGCAGTAGTCTATAGGGAAAGCCAGAGGTCAAGAATCAGAATACAAGAATAAACAGCAACAGAAAAGCCAGCACGCACAAGTCAATAGCAAGCATCAATGTGAATGTGAGCCAAGAATAAATAGGGAGGAAGGCCCCGCCCTGTCAATCACAGGGCAAGGCTAAAATTAACTATTAGAGGAGCAGAGGGAAGTGAAGGGGATGGGTGTGGTGGGAAATCAATTACCAATGTGAAAGAATTGGATAGTGTTCAGACAATGCGAGAAGAACCCAAAAGAAGAAATGACAGCCGAACACGCCTGCAGTGCCGCAGCATGCAGCCGGATGATGAAGCCAAAGCCCAGATGGGCAAAGATGTTACAGATACCTTGTCCAAAGGAAATACCAGTGGCAGTGTAGCCAGGATTCTGAACTGTTTCAACACATCATCAGGAGCAGTTTTGTGTCTTTGTCCACTCCCTGCCTCCTTTGCCCCACCAATCCCAACAAAGTTGTACCACGTTTACAACAGAATTCTTGGGCACAGCTAATATTGGCTTAATTAAATGTGTCATTAACAAATATATGACATAAGGGAGCCTTCACACTGAGTAAACACTCGCTCATTTTGGCAAAGTAAAAATGTAAAAAATACACGTTTAAAAATAAGACTCCCATTGACTTCAATGACCTTTTACACGTGTATTTCACATGTGAATTTTACACGTGTAAAATGTCATTGAAGTCAATGAGAGTCTTATTTTTACATGTGTATTTTTTATATGTGTATTTTGCCAAAATGAGCGAGCGTTTACTCAGTGTGAAGGCTCCCCTTCAAAACAAGTATGAGAATGGAAGTCTATACTAGTGAGTGGCAGTCATAAAAGTCCCTTTATACTCTGGGTCTATTCACACTGAGTTTTTTTGACGAGGAAAAAATCTGCTTCGGGAATTAGGAAATGTTTTTTTCCTCTAGCACAGTGTATGGACCTTGAAAAAACTGCTAGTGGCTTTTCCATGTGTTTTTTGTCAATTCCACGTGGATTTTCCACCTCCCATTGACTACGTTGGTTATTACAGGCAGAATCTGTCTGAAGGAAGCTTTTTTTCTGCTAGTGGGAAAAAAAGCTACCGGAACCCATAGAATTCTATGGAGAGGCGTTTTTTCCACATGGATTCTGACACTGATTCAACGCCAAAATCCTTGACAAAAAACCCTGCGTGAATGGACCCTTAGGCTACATTCACATGACCGTGAATAATGGATGTGTGAAGTGTTTTCACAAGTCAGAGTTAATTTCAATGTCAGTGAATGGGGGTTATTCACATGACTGTTATTTTGCCTATTTTCACAGATCCTTTTATATACTGAAACGTATGGGGATCCTTGAAAACGGATGCTGCTCGAGTGCAAGATGACTTTGAAAAATGGACGTTTCTCATGGCCGTTCTGGACCTCTTGAGTGAGTCTAGCCTTAGCATTGGCATCTGAGATCATAGTAAAGCCTTGCTAGTAGTGTATATGGTAACATGCATGAGATTTGCAGGCCCCGAGCAGCACCAGAAGCCATAAACAAGAATACTCACAATTGAAAGTTTTCAGTAGTTTCTGGCATTCACGTACAAAGCAGCAAGGTGACAGAATATCATTTGCAGTCATACTAACACATCACTGAGCTGTCTGGCCCCAACAATATGGATCTTCATACTGTTTGGCATATGGCTAAGTTTGATACTGTTTTTCTCAAGTTTTCCTCATTGCCACCCTGTCAATGTTCTCAGAACACAAGCTTTATTTGGAAATGTGTGTTTTGTTAATATTTTTTTTCTAGACAGTCAAATTAACCCCGTGATTACAGATGCAAGGTATTGTCATTAACATGTTTAGACAATCAGAAAGACTCACCAGCAAAAAAAACCCTCAAATCACCTTTTCTCTAGGAAGAATGTACGGTACATTATTGCTGTGCAACTGGAAAAAAAGTAAATAAACCTACAGTGGGAAACTTGTGCTTGCACTTCTTTGCAGCATAGTTTACTGGTTTGTTATGTTATAAAATAAACCAGAAGGGGTACAATGTCTCATCGGGGAGACGCCGCTGTGAGATGTACAGGGACTTTTTATACCATGATGTTATAGCAGCTCTCTATAGATCCATTAATTTTTTGTTTTAATAAAACCTCACAGCATAATTTGGAAATATAGCCATGCCAGAATACCTCCTCCAAAAGTAAGAGGGTACCATCTGCAGACAGCTGTTTTTAGGTTATTGTTTTTCACCAATGAAGAGAAGAATACTAGCTGGTTATGCGAGATGTGTAGTAATGGATCAGAAGGGGTAACATATGTCATTAGAGATACAGCATGCATTGATATATATTCTATATTGTTCTATTATTCTATACTGCATTACTCTATATTGTATACCTTCCAAAAGGTCTACAGCAACTCCTCTTTTGTACCAATGAAGTTTTATTTGCATAAAAATTAATCCAGAGCATGCATAGGGAGCGTTCACACTACCGTCGGTGTCCGACATGTAGTGTCCGCTCCTAGTGTCCGCTCAAAATCTGTCACGGACACTAGGAGCGGACACTAGATGTGTCCGTGACACCTGTCATTCACTTTAATGGGCATCGGGTGCGTTCTTTTGCACTCCGTGCCCGTCCTTTCCTATCCGCAAGAGTAGATGTCCGACTTCTCAAGCGGACAGAGGAACCCTGCATGCAGGGTTTTTCTGTCCGCTTGAGAAGTCGGACATCTTCTCTTGCGGACAGAGAAGGACGGGCACGGAGTGCAAAAGAACGCACCCCCGATGCCCATTAAAGTGAATGACAGGTGTCACGGACACATCTAGTGTCCGCTCCTAGTGTCCGTGACAGATTTTGAGCGGACACTAGGAGCGGACACTACATGTCGGACACCGACGGTAGTGTGAACGCCCCCATACTGAACCTCTGGCAATTTTCTTTTATTTTTTTAAATTTGACAACATGAAATGGAGGACCTCACATTGCGCCTAAAACACACTACTATGCAGTACAATACAGTACATGAATTGGATTTTATTTAAAGATTTGTCAGATCACTTTCTAATAAAGGCATTCCCTTGCGTCCCACCAGCGGCACAATATGGGGTATATGGGGTATTTTCTGCCCCTGTGTGCTGGTAGGACAGGCGGAATTTTTAATTAGCCAAGTTTTAATCACCTGGCTGGTCCCTATAAGAGGGTACCACACCCCTCCCCCTGTGTGTTTTTTTCTGTCCTGTGTGTGGACAGGTGGGGAGGACTTGGTGTCCTCCTATAGGGCTCAGGGCTAAGGTAAGTCTACCTAGTCCTGGGTCCTGTTCTTGTCTCCTCCTGCTTCCATGGTCTTAGAGAAAGCAGAGGGGATTAGCAAAGCTTTCTACCCTCCCTCCCGTCCTCCCCCCTCCCTTCACTTACCTCCTGCAGCGTGCCGGCATCTTCGGCCGGTGAGCGCGCGTCCGGCGCTTCCCCAGCGGGTATCTGGCTCTGGCGTGTGGATGGCTGCGAGGCGGAACCCTAGTCAGGGTCCTCTGTGTTGGGAGGACGGATTTCCTGGTCGCACACTTCCGGTGCGACCGCACTTCCGGTCGCGGCGGCGACCGTTTGAATCAAATTATGGTCCCCTTGGCAAAGGGGTTTTGGGAAAATATAGGGAGGCAGGGGCCTCCTCTCCTCTCTCCCCTCCCCCCCTCTTTTGGATGGCTGTATGAGGTTTAAGGGGGGGGCGGGTTAAGGGCGGACTCCCAGGTGGCCCCGCCCCTCCGGAAAAAAAAAAAAAGGCAGCACATTAAAAGGTAGTGCAGTGCTTTGTATCCCTGCATTCCTAGATCCCCTAGTGGGGCTCCTAGTCTTTGACTACGGTCCAGCAGAGTACAACTTGCAACGTCGTGTATTGTGCCGCCGGTGGGCAGTTCGGGCATTATCACCTACGCCTGGTGAGAAATCTCTTATTATCTTATGGTTGTACTCCTCTTACCCAGTAATTTGGCTTAGGTGAGTGTAGCAGTTGCTACCCTTTTTCCACCATGTCTTCCTCCACCACCCCCCTGGGTCCCAGAAGAGAAGGAAATCCTCCGCTAAGAGGAAACATTTTTCCTGTCGGGACTGTGACATCCCTTTACCTGTTGGTAAGCGTGTACAGGGGTGTAGGTGGTATGGTCCTCCCTGGCAGAGGCCCCCCTACTGAGGAACACTCCCCTAGAGACATAGTGGTGTGGGTAAAGGAGTATATGGTGAGTACGGCACAGAATACAGTGGAAAAGTGGTTTCCTCACTTCTGGTAAGCTCCTCCTCCTTTCTTTTAGGATGAGTCGTTAAAGGACATTCGTACCTCCATTACCCAGCTCTCTAAGAAGCAGCGCACTGAGTGGCACTCTGCTTCCCTTCCCTCCCTGGAAAGACTGCAGGTCGAGGATGACTCCTGCCCCTCTGAGGTGCAGTCGAGTATTGCCAGCAAACCCATTTTTCAATGGGACAAAACGTCAACATTGCTGAAGGCCATCCGGTCAAGGGACCAGGATGGTATGGGGCTAGCCTCCGCGTCTACCTCTGGGGGGCAGAGGGCCTTCCATGTAGACGCAGCCCTATCTGGCGTTATGGAACAAGAGTTGAAGTCCCGGAAAAGGCTCATGTCGCCTCCAGAGTGTTCAAAGATCTGTACCCTGTGGACTCGGCCCAGCTCGACCGCGGGGTTCCTCCTCCTAAGGTGGACCTCGCGGTGGTGAAGTTATCCCGCCGGACCATAGTTCCCCTGGGGATGGGTCCAATCTGCAAGATCTCCTGGACAGGAGAATAGATTCCACCTTTAAAAGGCGTACTCCACCGCATCTGCGCAGTCGGCGGTAGCAATATCCTCCACTGAGGTTCGGATTTTCTCCGTCCTCGTCTGGCGCAGCTGGAACATGACATAGATGCTGGCATCGGTAGAGATGAGATCCTGGCGTCGATGGCTCCTGTTCATCTGGCAGCTGACTTCCTGGGGGAATCCTCAAGACAGCAGTTATGGTTATCTGCCAAAACAATGGCTCAGACTACGGCCGCAAGACCATTGTGGCTGTGCCCTTGGAGAGCGGATTTGTCGTCCAAACAGGCACTCTGCGGCTTACCCTTCCAACCTGGTAAGGTTTTCGGGGGCGGGTTGGATGACCTTATGGAGAGTCTGGCTGAGGATAAAGGCAGATCTCTGCCGCAAGCCTCCAGGAGTAGAAGTCCTCCTCCGGTGAGGAGTCGCGGGGCCTCTCCCAGAGCCCAACCTCAAAGGCGGTCCAGGTTCCAGTCCAGAGGTTCAGGCCGGGGGCGCGCCAGGGAGGAGCCAAAAAGGAAGCCGACATTTTAAGGGTACGCCGCTCTTTGTGGCCGAACATCGTGGGTGGCCGTCTGGCCCACTTTGCCACCGTGTGGAATTATTTCATTAAGGGTCCTTCCTGCTGCCCAGCAGAGCATCCTAGAGGCAGCGGTCCTGGAAGACAGGTCAAAAAGGGGCCTTGGAGAAGGTCCCTCCTCATACACAGCTCTGCAGCTCCTCCTGCACTATGCCCGCCTTCTCCTGCTGAAATTTCCCCAAGGTGGGACTATTAAAGGATTATTAAAGAAGTAGGGAACGGAGTCTATTCCCCTGTTTTCCTAGTCCCCAAACCATCCGGGGACTGGAGGATGATAATAGACTTGAGATTTCTCAACCGGTTCCTATAAAGAAAACCCTGCCGGATGGAAACTATAGACTCCGTGACATCCTTCATGTAACAAGATGAGATGATGGCAACCCTGGATCCCAAGGACCCTTACCTACACATGCCTATCTTCCTTCCACACAGAAGATATCTGAGAATTGCCAGCCGGAGATCTGGCCACAGAGAGCACTTTCAGTTCAACGCCCTCACTTTCGGCATATCATCAGCCCCATACGTCTTTACCAAGACGGTCGCCCCCGTTGCCGCCGCTCTGAGATTAGAAGGCCTTTTCGTGGTTCCTTACTTGGATGACTGGCTCATAAAATCTCAGTCTACTTCAGTGCTTCTTCAGCATTTTCAGATCGCCGTATCTTTCCTGCAGAAGTTAGGATGGGTGATCAACTGGGAGAAGTCCGAGATAGTGCCAGCCACCCTAAAGAAATTTCTCGGGTTCATTCTGGATTCCCAGAACATGCAGATCTATCTTTCCAGCCCAAGGAAACTAAAGATAGAGGCGGCCGCCCGATTCCTCCTCAGAACTCGGCGGGTGACCATCCAGACCGCCATGAAGGTTTTAGGCCTGATGTCATCCTCGGCCAGGGCGGTCCCTTGGGTCTTTATGGCATTTGCGTCCCCTCCAGAAGGAAGTGTTGAGCGGCTGGAACAGGTCTCCACGGGGACTGCAGGAGAAGATCTGTCTTTCTCCCAGTACCCCTCTTTCCCTCAGATGGTGGATACACCTGAAGGACGGAAGGTCCACGGTTCCAACAAAATGGATCCTGCTGACTACAGATGCTTCCCACGGGGGATGGGGAGCCCACCTACACGACAGGACTATACACGGCGTTTGGGCGCATCCGGAAGAGGTGTCACCCAACCTGAAGGAGCTTCAGTCAGTATACCTTGCCTTGTGTCATTTCGCCCCCCTCCTCAAAGGGAGGGCGGTCAAGGTCCGGTCGGACAACAGGACAACGGTTATATATATAGACAAGCAAGGCGGCACCAGATCCCCGGCCCTTCAAAGAACCACGAACTTAATCTTCACATGGGCAGAGAAGAACCTGTCCCATCTATCCGCTGTTCACATCAAGGGCTCCCTGAACATAGTAGCGGATCAGTTGAGTCGGGGTATCACCGTATCGGGAGAATGGTCACTTCATCCAGGAGTGTTCCAACTGATCGTCCAAAGATGGGGTCCCAGAGGGGGTCCCAGAGGTCGATCTTATGGCGACCCGACTCAACGCCAAGGTGGAAACCTTCTGTTCCCTGTATCAGGAGGACAATCCCTTGGCAGTGGATGCCCTGTCCATCCCATGGAGGTTCAGGCTGATTTACATCTTCCCTCCAGTTCCCATCATACCCAGGGTATTGATGAAGATAAGACAGGACCAACTCTCAGGTATCGCCATAATCCCGTTCTGGTCAAAAAGGACTTGGTTTGCCCAGCTCATGAGGATGAGTCAAGGCATATACTGGAGGCTTCCCCCCCTCCCAGACCTGGTAACTCAAGGAGAGCTGATCTGCCAGGATCTGAGGAGATTCAACTTGACAGCCTGGAAGTTGACCAGTCCCTATTAAGGAATAGAGGACTTTCAAGTGCCGTCCTGAAGACGATGTCATGTGCCCGCGCAGTATCAACAAACAAAAGTTACCAGAGGATCGGTAACATATTTAATGACTGGTGCCGGGAGCACGAAGTGGACTCCATGGATCCCCCAGTGGGGGTGATCCTGGACTTCCTTCAGGATGGCCTAGACAGGGGGCTCGCGGCCACAACCCTGAAGGTGCACGTGGCCGCCCTGTCTGCCTGTCTGGGGAGGCATTTTTCTCAAAACTCTCTAGTAAGCACCTTCCTAAAAGGTGCAGGGAGATTGAGACCCGCAGTATCTGCGCCTGTTCACAAGTAGGGACCTCAGCACGGTTTTGACGGCACTATGCGAAAAGCCATTTGAGCCTCTGGAGGCTGTTGAACCAAAGTTTCTCACCTTTAAGGTGGCATTCCTCTTGGCAGTAACATCGGCCAAGAGGGTGGGTGAGTTGCAGGCTTTTTCCTGTAAGGAGCCTTATACCAGTTTCTTTGAGGACCGGGTCCAATTGAGATTCCTCCTGGGTTTTACACCCAAGATACCCTCCGCTTCCAACAGAAGTCAGTTGATCACGCTTCCTGTATTCCATCCAGCTCCCTCTACAGCGGAGGAAGTCAAGCTGCACTCATTGGACCTATCCAGATGTCTAAGGATATACATAGAGCGCACTTGCTCTTTCAGGAGAGCAGAAAACCTGTTTGTCAATTTCTTTGGGAAATTGAAAGGGCTGGCGACTTCTAAACCCACCATATCTAGGTGGGTGAAGAAGGTCATTAAAATATCATTTACGTCCCAAGGTTTACCTCCACCTTCCTTGCTGACAGCGCACTCCACGAGGGCGGTAGCCACCTCCTTGTCAGAGAGATGCGCTTTGCCGCTGGAGCAGATTTGTGCGGCAGCGTCGTGGAGCTCAGACTCCACATTTGTGAAACACTATAGGCTAGCCAGCCATACTGCTGAGGCCTCGGCATTTGGCTGGACGGTGTTGAGCTCAGTTGAGCGCCAAAACCCACCCTAAGTGGAGAATTACTTGTTATCTCCCCATATTGTGCCGCTGGTGGGACGCAAGGGAATGAATGGTTATGTAGATAACCTGTTTTCCCTAAGTCCCAACAGCGGCACAAGTCTCCCTCCCTAGAAATCACTGGAGGAGAGCAATACAAAACATGTACTGATTTTTACGTGCATTTTTATGTAAAACTGAGGTGTGTTGTGTATATAAGGATGTATAAACATCACAACAATGTACTAGATGCTATGTATAGGACCTATGTTGGTTACTTTGTATTAACACGCAGGGGGAGGGGTGTGGTACCCTCTTATAGGGACCAGCCAGGTGATTAAAACTTGGCTAATTAAAAATTCCGCCTGTCCTACCAGCACACAGGGGCAGAAAATATCCCATATACCCCATATTGTGCCGCTGTTGGGACTTAGGGAAAACAGGTTATCTACATAACCATTCATTTTCCATCATTGTGATATTGATAGCTCATTTTTAAGATTAGCCATTAATACTGGATTGGTGGGATCCAATACCAGATACTCTTAACCAATCAGCCGTTTGAAGAAGTCACAATACTTGGATACAAGTGATGCGACTTCTTCACAGCTTACCAAGCACAGGTCCATACATCTGCAACTCAGCCCCTTTTACTTGAATGGTGCTGAGCTGCAAATGGGCCATGTGAAGTAACTGACTGTGACGTAGTAAAATGTCTTATGCATCAAAGCCTGCAGTTTTCGGGCATAGATTAAATGTGGTTTCCTGGATATGTATCTATTTACATGCCTAGAAAAGCTTGAGTTACAACGGATATTGTTTAATGATGTTAGGCTAGCCTCACATCTGCAGTGGCGGATCCAGGGTCTGCGGGGCCCTGGGCAATTGACTTTGGCGGGGCCCTACGCGCAGCGCGCCGCAGCAAATTAGGCCCTGCCCACTTTTATGTTGACTCCGCCCATTCTCATTCATTTTTCATGTGATTCCACACAGTATAATCCTCCTACAGTCACCCGTAAATTATATGTCCCCCCTCCATCTCTCCCCATTTTCATATACACCCTTCATCTACCCCTAGTTTCATGTCCCCCCCCTCTATCTCTGTCTCCAGTTTCATGCCATTCTCCCCCTTTATCTGCCCACAGTTTCATGTCCCCCCCCCGTCTCTGCCCCATTGTCATGCCGTTCTCCCCCCTTCATCTGCCCCAGTGTCATGCCGTTCTCCCTCCTTCATCTGCCCCAATGTCATGCCATTCTCCCCCCTTCATCTGCCCCAGTGTCATGCCATTCTCCCCCCCTTCATCTGCCCCAGTGTCATGCCATCCCCCCCTTCATCTGCCCCAGTATCATGCCATTCTCCCCCCTTCATCTGCCTCAGTGTCATGCCGTTCTCTCCCCCTTCATTTGCCCCAGTGTCATGCTGTTCTCGCCCCTTCATCTGCCCCAGTGTCATGCTGTTCTCCCCCCTCCATCCACCCCAGTGTCATGCTATTCTCCCCCCTTCATCTGCCTCAGTGTCATGCCGTTCCCCCCCCCCACAGTGTCATGCTGTTCTCCCCCCCCTCCATCTGCCCCAGTGTCATGCTGTTCTCCCCCCCTCCATCTGCCCCAGTGTCATGCTGTTCTCCCCCCCTCCATCTGCCTCAGTGTCATGCCGTTCTCCCCCCTTCATCTGCCCCAGTGTCATGCTGTTCTCCCCCCTCTATCTGCCCCAGTGTCATACCGTTCTCCCCCCTCCATCTGCCCCAGTGTCTTGCTGTTCTCCCCCCCTCTATCTGCCCCAGTGTCATGCCGTTCTCCCCCCTCCATCTGCCCCAGTGTCATGCTGTTCCTCCCCTCCCCTTCATTTGCCCTCCAGTTTCTTTGGGCCCCCTCCATCTTTGTCCCCAGTTTCATGCCGTTCTCTCCCCACCCCCTTCATCTTCCCCAGTGTCATGCCGTTCCCCCCCTCCCCTTCATTTGCCCCCCAGTTTCATGGGACCCCTTCATTATGTTCCACCTTAATATTTAATACAAAACAAACACTTACACTCACCTTCTATCACTCACCTTCCATCGTTCCCCCGACGCTCCTCTCTCTCACTCCAGTCACATACGCGATGCAGGAGCTGTGACCTCAGCTCCTGCTTAACTGCGGCCCGGCTTGCGTGTGTAAGCGTGATGTGATGACGTCATCGCGCCTACACACGCAAGCCGGGCCGGAGCTTTAAAGCAGGAGCTGAGCTCACAGCTCCTGCTTTAATCGCGATTCAGCTCATCGGCGGACGGACGCTGATGAGCTGAAATCGTGACAGGCAAGTCCCGGGGGCCCCCCAGAGGCTCTGTGGGCCCCGGCACTTGCCCGACTATGCCGAGCTGACCGGGACCATTTTGTTAGGGCCGGGCCGCATATTAAATGCATTCAGTGGTTTACTGTCATTGTTTCGTTGCCAATCTTGGACATGGGTATAGAATGTTTCATAAATATCTGTTACAGATACAGTATATTTGAATGTGCGTGGATCCTTGCACCACCTAGTGGAACATTATAGTTATGTTAGTATTATGTTTACAGCTCTGTATGTACAGAATGTATTTCAAGTTAAAGACAGATGTTTGCAATCGTACATGTATAGAGATGCTTGAATGAAGCACATGTGCACAAACACATTGTCACAAAGTCAGTGTGAATAGAGTCTTACTCAGTTGTTAAAAGTTCTGTTCATTAATTTGAAAGTTTAAAGAGGAACTTTGATGTCATCGGGGCACATGCAGTGTAATACACTGCTAGAGGGCCGACACTGCCCTGAATTCAGTGCACTATCGGCTTTCCGGATCTGTGCCCCCGCTGAAGAGCTATCGGTGCTGTTACCGTAGTTCTTCACTGTAAGAAGGGCATTTCTGACAGTCTGTGAGGAACACCCCTCCTCACAGTAGCATCTATTGCGCCGTAATGTGAGAGGGGGCGTTCCTTACCGCCCAGCCATGACGCTGAGCAGTGAGGAACACACCCCCCCCCCCCCCCCCCCCGCCAGTACTCATCTATGTATGAGTACTATCAGGAGTAGGGAAGGCGTTTCGCAGCGTCATGGGAGAAAGCGGAGAGAAAGAGGTCTATGAACTATTGTGGCACAGTAAAGAATGATCATACTGTGCTTACATTATGTACATATCACATGTGTTAGAGTGGATGCCTCATACAAATAGGATAGTGTGCCATGACCCAGAACTAAGGTACACTTGGCGCCTTCTACTATATCTATTTGTAAAAGCAGCCCCATTAGAATACATTGGTGAGTCAACACATGGAATCCATGAGAATAATTAGGAAACTCACCATCAGGACTGATAACTAACCAACTGCTGCTGGGTCTCAATCTTGTCGCCAGAAGTGCATTAATTTGGGTTTGAATTGTTGTGGTGTCACATTATCAATAGGACTATCTAGCTCCAGTTAGGCCAACTTTGCCCCGGCCAGGTAGATAGACCTGCATGGTGACTCATGTTTTCCTGTGGCAGCAGTGAAAATAGTGTTCGGCGGTCCCTCATCATACTTTTCAGATATTCTGCTGTCATCACACATCCCAGGTGACTGTGGTCGTCATCATGCTACCCGGAGTTCACTGCTGAAACCTGTGATAGGGCCTCAGCGGTGACCCTTCCTCCTGGAACATGTGATATCAGTTGTAGGCTTGACGATAGCCGGAGAGGACATAAAGTGACCACTAGATGCTGCAAAGATGATCAGGAAAGGTGAGAGAAGGAGAGCACAAGTGTTTATTTTTACACATCACCCACAAATTACTATTATACTATGGGGTCTCTTTACACCATCAAGAGTATAATGATCAGAGGTCCAGGGGAGATGTGCAAACATAATAAGCAGTGTTACTCACCTCCCCTGGACTCTGGCATGGGTGTTATCTCCTCTTCGGCCTCTTCCAGTCTCCAGAGTGACGCTAGGGTCTGCTTAGGTCTGTGATTGGGCCTCAGTAGTCTCATGGGTCAAATGGTATAATGAGGATAATCACAGGCCTCACCAGTCCTTGACATTACTTAAGAGGCTGAAGAGGATCCGACAGCTGCGTTTGAGCCCAGGGAAGGTGAGTAAAACTGTTTATTATATTTTTAACCCTGGGCCTCCTCTTTTTGTACTTTGAGTATTTTAGTAGTTCACAGGTGGAAAAACCCCAGAAAATGTTAGAAATTGTTAGAAAGAAAGAATGTATGTGGGATTTTTTTTTAATTTTATTAACATAAGGGCACTTTGAAACATTGTACTTTGTGGAGGTGCCATGATGAGACATTATACTATGTAGAGAGGTTGCTATAGGACATTATACTGCATATAGGGGTCCTTGTGGATCATTATACTGCATGAAGTGGCTGCTCTGGGACATTATTTTGTCACAGGGATCTTTGGCATGAATAGGGGGTAAGCTGCACTTTCTAAACAGTCTCATGGTACCCTTAATCTATGTGGGTCATTTAATGTGGGTCATTTTATTATATGTAGGGGTCATTATTTTAAATGTGGAAGCCATTATATTGCATGAGGGGGAATGTGAGATCCATTATATTACACATGCGGCACTGAAGGGACCATTCTACTGAGTGTGAGAGCCATTACAATACATGCGTGTGCACTGGGGCCCATTACATAATGTTTAACAAAGGCTCTAAACAATGCTTATTTTATTAACATTTATAAGTGATCACTACTTGGGAGGTGCTTGGTTAGAACGTTTTCTCACTGGTTTGTACTTCACTGGTTTGGGGGGGGGGAGGAAAGTAGAGCTGGGCGGCAGATAGTGGTGATATCTAGAGTAGAGAGCAAAAGCCTAGCAAGAGAAGAAACACCTCTAAATCCTTTTTCAGCTAGTTTGCATATGAATAAATCACAGATTATCATGAAAGTTGAGCTGCAATGTAGAATAAGAATGGTATCTTTGGCACGTGTACAAGCCACCATACAAGGTAGCATCATTATTTTAATGCCATTTTTCTGGCTGACAAAACCCCTTTAAAATGTTAGGTTATACTGTATGATGTAAAGTAAGATTTATTTTAATAATGTTAATATGTACAAAATAGAATTGTAGTACTGTAAGCACTCTCCACATAGGGATAAATTGCAGATTGACATTGATAATGTATAATATTCCTACATGCGTCTGATCTTCATTTGGGGTTTTCCATCCCTGAATGTGTTTAAAAGACGCAGAGAGAAGAGTCCTGCAAGCAGGGCTTTTCTGTCTGCATTTTTTAGGCAGAAACACGATGAACCCATTATAGTCTATAGTTTCCATGGGTAACCGCTTTTTAAGTTGGTAAGCGTTCCGTTTTTCGGGTACCTAAGCGGACCTGAGGAATACAAAGCCAAACACTAGTGTAAAACTTGCATAACACTTAGTATCCTCTGAGTTTTATTTACAACTAGTTTCGCTCGCAGAAAATATGTTAACTTGTTGGTTATGCTAGCTAAAGTAAAATTTTTCAGTGTCACACTAAAATTGACATTTTCAGAGTGCTACAGTGGTTTACATTTACATTGGTACAGTGCTATTGGTTTCCAGTTACACAACTATCTATTGTGGTGCTTTTTAGTAAACACTGTTTCTGGTTTTACCTTCAGGTGCATACCTGTATATGAAAAGATTTTTGGGGTTACCCACTCTAAAGCAAGCAACATACAACTGTCCATGTGAAAAACACAGGCTCTCCAAATTAATGCCGGCTACTTTAAGTGATTGACCTTGTGCTTTGTTTATAGTCATAGCAAATGCTATTCGGATTGGGAACTGCAGACGCTTAAAATTGAAGGGCATGTCGCTTGGTAGCAAAGGAATACATGGAATAAAAACATTTGCTCCCTTAGAGTTTCCCATAAGAATAATGGCTTCAATAACATTGGGCATGAGACTCTTAATGCACAATCTTGTGCCGTTACACATTTTTGGTGGGTCAAGGTTCCGAAGCAAAATTATTGTGGCTCCTATTTTTAAAGTGAGCTTATGCGGTGGCATTCCAAGAGGCTCCAAAGAATTCAGGAACTCCAATGGATACATTACGGCTTGTTCACTCTCCATGACTGAATCAATGGACATGTATGTGGTTGCTAGACCAGGCAGCCTTCTCTGAAATAGTACATTTATGGAGCTGACACTATAATTTTTAGGTGCAAGGATTGCTTGATCACAAAGCCACTGATGTGTGTTGCTCCATTAAGAACAGGTAACGTCAGGCAGAAGTCACCTGCAAAAATTACAACAATTCCTCAAATTAGACAATTGGTTCCCTGCAGATCTTTCAAAGTGTGATCAAGGGCCTTGACTGCTTTCTTGTGCGCCATGGTACCTTCATCCCAAACAATTACTTAGCAATTTTGCAATACCTTAGTTTTCCTAGAGCCCTTAGGTTGGGTTCAGACGGGATTTTTTGGACCGGATTTTGACACAGAGTGGCCAATGTCATTGTTTTAGCCAATTTCTGCAAGCAGCAAATTATTTAAAAATGTTTTACCAGAACCTCCTGGTGCATCTAGGAAAAATAGTCCCCCATTTCCACTAGAAATCTGAGCCATAATTGCCAAAATCCACAGCTTTGTGCACAAAGAAACCTAATGAACCACCAAATCCATGGTCCGGAGGCCCGTGAAAAATACTGTAGTATGCAAACAGTCACTAAGGATACCAGACATGTTTTATCAGTGCGTGTCGTGTGTGTGTGTGTGTGTGTGCATGCGTGTGATCCATGTGTATACATGTGTGTGTGCATGCACGTGTGTGGTCCGTGTATATGTATGTGTGTGTGCACGCGTGTGATCCATGTATATGTATGCGTGTGTGCATTCATGTGTGTTTTCCGTGTATATGTATGCGTGTATATGCGCATGTGATCCATGTGCTTGTGCGTATGCATTGCAAGTGTCCATACGTGTGTTAGTTGTGTGTGAGTATGCATGTGCTCTGATCGTTCGTATGCGTAGTGTGCATTCATCTGAGTGTGCTTGGGTGCGCATGTGGTCTGTGCATGTGCGCATGTGTGTGTATGTGTGTGGTGTGCATGTGATATTTATGGGGTGGCGTTGTGGTATTTGTGGGGTGGTGCTTGTGTTGTGTGTGTCTAGAGTGGTCTGGTGTTTGCGTGGTGTGTTGTGGCATTTGTGTGGTGTTGTGCTTGTGGGTTGATGTATGTGTGCTGTCTGTGTGATGTTCTTATGGTGTTTGCGAAATGTTTGTGTGTTGTGTGTGATGATGCGGCCCCTTTAGCAGCGACTCTTTGGCGCCGTCGCTATAATCCATCCCTGTGAGTCACAACTGTTGATTTTCCCTCAGCACTTTCGCTTTCACTTTTCCCCATTATATGTATAGGGCCTAATTTTGGGGCCCCAATCTCATGACAGGGGGAAGCTAGCGAGATGTAACGTGTGCAGTATTCTGCTCTAGTGCATGCCAAATTTCACCCAAATCAGGCGAGAACTGTGGATTTGTATAGAGCAGACTACTACAGATTTTGAGTTTTATATATATAGATACACATGACCTTAGTGCATGAGCATCCATAATCCAATCCAGGTTTTAAGGCTAAACTCAGTGGGGCAATAGATATGATAGACTGAGAGAAAACATGACAGATTACTTTTTCAGACCTTTATCCAATTCTTTTCAAAGTGGAGAATGACAGATGGAAAACTGTTTATTCCCCCTTGGGTGATACCTTATTCTATCTGTAGGAGGGAAAGGAAGAATTGATGAGTCTATTGAATACCTATGTCATCAGCCACATCACTTCTTCAGTCGTTTGTCATCAGTTTCACAGTGAAATGGGATATGTGGTGTGAACACAGACTTCTTAGAAACTCTTCACTTCACAATGTTTTTTTTTTTTTCAGCAGCTCTCTCCAGCCATCTGGGAACTGTATTCACACTGTAGATGTTACAGATATCCAGGGGAGATGTCTATATACAAAGTCTCCACTTTCGAACACACTCCTGTCTCCTGTCCACTTCTATTCATCAGATAAATGTTAGGAGATTGTTCTTTTGAGGTATACTTATTTTGTAAGCTGCACTGAAAAACGCAAATAATACTTATGCACTCCAATAGTGATATACTTTAATATTTTTTTTGTACTAAAGGGAGTCAGTTGTACACAGTGAAACATGTGTATGGAGCCAATCTTCTTAAAGGGGATTGCCTTGGCTTTAGAAGGGGCGGGTGTAAAAGACATACTCATCTACCCCTCTTGCTCCATTGTCCAGTCCCGGTCCCCTATCCCTTTTGTGCCAGGGATCCTACGGAGACTCCGACAAAGATATGAACCTAACCTAGAGCCCTAAACTGTATGGCAATGACACAATTGAGCAAAGGCTTTAAGGATCCTATCATTGGATACCCTTTTTTCTGACCAACACTTAGGAATGGCCTTAAGAAAGGCTATTCTTCTCCTACCTTTAGATGTCTTCTCCGTGCCGCCGTTCGGTAGAAATCCATGTTTTCTTTGGTATGCAAATGAGTTCTCTTGTAGCACTGGGGGAGTCCCCAATGCTGCGAGAAAACTCTCCAGCGTTGCCTCCATCTTCTTCTGGAATGCCCTCTCCCTGTGTCTTCTTCTGTCATGGGCATTAATCTTCTAGGCATGCGCAGTCGGCTCTACCATCGGGCAAAGCCGACTGTGCATGCCTGCAGCCACAAGAAAATGGCAGCTTACACAGTAAGCTGGTGCAAGCGGCCATTTTCTTGTGGCCGTCGGACGCCCCCAGTGCTGCGAGAGAACTCATTTGCATACCGAAGAAAACCCCGGATTTCTACCGAATGGCGGCGCGGAGAAGACATCTAAAGGTAAGAGAAGAATAGCCTTTCTTAAGGCTATTCCTACATGTTAGTCAGAAAAAAAGGGTATCCAATGATAGGATCCCTTTAAGGTAGATTGTCACGAACTGAATCACTGGGTCTTGAACCCATGACTTCCTGGCTATGTTCTGCAGCCTTAACCATTGCACTATTTGGAAACCTGTTTTGTTCTGTGCTTTACCTTGTCTGGTCTCTTCTGTTGGAGTAATTGGTTTATTAAGATCACCTGTTCTGTGGCCAATCACAGTTTAGCCCGTCCTATATAAACTCACAGCTCACTCCATCCTGTGCCTGATTATTCTGGCTGTCTGCTTCCTATTGCCCTGAACCTCACCACTACCTTGCTGTTCTTGTGTACCGAACTTTGCTAACGCCTGACTACGATTGATCTGCTCCTCCTGTATACCGAACCTTGCTAACGCCTGACTACGATTGATCTGCTCTTCCTGTGTACCGAACTTTGCTAACGCCTGACTACGATTGATCTGCTCCTCCTGTGTACCGAACCTTGCTAACGCCTGACCACGGTTTCTTCTACTTCTGAGGTACTTATCCTTCATTATTTACTATTTAAGTACTGTACCATTTGCCCCACCATTTGGACTCCAAATCTGATAACCAGAATCGTTACATAGATTCACCTGTGCATCACAGACACCATCATAAGTCACCTACAAAATAATGCAGCATATCTATTATTGTGTACAATAAAATTACGCTATAACAGAAAACCCAAATGCAATCCAGCGTGTGTTTTTGATGTTGGTCATATGACAGATCTGGTCATATTTTTTTTTTCAGTTCCTATAATTAAACAGAAAAATAAATAACAATGGCATGGAAGTAGTCTAACATTCTTAGGTAGAAAATGATGCAAGATTGGTTCATATAACACATATTAATCTTCCAAACATTAGAAGAGGTAATTGTTTATGAATTTACACCTTTTCAAGGACCACAAAATGCACTGAAAATTGGGAAAAAAAACAATCTCAATAATCATTCCATGAGGCAAAATACCCTAGATCTGTGATGGCAAACTCAGAGCCCTCTCTGTGGGCACCCATCTGTGGCACAGACCATACTGTGTGGAGACCACTGTGGAGCAAATTGTACTGTGTGGGGTCCACTGTGGAGCAGGTTGTACTGTATGGGGGCCATTGTGGAGCACATTGTACTGTGTGTGGGCCACTGTGGGGCAGATTGTACTGAGTGTGGGCCCTTCACTATTTATATCACACAGTATCGATTATATAGCAAACATGATATTATTATAGGTAATGACAACATTGCATGGTTACTTAAAAACAGATCTGTGCGATCTAAATAGTGAACATTAATTGTTCAAAATTATACTAAATACGGCACAAAATTGTTTCTATAAATGAAAGCCCCAATAATTTAGAGGGTTTGGGGTTGCAGTTTGGGCACTTGGTCTCAAAAAGGTTCGCCATCACTGCCCTAGATTATTTGCCTCATATACAGAAAACTCAACTGCTATGAACACTAGAAAAATTAGAGGGATTACTGAAATACTGGGCGTGCTGTGGCTGCTGCGGAAAATAAAAGGGTCTGCTAAGATATGGATGGGGGTATTTTGGTGCTACTAGCGAAAGTAGTTGGGGCACTTTGTTTCAACTAGAAATAGTGAACCTGTTCTAAATATATATAAGCATGAGTAACACAACTGTTACCACTTGAAATGCATGAGTACATGGAATTGTGTTTAAGGGGAGGATTATTCTGAATAAGAAGTAACTTGTAAGGTCTGACTGGCATGTTCCTGGTTGTAGTGTGTGAAGTCATCACAAGTCAGCTCTCTGTGCTAGATGTGTCTTCTTTATACGTGCATACCAATCATAGTGCAATACGGTAAGTCTACTGCAGGTTTTCTAAGTATATACTGCATTTAATATACTCAACCTTCAAGCTCTTAATTTTCAACTCATTTTGATGCTTTTGTTTTAGACGTTATTCACATGACAGTGTTTTACATCAGTAATTGTGAATCAAAACCAGGAATGGGTAAAAAATGCAGAACATGTGCAAATCTTTCCATTCTACCTACTACTACGGAACAGCGGGACAGTCCTGCATTTGCCGTCTCAGTTGGTCTGGCCTGCTCCAACTCAGTGGTGTAGACAGTGGTGAAGTAGAGAGTTGTCCGCTCCCTGCTTCACCACCTGGCTGCTGTCTTTGCTCCTGTTGTCCTGGGAGCAGGAGGTGCGATGAAGTGACGTCACTTATATCGTGCTTGTTGCTCCTTGAAGACTTCAGGACCAGAGAGAGGAGTGAACTGGTGAGTGTGGAAAGGTGAGTATTAAGGTTTTTTTTTTTTTTCTTTGATTATATACAGTGGGGGCAATATGGGGGAGGGGACATGAAACTGTGGGGAGGCATTATGAGGGCAATTATATTGTGTAAGAGCCATTAGGGGTGTTATAATGTGGGGCTCATAATAATTTGTAATTTTGTGCAGGTCAGGTATTTCTAGGTGGTGGTGATGGGGGGCCCACTTATGAAACCTTTGCACAGGGCCCTGCCTTTTATAAAAGGCCCTGCCTACAGTATATCATTCTACATATCAAAGGAAAGATAGACATTCTTGAAGAGCGTGCTTATGAACTATGTCACGGATTGTTAATCGTGGACAAGGACCTTGAAAGACTCATGTGAGAGACACAAATGCTTATTCATGCTGTTGATGTCAATGTGCATGTGAATGTTTGCAAGAAAACTACTATTCCCATTGCAACAAGTGTGTGAGAGGGAACTTCAAGAAGTGGGGGAAGAGTAAGGGTGAACCAAAGGGTCTTACACCCAGTTTGGTGTAGTTATTACACCTCCATACAACACTAATGTCCCCCATTGTTTCTTCACAAAGTAATCCTCCAGTGCCCCATAGAATACTGTTAATAATATGTGAACTTACCTTCCCCTATTGAAAAGTGCCTCTTTGCAGCAAAAAAATATAAAAAAATTAAACACCTAAATCCATTCCCATGATGAGCGCCTATGACCTCTTTCTTCTGGCCTGGTCACTAGGTGGCACAATACAGTGACTTCATTGCACCAGCTGATATCGAATTTGCTTCAAATACAGGTTCAAGTTTCTAAAAGTGCAAGTTAAAATGTAACACCAACTTTTAGCTGCTTTGATTGCAAAAAAGCGATACTGCAACAGAACTGCCCTGTATGAACATAGTCTAAGAATGACACCCACTGAAAATGTACGTCACTTGTTCAAAGCCCCTGACCGCTTCCAATGTAGCAGTTGCAGGTCAAATATCCAGTTGTCAGACACTCCAAGAAGACAACACAGAAGCAGTTTATAACTTATGTGTCTTTATGTAGGGCTGGGTATTCTAATCTTCACCAGAATCAAAAAATCAATGTTAGCAATGGCCCAAACCCTGATTTATTCCATGCAGGTTTTTCTGAAAGAAAACAAACCCTCATATATGTGGATATAGGTCTTTAATATTCTTTATAATCAGTTCAGGAATCCAACCCTCCACCGGGGTAAAATGTTCAATATTCAATAACAACATTGTAGCAATTTCTTTATGTTTACACGCTGGGCTTTTGGTCTCAGCTATTTCCAGCTCCTCTAACTTACAAAACCCATGACTGAAATGTCCCCATGCCAGCCTCATGGTGTGCTGTTCTGTAGGTGAGGCATGAACTGGGACCGTAAGTGAAATTAATAGAAACATGTAGGTGCACAGGACCTGGGCCCAGAGCTGAAAGGAAAACCAACAGATTTGCTAGGCCCTTGTATGGCCAAGTCACTGATCATCTGATGTGATGTGCTCTGACTAGGCTTGAAGTGAAGCAGGACAATCTTTTTACGGTAAGACTGGATTCACACAGGTGCTCGGTTTCCATTCAAGGATTCCGTTCCCCATTCTGCTTGAAAAATGCAGTGAGAAAAGTCCTGCTTTTCAGGTGGATCCTATTATAGTCTATGGGGTCCGCAGGTAACCACTTTTTAAGCAGATGAGGCCTTGCCTACGTTTGATAGTCTCACACTGTTATGTTAGATACCTTACATGTATGTAAAAATTCTATCTTTCCCATGCGGAAGTCTTATGTTGGTTAGTTTTGTCTGTAACCTTATGCATTTATTGGCACTTGCCACTTATCTATCTACCTTTCTATCTTCCTGCATGGTCTACATATATACAGATAGATTATCCTACTATTCCCTAATATTAGATCTGACCTATTACTAGAGTGGTGGTATTTTGGCTCTTACTAGGAGGGTGAGAGAGAGAGTGAGATACGTTTGCATCTTTCTTATGTGCTGTCTTAGCATTGCTCATTAAATCTTGTATGTGATTATTCTCATTTTTCACACTACGATTTGTTGACAGATATACTGTATGTATGTGAGAAGACAGCTTGTACCAGGTTCCTTCGGATGTTATACTTACAGGGGCTCTATCAGCAAAATATTCAGGCACTGTAAATGTTATATTAAACTACCCCCCCCCCCCCCCATTTTTAAAATAAAACCCTAAAAAAGAATATGATCTACTTACGCATCGTGCACGCTGGGCGGGCATTCAGGGTGCACTGTCTTCTTCATCCACGCCTCCTCTTCCGCTGATGTCCTCAGGTCCCGTCCTCCTCCGGCGCTCGCGAACTGACATTGATAAAAAAAAAAGGCCTGTGTGCATGCGCAGTGGCCGTAGTAGAGGCGCCCAAGCCATTTTTTTATATCAATGTCAGTTCGCGAGCGCCGGAGTAAGACGGGACCTGAGGACATCGAAGGAAGAGGAGGCGTGGATGAAGAAGACACACCCTGAATGCCCACCCAGCGTGCACGATGCGTAAGTAGATCATATTCTTTTTTTAGGGTTTTATTTTAAAACGGGAAGGGGGGGGGGGTAGTTTAACCCCTTCCCGACATGCGCCGTAATAGTACGGCGTGTGTCGGGTCTGTAACTATGGCGACCGCCCGGGAGCCAGGCGGCCATCATAGCCGCCGGGTGTCTACTGCTTTAAGCAGTAGACAACCGGCTCTAATGCCTCCGATCGGTCCCCGGACCGATCGGAGGCATTAACCCCTCCGGCGCTGCTGTCAAAGGCGCCGGAGGTGCCATTTTCCCGGCGGTGCATGGGCGCCGCCATTTTGGCAAGGATCGCCGGCTCCTGGAGCATGCTCCAGGGCCGACGTCATGTTGCCATGACAGCTGGGAGCCTTGTTAAAGGCTCCCAGCCGGTCTGCAAATTCTCTCTTTTGCAGGCTGGTGTATGCAGCCTGCAAAAGAGATGATGATTTTTTGCAATGCATTAGCATTGTAATGCATTGCATTAGTGATCAGACCCCCTGGGGTTCAACACCCCTAGGGGGTCTAATAAATGCAAAAAAAAAATTAAAAAAAAAGTAAAAAAAAATATAAAAAAATATAAAAAGTATTAAAAGTTCAAATCACCCCCCTTTCCCTAGAACAAATATAAAAGTAGTTAAAAACTGTGAAACCTATACATGTTAGGTATCCCCGCGTCCGAAATCGCCCGCTCTACAAATCTATAAAAATATTTTTCCTGTTCGGTAAACGCCGTAGCAGGAAAAATAGTCAAAAGTGCCAAATCGCCGTTTTTTCACTGTTTTGATTCTGATAAAAATTTGAATAAAAAGTGATCAAAGCAATAACATTTCCCAAAAATGGTAGAACCAAAAAGTACACCCGGCCCCGCAAAAAAAAGACGCCCTATGCATCCCCGTACACCTATGTATAAAAAAGTTACGGCCGTCGGAATATGGCGACTTTTGGAAAAAAAATTTTTTAACACCGTTTTGGAATTTTTTTTTAGGGGTCAAAATGTAAATAAAACCATATAAATTTGGTATCCCTGGAACCGTACCAAAACACAGAATATAGGGGACATGTCATTTTGGCTGCACAGTGAACGCCGTAAAACCAAAGCCCGTAAGAAAGTCGCAGAAATGCATTTTTTCTTCAAATATACCCCATTCTGAATTTTTTTTCCTGCTTCCCAGTACATTATATAGAATAATTAATGGTGGCATCATGAAGAGAAATTTGTCCCGCAAAAATTAAGACCTCATATGGCTCTGGGAGCGGAGAAATAAAAAAAAGTTATGGGGTTTAGAAGGAGGGGAGTCAAAAACAAAAATCAAAAAATGCCATCGGCGGGAAGGGGTTAATATAATTTTTACGGTGCCTGAATAGCCTTTTTAAAGGCTATTCACGCATATGTGGGGCTCTATCAGCATGATTTTGCTGATAGAGCCCCTTTAACTCTGTATCGAGCCCCTTTACCCATTATAGTTACCCATTACATCCCACTTACCTTGGCTTAGCCGACTTCCCCTTCTGACTGATGGTATCTTGATTGCCTATCGCTATTTTATATTGTCTTATGTATATTTATTAATAAAATTTGTATTTTGTGGTAATTTTCGAGTATTCCTTCTCCGTTTTTTCTGTTTATTTGTATTGCATTTAATTAAAGTTTGGCTATGCTCACACCTGCGTCCATCCAGAACAGAATCGATCTGAAATTGTGGGCAAAAAAGTTCTGCAAGCCTGATAATGCCAGGGAGAAGATAAAGGATACCTGACAGATCCCATTGTAGTCAATGGGCTCCCTCACGATCCTTTCTCTTGTTGAATTCATTTTTCTGCTCCTGTGACATACCTGAAGGGCAGATTAAATGATGCAAATGTGAACACGACCGAACAGTAGGTTATATTAAAAATCTTGAGTACAGGCAGACGTCCACAAGGTTACACTGTCTACTGCTTGGCTTATTTTATGCCAAAAAGTTGCATTTCAAGCCCCTCCTTTTGTCAAACTTGACACAAAAAACTGTAAATGCAACATTTTGTCCAAAAAATGCACAGAAAATATTGGCATATTTGGTGTACAAGCCTGTGCCCGCGATTTCGTCTGCATATTGTTAGCGTCAATGATCCGCCTAAATTCAGCAAATTGCTGCTGTTGATGGTTCACCTGCTCCGGTGTTTCGACAGCTCTTAAGCTGTCCTGCTGCTGAACTTGTTCCTCACGTTGTGCCTGTGATTGTCCCGGCATCTCAGCAGCTAGCTGGAAAGCCATGTAATGAGCGTGTTGTTGGTGTTGATGATCTGCCTGTTTCGGCAGCTGTCAAGCTGGCCTGCCACTAAACTCGTTTCTTGCGCTGTGCTCGTGATTGTTCTGGCATCTCAGTAGCTCACTGGGATGCCATATGATGAGTGTGTTGTTGGCATCGATGATCCACCTGCTCTGGCGTTTCTGCAGCTGCTAAGCTGGCCTGCCACTGAACTCATTCCTCGTGCTGTGCCCATGATTGTTCCGGCAGCTCACTGGGACACCATATAATGTGCGTGTTGTTGGCGCCAATGATCCCCGTTAGCTCCACTTGAGAAGAACTGGTTTCTGGCTTCTGGCTACATTCGTAGCTGTTGTTGTTTTAGAATTTTGCAACAAATTAGATTTTCTTTTTCCCAGCATAGTAGCGAACTGCCAATTTGGATTAAGGCTAAGGCCCCACGGGCCATAATCGCAGTGCTAAAGCGCTGCAGAAAGAACCGCTGGGTGAACACATTGTGGTACTTTCTGCAGTGCTTTTAAGAGAAAGTTCAGAGTTTTCCTCTACTGACTTTCTCTTAACATTATATCTATAGGTAAGCCACCAGCTTTTCCGAAGATATAATTGACATGTTGCGATTTGCAAAGCCGCCACGGCTTTGCAAATCGCAGCGTTCTACGTTGCGATTTCTTCCACAAAGTGGGGATGGGATTCGCATGAATCCCATCTCCTTTGCTTGCACTGCAAATCGCGGCGTTTACGTCCCATGGGGCCGCGGCATAAAGGTGTTTTCCCATCCAGTGTGTCATCGTATCGCCTGGAGCAGATCAGATAATATGCAAATGCATGTACAGAATGAACTGAGGGTTTGCTGGCTTGATAAGCTGCTGGAAAGAGCTGGGTAATATAGTATTGTGAATATAAATTCATAACAGTCGTGAAGCCATGTCATTTACCAGGATATTAAGTATCTGATGTTTTAATCCAGGTTACAATCTATGTGCCAAATTTAATTGAATTTCAGCGGTTTTTGCGTGATTGAGGAACAAACACACAAACTTTCACATTTATAATATTAGTAGGATATGATTCCAGGAACAAACACTTTAGTAAATGTGTTCCATTATGTAACAACTGAAAGAAAACAGAGAAGCCAGTCTAATACTTTTAGTGTGAATTTGCATATTAGAAAAAATAGAGTACTACAGTATTAAAGAGAAAAAAAAAACTTTTTTTTTTTCACTTTCCCCACAGTGTAAATAAGGGGTTAAATGTAATTTTTCCAGGGCAGGCTAGGAAATGAAAGTTCTCTGCTGGCTCCGGCTCTCCAGGGATACATGAGGCGGTTATAATAGCTTGTTATTGTGACTAAACTATTCCTGTCCATCTCTGCATACACCTATGTAACGCTCAGTGTGCACAGCTGCTGACACCACAGAGCGGTCACTATGGAGAGAACCAGAACTACCACTTTAACGGCAGAGCCTCGCACTTCCTAATAGCAGGGGCGGCCGGGAGGTGTAGTCACTCAGATCATCTGCCTGCAGTCAGTCACAGCAGGGAGGACGACGAGGTGACCCGGGGACCTCCAGCTGTAAGACTCCGGTAAGACGGGGACCGCTGCTACCTTACACTATGAGGGGGCAAGAACTGCATGTTATACACAGGAAGTGCAGGCTGTGTACTAGAAGACAGTGCTGTCATGGCTGCTCCGTGTAATGCTCTCATAGGGAAGTTGAGAAACTTAGAAAACAACTTCATCATGCCACACCCTCCTCAGTCAGGGAGCCTTCATTACTGCAGCCATTGCCAGCTGTGCCCGCTGCTTCCAGCAGTATATAGGGATATGTGGGGACACAAGGATGGGTGCTGGGTGCGATGGAGGGAAAGTACAATTACACTTAAGGGAAACCAGTCAGGTTGTTTATACACCCACAACCACCATCATGGTGTAAAACATGTGCCTGTCTCTCAGCAAAATGGATACAAATCTATGTTTAAGACACTTCCTGCTGTATGTGACTAACCTGTGAAGAGCCAGGCATCCACTGTACAGAGGAGCCATGCTGTACACTGTCCAGCCCAACCCATCTACACTTCAATGACATCCTGACACCCTTTGTAGGCACCTCCAAATCTTGTACAGGGGGTAAGAAACCCTCGGCACTCCAGCTTCTGTGACACTACAACTCCCAGCATGTATGCTTACTCTGCTGTTCTTGGAAGTCCCATAGAAATGGCTATAACATGCTGGGAGTTGTAGTTCGACAGCAGCTGGTATGTGAAAGGTTGCTGAGCTCTGTCCTAGAACTTTATGGGGAATGTTTACTGGAGCAAATTATGTTTCAATTAAACTGGGTTAGGCAGGAATTTTTACTAGTAAACTGGGTTGTAATAGCAGTTCTGGGACAGATGTGTGCGGTCCGAACGAAACTGCAAGCAAAGTCTTTCACGTAATGTAATAAACGAACCGAAAATAACTGATGTGCACAAAATCATATTACTTAGGGCGGATTCACACCTACGTCCGTGTCCACTTTAGGCAATCCTGCGGGATTCCATCTTCTGCCCCGAGAAACTGGTCAGGGGTCGGAAACCTGGCAGTCAGTTTTCAAACCCATTCACTTAAACGGGTTTGCAAAGTGACCGCCTGTGAGCATTTTGTGCCTCTCTGTGGCGAAACTTTTTTTTTTTTTTTTTTTTTTACCGAACGCAAAATCAGACTTTTTCTCCGGTTATAAAAAAAAAAAAAAAAAAAAAAAAAAAAACGGTTTTGCCGCGGACAGGCTAAAAACGCTCATGGGCGGTCACTTTACAAACCCATTTAATTGAATGGGTTTGAAAACTGACTGCCAGGTTTCCGTCCCCTGTCCAGTTTCTCGGGCAGAAGACAGAAACCCAGCAGGATTGCCTAAAGCGGACACGGGCACAGGTGTGATACCGCCCGTATCCAGATTGATGGTCGGTTTCAGTTATTTTTAAGTTTAATAGGACCTTTCATGTCTTCAGGCACATGTGGTTTTATATACCACTAGAAAGGTGACAGTGCACTGAATTCAGCGCCCTTTGGCTTTCCCGTTATGTGCCCCAGGGCTGGAGATATCGGTGCCATTACCGATCTCTGCCCATTAGCAGAAGGGCCTTCCTGACAGTTTAGCTGAGAGACTTAGAACAATGTATAATACTAAGATGTGCGGTCCATGTCAAAAAACGCCTCCAATTTATTTCAATAGGAGTCAGTAAGGCTGGGTTCACACAGGGATTTTTGGACTGGATTTTGACGCTGAGGCCACCTCAGAATCTGGTCCAAAAAATGACTAGCCGAAAGCACATGGACCCCATTATAGTTTATGTGGTCCGTGTGCTTTCACAGTACACCACTTGCCAATGTCTTTGGTAGTCCGTTCGGAGGGGTCCCCACGCGGAATCCCCTGAACGGATTACCGACGCAGATGTGAACCAGGCCTTACAGAAATGGTTTTCTCCAGTTGTAGGCGATGTGCACATGCGTTCTTCAGAGGTGACATTTCCAGATCCATACAGTGCACTGGAGCAAATAAACGCAATAAAAAAAACAAAACGCATCATGTAAAAAAAAATCTCAAAAAGAAAGTTTTAATACATGAAGCAGATTTTTTTTCAGCCTGCAAAAAATTCCATGTGAGCATAGCCTAATGAGGAGATTTTTTATCTCCCTATGCCACTTTTTTTTTTTTTAATAAATTGCAATTTACTGTATGTGTTTGTGACGCCACTTTCCAAGAAGGGGTGAGCCGAGGCTATTAGCCCCTGTAAATTTATTGTTGTGTACACGAGTATTCTGGTGTAAGTGATGACTGAAATCTACGACCACTACAAAGTAGGATACATTTTATTCCAGGTAGGGACTGACAGAAGATGCTTAATTATGGACGTGCAGCTCCTAGTCCATATATTTTGTCCCAGCCCACATCTGCTGTACTTGTATGTTGGATGCTACTAGGCTTATGTTGACTTTTTTGTGTTGTGTTTTGAATTGTGCTTAGAATGAATTTTCCATCATTGATTTTTTTTTTTTTTTTTTTTTTTAAAGACTTTTAGACAGTCCTATTGTCAGTTGCCCAATCCATGAACAAGGTTAAAGACTGACAGTAAGCTTGCACTGTTTTTGATGATCTTCTTGACAACACATTGTAGTTCTACACAATAACAAACAGGTCACATGAAAGTAACAGGGATCGTCAAAGCAGTACCGTAAATGAGATCACTCCATGAACCGACAGCTCAGATAGACCTGAATAGAGAGCAACCTTCATAGATATGTGTGGTATGAGCCTGAAATTTTCCAACTATTGAAGTCCTCGAGCCTAAAATGTACAGTACCGCAGGGTGCCACATGGATTCTTAATGACTCATTGTACCAACGAATAGAATCTTAGGATAGGATTACACAGCATGCCTTCCTACATAAAGTAGTGAAACAAAAGTACGCTGATGCACACTGGACCAACATACAGTACTGTCCTGGTTCAGAAAAGAACATCCTAAAGGCTAGTTCATACAGGGCAAAATGGTCCAGATTTTGATACGGAATCCGCTTCAAAATCCTGCCGCTTCCCACTGAAATCAATGGGAGCCGGTCATTTCCTTTTTCCGTGAGCAGTTTGTTCCTGCTCACAGAAAAAAGAAGCGAGCTGCCCTTTCTTCAGGCGGATTCCGCGGCTGAATCCGCCTCGCGACACCACCCTCCGGAATAGGCCCATTCATTTGGGCCTAATCCGGAGCGGAAAGATACGACGATATGCCAGTGCACTGCCCGGCATCCCATCGCAGCCCGCCGTGACAGAATGTGTTCACGCAGGACCCCATGTGAACTAGCCCTAATAAGGGTCCATTCACACTGAGTATTTTGGCAAGGAAAAAATCCACTTCAGGAATTAGGAAATTGTTTTTTGTATCGGTTTTTGGAGTGTTTTTTGAGACTTTTTTAGTTTTTGATTTTTTTTCCTCCAGCACCTTGAAAAAACGCTAGCCAAATCAGAGATGTGGATTTTCCGCCTTCCATTGACTGCGTTGGTTTTTGCAGGCAGAATCCGCCTGAAGGAAACTTTTTTTTTCCGCTAGCGGTAAAATTCTGCGAGTGGAAAAATAAAGCAAGCAGAACTTATAGAACTCTATGGGGAGGCGTTTTTCCCAAGTGTATTCTGATGCGGATTCAGCGTCAAAATCAGCGCCAAAAAACTCTGTGTGAATGGAAGGGTCCATTCACACGGAGTTTTGGCACTGATTTTGATGCTGAATCTTCGTCAGAATCCACGTAGAAAAAAAGCCTCCCATTGACTTCAATGGGTTCCTTTTTCTCCTTCAATGGCTTTTTTTCCACGTGGATTCTGATGTGGAATAAGTGTCAAAATCAGCGCCAAAAAACTCCATGTAAATGGACCCTAAGGATAGACAACCAATTTCCACTCTTGAGCAACCACTTTAAGCTCAGGTTTTTGTCATTCTTCTACAACAGTGGTTCGCAACCTTTGCTACATGTATTCAGGAGATTTGCTGAAATATATCTTTGCACCATATCTTTGCCAGTGGATATGATATAAAGATTGAGTCTTTAGTAGTTGATACCTTTTTAATGACTAACAAAAATGTTATAAATTTGCATGTCTTCAGAAATTATGTCATAGAATGCCTGATGAAGAAACTTAGCAGTCTGGAAAGCTTGAAATCTGTCATCATTTTTATTAGCCATTAAAAAGGTATCAACTACTGGGGAAATGCTGGTCAGTCTCATGGGGTACATACCATGGCAGAGAACCACTGCTCTCCTAATGGTAGAATTAGTGAGAGCTGAGGCTTTTGGGGGACTGGTGCCACCATCTTCAAATACTGAGGCACAGTGGCTGCCGAGAAGACTGGCATCAGAAGACATCAGGCCAGGGTTAATTTATGACCCTCCCATACACCCTCCCTTCTTCCTGTATTTAATATATTATGTGTACATGGCTGCTGTTTCCATGTATGTGTGTATAATATATATATTGCAATAAAATGATCAAAAATTACTATTTGAGAGATATGTATATGTAATATATACCATTTTTTATTGCTATTTGTGAGGTGCCTTTGTGTCCAGCAGGAAATTTGGATAAAGACATTTGTTACACCAAGACCGGTATTCAGAAATTCCAAATAGCCATAGATAATTATGCCTGAAGCTGCTTAGCGAGGAGGAAGTCTCTTAAGCATAATTAAATTAACAATTTCTAAAACCAGACACGGACCCTTGAGCGCACTTGTCTCACTTAGCTGAAGCTTTGTATCTTTTAGCTTTTAAATCCAAATCCCAAGACAAATTATATCCCCAGATCTGCATAAGCAGGCATGTAATGGCTACTGATTTATTGTATTTATTGCTCTTTTCTCTCGACAGTAGTGATTGAGAATCGCTCTCTGGTGTATGAGCTTATACAATAGGACATCAGTAAGGTAAGATCCAAACATCTGCATCCACTATCTAAAACAGCCAATGTTATATACATTATATTTATCAACTGCTTGGTTTATTATAAAGTCAAAAAGGGGTTGCTTCTGAAACACACACTCATCCTTGGCAACTTTTGAAAAGCAAGAGAGGGAAAAAACAGTTAAAGGCACGTTTAAAGGGAGTCTATCACCTCCCTAGCTACTTTAAACCACTCCCATGGTGCTGTAGATGCTGTTAGCAGAATAAAAACAATACCTTTCTAAAGTTTCAGAGCCCCAGGGATGCAGAGCTAAAGTACCATTATTCTTGATTCAATTGAGGATCTAGGAGCACAGGGGGAGTTTTCTATTACTGTGCAGTGCGGTATCATCAGTAAACACTCCCTTCCTACATTAAGCTCTTCCCCCTGGGCAGTGTGAGTTGATCCAGTGTGATTTGATTCTCCCAATGTCAGTTAATCCTCTCACTGCCCAGGAAGAGAAGCTGAATGCAGGATGGGCGTATTTAGTGATGATGAGGCAGTGCTAGGTAGCAGAAGAAAACTCCCCCTGTGCTACAAGATCCTCATTTGAATAAAGAATAAAAGTGCTTTTTCTCTGCATCCCTGGGACTCTGAAACATAAGAAAGGTTTGGTTTCTATTATGCTAACAGCATCTACAGCGATATGGGAGCAGTTTAAAGTAGCCGGGGGCAGTGAGAGGTTCTCTTTAAGCTATGTTCTCACTAATACCAGACTCTCCACCATTCAGGTCTGTCGAGAGCCGGACTGCTAAAGCAGTGGTTACACACGGAGACCAATGGATCTCATTGACTATAAAGTCAATGTAGGACTTTTCTCTCCACCAATTTTCAGCGGTTTCGGCAACAGAGTCTCCAACTAGAACTTCAGCACATATGTGAACTAGCCTTAGTACGTCAAAAATGTTCCTCTCCCTAATGTTAAGAACTATAGAAATGATCCCTGAAAGTCTTTCTCCTCTCCCTAATGTTCTTGAATTTTAAGCAGCGCACAAACAGTACTGAAACACCTAGAACTTAACTTGTCCCCTCTACTATAAATGTAAAAATGTCCAAATGGAGAACTAAAAAAACCCACAGAATATGGGCTAATAAACACAAGTTTATCTTCACCGCAACTTTTCTTCACACCCTTTCTTGCATTTGGTTATCTACAAGTTTTGTTGCTGGCACTCACCCCATGCCCCATGAGGGTTGCTTTGTTTTTTCTTTTCCACTTTGCTTGTATAGAGTGTGCATATGCCAAACCTGTTCCTGGGCAGCGCAGCATCCAAAATACAGTCTATAGCTTCCAATACAAATGCATTTTCCAAAAAAAGTCCTGTTTGATATACACTTTTGTTTTGCAGCAGGACTTAACTGGCAGACGTATACATCACAGGAAGTTGCATACTGTGCTTTAACTCCGGTGTATTATCTACAAGCGATGTTGCTGGTGTATGTAGTACTGAACAAAGCATTGCCACTATGGTATGAGCTTTTTTCAGATTCTTATAGTGCACTTTGAGTGCAAACATTGGTAACAATGACTTGATAGACTTCAATACATGAGGACCCTAATGTAAAAATATAAAAATACCACTGTATTCTGTTTAGCTTTGGTATTGTATACACTAAGTTTAATAGCCGCAGGCATGTGTCATGTATTGTAGATTTATTTTCTGTTAGAAAATGAATTATTCAGTATACGGGAGCAATCCAATCTAAAGCTGCAACAAAGCCATGAAGGTAGCTCTGCTACTGTGCATAGTCAACTAGACGTGAAAAAAACTTTTTTCCAAGGTGAACGCCTTCAGCACACAAATATACACTGACTTTTATAGTTTCCCTGAGACCTGGGTGTGTCAGACTGTGCTCCATTGTTCTCTAGAACTATGGGTAATATGGAAAATTAGAGAGAGCTGATATTTTTATAACACTCGCTCAGGTCATCTCCACGTGTCTTCTTCATGTGTTGAGCGGCTGTAACTGCTAGCCTCTGTAGATAGTTATAGTGCTGAGATGATTTCTTTTTTTTATTACTTAGTTTTCAGAAATGGCTGAGCCTGAGAAAGGGGGAGACTTTCGTTCAGTGGCACTCGGAGCACAAGATCCTGCTTCAGAAACCAACCAGGACACCAAAAGTAAACAAGCTCAAGAGGAGACGAACAAGCCACAGGACTCAGAAGCCCATTCCAGCCAGCTATCTATCATGAGAAAGTTCTTTGTTGCCAGGGTAAAACAAATATGTAGTTTATATTATCTGCTGCTGCCATCATTGACAATGAAGTACTGTACAAGTTTTGTGGTTTTTTTTTTGGTTGTATAATGTTAGCTCACCAGCAATATTCTAGTAGCACGGTGTGTTTAATCTTCGCTCAGTTACATCCATGCATTTTGAAACCTTTCACTATGGGCCACAGGTTCCTAGTCTTACTACCACTCCAGAGCTTTTCTCCTCCGTAGAAAGGATGCCACTCTTTCAGCTTTGTCTGACTTCCTGTGAGCTGCAGGACTGTCTTAACTCCTGTCCAATTTCTCCTGGCAGCTCTCGGACTCCTCTCCACCCAGATACACCCTACTTTCCTCCAGTGATACTGAGTGCTATAATAAATGAGTTCAATAGTCATGACCTATCCTTAGGTTAGATCAGGGGTAGGGAACGTACGGCTCTCCAGCTGTTGCAAAACTACAACTCCCAGCATGCATACTTGCTCTGCTGTTCTTGGAACTCCCATGGAAGTGAATGGAGCATGATGGGAGTTGTAGTTTCACAGCAGCTGGAGAGCCGAAGGTTCCCTACCCCTGGGTTAGATCATCCTTATTTGATTAGTGGGGTTCCAATACCTAGGACCCCCACAGATCAGCATTACTTAGGTGACCAGTGAGGTTATGTTCATTCATTATGTGGCTTTTTTGCACTCAGACTTGTTCAAATGAAGTGCCACTGCAATGTATGGTGCTGTACTTCAAGGATAGGTCATCGTTATTCCAATCCCAGAAAACCCCTTTAAAGAAGACCTTTCATCAGATCGGGCACATGCAGTTTTATATACTGCTGGAAAGCTGACAGTGCGCTGAATTCAGCGCACTGTCGGCTTTCCCGATCTGTGCCCGGTGTAAAGTGCTATCGGTCCCGGTACCGTAGCGCTTTAGTGTCAGAAGGGCGTTTCTGACAGTTAGCCAGGGACGCCCTTCTCCACAGCAGCGCCTATCGCACTGTACAACGTTAGCGGGGAGGAACGCCCCCTCCCTCTGCTCACAGTGCTCGTCCATAGACGAGTATTATCAGGAGAGGGAGGAGGCGTTCCTCCCCGCTCCACAGTACAGCGCGATAGGCACTGCTGGGCAGAAGGGCGTCCCTGGCTAAGTGTCAGAAACGCCCTTCTGACTGTAAAGCGCTACGGTCCCGGGACCGATAGCGCTTTACACCAGGCACAGATCGGGGAAGCCGATAGTGTGCTGAATTCAGCGCACTGTCAGCTTTCCAGCAGTATATAAAACTGCATGTGCTCGATCTGATGAAAGATCCTCTTTAAACTAACAATATTGTAACAAGCTCCCTGCTTACGTGTTCATCTGATGTAAGACCTTATGGAGTAGTTCAGGAGGAAGTAAACCTGCAGCCTGCGTACCAAGTCTGGGCCTCTGAATTACTTGCCCATACCAAACCTTCTCTGAAGCCAACCAGCTCTGTTTTCCTTTCTGGCTGGAGATTGGCTCTACATTGATAGGTTAGTACCAGATTTCAATGTCTGGAATTGTATTGTCTGGATCTTAGACTACTTCCAAGACATATGATCACCATAAGCCATTTATGGCTTGAATAGGTCACTCCAAGACAGTGATACCTTTTCCATAGAATGGATGCTGAGCTTCAGTAGTACAGCACAGCCATAATACACATTATTGAGCTGTACATTGGTATTGATATTGATGACTTTTCCTAAGGCTATTAATATCTAATCTTGGTTGTTATGAAGAATTTCTTACAATATATATGTTCCAGGGGTGTCCTTCTCTCAGCTCCACATGTATAACTTAGAACTATAATCTTTGAAATCTCTGCTTTGTGTTTACTATAACGTCAAGGAGGTGGTCCTATCAGTAACTGACAGCTATTTGTGTATTCACAGTCATAGAGTAGAAGCTTTCGGGAGTTCTTCCTCCTTTACTTCATAGCAAAGAAAGAGCAGAGGTTTTAATGCATAAAATAGAAGTTATCCTGAATCGTTCCCCACAAATCTATACATTTATCTACTCTGTAATATACTGCCTGCAGATTGCACTGCATTTTCCTGGTGACAGGCTCCCTTTCATATTGACGATATGTCCTTAGGCTAGGTCAATGTCAGATTGTTAGGGCTAGTTCACACGGGGCTCTGCGAGTACACATTTTGTCGCAGTGCACTGGCATCCCATAGCTGCATTCTGCGATGGATTAGGCCAAAATGAATGGGCCGGAGCCTCGCGACATGGACGCCGTGGCTGATTTAGCCGGAAGATCCGCGGCAAGATAGGGCAGCTCGCTTCTTTTTTCTGCTACTAGCTAGCGTAAAAAAGAAGTGAGAGGCTCCCATTGAAGTCAATGGGAGCAGCGGATTTTGAGGTGGATTCCGCATCAAAATCCGCTGCCAACTTGCCCCGTGTGAACTAGTCCTTAAGGGTCCTAACCTGCAGCCTCCACTGATCATCTGGTTGAACATTCCTGCACAGTAGAACAGACACATCTCTACAGTCTGTGTAGTGGCTGTCTGTGGTACTGCAGCTGTCTCACATTAAAGTGAATAGAAATCAGTTCCGGTACTCTACAGTATACAATGTATGGAGCTAAGCCAGTTGTGAAGTATCACAGCCCCTTTAAGTAACTGATCAGTGGGAGTGTCAGGAGTCAGACCTATCTGATGACTTATCCTTAGCATTAAAGTCCTGGAAAACACTTTAACATGAGAACAAATTATAATGAATCCTGGATTAATTTCCTGTGCTCCCTGTCATCTCCGTCTGGGATGAGACCTACATGTTGTATAACTATTCATATGAACATATGTATATTTATCCACACAAAGTACAATGCTTGCCAGTGTTGGGACCATGTCTCGAAGTCACAAGATGTTTTTCCAAGCCAACAACATTCCATTTCTTCCTGCCTTCTAAACTAAAGACACAGATTACATTATAAAAATAGTTGTGGGAACAGAGCTATGTATCATGTACAGTCATTGATGGAAGATTGTTAGGACGAGCTGCCTACTGTTAATTTTATATTCTATGTATATACAAATGCTTTATTATTTCATAGGTCGATTTATCAGTTAGTTAAAGATTTTACATTATTTTATGCCTCCAAGAATGAATTCAGATTGTTGGCAATTATGTTTCTTATAGAAAAGTGAGCTAAACCGTTTTAAGGGTTGCTTGAAGATCATGTTCTGATCTAATCCTTGATATAACTAGGGCAAGCCTAGTTGACTGTTCACTGTTTTAATGTTCCTGCCTTTCTTTCTTAGCCAGGAGCCTTTGATCAAGCTGTTGAAGATTTGAAAAACCAGCTGTTATCAAAGGAGAAGGAAATTGTTACTAGTGCCTGGCTGCTAACAGAGTAAGTGTCACATTTTCACAGTGCAGCTGTACATACGAGTACGTATGCAAAATCCACACCTTGTACTGTATCAGACGTCTTCAAGGATATTGCACTGCAATACAAGAAGTGCTCATTTCTGTTTGTTACTAAGAATTTATTTGCTGTAAAATGGTCTGGCACAATGAATGTTGTGTGCCAGCTCCTCACTGGCACTGGAATCATGTTTTCTATTTGTTTCTAGTTAAACATATCCCCAGTAGGTTGCTGTTGAAGAAACAGAATGACAAAAACATTGAACCACCATAGCTGACTCTGTAGTGTAGAATGGAGATACGTCTTGTAATTAAAGCGCTGAGCAGGTGGCAGGGAACAGCTTGTTGAAGGATACACTGTACACAATATATCCCCAGAAGCTTTTCCCTTTTCTTAAAGGAACAGTGCCTGCAGTATGCAGTGAACTTTGCAGACAGAAATAAAAGATGTATACATTCTTATTATTTATTTATATAGCACCATTAATTCCATGGTGCTTTACATTTGGGGGTTTACATACAATACACAGAATATACAGGTAGATATAATACTAACAGTGACCGACTGGCACAGTGGGGTAGAGGGCCCTGCCCGCGAGGACTTACAATCTATGAGGGAAGGGGGTAGAGACAGAAGGAGACTGTACAGATGGCAGTGCGGTGATAGTGTTATTGGAGGTTGTAGGCCTTCCTGAATAGGTGAGTCTTCAGGGCCTTCTTGAAGCCTGTGATTGTGGGGGTCAGTCTTATGTGTCTTGGTAAGGAGTTCCAGAGACTGGGGGATGCACATGTTTATACATGTTAAAGGAGTTGTTTCTTAAAGACTACCCATATCCATCTGCACTGTTGAGACTCCATCTATGATCCAGAACAGATGGCCATGAGTCTGCCTTAAGATAGGCCATGAGTTTTAGATTGCTAGGGGTCCAACTGTGGTAATCCCCCACAAATAAGCTGTTTTTACCTGACTTTGGCTGGAAGTTGCAGTGCTTATTTGCTGTCACTTTCATAGGGGCATTTACAAGTATACATATTTATAAGTACCGTATTTTTCGGACTATAAGACGCACTTTTTTTCCCCCAAATTTGGGGGGAAAAGAAGGGTGCGTCTTATAGTCCGAATGTGGCGCCTGGCACCCGCTGTAATAGAGAGGCGGGTGCCAGCGAGGGATAGATGCAGGTGCCGGGGCCTGAGACATCGCTGCGCTCCTCTGCCCTGCATGAAGCCAGCAGGGGCGATGCTACGGTATTCCGCTCCTCCGTCCCCCCGCCGCTGGCTTCATGCAGGGCAGAGGAGCGCAGCGATGTCTCAGGCCTCGGCACCTGTGATGGCGTCTATCCCTCGCCGGCATCCGCCTCTCTAGTACAGCGGATGCCGGGTCTTAGTCTGGATTGGCGGCGCCTTCTCCCCCGGGGCCGGTCCCCACCGGCCCCATACCTGTAAAGTTGCAGGCCGGCTCCTGTGCGGCGATATCGCAGGAGCCGACCTGTTCTGGTGACAGCCGGGAGCCTAATGAGGCTCCCAGGCCTGTCACTGCTATATTAGTACTGCGGCTGGGTCTATGACCAGCCGTAATACTAATATACAGAATGTCCCATAGACGGCAATACAGTTGTATTGCCGTCTATGGGACTTGCAATCAAGTGACCGCAGGTTCAAGCCCCCGGGGGGGGGGGGGGAATAAAATAGTAAAAAAAAAAAAAAAAAAAGCTTTAAAAATATATAATAAAAATATGAAATAAAAGTTCTAAATCACTCCTTTCCCTAGAATATATATAACAGTAGAAAAAACACTCTATGCGTCCCCGTACAGCTGCAGGGTCACCTGTCAATGTGGCCTTGCAGCTGTTGCAAAACTACAACTCCCATATATTAAATATTTTACCATTTTTTGCTTCAAAATTTTTTTTCCCTATTTTCCTCCTCTAAAACCTAGGTGCGTCTTATAGTCCGAAAAATATTTATAAGACATTAAAGCAGTACTCATAACTCCACACCAAGCCTTCTTGCTGGACAAGGCATGAAAAGTGTAACACAAAGTGCACCAAAATTCCGGCATGTTTAATGTATGCATGCCTGTATGCCCAAGTCTCAGGGGTTTGCCTATACATGTGAGCATGTTCATGTAGAGTATAAAAATCATGGCTGTTCATGGCAAAAGTTGATATATTTGTACCATAATATACTATACCATATTATATCTGACTTTAGTGACTTTACAATATATCATTCTAAAGAGCACCACAAACAAAGCAACTTGTTGCTACAGATTTGTCTCCATAAACGACATGTATGACATATCCTCTACCTGAGCACTTTATATGGTTTTGCAATTTCCTCCAGTAGACAATGTTACTTGAATGTGTGACTCTGAATAGACCATAGAGAATTGCAAGCAAAACTGTTTTTAGATGTGATTTGGCCTTCGAATAGAAATGTGTTTCAGGCTGCACCTGCTAGCCAGGTATATAGGTTTGATATAGTCCTATGCCCTTTTATCGTTTATATTACGTATATATCATGACTGTCTGTCTGTAGCAGAAAAAGAGCTAGAAGAGTTGGCAGACTGAACTTTCATTTCATTACTAGGTCACTGGTATTCACCTAGGACTGCTGTTTTCTCACAAACGTACTGATCTTTACAAACTTTGAGGTAGAGCGATACCATTACCTCACCTTTATGTGCTATATTAGTCATTGGCATGCTAGGGAACAAGGCGTATGCTACAGACGTTATGATTATAAACAGGTTTACTACTCCTTTTCAGTCACAGTTCCCCATAATGTTTGAGTACCATCACTGACATCCAAAACAATATTGAGTGGAAATATGCCTTTCATTCTGTGTCACTCCTGTGATTTAAGTGTGTGTTCACATGTACAGATTTGTGGTTTAACAGCACACTGTTTGAATGGTGTGCTGGTGTTGCTAAACCTGTACCAGAGATTTTAGGATGATATTTTATAAAGCTGTAGCTGTAGTGTGTTACCTCTCTGAACTTTAGCGTGTCTTGTTCTAGCAAGATGGATTATGTAGAAATTTCAGAGTGAATGTCAATTGTGAGGTTGAATGAAACCTCACAGTTTAGTCTGTCGATATAGTGGGAAGAAACGTTGCTTGGCGCTGTTTTGGGGGGTTTTTGTGTCTTTTTGGCATTAATCCTGCATGTAACTACCAGTATAGCCGACATCGCTGCTGCCGTGGGTCCATCAATTAAAGGAGCCCATTTCCACTAGAGACATAGGTTGCAGTTGGTGATAATTATTGATGATGGATGAAGTGTGTGTGTTATCCTTGTATTGTGATATCACTGTGTATATTATGTATGTACTGTAACACCACCATCATCCTGATACTAAGACACCACTATGTGCATTGTCTTTGTACTGTGACATCATTGTGTGCATTATCCTGTTGCTGTGACACCTCTATGTGCATTATCCTAATACTGTTACCACTGTGTGCATTATGCCTGTACTTTGACACCGCTGTGTGCATTATCCTAATACTGTGTTACCACCGTGTGCATTATGCTAATACTGTTACCACCGTGTGCATTATCCTGATACTGTCACACCTCTATGTGCATTATCCTAATACTGTGTTACCACCATGTGCATTATCCCTGTACTTTGACACCGCTGTGAGCATTATCTGTACTGTAAAGTCATTGTGTGCATTATCCTGATACTATGTCATCTTTGTGTGTATTATCTTTGTGCTGTGATATCACTGTGTGCATCATCCCTGTACTGTAACACCGCTATGTGTATTATCCTGGTACTATGACATCACTATCTGTATTATCTTGATACCGTGATACCACTGTGTACATTATCCCTGTACTTAAACACTGCTGTGTGCATTATCTATACGGTAAAATCACTGTGTGCATTATCCATGTACACAAAATTGTACACTTATCAAGTTCTGAACACTCTGCGTCAAGTTCTGAACATGGTGTTCAGGATTGTTTTGTTATACCTCTGGTGTTGATGTTACCATTATGGCCCCACAACAGGGTTATGCTGACATTAGGTTATGTAACAATATCACTTAATGATTGAGGTCCTTTAGCTATGTCATGCTGACTCCTTGGGTCTTTATGAACTGATTATCTGATATCACGGTATTCACAGTTAAGATGTACTGACTTTAGGGGTGCCACAGTAGTGGTGTCATAATACAAGGTGTCTCACAGTAATGGCACATGGATTAATAATAAAAGATTGACTAGCCAGAGTATTCCAAAGTTGAGGGTAGTCCAAATAATAGTAGTACAGCTCCTTTTTCATCTGCATTATTTTGCTGGAGAACTTCTAGTATCAATGCACTTTGGAGTCAGTATGCCTGCTTTATGTACAGGCTTTCTCTCCTCATTTAAAGCCTGGATTTGTGTGGGATTCTTCAAATTTTCTTTCTAGTTAAAAAGCTGCTTGCATGATATTTTTCTCCTATTTTCACGTTCTCTGGGGCTGTCAGAATCTTTCTAAATGAAGACAGCCACTCTCAGAAACTTGTGAGGTTTTACAGTTTTGTTCATAATCCAGATGGGAGATATTTTTTAACAAGATTTCAGAATGAATAATCACCATAATGTCAAATTAAAAAGCTGGCATGCAGTTTCTTTCCCTCTGGTTATTTAGACTGACAAAATGCTGCCACCTTCAGGTTAAACTCCAGAATGCATGTATAGTGTTATTGCCCTGTAGTACTTTATAAATGTGCTCATCTGATGCATGTATTTTTTTATGTCCTGCAGAATTGATCACTGGAACAATGAAAAGGAACGTGTGGTTCTATTAACAGCCAATAACCTTTTCATCTGCAAATATGACTTCATCATGTTGTGCTGCCAACAAATCCAAAAGGTTCCTCTGAACTTCATCGACCGGATATGTCGAGGACCTTTCATATTCCCAGAAAAGTCCTTAGACAAGTAAGTGTGCAATATTTAAAACACAAGTGACACTTTCTGTGTGGTAGGTCTAATGTATATGGACCTTTCATATGTTATATAGTTGCATTTGGTTCTTAAAGGGGTGGTCTGGGATAAAACTATACTTGTAGCCTAAGTTAAACCACCCTCCCTTCTTCTAACTAACTTACTTACATAAACCAAAAATGTAGGGGCCACACGGTGGCTCAGTGGTTAGCACTGCAGCCTTGCAGCACTGGGCTCTGGTGTTCAAATTCTGCCAAGGGCAAAAAAAACATCTGCAAGGAGTTTGTATGTTCTCCCCGTGTTTGCATGGATTTACATCCCATATTCCAAAGAAGACATACTGATAGGGGAAAAAAATGTGCATTGTGAGCTCTATGTGGGGTTCACAATCTACATAAAAAACTTTTTTTAAAAAATGTACATTTATCCTGATCGCCGGGGCAGTCATGTGACCGCCCAAGGCACATTTTCTGTTTCCCCCGTTTCTAGAAATAGAACGTCGCCAATACTGCTCACCCTTCAAACCCATCATACTTACCTGTCTTCCTGTCTGGATCTTCTGGCCACAGAACGTCACTTCTTTCAGGGGGCCCAGTTCCTCCTCTTGACATCTGCCAGCCTCCCTCTCTTCTATTACGCAGGCGCCGGTAGACATGAAGAGGAGAAGGAGCCGGCTGCAAAGAAGTTAGTGATCTCCCATGCCCAGAAGATTCGGACAGGAAGCCAAGTAATTATAATGGGGTATGCTGAGTTAGTTAGTTAGGAATGATTAGTAGTGGGCAGGCTAGTTAGATAAATAGGAAGGCAATGAAAGAGGGAGTGAGGTTTTACAGGGGGATGTAGTGTGAGTCAGCTATGAGTGAAGAGCAATGCATCATGGTACTTTTAGGATAAACAAAGAGGAAGCTACCCATGTAAGCAAATGCAGAAGATGTCAGGAGCTCCCAGAGAAACCCAGAAATCAAATCAAAGTACTGCTAAAGGTATTTGGGTGTACTTATGAACCCATTAATAGCACTAACTGACCTTTTTTAAAAAAATAAATAAATTATATATATATATATATATATACGCTTTTTTTTTTTTTTTCCCCGGAAAGCCCTTTTTAATATGTGCAACTAGTGCTCACTATTTCTTAAAGGGAAGGCCTTAAGTCTGTTTCTATACTTTATACTGTAGGTTTTCTAAAAAAAAAGTAGAGTGCTCTTTAATGTGCGGTATTATATACCATTAAAAAGCTGTAATTCTATTTTCCCTGTATATGCACCGGTGCTGGAGATATTGGTGCTGTTCGTTTTGGCACCAGTACCTCCCCACTGTCAGCAGGGCAGGTCTTGCAGCCTAGCATCATCGCACTCCCCCCTTCCCTCCCAGCTATGTTTTTAACATAGTCTTGTACTGTGCGGGGAAGCGGTCTTCACAACCCAGCAATGACACTAGGCTGTAAGGCCCACCCTTTTGACAGTGGGGAGATGTTGGTGCCGAAACTAACGGCACTGATATCTCCAGCACTGGGGCACATACCAAGAGAGCCGACATGAAAGGTCCTCTTTAAGTAATCCTCAGTGTATTGTGGCTATAGATACATTGCAGCCAAGGTGAGGTTAACCCTTTCCTGAGGCGCTATGTTGCTTGATGCAGCCTACGATACAAATGCCTATTTTTTTGTATTGCATTAGCATTATAATGCATTGCATTAGTGATCAGACCCCCCGTGGTTCAAGACTCCTAGGAGGTCTAAGTGCAATAAAAGAATGAAATTTTTTTTTACTGGTTCTTACGGCGTTACGAGCGCTCCCATTGAAGTGTATGGAAAGTGTTCAGGAGCCGTCTGCTGCGCTCGCGTGTATGGCTGTGAATGAGGATTTTTACAAGCCCGGCGTAACTCCGTGTGCATGCAGCCTAAGATGTAAAAAATAGAGAAGTAAGCCAAATGTAGTATACAAAAGTATTTAGTAAAATGTTTGTCTGTGGGCACATGTTCACATTTATGTCAGCACTCTGTTTATTATAATTTGTTGTTGATTCCTTATCACTGACAGAGGCCAAATTTAGATGATGTCAGGTTAAGTAATGGTTCACTACAAGATGCAGACAGTGGTATATGGTGGAGGCTGCACAATTGCAAAATACTGATGAAAACCTCCACCCACACACCTATAGTCCATGTCTAACGTTGCAAATGCACACAGAAAAGGCTTTTATAAGATGCAAGTCATATGATATTGTCAGATATATTATTCTGGCCTACAGTCTATTAGTGATGGCCATACTTTTGGATTAGACAGGTTGTCCAGCACACACATATGGGTGTACATATATTGGTGTACATGTACACTCCACAAGTACCCCATAACAGAGTCTGGCTGCATCCTCTAAAAATTGAGTTAATAACCATAAGGTATTAGTAAATATTTTGGCTACTATATGCAAGCTTACAACCTGCATAAAATGGCCATTGTCTTGTTAGTCCCTATTCTAAAATCAAACACAAAACACTGAAAGAGACATAATCATAAATTTAAGAATGGCCATATTTAGCTGATAGCTGATGTTCACAGGTGGATGCAGACAGGCCCAATATGGAGGAGATTGCATGGATGATAAAACAACTACAATGGGAGGGAGCTGTATGCCTATTATTCCAAATACCAATGGTCAGAAGATTGCTGGTTCATGTCCCTTATAGGGACCAAAAAAACTATTTACAAATAGTTTGTAACACCCCCTACCCGACTGTACACGTTTATGGACTATAGATCCCTTCTATAGACCCCTGACTGGCCCCTTTCCATTAAATTCCAGCCCAGGGGATGTGTTTGAAAATAAAAAAAAAAATACTTCTACTCACCTGTCCTGGGCTAAGCATCCGTTCCGGGGCTCTTCCTGTGGTAGATGCTAAATCCTAGCGGGCTAAAGGACCTTTGATGACATGACCATGTGATCAGACTCTTATGTGAGCAGAGCTATTCTGGATTGTATAGAACAGTGTTGAAGCTCCTGGGAACAAGACTGATGGAAGGTAAGGAGTAGAGAAGAGTACATATGTGAGAAAGAGGGAGACATGGGGGTGCAGGCTGTGTGTCAGCAAGAGGGGAGAATGGGGGTGTAGGCTGTGTCTGAACAAGAGGGGTAATGGGGGTGCAGGCTGTGTGTGAACAAGAGGGGGAATGGGGGTGCAAGCTATGTGTGAGCAAGAGGAGGGAATGGGGTGCAGACTGTGTGTGAGCAAGAGGGGGGGAATGGGGTGAAGGCTGTGTGTAAGCAAGAGGGGGAGTGGGGGTGCAAGCTTTGTGTGAGCAAGAGGGGGAAGGTGGGGTTCATGCTCTGGTGGGGGGTGGTCACTGTTTGCACATAATACTGTGTGGGCCACTGGTGAGCACATAATACTGTGTGGGGGTCACTGTGAAGCATATAATAGTGTGTGGGGGGACCACTGTGAGAATATAATATTGTGTGGGGGCCAATGTGAGCACATAATACTCTGTGGGGGCCACTGTGAAGCATATAATACTGTGTGGGGGGGACCACTGTGAGAATATAATATTGTGTGGGGGCCACTGGTGAGCACATAATACTGTGTGGGGGCCACTGTGGAGCACATAATACTGTGTGAGGGCCACTGGTGAGCACATAATACTGTGTGGGGGGGCACTGTGGAGCATGTAATACTGTTTAGGGGCCACTATGGAGCACGTAATAGAGTTTGGCGACCACTATGGTCACGTAATACTGTTTGGGGGGGGGGGGGTCGCTGTTGAGCAAGTGATACTGTTTGGGGGCCACTATAGAGCACATAATGCTGTTTGGGGTCCACTATGAAGCATATAATATTGTTTGGGGACCACTGTGGAGCACATAATACTGTTTGGGGTCCACTGTGAAGCACACAATGCTGTGTGGGGTCCACTGCAGATCATGTAATCTGTCCCAGTATTGTTTACATGCTGTGCTGCTCATTCACCACCGTATTCTTGGTAACTGCAGTTGTGGGTATTAAAGCTGTATTCCTTTCAAGTATCTGAGATACCACTTCAGTGCCCGTAACCACCATTATCAAGAATCCACTTTAGGAAGGGGGCAGGGGGCCCTGAACAAAAGTTTGCACCCGGGCCCACAATACTTTAGTTATGCCACTGGTTCCTTCCCTTCTGCACACTGCCTTGTGACCAAACATCAGTTTACACCCACATGTGGAGTATTTCTGTGCTCGAGAGAAATTGCATAACAAACTGCAGAATGCATTTTCTCATTTAACCCCTTGTGAATGTGTTAATTTCAGGGCTAAATAAACACATCATTGAGAAAAAAAAATATCTAAATTTTAACTCCATATTGTTTTAATTCCCGTGAAATGCATAAAGGGTTAACAATCTTCCCAAATGCTGTTTTGAATTATTTAAGGGGTGAAGTTTTGAAAATGGGGTGATTTCTGGAGGCCTCTAACATGGGAAATTTTCTTGTAAATCTGGAAAATCGCTGTAACACTTGTAAGCCTTTTAACGTCCAAAATAAATTAAAGGGTGATTAATCCCTTCCCGACATCCGCCATACTGTTACCACGGATGCCAGGTCTTCAAAGTTGTTGACCACTGTGCTGCCGAGCGTCCACCATAGCTATCAAGTCTCTGCTGCAAGTTACAACAGAGACTCAGAGTTAATGCCTGAGATCAGAGTTCACTCTGATCACCAGAATTGCATTTCACTGTGGCGCCCCAAAGCTAAAAAAAATGGTCCTGTACCTTTGCCGTTTCATATTGCAGGAGCTAACCTGTTCCTATGGCACCCTGGAGCCTTATGAAGGCTTGTCATAGGAATATTACTATTGCAGCTTGTCAGTAGTAATGTAGCAAATCTCCTATTTTATTTTTTTTAAACTAGTTCAAATCAACCCCCCTTTCCCTAGAATACATATAAAATAAAAAAATTACTGCAAAATACATACACATTAGGAACCCCTGAGCCCAAAAATGCTTGATCTGCAACTTTAAAAATATGTTTCCCAAACACTGAATGCCATAGCGGAAAAGTGACAAACCACCATTTTTCCACTGTTTCTATTTATTTTATTTATTAAAAGTGATCAAAGCAATAGAATATAGAAACTTTAGGTTTTTTGGTAAGGGGTTAAAATGTAAATATAACTATATAAGGGTGCATTCACACTGAGTAAACGGTAGCTTATTTTGTAGAGTAAAATTACACTTGTAAATTTTGCTATCCCATTGACTTCAATGACATTTTACAGGCGTATTTTTACAGGCGTATTTTTTACAGGGGTATTTTTAAACTTGTAAAAAAATATCATTGAAGTCAATGGGATAGCAAAATTTACAAGTGTAATTTTACTCTACAAAATAAGCTAGCGTTTACTCAGTGTGAATGCACCCTAAATTTGGTATCCCTGTAATTGTACCGAAACATAGACTACAGGTGACATAATTTTTGGCTGCACAGTGAACGCTGTAAAAGCGAAGCCCATAAGGAAGTGGCACAAATTCACTTTTTATCCAATTCCACCCCATTCTGAATTTTTTTCCAGCTTTCAAGTACATTATACAAAATAATAAATGGTACTATTATGAAGAACAATTTGTCATGTTTACTACCAACATGAAGTACAATGTGTTATGAAAAAACAATCTCAAAACTACATGTTTATGTTAAAGTATCTCAGTTATTTCCACATAAAGTGGCAGATGTCAATTTTGGAAAAGGGGGCTGCGTCCTTAAGGTGTTTTTTGGTCGTATTCTTAAAGGGGTTGGTTATATAGTATTCTAGACACAGTATTTATGTTTGACAGTTTACAGATGTTTTAGTTTCTGGCAGTTTTTTTAGTCACTGCTTTTGAGATGTGAATGGTTGTGTTTTCAAGAAATAGAAGTGTTTGATATGCAACCTCCCATTTTGCTGTTAGTTATTGATTCTGGCACTTCAATCTTGTCCAGGTTCAATTTTAGCAGCCGGCATTTATCTATTTATGTAGTTCAGCTAAGCAGAAATGTATCACTGGAGGTTGGTCATTGGCTCCAGGACTAAAATGCAGGGGACGTTGGATATTGTCTACATGGTGATGGCATTCCCAGAATATTGCTGGAGGAAGATGATCTGAATCGCAGAAGAACGGTTCCTTCACATCAACTACTATTTTTCTAAAGCCAGACTGGAAATGGCAGGCACCGTCTGCATACAGTATAATAAAATAGCTGTGTTTGGATTGTTAGCTCTGCCACATAGTGCACCATGTCTCCCTGCTTCAACATGCTATGCTGCACTTTACCTCTCTTCTAACATTGAAGATATATGTGAACAGCCTCTAGAGGGCACTCACGTGTATCTTCTAATAGCTATACAACCAATGCACTGAGAATGGATGATATTCTAATATTCACTTCAAATACCTGTCTGTTAGAAATGCTGAGAGCCACCAGAACTTAGACTCCAGTACTAACGAGACCAAGAGGAGGCGCTGTTCAAAGCCTCAGATGCAAGTTATGTCATATTTCACTGGATATATTGAACAGCATATCGACACTAAGATGGGAACCCAATAGACACATTCTAAGTCAGGCGCTGCTGTAGTCAGGTGCTCAGTTTTATTCATTATTATTATTTTATTTTTCTGCTCCTCTGATGGAGTTGTGGAGTTGTAAACAGACACATAGTATTATATTTATTTATGTATTTATTTATTTTTGTGATATGTATTTCCATCGCGGAGGCTGACTCTTTTACAAAGCAAACATTTCATGATTAGTTTTGTACAAGTTTACTGGTGTAAAAATCCACCATGTTTTGTAAACCAATTTTGTGATTTGTGACTTTTTGCAGGCATTTCTCCAAAGTCTTCTTTTTTTTTTTTTTTTTTTTGGTTTTAACAAAAGTGGGTGTAGCTTAGTGTGAAAGGATGGAGGTCTGACAGGTTTACTATAATTTACTCCAGAATCTGGGGTAAATTATTACACAAATCTTTGCCAGTTTATATCTGGTGTAGATTTGAGGTTCTAGAACTTGGATTGCCAACCTATTTTATTAGGAGGAATACACTGCAAGTGTTAAGTTAAAGAAGTTGTTCAGCATTAAAAATTATTTTTGAAATTAGTCTGGAGAAGGTGACAAAAAAACCCAAAAAACACTTGTCCCTGGATGCTTCAGGGCCACCAAGCGCAGTCTGTTTCTGCTGCTCCGCTGTCTTTTGCTGTGACGTCCCATGTCCCTTTCCTTAGGCCACTGATTGGCTTCAGTGGTCACGTGCTGCAAGAAAACAGCAGAGCAGCAGGACCTCTCTGAGAGGCGCTGGGAGTAAGTGAGTATGGGTTTTTTTTTTTTTGTTTTTTTTTTTTTTTTGGGGGGGGGTGGTGGTTCAACTTACCTAGGCTAAAATATATAAATAGCTAAAACTTTTTTTTTTAACCATTTAAAGATTGCTACCTCTTATCTTTATTAAATTACTCCAGCTCTCCCGTGATTAAGATTGGTGTATAAATTCCCCCCCATATTTAGACCCATGCTTGTCTTCTTCCTGGCTAAGAGTTCTGGGGTAATCTAGTGTTGCAGATAAGACACTATAGGGCTGGCTATAAATGACCCACAATCTACATTTATGGAGATACAACAGTAATCAAATTTAAGTAATTGCTCTTTGACAACTTTGACAATAAAGTATGTGTTTTTCCTTCAAGTCACGTGTTTTATACTGTTTATTACCTACTGATCCCAGCAGAGGTCACCAAAACTCTAAAATCCATCGGTAGTATTATTTGGTATTTGCATACAATTCATTGCAGTCATTTTAGCTTCACAAATGGATAAAATAATCTACAATATGCTGCACAATCAGTGGAGAAAGTATGTGCAGATTAATGTATAATGTGCTATATTTCATCTCTATATGAGTTGCAATAATCTTTCACACATATAACTGGAATCAATGTACAGGCATGTAATTACAAATATGGTCAAAGTACTACAACTCCAGAGCTATCTTTATGCATTAAAGGGGTTGTCTAGTAATTGGAACAACCCATCAGGAGGCTGGGGGTAAGTGTTAAATAAAAAAAATGAAAGCATACTCACCTGTCTTTGGTGCTCCATTGTCTGCCACTGGTGCCTGTTCCGTATCACATCAGTACCTGAAAGCCTGAAGTCCTCAATCTCATGTGATCACTGAAACCATTTACACACATATGTCAGCGGTTCCTCGCCTTAGTTCTCTATCTGGCTCTGTTGTTAACTTAGTAGCCATAAAGCATCTGATAGACTCCCTTTAAAATATGTCCACCATCTAGTGATGGAAAAATAAACTAGATGACACCAGTTACTCACATGGACAAAATTGTTGGTACTGTTTGTTTAATGAAATAAAAACCCACAATGGTTTTCAGAAAAGTAATAATAAATAAAAAGTCAATGAAAATGAAAAAAATGAAAGTCAGACATTGCTTTTCGCTTCATCAGATTTTTTTAAAAAAATAAAATTCATGAAACAAGCCTGGACAGAAATGAGGGTTCCCTTAACTTAATATTTTGTTGCACAACCTTTTGAGGCAATCACTGCAATCACACGATTCCTGTAACTGTCAATGAGACTTCTGCACCTCTCAGCAGGTATTTTGGCCCACTCCTCATGAGCAAACTGCTCCAGTTGTCTCAGGTTTGAAGGGTGCCTTTTCCAGACGGCATGTTTCAGCTCCTTCCAAAGACGCTCAATAGGATTTAGGTCAGGGCTCATAGAAGGCCACTTCAGAATAGTCCAATGTTTTCCTCTCAGCCATTTGTGGGCGTTTTTAGCTGTGTGTTTTGGGTCATTATCCTGTTTCAAGACCCATGACCTATGACTGAGACCAAGCTTTCTGTCTCTGGGCAGCACCTTTTTCTCTAGAATCCCTTGATAGTCTTGAGATTTCATTGTACCCTGCACAGATTCAAGACACCCTTTGCCAGAAGGAGCAAAGCAGCCCCAGAATATAACCTAGCCCCCTCCATGTTTCACAGTAGGGACCAGGGCCGCCGATAGGCCAGTACTACTGCTACTGGCGTCAGGGGCCCAGCCAAATTTAAAAATGGGGGGTCCCGGTTTTGGCCCGCCACCATGTGCCGGCCCCCTGGCGCCGGCAGCAGTCATTGTATGTCCTGTTTCAACTCAGATCTGCGTCCTTTCCGGCTCTGCCGCATATGTGTCAGCGAGAGAGGCGGCAGCGGCGAAGTGAGGAGCTGACACAAGTCAGCTCCTCGCTTCAGCCGCACATGCGTCAGCAAGAGAGGCGGCAGCGGCGAAGCGAGGAGCTGACCTGTGTCAGCTCCTCGCTTCGCCGCTGCCGCCGGCTACCCGGCAGTGTAGACGCAATGTGATGACGTCACATCGCGTCTACAACTGTGCGCCAGTAAGAGAGAGAGGCGCGCAGAGAGCAGCGGGGGAACGAAGGAGAAGGTAAGTGTAATGTGGAACGTGAAACTGGGGGCAGATGAAGAAGAGGACGGCATGACACTGGGGGCAGAGATGGAGGGACATGAATCTGGGGGCAGAGATGGAGGAGACATGAATCTGGGGGCAGAGATGGAGGGGACATGAATCTGGGGGCAGAGATGGAGGGACATGAATCTGGGGGCAGAGATGTGAGGACATGAATCTGTGGGCAGAAATGGAGAGGACATGAATCTGGGGGCAGAGATGGGGGGGACATGAATCTGGGGGCAGAGATGGAGGGACATGAATCTGGGGGCAGAGATGTGAGGACATGAATCTGTGGGCAGAAATGGAGGGGACATGAATCTGGGGGCAGAGATAGAGGGGACATGAATCTGGGGGCAGAGATGGAGGGGACACAAATCTGGGGGCAGAGATGGAGGGGACACGAATCTGGGGGCAGAGATGGAGGGACATGAATCTGGGGGCAGAGATGTGGGGACATGAATCTGTGGGCAGAAATGGAGGGGACATGAATCTGGGGGCAGATGAAGGGTGTATATGAAGCTGGGGGAGAGACGGAGGGGGACATATAATTTACGGGTGACTGTAGGAGGATTATACAGTGTGCGGGCAAATGGAAAATTAATGAGTGGGCGGAGTCAACATAACAGTGGGTGGGGCTAAATTTCCCATGGCGCGCAAAGCGCGCCGCACATTTTGTCCCTCTTTTGGTTCTTCAAAAGTTGGGAGGTATGGGCACAGGGGGCAATGGAAAGATGTTAGAGGGGGGGGGGATTGTTGGGGCATCGGGTGTGCGGCACTGCGGAGAGGGAACTGGGGCAATAATATATAATATATAAGTTTTTAGCTGGAGAATAATAATGATGTAGCCTGCTATGCTACTAGCATAGCAGCCTGTTTGGGGGTGGGACTTTCACTTTAAAGGAGTGTTCACATTGCGTTTTTGGCCTCCCTTGCCGGGATACATTGGCAACCAGTCACAATCAGCTCCCCACTTATCCCTGCACGGAGAACTGCAGGCCCCTCTTTTTTTTTAATGGCCAGTTCTTTGTGCAGGGATAAGTTGACAACTGATTCTGACTGGTTACCAACGGATCCCGGCAAGAGAGGCCAAAAACGCAATGTGAATAAGCCCTGAGGATTTATTAGGAGGGCTCTTATAAATGGTGTTGGTTCCCTATAGGCGCTGTCACACGTAGCAGATTTTACCTGCAAATAGAATCTGATTAAGCCTTGTAATGCTGCTAAATAAAGGGAAATGTAATACAGAATTGGTATGACGCAAAATAAGGTAGTTTTAAAATGGAGGGGGGGGGGCCCAGACACTTAGGCTGTATGGGGCCCCAAAATTCCTGATGGCGGCCCTGGTAGGGACAATGTTCTTTTCAAGATATGCTTTATTTTTCCATATGTGAACATAGAGATATGCCTTGCGAACAGTTTGATTTTTGTCTCATCTGTCCATAGGACATTTTCCGAGAAGCTTTGTGGCTTGTCAACATGTAGTTTGGTTATTATTACTTTTGTCAGATTCGAGTTATTTCTGTGACCGTTGTGGGTTTTTCTTTCATTAAACGAGGAGTACCAACAATTTTGTCCACATGTGTATTTGCAGCTCCAAGCAACACATCTTCAATGTTATTCTTTAGCCCTGTAGTACAAGGCTTTCTGATGAAAAGTGAACAATGTACTCACTCACAAGGTGCATCATTCAGTTTAATCTGCATCCAAACATTTACTCGGCTCGTCATATGATCAACAGCCTGACCAATTCACAAACCACATAGAATTCCTATTATCTATATAAGTGCATGAGGGTGAAAAATTTAGCCAGGCTCTCAATGACTTGCATAGAAAAAGTGACTTCTGGCTGGTATGAGATTTTGCAGGTCAGTCTGACAATCACAATACCTGCTTGGCTACCCTTTAGCGTTCACAGGTAGTAAAGTGGAGCGCAATCTGGCACGTATACACATGTGAGCAGATTGCGCGCTCAAAAAGATCCCATTGATTTCAATGGGAGTTACGAGCGTATACGCCGCGTTATTTTGCAAAATAACGCGGCGTATACGCTCGTAACTCCCATTGAAATCAATGGGATCTTTTTGAGCGCTCAAACTTTGACACGCCGTATTCGTGCCAGATCACGCTCAATTTTACATCGTGTGAATGCACCCTTAAAGGCCAAATAAGGTAAACAATGTCCCCAACTAGTGAGTGCATCATTCACATTACATTATTATGCCTTGTTCTACAGGACTAAGGCATAATATTTTATGCCGAAGTGGGCCTTTAAACCAGAGGGCTAACGTTCTGCCAGCTTTTTACTTCTGTTTTTATTGCGTCTTTGGCCTCCGTTTGGTTATTGTATAGAACTCCTTTAAATAGGCGCTGTGGTTTCAATAAACTTTCCGTAATGGATAAATAGTAGAAGCGATTATAAGAAACTTTGTGATATATCTTAGCACAGAGACATTCTTCTTTCTACTCTTTATCAGGATGTTTTTTTGCTTCCACTCCCTCTAAAGAGAGCAGGTTGTCTGAAGAGAACCCAGAGTATAACAATAGTTCATGGGTGGTGCACCCTAAAACATTCAGGTCTTTGTAACAAACACCATAGGGGCCACTGTGGGACATTATATTGTGTGATGGGGTGGCCACTATGGGATATTATACTGTGTATAAATGGGGCATTATGCTGTGTGGGGGCCAGGAAAGGGGACACTATTCTCTGTGGGTGGGTGGTGACCCAAGTCAAAAGTTTTCTGGCTATGTCCCTGCTGATAAATATTGAGTTAGTTTCCACCCATACCTCAGAGAGGAATAAAAGCAGGAGATGTAGCATGCATTGGAGGAAACAGATAAATAATGCAGAGTATAGGTCCTATAAATTTCAGGTATACTTTAAGGCTAAGTTCAGATCATGTTTTTGAGATACAGTTAGTCCAGAAACTCATGGAACAATTTTGCAGTGGGTTAGTCATAGCAGGATTGCAGGCAACTAGCCTGCCGCAAAATATAGAAAGTGTAAGTGGATGGCATTTCTTTAAATGCCATCCACTAATACTTTCTATATTTTGCAGAAAAAACTCACAACACAAAGTCTATTGCACTGCAGGTTTTAAAACCCATAACATGTCAATGACTGCTTTGAGTTTGGCTGTGGTTTCAAAGGTTGAAAGCCGAGTGAGCTCCCCAGGAATCTCTCGGGCTGAAAGCCGCAGTGAAGACTTAATGATTTCATTTGACTATACCGCAGTCCATTGCTTTGTGTTCGCTGTGGACATCCCATAACTTTTTAAAGGTCAGAATGGCATTTACTCCCTTCCCAACATCCACCATAAAAGCAAATACAATTGTAGTAGGATGTAAGAACTTTAAACATGGAACCCACCATATGGGCACCATAACTGCTGATCTCCACTGTTTTACACAGGATCAGGGGATAAGAACACTCCTTAGGGAGTGTGCACCCTTACTGGCGTATGGAGACTTACAAGCCATTTTCGCTCCACTGGGGGATTATGGGAAAAATATGCAAATCTGTTTACCAGGATGTAATTAGGAAAACAGTGCCTATGTGTGCTGTCTCTTAGGGCCACTTAACATGATGCATGACTTTTTTTTTTTTTTCAATAAGCCTAATAACATAATGCGGGGATTATTGCCAAACTAGTATTTCTATTCCAAAAGGAACCGAATTCCAGCTGTAGACAGTGCTGTTTTGATTTGTTGGATCTCTTCAGCACAGCGTAGGGATACTAGTTTGTTTTACACAGTAATGTTTTTGAGCCCAAATGCCAGCAACACACAGACACAGACGTATTACTTGAGATCTCCACCACCAGAGTATTGGTTACTATGACAGATGAAGGTTCCAAGATGCAATGTGTAATAGAAGTGGATGGATATTACAATATACTGTAGAACATTAGTATTGCAGTATATTTTATTGGCAATCACTCCTTTTCCTATATCACATATAAAAATAAATAAACTTAAATACATTATGTTTCCCCACATCTCAAGATGCCCAAGGTATAAAAAACAAAACAATTGCTCCCATATAATGAATACTGTAGTGGGGGGAAAAAACAAAAGGGCTGCAAATCTGTTTATTCACCATTATGCCTTCCAAAAATATTAGAATAAAAACTGATTAGGATATTAAACATTCTCCGAAATGGTATTAAAACGCCTCCAACTCTCCCGACAGAAAAAGAAACCTTAAACATGGAAATATAACAAACTTACAGGTGTCCGAATATGGTGACACAAAGAAATGTTTGTACTTTTCAGAGTTTGAATTCTTTTTAATGGTATTAAAACATAACAAAAACTCGGGCAACACTGGGGCTCAGTGGTTAGCACTGCAGTACTGGAGTCCTGGGTTTGAATCCTGCCAGGAATAACATCTGCAAGGAGTTTGTATCTTCTCCCCGTGTTTGCATGGACTTCCTCCCATTCTACAGACATACTGGTAATAAAAAAAAAGTACATTGTGATCCCTATATGGGACTCACAATCTACATTAAAAAAAGGGGCAACACGGTGGCTCAGTGGATAGCACTGCAGCCTTGCAGCACTGGAGTCCTGGGTTCAAATCCTGCCAGAGACAACATCTGCAAGGAGTTTCTATGTTCTCCCCATGTTTGCGTGAATTTCCTCCCATACTCCAAAGACATACTGATAGGGAAAATATATACATTGTGGGCTTATATGGGGCTCACAATCTACATAAAAAAAAAATAAAAACATAACAACTATGTAAATTTGATTTCAAAACGCACAACCAATGTTCTGTTTATATGACACATTATTACTACATGTGTTCACAAGATCTTTTGCTGTGTCTAGTGAAGAATGAGGTGATGTGTGGATAGAGCACATACATTTCACCTGCAGATTTACCTTGCAAGCATTGGTGCAGTAGGGCAGAAGTGGGTCATCTTGTATGGTGGTCTGGAAGCTACTAACTTTGAAGTCAGCATATCAGTATTTATCCCTGAGCTAAGGTGGGGGCGGCAGAGTGCACTGCAGGCAAAAGGTAATCTCAAATTAAATACTTGACTCTTCCAAGTTCCGTAATTGTGCAGTCAAGACGAGGATAACTCCAGGCACCCTGTTGTTAGGGCTGTTTTTTTTATGGGGCGTGGGGTCTGAGGGATGTGCTTTTATCGTGTAATTATATCTTGTTATTATACTGTGCCACTGGCTCAGTACAACCTCCCCAAAGGAAGATAATTACGATGAAGCTTGTGAATGAATACATGTGTATATATGTCAGCTACGAAGGCTCTACATGTCTCTACCTGTCCTACATTCCTTCCACTAAAGCAATCGCAAGGAACTGGCAGATTATAGACCTGGCTATTGTAGATGTACCTGTTGCGTTGTGTGCTGGGGGTACGATGTCACAAAGCAGATGCACCACTGTATATTTTATATAACACTGTTGTACGCAGAGTGTTTGTAGAGTACATCTATATTATAATTGATACAATTTTCCAGTGGAGATCTAGTTCAGAGATTCAGGGTGGAGGTCTAGTGCAGAGAAAGGGCTGGTAACTAATGGATAACTGTAATCGTGTTGTTTTATGTATTTATATTAACTTCCATCACATACCGTATATACTCGAGTATAAGCCGACCCAAATATAAGCCAAGGCCCCTAATTTTACCACAAAAAACTGGGAAAACGTATTGACTCGAGTATAAACCTGGGGAAGGGGGGGAAATCCACCACTGATAAAAAGTCTGGTCATGTGCATTATAGCTTAGTACGTCCATGTAATAGCAGTTAACCCCATCGTGACACTCACATTAACCCCCTGTGTGCCTCACATAAGAGTTACTGATATGTTGGACATATGGAGGTAATAATTAGGTATCTTCATAATTAAGGTCCTTTATTAGTACCTCCATATGTTTCACATATTAGTAACCCTTATATAGGGCACACAGGGGTTAATATGAGGGACATGATGGGGTTAAATGCTATTAATGTGAGGCACATGGAGTTACTGAAACTAAATTAATAACCCCAAATGCCTCACAGTAATAGGAATAGTAACCCCAGCAGGTACCTGTGTGTTTTACTTTCACTTTGCTGTAGCTTTCCCTCCTCGATGCAGGGCAGCAGCAGGGGCCTCCCGGGCTTTCATCTCTCTCCACGGAGCACAGAGGCCTGCAAGGACCTGCATAAATTAAATGAAGGGGGAGGTCCTTTAGTGCTACAGTACTAGAGAAGGAGGAGCGTCCTATATCATTACTGAAGCACTAAAGGACCTCTCCCTTCGTTTAATTTATGTATGTCCTTGCAGGTCTCTATGCTCTGTGGACCCTGACTTTAGTATAAGCCAAGGGGGGCTTTTTCAGCATAAAAACTGTGCTGAAAAAGTCGGCTTATACTCGAGTATGTACAGTAACTATATTTATTTGTCCTCTGACAATTATATATACAACAGGACAGGGTCATATAATCTCTCTAGGTTGCGTGTTGTTGTATTTACCCTGAACTTTCTGATCATGAATAGCAGAAGACCACCGTACAAAGTAGGAGTGAACAGAGGAAGGTGTAACACTTGGTTCACACTAGTGCAGGCCTTTCCGTTGTTTTGGTTCATTGAAGGACCAGAACAACAAATAGGTAGAGCACTGAAACAACAGCCACATATATAGAGCCTGACAGACCCCATTAACTATAATAGAATCCTTCAGGTGTCCTTTTAAAACTAAAACCGCCAGACTCAAAAAGTTCTGTGACTTGGGCACATTTTACATGAATGCATAAAGTACTGCATCCGTATTATGGAATATGTGTTATATCAAATATGTCACCGCACAATTTCTTACCTGTCACTAGTTTTTGTCTCCTATATCGGTCTTAGTCCTACAGGAAGGAGTTGCCCTAATAAAAAATGGTGGCATGTGTTCTCAGGCATTATAGCAATGTTGTACATGGGGAAAATTCCAGAATTATTGTGTAACATAAGTTTGTGTGATTGATTATGGGATAGATATGTAGGGAGAGCATGGTAAGCTGATGACATAGGAGAGACAAACCAGTAGCGAGACATGTAAATGAAGATCATAGGTGAAACTTTAAAGTGATTCACTTTATGGCCCTGGAAGTGGTTAAAATTCCTCTTCAGAAAAAATGTCAATGGATCTCTAGATGCAGAACTATTTCCTCTGGGGGCCTTAACCAACAGTTGAATTTTACCTTCTATATTTGAGTCATATTGAATAGGGTATTAGGCATTTATCTGTTATCTCCCCTTGTTTTTGGTATATTTTGCAGACATTGCATCATGATTATCTGGATATTTCATTTCTTCCTTGTAGTCTAGTTTCACAAGATGGCCACATGTTGACACCTATTCTCTCCCCCCTTAAGCCCTGGGGGTATCTGAGTAGCGGTAGGTGATGTTTGTCACTGGGAAGGGTGACTGCTATAGGTAAAGTCAGGAAGAGAGGATAGGCATCAACTTAATCCTCACCTGTGTTTTTATTAAGCCGCTTTCTCATTAGTTTCTTTCTTTCTTTCTTTCTTTCTTTCTTTTTTTTTTTGGCTCCTCCTGTTTCACTCCCCACCTTGGTTAAAAATGTTTAATATTTCATATTAGATGCCATTTAATAATGCTGTCATGTTTTAGCATAAGACCGATCCACTATCTAACATTAAAGTACCCTAAATGGAAAAAAAAACTCAAGTATTTAAAAATATGTATAAAATAAAAAATAAACAAAACCCTTTTTCTCTGTTTTCAAAAATAAAAAAGACACATTTGATGTTGCCATATCCATAAAAACGTGACAAATAATGTTATTACACTATTTCATGTGCAATACGAATGGCATAAAAAAATAGAACTAAAAATGCAACAATTGCAATTTTTGCATATACAACAACCCAAAAGTGGAATTAAGGCAATGAAAAAGTCACATGAATCGAAAAAAAAGTGTTATCTAGCTCGATTAATAGAACATTTAAAAGGTTATGAGTTTCAGAATATAGCAACTCAAAACAAATGCTTTTTTTTTTATATTTAAAGTGGCAAAGTGGTAAAACATGTAAAAAAACCCCTACATATTGGGTATCACCATGATCATACTGGCTCACAGAATAAATTTACAATATAAATGGTGCGACATCTTTAAGGCCAATATAGGCCACGTTCTAATGGGTTAAAGGTGTTTTCCCAACTCATCTGCTCACCAACTTGCAGGCTGTATTCTCTGTTCACTTCCTGGTTTTCTCGGTAAATTGATGGGTGGGGTTTCACTTGCTCTGCTTCTTCATAGCAGTACATATTTGCCGTCAGTAATGAGGGATGGTTGTAAATAAATTAGCACAATATTGCTGAAATATGCACAATATGAAGTTGATGTAGCAGAGCTGGATTTGATAGATGCCGAGAATCCCAAATTTACATGCTACATGACCAAGAGTCAGCTTGCAATAAACTCAGTTTTAGGTATGTGTTTACATACAGAGGTAACAGACTCCCTGTCTCAGCCCTTATCAGCAAAAAATCAATTAGCAGACAGATAACTGGAAGAGCAGGAGAAAACAGCTCCGAAATATAAGCTGCTCCAAGCACTCAACTCCGCCTCCCTCCTTAGAGCAGTGAGCTACGACAATTGTCCTGGGTGGAGAGATAAGATCACCCCCAGGTCTGTCACTTGTCCTGGGTGGAGAGATAAGATCACCCCCGTGGTTATGGAAACGCAGTGTAAACAATGAAGTGAATAAATTAAGACAACAGCCAAATAAAGCAGTTGTATTTAGGAAAAGTCTTAAATCCCATAAACTAGCAGTATAGATAGGATCCTTGAGTGGGGACAACCCCTTTAAGGCTTCCTGCTTACTGGGAAATTCAGGTCTGACAATCCAGTCTATACATCAGCAGAGTTTTCTGGACCAAACTCAGGCGACCAAAGCTTCATCCTGGTCCAAACTAAAGCATCATGGTGATCTACTACAATAGGAGTCCCTTTCTTCATGTGGCTCTCCTGTCCTGCACTGTATACAATACTTAACATGGTGTTGTGAAGAGGCAGGAACCATGACGCAAGGAGCCTCAGACTCCTGACAAGATTCAGTCTGGGAAGTGCAGGTAAAATACTCACCTTTTTTCATCCCCTGTGTGTGCAGAAGGCCTATATCCAGCCTATTACAGATACAGGAACAGTCTTTCATTAGTTAAAACTGCACAACAAAATATTGTGCCATTAAGCTAATAGAAGTGATCACAGAGGACACATGGCTAAAGGGCTCTGATCACTCCTATTAGCGATTCGGGAATCTATGATTTACATCTATAACACCAAATCTAAATAAACATACATATCCTGCACTCACATTGTGGTCACTGAACATTGAACAGTTTATTGACTCCAGTATAAAGTGCATCAGATGGAAAAACCTTTGCAAAAGGTAATAAATGTCTCTCTGTCAGCAATAGGTTAAGTTCACATCTGCTTCTTTTAAGTCTGTTGTTCTGATCCACCATAGATTCAGAAAAATAGTCTGATAAACTATTATAACGAAATGAAAGTGGAAATAAAGCATTAAAAAGGGCCAATCTTGTAATGAATGGACACTCTAGGTTTTCCAGCGTGAGATGCACTCCAAAGAGCAGACTAACAGAAGGGATCTTGACTGTGAACCTGAAAGAGGGAAGCAAGTAAACTCAAATGAGGGTTTTGTGCAAAAGTATACAATGCAATCCTGTAATTCACATATTTACTTTTCCATTGGTGATTCAACTACTTTGGAGATATCGTAGGTGTTTTAATGCCACATAAATAGTGATTCTATTTCATCATAAATAAATGTCCTACTATTCCTGCTATAATTGTGAAAGTTCCAGACTTGCCATATGGAACTGGGAGGAGAACTAGCAACTTCAATATGACGACATGTGGCAAAGGACATAAAGACATCCTTTGTAAAAGAGATGTTCAAGTCTTAGCTCTTAATATGGCTAGCTTTAATAAAAAAAAGACAACAAACACAACTAAGTACAAACAAACATAAAGCTACCCAAAATTATCATTATTAATTGTGATGCTCAACATGTCTATTCATGCTGACGTTATATGACTAAAGCCACTATGTAAATTGTACCATAATACACAATACTCTATGTCCTGGGACATGAAGGAAGCTAGACACAAAAATAACTCAACAGCATGAACACCTTAAATAAATTGTCTATGCTAATTCTATAAAGTAGGGCTAGACAATTATAACCTAAATCAGAATTGAGATTAATTGAACATTTTACCTCAATTATGATTTAACTTTTCATTAAAAGAAGATATATACAGTATTTCTACCTTAAGACCATTCGCCTTCAATAAGACCTGATAATGTTTATATAGCACCATTAGAATCTGTAGTACTTTACTATTGTACAATTGAGGAAGTACATGAGAAATCCAACATGAGCAATTTAGACAAGAAGAATAAGTCTGGTATATTTTCTTCAGTGGCCACTTTCTCAGCGACATGACTTCCTCGGTAATAATGGCTGATTTCTGTTGGTAGAGAAGCCAAACCTGCACATATACACATCAGCATTTTGTTTTAGTGAATAACAGTGTCTTCTGTAGCCACAATCTAGTCATATCCAGTAATATACACCTACAAGATATTTTCAGACTGGGCTAAGGTTGACAGTTCCAGTTTGCAATGTCTAGGCCAAATCTTCACATCCCCTAATTGCAAAACAGAGGAAAGCTGAGAGCCACATTGCGGAAACGCAGCTTTTCTTGTCGCAGATTTTGCTGCATTTTTTTTGACTTGTACTTATACGTTTCCCTTCTGTTCAATCCGTTAATAACTTTGGCTGAAAAAAAAAACACAGCCTAACTATGGAAACTGAAATGTCAACACTATGCCAGGATCTGGATTATAATGTCCCCATTAACTAGTGATACATAATGTCACCAGGAAAAAGTCACTTTCTCCAGACTATACCTCTGTGCCACCAGGACCTGAACACAGGCTATATACTGCTCTGAACAAATGAGAAAATTACTTAACACTTTTTCAACTTGTCAGAAATGTTTGCACAGAAATGCGTAACTTTGATTCCCAGAAAATGGAAAAAAAAAAAAAACTGGCATAGGGAAGATAAGTATATCTGGTATACTTCTGTGTATAGGATTTCATGTTTGTTTTGTACGAATGAATATTTTAGATGGTAAACATCAGTATAATAAGTTCATGGTCAATGTATTGCAGCGGATTGATCCATTATGCCAAATACCTTGTTATGTCGCACAGTAGCAGAACAAGTTAAGCTTCTATTGTTTTGGTTTTTCACACTTTTACTGCCACTTGTGGTTAGCCACACACGGTATGGGGACACTACTGGTGACAAGCATGGCACACTTGCGGTATCATTTAGCTAATCTGACCAAACATACTGTTAACACTATTGCTCCTTGATGGAAGTTGTTCCTTCACTGTTGTGAGTGTAAAGTGTTTTTCTTTCCTTTTTCATGTTATTTTGTAATATGCCTCCATATTTATTTTTCATTGCGTGTTTGGTTTTTGTTGTGCTAAGATCATATACCAAAGAATATTTGTTCTTGTAATTTGCCTTTTAATTGTCTTCCAATAACACCACAATGACAATGACTGTATTGTATGTAAACTATACAGGCTATATTATGCTTTCTAACAAAAATATTATCTTGCGGTCTTATGCTTCTGATCCATGTACTTTGCCTTGGGGTTTCCATGACAGAGTTTTTGCAATGTTTGTATCTACTGGTATACAAAGTTACTTGGGACACTAATGGGTAAATCTAAACTATATATAGAAATTATTATATTATACTAAGAATGTATTATTATCTAAACAATATTTGTAATATTCACACGCACATATATAATAGGGTCATACATACATACATACATACATACATACCATACTGTCTTTTTTTGCATTGCATTTTAACAGGGTGAGAACTACTGCATGCCTCTGATAACCACCGCCATTGTAGTATTCCAGTGGGATAAAAATGTTCAGCAAATGGGTGTAATGGGTAAAAGGAAAAAAATGCATTACCCACCTTAGCAATTCTCTGCTCCTGACATTCCACTTCTTCCTGGGTCCCAGACAGGGTGGGACGACTCTGTGGCCAAAGATTGACTGGGTGGGTATTCCCAGACATTTTATGTATTGAGACAGGGCCAGGAAGTGTAGTGAAGTGAAGACCTGGAATGTACAAAAATGTTGTGTGGCAAAGACTGAGACTTAAAGGGGTTGGCCACTTTCAGACCAATATTGACAAACAAATGTACAATAGAAAGATATACACTTTTTCAATATACTTTCTGTATCAATTCCTCACGGTTTTCTAGGTTTCGGCTTGCTGCCATTCATTCTGTTACTTCTAGAGGATAAAACTCTGACTATGGTCATGTGATGAGAACACACGTGCTGCTTGTTACCAGGCAGAGGTCTGATTGTGTGCTGTGACTATGAGCTGTACACCTGTGTACTCATCACATGACCATGGACCGTAAATCACATGACCATGGTCAGAGTTTTATTCTCTAGAAGTAACAGAATGAATGACAGCGAGCAGAGATCTAGAAAACCGTGAGGAACTGATACAGAAAGTATATTGGAAAATTGTATATCTTTTTATTGTACATCTGTTTGTCAATATTGGTCTGAAAGTGGCCAACCCCTTTAACTCCTTTTGTAGCGGCACATTTTCAATATAAGAAGCAGAAGTAAAGCATCATACTGTAAATGATGAAATATGTTTATTGGTACAGTCATTTCCCATAGAGTCCTTTATAATGTTTAGGCTGTCTGCTTTTTGTATTTTCTCTGTTACAAAAATATGCTGTGCACTATACATTTATTGTAGGATAACTCAACAAGTCACTGAAATCGGTGGGAGCAAAATCAAAAGTAAAATAGAACTTTTATGGATATATACTAATCTCTAGATGAATTACTAGATCTCCAGTAATTAAGATAGGATTTAGCAGTGAATACTGCTTTATACAGACCCTAAGAGAGGAGCTAAGTACTAAGGTAAAGCCACCTTCTCTTTGGGCTTGGGCGAAACAGTAGAAACAGTATATAGTAAACAATACTACTGCTGTAACTCAGGAAGAGTTCAGAAATCAATATTCGGTGGAATAACCAGTCCTCAGAGTTGGGGAACATTGTATGATGAATACCGTATTTTTCGGACTATAAGACGCACTTTTTTTCCCCAAAATTTTGGGGGAAAATAAGGGTGCGTCTTATAGTCTGAAGGTGGCGCTGGCACCCGCTGTAATAGAGAGGCAGAAGCCGGCAAGTGATAGATGCCATTACAGGTGCCGGGGCCTGAGACATCGCTGCCCTGTCCTGCATGAAGCCAGCAGCGGGAGGAGTGATGCTATTCCGCTCCTCCGTCCCCCTGCCGCTGGCTTCATGCAGGGCAGGGCAGCGATGTCTCAGGCCCCGGCGTCTATCCCTCCCCGGCATCCGCCTCTCTAGTACAGCGGATGCCGGGTCAGTATCCGTGGCCCCTTCTCCCCCGGGGCCGGTCCCCACCGTCCCCGTACCTGTAGAGTTGCAGGCCGGCTCCTGCGCGGCGATATCGCAGGAGCCGACCTGTTCGGGTGACAGCCGGGAGCCTAATGAGGCTCCCCGGCCTGTCACGGCTATATTAGTATTGCGGCTGGTCTCTATGACCAGCCGTAATACTAATAGACAGAATGTCCCATAGACGGCAATACAGTTGTATTGCCGTCTATGGGACTTGCGATCAAGTGACCGCAGGTTCAAGCCCCCGGGGGGGAATAAAATAGTAAAAAAAAAAAAAAAAAAAAACTTTAAAAATATGAAATAAATAAAAGTTCTAAATCACCTCCTGTTTTTTTTTCAATACAAGGTGATCTAAGCAATAGATATCCCCCAAAATGGTATAACTAAAAAGTACAGCTGGCCCCGCAAAAAAAACGCCCTATACATCCCCGTACAGCTGCAGGGTCACCTGTCAATGTGGCCTTGCAGCTGTTGCAAAACTACAACTCCCATATATTAAATATTTTACCAGTTTTTGCTTCAAAATTTTTTTTCCCTATTTTCCTCCTCTAAAACCTAGGTGCGTCTAAGGGTGCATTCACACTGAGTAAACGCTAGCTTATTCTGAACGTAAAACACGTTCAGAATAAGCGGCGTCTAAAGCAGCTCCATTCATTTCTATGGGAGCGGGGATACGAGCGCTCCCCATAGAAATGAATGGGCTGCTTCTTTCACTCCGTGCAGTCCCATTGAAGTGAATGGGGAGTGCCGGCGTGTACGCTCCGGCATGAGCAGAGCTTGCCGTATACGCCGGCACTCCCCATTCACTTCAATGGGACTGCACGGAGTGAAAGAAGCAGCCCATTCATTTCTATGGGGAGCGCTCGTATCCCCGCTCTCATAGAAATGAATGGAGCTGCTTTAGACGCCGCTTATTCTGAACGTGTTTTACGTTCAGAATAAGCTAGCGTTTACTCAGTGTGAATTCACCCTTATAGTCCGAAAAATACGGTAGTTATATTTTTCCAATATATTTTCTGTATCATTTCTTCACAGGTTTCTAGATCTCTGCTTGCTTGCTGTTATTCATTTTGTTTACTTCCTGTGGATAAACCTCAGTCCATGGTCCTGTGATGGACATACAGGTGCACAATTCATTATAGACCTATAGCCCAGTAATCAGACATCTGCCTGGTAATGAGCTGCAACTCGTTGTCCATCACATGGCCATGGACTAATTTGTATCCTCTGAAAGTAAAAATAGAATGACAGCAAGCAGAGATCTAGAATCAGAGAGTCCCGGGTGTTGGACTCTCACAGATCTAATACTGATGGATTACCCCTTTAACTCCCACAGATAGGTCATGTTTGCACGATCTGCCTGCAATGCTAAGACTTGTAGTGGGCCTTGTGTTCATTTGTATATCTGGAGCCACATGGCAATTCATACTGTATAAATAGCTGGCAGCTCTTATCTACCTATCCCTCCCTCTTACCTAACTCTTCAATGTGATCAGGTTATTCCTGGTCACATTAACAGTGAGTCACTTCAGTGGATTAATTCCAATGTGGCCAAGAGAAACCCTTGTTATATAGCTAGTGCATAGCTATGTAGCTTTAGAAGACCATGCATTAGCTTACTGTGGCACATGGAACCTTAGAGATAAGACAGTATTTGCCTACTATACAGCCATCTTCTTTCCTCTGTGGTAAAGGATAGAAACCAGAGTTGAATGAGCTCTGGTTTCTATTGTGTCGCAGGGGACCTGGAGATGAAACAGAATTCTGCTTAATCCCAAAGCTATCATGTGCTGTAAGGAGCTAGTGCAGGACACCTAACACTACTGAGGAAAAAAATGTGGCATTTTACAGTCACTGCAAGGTGGAATTCTAGGGACTCCCATCCACACCTTGCGGAAAAATACACCCAGTGGACACTGTAATTTCCAAAACTGTTGTGGCTTTGAAAATCGCAGCATATCAAATATACATAAGGAAATGCTGGTGGTTTCCCTATAGGTATAATGAAAGTCCATGGCTTGATGCCGAGGTTTTTACCTATGGCCTACTGCATAGGACTTTACCCTAAGAATCTGTTCTCTAGCTCTGTTAACAAGGTTACTCCCGTTGAGATTAAAAGTGTCCCACTGAAGTGACTCACAGTCACCTAAAAGTGCTAGGTGGGAGGGGGGGCACAGAAGCTGACGGCTATTTATATGAATTGTCGGGCCCCATAAAATAACACTTCTGGTGCAATTGTTTTAAGAACTGATTGTTCCACAGTTATTCAACCTAGAAATGTATGAATAAATTGACTACAGGGTAATATAGTGACACTGTGCAAACTGACTGGACAATTTACTCATACATTTTTTAAATGACAAACTCTTAAAGTTCTAGGAACAGATGCTGCAGAACTGTTATATTATAAGGAATGCTTTAAGGTTATAGCCTAAAACAGACATGTCAGGCAACCTGACAGGTCTTCTCCAGTTTGATAAATGTAGCCCATAGTTCCAATATTTGCAGTGAAAACAGATACACATACAGTATATGTCCATGCGTTCTTTCAAGAGTGGATAAGTGGATCTGTAAACTGGCTTGTTCGTGTTCCACTAGCCAACATTAAATATGCTGTTTGTGTTGCATGGTCGCTAAGAGGGATGTGAGTTAAAGCTGTCCACATGAGATCAGATTCCAGATCCCACTATTGGGATTTCGAGCAACAAATTCCTTGCAGTCCCTAAAGACCAGGCCTTGGTGGCACAGCTCCAAGAATGCCCCATGTTTCTCCAGGGCGTGGTATGAGCACTAAAGCTCAGTGTAGTCTGCTGACAGGGCTCATCATCTACTGGATTGTTGGCCATTTTATGACATTCCTTATGGAGCATAACAAATACCAACCACTTTCTCCCCCTATCAGTTTATTTTGACCAATGCTTGAACCTTAGTAATATTCAGCAGTTCTAATCTCCCTCAGTTAAAGTTACGATGATATGCTATTTGGAGAAAGTGTAATATAACAATAGAAATAATTTCCTACATTTTTCTAAAACTCAGAATGATTGAAGCTCATAATATATGTGTCAATGGACTCATATTGCCATGTAGAAATCCTGTAGCAGATGCATGGCAATAGCATAAAATGTGCTGTCCTTGCATATAGGGTAATTGCTATGTCAGTCTGTACTACGGTATCAGAAGGGTTTAGCGCGGCTGTAGTGGTTTGGCAGACGATTAGATGAAATAGTAGAGGCCAGGAAATGTATTTAGCGTGACTCGTGGTTCCATCACCCTGAATGTGCCTGCTTAGTAAAGCTCTGCTGCTATGCTGAGCATGCATATACCTGAACGCCTCTAATATGCTGAATCATCACTCACTGGGAAAGCCAGGCAGAGGAAATGTGGAGTTGCCCAAAGCTACAATTCCTATAGCTGTGTTCTCCTGTTTAATGTAGTTACCATGGGTATTTATTACAGTGTATGGACGGTATCTTCTAATCTCCTATACTCTGTTCATGGCAGCTGTAAAGCTTTCCTTCAGTTCTTCAATGAGAACTAACCTAGGAACACATTACAGGTTCAGGTACATGGCGGAACTGTGTGCATGGCACCTTAGTACAGACCTGCACTGCCTCTATGTTCTGCTATACACACTCTATCAGGTGGTGTATGTACAAATGTGTTCTCCCCTAGAAGCATTGCATCTGTACATACAGCGTTTATTGGAACATGGCAATGCTTTTCTTTCTCTTGGCTTTGTCAGGGAAAAAAAAAATCTTATTTACTTCATAAGAATATTTATGATCCATTCCTGTGCAATGCCCAGGGTAACCAAAAGTCAAACTTGGAATTACTGATGCAGGCTCTTGTTTTATATGAAAATTTCATCGAGCAAGTGCACAATAAAGCATATTGAGATATAATCAGGGTCTATAGTATAGTAGGAATCCTGCAGCAAATATATCATCACTTCCCTCTGTGCCAGCTCACTGAACTTTTTAAATTTATTTAAGGAAATAAAAAACATGAAAATCTACATTAAATTGAGAATCAGTAATAAACTTGAAGACAACTGAGATTTTGATTTTAGGCCTAGTTTACCAGTTATTAAAAAAAAACAAAAAAACAAAACAAAACCTGCTTTATAGCTTGATTATTCCAAACCAGAATATTTAATGTAGTAGGTTTCCCTTAACTAATAAAAAACAAAATAAATATTAAAATATTTAAAATAAATATATGGAAAATTCTGTTTGCTCATGACTGATCATGACATGGATAAGTTTATTAGTTTTCGTTATACTTATCCTGCTATCATAAAGTTCAATAGACAGGGATTTTTAGGTACAAACACAGACCTTTTGCTGAGGAGGAGGTCATGTGAAAGGTAAATATGAGGCGAGTATGCGGAGTCTATTCAGCTAAATATACTGTAGGTCTATATTGGTTTTCCACTTGCTGACAAGTAAAGGAAATCATGTCATGTTAGCTAATGACCGTTTTCCAACTTAGAAAAGAGGTGCATACTGAAGAAAAGCCATGTGCTGTGAGTACAACATGTTAGGACGGGTCCAGCTATGACACCTTTTCTTTGGAATTCTGTGGGTTTTTATTATAATACTTAACTAAACTGAAAAAATAATAATAATGGAAGCTACAGTATTTACACACCCTAGTTAAATCCAAAAGCTTGCATTTCTCTTTAACATCTGTCATTATGCAAGCAAATACCGGCTTAACCCAGTAAGAGCATTGATATGTTAGCTGCAATGTAAAGCAGCAATTCCAATATTCTGACACAAGTTACAATAGTCCCAAATAGAGACAGGGACACTACATGCAAGACAAGATAATCTGGTCATAATAAGGAAAATATGGATAATTTCACATAATAATAGACAAAATCGGATATGTCCCTATTTCTTTTTCAACAAACTTACTGTCTTTCAGTAAAATAGATGTGTAAATAAGGCCATAAAGGGGTTGCTTGGCCTGATGTTACACGATTCATTAACTTTTCAATGGCATTGGGATAGTCTTTGCGCTATTAGTGGTTAGGAATTGAGACCACGTTCACCATGTAATGAGCCTGCGTAGGAGTATATACTCTGCAACTACTGTGACAGTCACAGCCCAGCCTCTGGAAGGTATTATACTAAAATTCTAGATACATACTGTAGAAGACAATGGAAGACCTGTATATTGGGGGAGGCAAATTATCGTTTTGGTATTGAGAATCACGTTACTACACTTGGTATTATTATCGAAGTTCATATTCTGGTTTCATGACAGCTCTCGTCCATCCAGTAACATTTTTTCTGTAAAAACATGCTCAGAATGTTTCCCAAGTCCCTTATCTGTCTATGTTTCTTTGGTTTGGTCAACACAGGGCCTGCCTCCCTAGCTGGGGACCTGGAAAGCAGTGCAATGGCAGCAGTCAGTAATCAGTCAGAGGGGTGCAAAAAAAGCCAGCCAAAAAAGCCAAAGTGGTTATATATCCCCCAGGTCCCAAACATGTGTGGTCCAGTGCTGTGAAGGAGTAGGCCTCAGCCCAGGTGTTATGGCTGGGCACATCACTAGGCCAAGTAAAAAGGCTGTAGAGCCTTCAGTCTGGGCAGATCCTGGGAGAGAGTAGAGGCACCTGGATCTGTCTGGATTACTATTAACTATAAACAACTGTGGCCCGGCCTCCTGGTTACCTCAACAACCACAGGGAACCCACAGTCTTATCACATGGGGTCCGAGGGGTGACAATCTTGCCCCTGGATGCCGTGATCACTATTGATCATCCATGAGGTTAATCCACTGGACTTGGATTGTCTTCTGTGAGCAGGAAATAGTGCTGCAGGGAACAGCTTCTATGCTCGCAGCTGTACAGCGCCGTAATAGTAGAAGGTTAACTGTATGCAGAGCAGGAACGGGTTAATCTATAGGGATTATTTTGTGGCAACAGACCAGAGGGAGAGTTTAGTTTTAAGTTTTTTCTTGTTACTATAATTATCTTTGTTATGTATTAATGTTCGCAACCTGTGCAGGGTTTGATATGTAGGGTCATGTGTATTTGGGTATTTCAGTCTCATACAGTGTTGTGAATGTCTGAACCAGCTACTTCTTTGTTTCTGTGATGCTTGAGGGCATGTTATGATTGTGCATTTGTTTTATATTGTTTTGCATGTTGTTTATAGTGTATTGAGGTGAGCAGAAGCAGGGAGGCTGTAGACATAGTGTTCCTGGACTTTACAAAGGCTTTTGACACTGCCCCTCATAGAAATTTAATGGGTAAAATCAGGTCCATTGGTTTGGAAAATATAATTTGTATTTGGATTGAAAACTGGTTAAAGGGGTTGTCCCATCACCAGGATCCTATCAATACTGCTTGTTAATGTGGATCTAAGACTTTTCCTAAATACACTGCTTCAGCAAAACTGCTTTGTTTGTCCACTATCTTACTTTATTCAATTCATTGTGCCCACAGCCCTGACTTAGCTGCTCATGAGTCAAGTGATGTATCTGCTGCTCTCAGGGGGGAGGGAGGAGGGGCTAAGTGCAGGGAGCGAGCCTGTGTATCTAGCTATTCCTGTGTCTACACATGACCTAGCTCCCTGCTCTCAGATAGGGGAGAGGAGCTGCTTTCATTTCTTCTGTTCTCCCAGTTATCAGGCTAGCTAATTCAATTGTGTTCATTATGGCAGAGACAGGCAGTCTCTGTATGTAACACAGAATGGAGTTGCTGCTGCCTGTACTTCATAGTCCAATGTGGGTGGGCGGAGCCACACACACATTTGGGGGCGGAGCTAAACGGCAGGTTGCATGTGAAACCCCGCCCACCAAATGATACAAGAAACCAGGAAGAAAGAAGATTTTACAGGAGTGAAGACTGGTGAGTATGCGACGTGGGAATACCCCTTTAAGGCTGAGGCTCCACTTTCTCGGAAATGCAGCTTTTTTCATTGCAGATTTTGCTGCATTCTTTTTTTTCTTTTTCTTTTTTTTTTAGATGAAGCCAGGAGTGGATTGAGCAGAAGGCAGAAGTATAAGAAGTTCCTATATAATTCCCTTTCCTTTTGTAGCTATTCTTGGCTTTGGCACAAATACTGCAGCAAAATCTGCAACATATGTTTTTTGTTTTTTTTTACTTTACTATGTTAGTGGATAATACGATGGCATGCCACAGGAAAAAGAGCTGATCAATGCAGTCATTACCATTGGGTAAAGTCTGTAAATCAGATCGACCATGCATGAAGCAATTGCAAAGCTGTGAGCAGCACTAGGTTATGGTACATTTTCAGTCCCTGCTTTTTTCACTGATGACTCTGGGTTCACACCAGCGTTCGGGTCTCCGCTTTCAGTTTCCGTGTTCTGCATGCAGAAGACGAAAACCTGTCATGCCGAGTCCGGCCGTGAGCTCTGGTGAGCGTTTTATGCTCTCCGCAGCGAAACCGTTTTTTTTAAACCAGACACAGAGTACTGCAAGTCCGACTCTGTGTCCGGTTAAAAAAACGGTTTCGCCGTGATGAGCATAAAACGCTCACCAGCGCCCACCGCCGGAAATTTTTCAAACCCATTCAAATTAATGGGTTTGAAAAATGCCTGCAGGTCTCCGTTTCCTGCCCAGTTTTGGGCAAGAAATGGAAACCTGAAAGCGGAGACTCGGGGCACAGATGTGAACGAGCCCTGACCACAAGCAGAGATCTTAAAAATGGTTATTTCACCATTAAAAAGTACTTTGCATGCACTACACAGCCCTGAAAAAAGTATTTAGAATTCTGTGTAAGCATATCCCATTACAGTCCAGGTCTTTATGTCTGGTCCCCATGGACTGTTCGTGAGGACAGTGAATGAATGGTTGTTTATTTGACAGAAGAATGTGAATAGACTATTGTAGAAAGTGTACAGTCTCCTAATGGAGCCATATCTGTGTGTATAATATACAGTGTTGCTGTCGTATAATACTTAGGTCTCTAGCAGTACAATATAGCTGTTATTAATGCACCACTCTGGTGGGGAGGGTTCAGTCTTTAGCCATACATGGTATGCTGCTCTCTCATGAATGGGGGTGAGTTTACTCAACCAGCTGCTTGTTTCTGTAATACAGCTGCTGACCAGTTCTTCGACTGGTCATGTGATCGGCAAACTGACCGGCCAATTTACACACCAGCTGAAAAGTCACTATTTCTGTGTAAGGATACATTCACACGACTGAATACTGGCTCTAAGACGTCCATTTTTTTAAAAAAATAACGGCCGTCACACAGCATTCTAATCAATGAATGGAGGCTGTTCACATGATCATTATTTTGATGGTCCATTTAAACGAATCGACAAAATATACATTATGTCTTATTTTTGGCCATTAACATGGATCCTTCCATACACTGAAATGTATGGGGGAATGAGTGAAAATAGGTGCCCCTCAGGTACAAGATGGCTGTGAAACGTTTTGAACCTCATTCAGGTGAATGTAGCGTTAGTCTAGAAAGCCTGGATGTGCCAATTTCAGAGACTTCTATTTAAAAAACAGGAACTTTCAACTAGATTGTGTATTGGCAGGTTAGTATGCCAATCGTAGGATTAGTAAAAGTACCGGTCAGAGGCTCTATTACAGAAAGAAGGACCTGGGTGAGTAAACTCGCCATTCATTAGAGAGCAGAATAGCCTGAACTACAGGGCTGAAGTCTAAAATAAACATCAGACTGGTGCTTTTAATACCAATTCCTGTGCTGATTTTGTCCCAGTCTACACAGCAAAGCTGACAATTGAGATACAGAAAACAGGAGGTACAAGCATTCTGGTCTGTGAAATCTGGAACATTTTAACAGTTCGTTTTTAAACACATGAAAAAACATCTAAATATGTTTATAATAAAAATGTAATTAAGGTAATATAAGTTGTATCAATTGAACTTTTGTTTTATAGAATGGCTGTGTAAGACAATGTAAATGAGTGACACAATACAGAAACAGTGCAGGCTCTCTACAATAACAGTGTAAAGTGCCACACCACACCAATTGGTTTAAGAAAATATGTACACTCCCTTAATATACTCAAGATAAATAGAGGACATCAAAGACTGAACTGTAGCTTCCCAGCAGAAGAGACCCTAGGTTTTTGTATGTATGTATACATGTCAGTGAGTGTTATTGTAAGTTTTCCTCTATTGAATTTGTTAGTAATCTTTAACGATGTAAAGTTCTTGTGAATAATTCACTTTATTGTGCCCCATGATACTTATCTCTAGAAAATAAACATAAGATTGTCATCAGCCGAAGGTACTTCACAGATCACTTCTCATGATCATCATTTGCCTTCATAACATAGATCTGGACATTACAAAGGATTGTATAATTCCACAAAAAATTCTGAGTCACCTTCCTGTAGATATCTACCCATTTTCTGTACATTACAGGCTGTATAATGAAAATACTGGCGGATGCACTGAAGTCTGATTTATGGGATTAGCAATGCAGTGGGTTACAAGCCTGTGGTATGTCCTAAAAAGAATTCTTCATCCTGACAGTGATCGCCTATCTGCAGGATTAAGACTTGGGCCTTTGCCCAGTTAGAGCTGAACTGGAAACACCATGTACTCTACCTGATGTACTAACAGAGTGTCCTTGTCTTCTGCTTCATGTTAGAGGGCTACAGACAGGTACTATCTTTTATACTGCACCTCATTAACTTTACGTTGAAATAATGTAGGCACAGTGCTGGCACTAAAGTAGTAGGACATTGTTGTTCGCTTAGAAATATATACTGTACCTTTTCTATAAAACATATGAGAATCCAGACCGCACCATAGATTGACAGGGTTTAGAGACCCTGAGATCCAAGCTCTGTGGTTCTATCTTACAACTTTCTATCTTGTGTACAGTGAATATAATTCTATGACTAAAGTGAAGGTTTTTACTGTCTTGACTCTCACTTATATGTACAGGACATGTAAAGGAGCTTGAGTAATTTTATAGAAGTCTTGTTGCTTCTCACTCCTGGTTGTGGCATATAAATACTGAAGCTAAAGACTGACGTGTAAATAAGGCGTAAAAGTAAGATGCACGGCCAGTTTCAGACATGCAGATCTGACAACAGATCTATTGACAGTAGCTAACTGTATAATTGGGGTCTTTGATACCCTTATTTGGGTTCATAAGACCCACACTTATGTGTCATAGTATGGGCACAATAATGACATCTAAACAGTGGCACCCTAGATTGTATGACTGAACCCCAAAATCATTGATAAGGAAAATGTGTAAACCTAATAGGGCATATTTCCTAAGCAAAATGCACCAAAAGTCTGGTGTGAATTTTGCTAAAAGAGTACGGGTTGTTTATTGTATGTTTTAGACCCTTTTGAGTCTTTCTTATGTCTATAAAGAGAGCGCTAGAGTTTTAACATGCTACAGATTTATTAAAAGGCGTTGACATTTTCTAATGTAAAATGTTGGCGTGAAGGATGACATCCAAGATATGGCTTAAGTAAAAGGAGCTAACACACTTTCACTTGCACCATTTTAATGAGTTGAGTGCAGTTGGTGTTATGTTCACTGTTCAATTGATGCAAATTATGAAAGTATTGCTAAATGTCCCCAACTGTATCATGGATGAGTTTCCATATCTAAAGGCCAAGTATCTATATGAGTGATGGCGAACCTATGGCACATGTGCTAGAGAGGGCACGCAGAGCTGTCTATGCTGGCACGCGTGTGGTCGCCCGGATCACTCACTAACGAGGAATCCGGTACAGGATTCCCCATTGATGAGCGATTGCTGCCTTCAGTTGTAGGTGCAAATGCACGACCGCGGCCTACACTGACTGCAGAGTTTGACCTCTGCCCCGACGCAGGCATGATGACGTGAGTCATCAGCGCCCGCAGTCAAAAGGAAGTGGACGCCAGTGGCTCTTCATGGGTAAGTATAAGAGTGTGTGAGTGTCTGTCATACTGAGGAGCATATAATACTGGGGGGGCATACTAAAGAGCATATAATACTGGGGGGGCCTACTAAACAGCATATAATACTGAGGGGATACGTACTGAGGAGCATATAACATGGGGAGGATGTGTATTGAGGAGCATATAATACTGTGTGTTTGAGGGGGCGTACTGAGGAGCATATAATACTGGGGGTTGCGTACTGAGGAGCATATAATACTGTGTGTGGGTACTGAGGAGCATATAATATTGGGGGGATACATAATGAGGAGCATATAATACTGTATGTGTGGGGTACTGAGGAGCATATACTGGGGAAGTGTACTGAGGAGCATATAATACTGTGTGGGGGGGTACTGAGGAGCATATAATACTGTGTGTGGGTGTCACTGTGGAGCATATAATACTGTCTGGGGTCCCCTCACTATTTATATCACACAGTATCTGTTTTTATAGCAGGCATGATATTAGAACAGGATGTAAGAACATTGCACGGTCACTATAAAACAGATCCTGTGCAATGTAAATAGTGAACATTAATTGTTCCAAAGTACTAAATGCAGAGACCTTTACCTTTCAGTACAAAATTGTTTGTATTATTGAAAGCTCTGTAAAGCCCCATTCACATCACTGTAATTTGTGAGTCCGTAACTGTCCACAATTGTGGATCCGCACAGTATAAAGTTTAAATTGCCGTGTTAGCACTTCACGATTATTTAGTGGGTTTTGGTTGCAGTTTGGGCACTCAGTCTCTATAAGATTCACCATCACTGATCTAAATCATATTACATGTGGCCTGTGTGGTTCATAATGTGGAAGGATGTATGGCGGAGAATGGATGGCATATAGTTGGACTCTTGTAGCTATTACTGTATATAAGAAGTGTTTTCCTTTACAGGATTAAACTGAAGATAAGCCTATTGCTCCAGGATAGTGTTTTTGGCACCAGGGCTTCATATTCGAGCCAGACCTTACAGCCCCAGGCTACTCACTCCACTTAATAACTCACTTCCTTGTTGGCCAAAGCTAACAAACGGTTAATGGATAAGAGGTGAGGTCTTGGGAGCATGCTGGTTAACAGCCAGGTGAGCAAAGAGCAGATAAAGGAGCACCTGCCTTTAAGGTTTGTAAGAGCCTGAGGGCATGGATAGACTCGAGACACTGTGCAATCCTAGTGTCTGACACCGTGCCAGCGTCTTTTATTCCCGTCATGGAAAATATTTCATTTTGAGGTCATTCAGTCAGCAAAACAGCTTTTAATACCCTTAGAGATGCCAGTTCTGTTCCTTTCTTTGTCCTCTTAATGTACACAAGGAGTCACATTTCTTTAGGTGGAGCTGGAAGACCTTATGTTTTACAGCTGGGCAGGGTTACAGATGCTGGTCATCCCCGCACAGCGTCTATCCACCTGCATACTTTCCTGCACACACCCAGCGCCTTTGTCATAAATCTCGCTCTTTCTTTACCTTTTGGCTATGATTTTATGTAATTGCTTCTGGTGAATGCTTTAGAAATCTACAATCAGCTGTTTTGCACATTTACTATTGTTTTTGATCAATTATGCAGTTATTTTATATTGTTTGTAAATGAGAGAGAATTGCAGTGCAGGCATGACCCTGTGTGTTGTAGACAAAGAAGACACGCCACAGCCATGTACAAACTATGACCACGGTGCTGTCATGTGACTAAGCCTCTTGACTGTACCATTAGGTAACATCAGCCCGGTCTGTAAAACACAAGACGTTTGCATGTGGTATTCAGTCTAAATTTGAAGGCACCTTACCTTGTATCAGAAAGCGTCCTATGTAGCTTATTGGTGTAAAGTATGTACACATGAGAAGGATTTTAGTAGCCTTGTGTATTTGCCTGTGTATATGCACCTGTATACGTACCAACCAGCTCCAATAAATCTCCACCAATAATCATTCTAACAGTGTTTCTGCAAATTGTATAAAAAAAAATATTAAATCGGAGGTACAGTAGAGGCCCATAGCAATTTGTGGGCGCCATAATAGGATCCAACACAGATCTTTAGTAAGGTCCTGTTGATGATCAATACTTAAACAATGTTTGTCATTTTTATGGAATTTTAAGGCTTTGTGCAATTATGTTAAATGGAAAATGTAAGCATTTCTTGGTAGTAGTTGGTATCAGCAGGTCATCCTTCTAAAGCCTGGCGCTCCTTAGGGGAAGTCACAATTTATAGCATCTCTCTGCTCAATCACATCAGTATGTAATCCTCCTCACTAAAAGGTTTATACCAGTAATGTCAGGAATACAGTTAATAATTAAAGTCACGTACCTTGTTTCTGCTGCTACAAACTTGTGCTGATCGGGGCAGGCTCCAAGCTGAATCAGTCTCCTTCCCCTCTGGCAGCCACAGCATAGTCTTACTTTCCCTTCAGAAGGTGTGTTCTTCGATACACTACAGAAGGACTTTGTTTGGGCAAGTCAATGAGCAGGAATTTGGCTGCTCTGTAGTGCACAGAATCAGCACACAGTGACCTGGCTGTAGGGGGAGTAACTGGGTATGGGTGTCCAGCTGCCCTCACTATGCATTTTAAAAAGCAAGGAGCGCCATACTGTGTAAGTAAATTCTACTGCACTGGATCTTTTTTTATGAATGGCACACAGTAATACATTTTTCTGATCTATACAATGAAGATCATATTTCACGGTGGGACATCCCCTTTAACCTTGTCACAGCACTTTTTTCAATGAGCTGTGTACCTGTATCATTTGGCCATCCGTTCATAGATAGCAGTATATTTTATTATCTAAAGAAACTGTAAGTGAGCCCCTTCCTCCATCCTTCCCAAACACATTTTATGGAGACTATGAAGTAACATAGATTTTTACAATACGTGAGCTTGTCTGTAGATCACCCGTGTTCTCTGATGGATGGATATACAGTGACTATTCTTCATTCTTCATCACTATTCTTCAGCACATGTTCACTGGCCACAAGCAGAAGTTTGGAAGATGGTTAAAAAAAAGGAACAAAGAATATAATAAAGTTTCATAAATTTGCATTTGTCCTATAGGTAATCTGGTAACAGATTGCATTGTATTAAACTGTATGTTAGTCATCCATATCTAATATAGTCTCATTCTTGGATCTCCTCTTAAATAGTGAAAGCACTTGGATCTTAGCAGGGCAGTGGGAATTGGACTTTACCTTGCATGTCTGTCAGCAGGATATAGACCTGTAGTCTGTCAATGGAATTCAGGCAAGAGGATGTTAAAAAACGGTCTCTGGTAATGAATTTGCAGGGCCAAGGCGTGGGACTTGAAATTGCCCACATCCATCTATATTATGGAAACACTACTGCGTCTGTAGGGCGTGCTTGTAGTCATATCTGCTATTCCTTAATGTGCTCTGGTAAATTCACAAAAGATGAAGATAGGTTTGTAATATATAAATGTATTATCTGAGGTTCCCCAAAGGAGAGAAAGTAAACCTACTACATCATGCTAAAGCTGAGGGTTATTAGGGTCTAGGGACCAATTCCTGTCTGCTAGGTGTGTCAGTATTAAAGAGCTGGGTTTATCATTTGGCAGATGAGCAGTGATGTCACATACGGTTTTATGATGTCTAACAGAAGCAAGTACATGGCCAATTCATCTCTGTCACACCTGTGGTATACGGCTGCTGAGCCCATATTCCTGGAGTATTCCTATATTATAAGATTTAATTTTCCATAGTACTTTGCATTTCTTACAAGACCAGAAAGGGGTATCCCCACAGCAACAAAAATAAAGATTAAAACCTAACTTTTATTAAAGTCATTTAAAATAAGTCTATGAAGTTCATGTGTACCTCCTAGTACCACCTAGTGCAATAAAATCACTATTCCTCACTGAGTGGCAAGTCTTTTTATGCAGGCGTGTGTTCTGTGATACCTAATCCGTTTGTCGGGTGTTCACCCTGAATCTAGGTACTTGTTCACACCACTCTTTCTAGCCCTCCTAAGCCGACAGGTGCTCGTTCTGACCGCTCCCTCTCCCCTCCTCAAACAATTGGGTTTCACATTGACTGTGCTGGGAGTCTCTGCCTGAGCCTGGACACTTATGAGAACCCGCAGCTCTGGACCCTGCTAGTTATTCTGCCTGTGTCTGTGAGGACAGATTGATATTCTAGGACGTCAGATATGTTCGTCCCTTATATTATAGCGTCTCTAAGCGTTTCATCAAGATCATCAGGAGACGATTAAAATTTTTGCAGGCTGCCCTAATAACTATAGCCTGCCATCTAGCCTATTGCAATACCAGCGATATGGCATGTGGTAAAAACCACAGTTGAGACCGGGACCCTGATGGTGGATCCCGGTTGTAGTAAAGAGGCTGACACTGTGCTCTGTCGTCTCGCTCTTAAATAGCCCCCGAGCGAGTGTAGGGCTCCACCTCTTTTAGGTCACGCCCCCTCAACAGGTACCCACGTGGGGGAGTGATGTCTCAGCGACATCACGGGGGGGGGGGGGGGGGGGGGGGGCGTGTCCCAGCTGGAGCCGTTCATTTCATTGGCCCAAGATTCCTCCATGTCTCTCCTCAGAAACAAAATCACAATACCACAGATAGTGATAATGTTGCACTCATACCACTGGCAGTACTTCAGACCAGCAACACAATGTGAACACGGTTCAATAAGCATCCAGGATATATTGTATTGATGTTTAGACGGTAAGTATTCTCACACACACCCCCCCGAGTATATGGATTCAGTGTCACAATGTGAACGCCAAGGTTCTATACTCATAAATCAGGCCTCCCACAGCAAACATACTGTTTCATAAATGCCCAAGTCATATGGTAAATACCCTAGCATGTGGTCCCTCTGGTTATACCTAATACAGAACTGGCACCATGTACCTATTCCTGTCAGTCCACACATGCACAAATAAACCATTCTGTGTATGGGCAATTCGATAGTTTAGGGGTGAATGTCTATATTTAGGGGTGATTATCACCGTATGTGACCTCTATGTTGATAAATTTAACTAGGTCACACACAAAGCTATATGTCTTAAATAAATGAAAGAAACGAAATCCCGTCATTCAGACCCTCGGGTTTCATTGATGAAAATCGGAAGATCCATTGCGCCTCACGGCGAAGAATCATCTTATCCCAATTCCCACCTCTCATGGGTCTCGGGACCTTTTCAATAACCTGGAAACTGAGACATAAGGGGTCACCATTGTGTTTGTCCCAGAGGTGTTTGGACACGGGAATCTCTGTACGTCTGAGCACATCGCCCACATGTTCGAGGATTCGCACCCGCAGTTGGCGGCGGGTTTTGCCCACATAGTTCAACTCACAAGGGCATGTGATCACATATATCACCCCTTCCGTCCTGCAGTTAGCAAACTCTCTGATTTGGAAGATGTGTCCCGTGGCAGCCGCACGTATCTCCTTGCCCCGTTTTATGTAGCAGCAGGCTTTACAAGAGCCACATCTGTTGGTGCCCACCACTCCCGTCCGCCCCAGCCAAGTTCCCGGTGTTTGTAAGGGTGAGAGGTGACTGTGGGTGACCCTGTCCGCCAAATTGCGACCCCTCCTGAACGTAATCGAGGGGTGTGGGGGAATTACCCCACAAATGACAGGGTCTTGTTTTAAGATATCCCAATAGGTTTTAAAAATATTAGTGACCTCCCTTGACTGGCTATCATAAGAGCCGATCATACGGATCAGTTGTTTCCCCTCCGTTTTTGATTTGGGTATCAGGAGGGAGTTACGTGGGACCCTCCGTGCGGATTCTCTCGCCGCTTCTACCAAATGGCGTGGATATCCACGTGCCACGAAACGTTCAATGAGAGTGGAACTTTCCCTTTCAAAATCTCCCATCTCCGAGCAGTTCCTCCGTAATCGCAGGAACTGCCCTTTGGGTATTCCCCGTTTTAAGGGCTGTGGGTGTTGACTATTCCAGTGTAGGAGTGCGTTGGTTGCAGTAGGTTTCCTAAACAAGGTTGACGCAAATGTACCATCATTTTTTAGAGTAATCTCCACATCCAGGAATGGTATAGTTTTGGTGTCATAAAATGAAGTAAAGTGTAGGTTAAACTCATTAGAGTTGAGGGCATTCACAAACTGATCAAATTCAAGCTTAGTCCCAGTCCACACAATGACAATATCATCAATGAACCTGAGCCAAAGCACTATGTGCCTGGCCCAGGTTTCTGCATGTTGGCCGAAGACAACCCTCTCTTCCCAGTGTCCCAAGTACAGATTAGCATAAACGGGTGCGGCGGGGCACCCCATAGCGGTGCCCCACCGCTGATGGTACACCCGTCCGTCGAAAAGGAACACATTATGCATTAGGGTAAACTCCAGGAGATCTAGGACTAATTTGTTGTGAGCCCCAAACTGTTCTCCCCGGGTCCCTAGGAAGCGCCCCACAGCCCCACACCCCTTGTCATGGGGGATGGAGCTGTAGAGCGCCTCCACATCCAAAGTTGCCAGGGCCGCCCCAGATGGAATCTGGATGTCCTCTAACTGGCGGAGGACATCCATCGTGTCTCTGACATATGACGGGAGGGCCAACACGAAGGGCCGCAATATTTGGTCTAAGTAATTGCTGACCCCCTCGGTGACCCCCCCAATGCCAGAGACAATGGGGCGGCCCTTAAGAGGATGATAGCCCTTGTGGACTTTTGGTAGGCTATAGAATGTAGGGACCCGGGGAAACTCCGGACACATATACTTATATTCCTGATGTGAGATTAAACCCAAGCTTCTACCCTGGTCCAACAACTGGATCAAATCTCTGGCAAAATCTGGGGTGGGGTCTGAGGGAAGGACCAAGTAGTTGTCTTTGTCCTCTAGAATACGATTGCACATGGAGATGTATTCAGTCCTATCCATGACAACAACGTTGCCGCCTTTGTCCGCAGTTTTTATAATAATTGATTTATCAGACTCCAAAGATTTTAAGGCGGCACGTTGGTCATGGCTAAGGTTATTCCGCCTAGGGGTTCTATCTCTAGCAAGCTGGGACAATCTCTCTCTGACCATCCTTTCAAAGATATCTATACATTTATAGTCCCCAGGTGGTGGGTTATTGCAATTTTTTGGTTTCAAATTTGTCAGTTGTAAAGTTTCTTCCTCCCCCTGTGCCTCCAAGTAGAGGCTTTCCAGTGTCCTTAGCCCCTCCAAATCCTCCACCTCCACCCCTAATTCTCGTGCCCTTCTGGTGTCAGTTGAATCCATAAATTTGGACCACCGTAATTTCCGGGTAAAAAGTGCCAGGTCTTTGACCCAGTCAAAGTGACTAAAATTTTGGGAAGGTACAAATGATAATCCTCTAGCTAGGACTACACGTTCAGAATTTGTTAGTGGGCGCTGAGATAAATTAATAATTTGTAGTGCATCATCTTGTTTTTCCACTACAATGGGGGTAGCCCCTCCATTACATCTCATACTAGTGGTGGCTGTTCCAATCGCCCCCGTAGCATATAGCTCGTTATCTGTGGAGTCTGGGCTAAAAAACCCCCAGATATATTGGCACTCCCAGTGTCCCTGGCGGGGTTACGTGGTTTGTTTTTACCCCTATGACCAGAACTCAGCCCTCGTCCCCTACTTCGAGTTGTTTCCCTGGGTCTACTATTAGAGTCATTGTCAGACCAATCGTAATCTGAAGAGGAAATATCTGATATAGTCTGGGGTTTGTTCGCCCCCCAGTACGCTCTGTTCTCTTTAAATTCTTGTAAATCGCGAGTAAACTGTTGATGTTTACGATTTTTTATAAAATTTGTGAACTTCTCTATGTTTAGTTGAAGTTCTTTTTCTTTCTTACTAAACTCCGTTTCACTTAAAAAAGTGCGCGCCTTCACAATCAGTTCTTTGAGTTTTTCATCTAATTTAACCAGATTTTTCCTTTCCTCCTCTAAAATGAGGGATATCAGTCTCAATGAGGACTCAGTTACCTCCTTGACCCAAGCTGTAATAAGGGCGGGGGTTCTGACTCTAGGTGCTGGTTGTACTGGATTTCTCAGGCCCCTGGGGACTATTTTATTCTCCAAATAGTTTTGTAGTGCCTGTACCTCCCACCAACAACCACCACCAGTATGAGATGTAATGGAGGGGCTACCCCCATTGTAGTGGAAAAACAAGATGATGCACTACAAATTATTAATTTATCTCAGCGCCCACTAACAAATTCTGAACGTGTAGTCCTAGCTAGAGGATTATCATTTGTACCTTCCCAAAATTTTAGTCACTTTGACTGGGTCAAAGACCTGGCACTTTTTACCCGGAAATTACGGTGGTCCAAATTTATGGATTCAACTGACACCAGAAGGGCACGAGAATTAGGGGTGGAGGTGGAGGATTTGGAGGGGCTAAGGACACTGGAAAGCCTCTACTTGGAGGCACAGGGGGAGGAAGAAACTTTACAACTGACAAATTTGAAACCAAAAAATTGCAATAACCCACCACCTGGGGACTATAAATGTATAGATATCTTTGAAAGGATGGTCAGAGAGAGATTGTCCCAGCTTGCTAGAGATAGAACCCCTAGGCGGAATAACCTTAGCCATGACCAACGTGCCGCCTTAAAATCTTTGGAGTCCGATAAATCAATTATTATAAAAACTGCGGACAAAGGCGGCAACGTTGTTGTCATGGATAGGACTGAATACATCTCCATGTGCAATCGTATTCTAGAGGACAAAGACAACTACTTGGTCCTTCCCTCAGACCCCACCCCAGATTTTGCCAGAGATTTGATCCAGTTGTTGGACCAGGGTAGAAGCTTGGGTTTAATCTCACATCAGGAATATAAGTATATGTGTCCGGAGTTTCCCCGGGTCCCTACATTCTATAGCCTACCAAAAGTCCACAAGGGCTATCATCCTCTTAAGGGCCGCCCCATTGTCTCTGGCATTGGGGGGGTCACCGAGGGGGTCAGCAATTACTTAGACCAAATATTGCGGCCCTTCGTGTTGGCCCTCCCGTCATATGTCAGAGACACGATGGATGTCCTCCGCCAGTTAGAGGACATCCAGATTCCATCTGGGGCGGCCCTGGCAACTTTGGATGTGGAGGCGCTCTACAGCTCCATCCCCCATGACAAGGGGTGTGGGGCGCTTCCTAGGGACCCGGGGAGAACAGTTTGGGGCTCACAACAAATTAGTCCTAGATCTCCTGGAGTTTACCCTAACGCATAATGTGTTCCTTTTCGACGGACGGGTGTACCATCAGCGGCGGGGCACCGCTATGGGGTGCCCCGCCGCACCCGTTTATGCTAATCTGTACTTGGGACACTGGGAAGAGAGGGTTGTCTTCGGCCAACATGCAGAAACCTGGGCCAGGCACATAGTGCTTTGGCTCAGGTTCATTGATGATATTGTCATTGTGTGGACTGGGACTAAGCTTGAATTTGATCAGTTTGTGAATGCCCTCAACTCTAATGAGTTTAACCTACACTTTACTTCATTTTATGACACCAAAACTATACCATTCCTGGATATGGAGATTACTCTAAAAAATGATGGTACATTTGCGTCAACCTTGTTTAGGAAACCTACTGCAACCAACGCACTCCTACACTGGAATAGTCAACACCCACAGCCCTTAAAACGGGGAATACCCAAAGGGCAGTTCCTGCGATTACGGAGGAACTGCTCGGAGATGGGAGATTTTGAAAGGGAAAGTTCCACTCTCATTGAACGTTTCGTGGCACGTGGATATCCACGCCATTTGGTAGAAGCGGCGAGAGAATCCGCACGGAGGGTCCCACGTAACTCCCTCCTGATACCCAAATCAAAAACGGAGAGGAAACAACTGATCCGTATGATCGGCTCTTATGATAGCCAGTCAAGGGAGGTCACTAATATTTTTAAAACCTATTGGGATATCTTAAAACAAGACCCTGTCATTTGTGGGGTAATTCCCCCACACCCCTCAATTACATTCAGGAGGGGTCGCAATTTGGCGGACAGGGTCACCCACAGTCACCTCTCACCCTTACAAACACCGGGAACTTGGCTGGGGCGGACGGGAGTGGTGGGCACCAACAGATGTGGCTCTTGTAAAGCCTGCTGCTACATAAAACGGGGCAAGGAGATACGTGCGGCTGCCACGGGACACATCTTCCAAATCAGAGAGTTTGCTAACTGCAGGACGGAAGGGGTGATATATGTGATCACATGCCCTTGTGAGTTGAACTATGTGGGCAAAACCCGCCGCCAACTGCGGGTGCGAATCCTCGAACATGTGGGCGATGTGCTCAGACGTACAGAGACTCCCGTGTCCAAACACCTCTGGGACAAACACAATGGTGACCCCTTATGTCTCAGTTTCCAGGTTATTGAAAAGGTCCCGAGACCCATGAGAGGTGGGAATTGGGATAAGATGATTCTTCGCCGTGAGGCGCAATGGATCTTCCGATTTTCATCAATGAAACCCGAGGGTCTGAATGACGGGATTTCGTTTCTTTCATTTATTTAAGACATATAGCTTTGTGTGTGACCTAGTTAAATTTATCAACATAGAGGTCACATACGGTGATAATCACCCCTAAATATAGACATTCACCCCTAAACTATCGAATTGCCCATACACAGAATGGTTTATTTGTGCATGTGTGGACTGACAGGAATAGGTACATGGTGCCAGTTCTGTATTAGGTATAACCAGAGGGACCACATGCTAGGGTATTTACCATATGACTTGGGCATTTATGAAACAGTATGTTTGCTGTGGGAGGCCTGATTTATGAGTATAGAACCTTGGCGTTCACATTGTGACACTGAATCCATATACTCGGGGGGGTGTGTGTGAGAATACTTACCGTCTAAACATCAATACAATATGTCCTGGATGCTTATTGAACCGTGTTCACATTGTGTTGCTGGTCTGAAGTACTGCCAGTGGTATGAGTGCAACATTATCACTATCTGTGGTATTGTGATTTTGTTTCTGAGGAGAGACATGGAGGAATCTTGGGCCAATGAAATGAACGGCTCCAGCTGGGACACGCCCCCCCCCCGTGATGTCGCTGAGACATCACTCCCCCACGTGGGTACCTGTTGAGGGGGCGTGACCTAAAAGAGGTGGAGCCCTACACTCGCTCGGGGGCTATTTAAGAGCGAGACGACAGAGCACAGTGTCAGCCTCTTTACTACAACCGGGATCCACCATCAGGGTCCCGGTCTCAACTGTGGTTTTTACCACATGCCATATCGCTGGTATTGCAATAGGCTAGATGGCAGGCTATAGTTATTAGGGCAGCCTGCAAAAATTTTAATCGTCTCCTGATGATCTTGATGAAACGCGTAGGGACGCTATAATATAAGGGACGAACATATCTGACGTCCTAGAATATCAATCTGTCCTCACAGACACAGGCAGAATAACTAGCAGGGTCCAGAGCTGCGGGTTCTCATAAGTGTCCAGGCTCAGGCAGAGACTCCCAGCACAGTCAATGTGAAACCCAATTGTTTGAGGAGGGGAGAGGGAGCGGTCAGAACGAGCACCTGTCGGCTTAGGAGGGCTAGAAAGAGTGGTGTGAACAAGTACCTAGATTCAGGGTGAACACCCGACAAACGGATTAGGTATCACAGAACACACGCCTGCATAAAAAGACTTGCCACTCAGTGAGGAATAGTGATTTTATTGCACTAGGTGGTAGTAGGAGGTACACATGAACTTCATAGACTTATTTTAAATGACTTTAATAAAAGTTAGGTTTTAATCTTTATTTTTGTTGCTGTGGGGATACCCCTTTCTGGTCTTGTATGAATTACTGGTAATCCCAGATCCTTGCTTAGAAATTGGTACTTTGCATTTCTTCACAGTAATTTCCGGGGAACAGCCAGTGGCGTTGCAGGATATTTAGCTTTATGAGAATTAATCTTTCTGCGGCAGAAATTGAGACAAGCCCCGTAGCATTCCAAGATGGAGAAATTCCATTTGTCAAGTGTCTTATAATGAAGCTTGATAATTTGGTCCTTGCCAGAAACATTTCTTTAACATTACTGGTAATGGAAAGCTTTGTAACTTAACACATGCCTGTACTTTAGGACAGATGGTCAAATACTGAAGAGTGTGGCGGTAAGTAAATTTGTACAATAGCGTACTTGCACACAAAGCTGCTGACTCCCCATTGTGTGTATTGTTTTAATGGACTGCTGCCAAGAGTTTCCATTAACCGCACATACCGCGTTTTCACTAAGCTGGGGTTTTGTTACCAGACGCAAAGAAAACACAGTGATGTTGAAATAAAACTGTTGTGTTATGGAGAGAGAATGGCATGCATCGCAATTCATCATTTTTTTCAGCGAGATATCTAATCTTTTAAAGAGGATTACACGCAGAAATTATTAGGTTTCGAATCTCATACAATATATAGATATTTTATTATAGCTAATGTATTCTAAATATGCTGATAGATAGTATAGTGTGTCTCGGGTAAGGGAGGAACTTGATATTTTTCTGCTTAAGCATCATAATGCATTGTGGTAACACTTTGGGTGGTTATGACCGCCTCGTCGTGAATAGGAATGTGCCACTGCTGTCCTCCCATTGTGCAAAGAATAATATGTATGTACGTATGTGCCTGATCAAAACTATTCAGCGTGGCGGATGGATTTGAAACAATGGCTAATAGCTTCTGGACAATACAAGTATATTACTAGCTTCAAGACCTCTTGGCCAGTCAGATGTATCACGACACTCAAGAACTGATCAATTTCCACTTTCAATGGTGTGTCCAGCGGTGTATACCGTTTAGGGTGGATTCACATATACTTTGCAGTTTATTTTACAGGTTAAAAATACTGCTGCCAGATGTTTCTATAAAGTGCAGTGCAGATAATAGCTTCTTCTACATATTGTAATATCATGTCCACACACATTATGTTTCACTGTATAATGGCGTCACTATTTCTCAACATGATTTTACAGCAGCGCATTTTATACCCCTTTTTTTTTTATCTTTTCAGGAGAGATGGAGAAGGTCTGCGCATCCACTGGGATAAATTGCGTGAAGCCAACTTTCTTTCCCGATGGAACCCTATGTCTAGCGATCTACCATACACCACCTTCATCAATCACCCTCTAAATACCTTTTCTGAAAAGTTCTCTGCCATCAGCCAGGTAATACATAATTCTAAACTTGTTCAGTCAATAGGGATGATTTTTATCCACATATTTTCTATTACTGCGTACATACTTGCTTATCAAAAGGTGTCCCCCACAGTGCGCTGCTAGGGTGTTCTCCAGAACAGTAAATCTCTTAAGTTGCTGAGTAGGTGAAAGGGAGGTCTATATAAGTTTCTTCCAATGAAGTCACATATTTGGTATACGGCAGTGCTGCTCATATGACAGGTGCTGTGTGGAATCCAGCTATGTGGGTTGGAAAACTCTGTTTGGAGTGTGCACCCACTGTACTCTGTAGGAGGATGACATTTTTCCTGAAACATGAACTCTGCAGCATTTGCAAATAGAAACAAGCACATGTTTAGAATCAGGTCTTTTCAGGGTCATACTACAGTAAAACTTTCAGCTTTTCACATTCATTCAAGGTACCTTTTATGTTTATGGCCTTTAAAACAGATTGGCTTAATAATGTACACTTAAACATTTCCACTAGAGGGCAGTGTGAGCCCTATCAACATGTTCAGTATTATAAGTTAAAGGGAACTTGCACCCATCATGACAGACCAATGAGACACAGCTCGTCCATAGATGAGCATTATCAGGAGCGGGAGGGGGGAGTTCCTCCCCGCTCCACAGCACAGCGTGATTGGCGCCGCGAGGCAGAAGGACGTCTCTGGCTAATGGTCAGAAACGCCCTTCTGACCATAGAGCACTACGGTACCGGCACCGTAAGCTCTTTACACCGGGCACGGATCGGGAAAGCCGACAGTGCGCTGAATTCAGCGCACTGTCAGCTTTCCAGCAGTATATAACACTGCATGTGCCCAAAAGTGGTGAAAGGTCCTCTTTAAGTATATAATTTCACATGTGTTATTTCATAGTTTTGATGCCTTCAGTGTGAATCTACAATTTTCATAGTCATGAAAATACAGAAAACTGAATGAGAATGTGTGTCCAAACTTCTGGTCTGTACTGTATATACAAAATTATGACCGAGATAAACTGTACAATGCTATTTCTATATTTTTTTTTTAATGTAGATAGTGAGCCCCCATATAGGGATCACAATGTACAATTTTTTTTTTTCATTTTTAAGTATGTCTTTGTATAATGGGAGGAAATCCATGCAAACACGGGGAGAACATACAAACTCCTTGCAGATGTTGTTCCTGGGGAGATTTGAGCCCAGGACTCCAGCGCTGCAAGGCTGCAGTGCTAACCACTGAGCCTGCATGTTGCCTCTACTATTTCTATAATTCTTGTAGAAGTGAATGGAAGTTGCAGAAGCAGTGATGTACAGTTTCTGTAATTCGGATTCACTTTAATGGGTTATTGAGACAGCATAGCACAGCCAGTTTAGCTATTTCTATAATCCTGGCCACCTCTGTAAGCTTTGATGCATTGGGATGATACCAGGAGACCTCCGCTCTGTCATAGATCTGAATACCTCTTTAATCTCCACCATTAGGTTGAAGAGAATAGTTATTGTAGGTGTGGAAACATTATTGTACCAGTCTGAACATCTGATTTTATCTGATTTTATTTCTCTTGTATCTTCAGATTTCAGTCTTTAATGATCAATTGGTAAAAGCTGTCCAAGAAGCACACAAGACTAACCCTGTACCAGGGCGAGCGAATGGAGCCTTGATCTTAAACCAGCCCCTTCTGATTGAGACATACGTTGGATTCATGTCCTTCATTGGAAACCGCAACAAACTTGGCTATTCGCTTGCAAGAGGCAGTGTTGGGTTTTAAGTAAAGCTGACATTGTTGAAGTGTCACGCGTTTCAGTTGTTTTTGCTGTACACATATAAGTAAGCCATATTAACTTGTTATGTGTTAATGTATGGAAGAGATCAGTCTCGGCTCTGACGCGTCAAACAAGTCTTTCTATTGTTCTTTTGTGTTACTATGATTTAAGGGATTAAGACCAGAGATGACTAACTGAATGTTAATGTTAGGGGACCACTAAAGAGTGTGTACGTCATATTATGTTTTTAATATTAATCATTTATACATCTTGTACATCATGGGACAATAAAAGCTTTAATAAATATAGTCTAAATTAATAAAACTTAATATGTATATTTATTGGTGGCTTTATGTGTGTTCTTGTCTTTTTCTTTGTTCTAAAGTTTATAGCAGATTCCAGTATCTCAGTCACACGTTTTCCTTGCACAATCCGTTTCCCAGCCCATTTTTATTAGCAGAACCTATAAAATAATCCCAAATAAATGAAGTGGGATCCAAGGCAACTATTGATAAATGCATTAAACATTAAAAAGTTCATATTTTATCAGCTCTTCATACTATGCCCATAAAGCACTACATAGTGCAACCTTGTCAGACCAACAAATGTTACTGTTTGTATAATGAAAAGTTGTACAATTTTCCATATACTTTCTGTAGCAATTCCTCACAGTTTTCTAGATCTCTGCTTGCTGTCATGTGTTTTATACATGTCCAACGGATAAAAATCAGTCCATAGTTATGTGATGTAACACAGGTCACATGACAGCAAGTAGAGATCTAGAAAACTGAGAGGAAATGATATAGAAAATATATTGAAAATTGTGTAACTTTTCATTATACAAACAACATTTGTCTCTTAATATTGGTCTGAACCCGACCAAATCCTATAACTAAAGTAGTCTACACTCATACAGGGTAAAGCCACATAATGCTTTGCAGCACTGTCACATGTTAAAAATCCCAAATGCCATTTTCCAGCAGCTTTGTGAGCCTCAGCAATATGACTGTTCAGCGGTTGGAAACTGTACTAGCGGCACCGGCCATGCCATCTTTAACTGAGACTTGACACTAAGGTTAAGACTATATACAATAATGAATGCAATTATATGGCGAGCCAATACATTGTGCAAACTTTTAGACAGGCGCTCTGTGCGCCAAATTTATCAGAAATTTGAAAAAAGGTTCAATCTCCAATGGAAAATGTTGTCTTCTTTTACAGCAAGTGCTATGGAACAGACTCCTTGGATATAACTGATTCCTTCAGGAAAGGCTTAGATGCTTTCTGACAAAATAACAAAGTATTATTTGTTTGACCCAGTCAGATTGCCATGTTGTTCAGAACATTTTCTCTAATTTCAGACAAAGTGCCACAAAACTATTCAAGTTTTTCATCTCTCTTGGGGTCAACAGGAATAAACTATGTATGTAATCCAACTATAAAGGGCGTACAGGAACATGTGCAGATCCACAGCAGGATAACAACACCTGGATCCCCCAAAAATGTTGTATACTAGATAAAGAACCCAGGAATGTAAAAGTAGGCCTTCACACTGACATCATGAGATCTAATTTTTTTTCTTATGACTGTGAGTTATTAACATACAATAGCACAAGTTTCTGTTTCTTTTTACTAATGCACCCAAATCTGTTTCCCTTTCCCGTACTTTCTCCACTCCCTCCCTCTTTTGTGTCTACATATATGTCATTTGGATTGATGTGAGTGTTCCTTCCCCCATATACTAATGGTTTAACCATAGGATTATTCTTGATTGGATTTATAGTCTGTTGTATCGTACAGTGGGTATGGAAAGTATTCAGACCCCTTTAAATTTTTCACTCTTTGTTTCATTGCAGCCATTTGCTAAAAGCAAAAAAAGTTCATTTTATTTCTCATTAATGTACACAAAAAAAAATGTAGATTTATTGCAAATTTATTAAAAAAGAAAAACTGAAATATCACATGGTATTCAGACCCTTTGCTCAGTATTGAGTATTTGCACCCTTTTCAGCTAGTACAGTCATGAGTCTTCTTGGCAATGATGCAACAAGTTTTTCACATCTGGATGTGGGGATCCTCTGCCATTCAGATCTTCTCCAGTTCCATGAGGTCAGATGGTGAACGTTGGTGGACAGCTGGAAGAGGTTTTCTTCCAGGATATCTCTGTACTTGTCCGCATTCATCTTTCCTACAATTGCAACCAATCATCCTGTCCCTGCAGCTGAAAAACACCCCCATAGCATGATGCTGTCACCACCATGTTTCACTGTTGGGATTGTATTGGGCAGGTGATGAGCAGTGTCTGGTTTTCTCCACACGTACTACTTAGAATTAATGCCATAAAGTTTAATCTTCATCTCATCAGACCAGAGAATCTTATATCTGATAGTCTGGGAGTCCTTCATGTGTTTTTTGACAAACTCTATGTGTGCTTTCATATGTCTTGCACTGAGAAGAGGCTTCCTTTGGGCCACTCTGCCATAACGCCCCGACTGGTGGAGGGCTACAGTGATAGTTGACTTTATGGAACTTTCTCCTATCTCCCTACTACATCTCTGGAGCTCAGCCACAGTGATCTTTGGGTTCTTCTTTACCTCTCTCACTAAGGCTCTTCTCCCATGATTGCTCAGTTTGGCTGGATGGCCAGGTCTAGGAAGAGTTGTGGTAGTCACAAACTGTATCCATTTAAGGATTATGGAGGCCACTGTGCTCTTAGGAACCTTGAGTCTTGCAGAAATTCTTTTGTAACCTTGGCCAGCTCTGTGCCTTGCCTCAATTCTGTCTCTGAGCTCCTTGGGCAGTTCCTTTGACCTAATCATTCTTATTTGCTCTGACATGCACTATGAGCTGTGAGGTCTTATCCAGTTTGTGAGGTCCAATCAGTTTAATTAACCACAGCTGGACTCCAATGAAGAAGTAGAACCATCTCAAGGAGGATCCAAAGGAAATGGAGAGCATATGAGTTAAATATGAGTGTCACAGCAAAGGGTCTGAATACTTATGACAGGGAAGACGCTCAAGTTTTTTGTTTTTTTATACTTATGACCATGTGATATTTCAGTTTTTCTTTTTTAATAAATTTGTAAAATATCTATATTTCAGTTTTTTTATCTGTGAAGATGGGGTGTTGAGTGTACATTAATGAGAAAAAAAAAAGAACTTTTAGCAAATGTCTGCAATGAAACAAAGAGTGAAAAATTTAAAGGGGTCTGAACACTTTCTGTACCCATTGTATATGACCACATGGGCATGTTACTAGGTAGCCTGTGCCATACAGTTAAGTTGTTGTAATTGTTTATCTAGTTCTCATGCTATTTTATTTAGTCTTGTTCTTTGTATAGCTGTATGTATTGTGATATCTCTAGGTTATAAGATGATCAACTTCATCTTGAATTTTGGAGACCGTGTAATCCACATTTATGTTTTCTATGTGAATGAACCTTGTCATCATTTGTTCTATTTTTGTCAATTTTCTAAATTTCAATAAATGTGATAATGAAATTAAGACATGTAGAGATAACCATGGAAATTGTGAACATTATGTTATAGGTAAAATGTGTTTGGTGGCTATATACTAATACCCTGAAGCAGATACACACATAAAGGAAGTAGACTAGCAGATCCTTGTACCAAGTTCAGTGCGGTCACAAGTTTGGCTGTTGAGTAACTGATTTCTTGGGCATCCCATAGCATACATTTTAGTATATTGCGTATGTGTTCTTCCTGAGTGTAGAAATATTTTGAGTAATCTTGATTTATAGTGACTGATGCAATTCCTGTTTTATTATGATTATTTCACAGGAAAAATCAACCCTGCCCTGAGGAGACAATGGCACAATACACATGTAAACCGCTTGGCTCTTTGCATGTGGATGACTCACCCGACTGTGTTATCCACGTGTTCCCGAGCAGGAGATCATTACAGATAACCAAAGCTATTATCAAACTCAATACATTTTCTTCTTCTCTATAAAACTTAAGTCAAGTTACATTACTGTATTTTACTTTATACTATAGGAAAACTTGATTATTAAAGGGATTCTACCACTAAAACACATTTTTTTCTAGTTAACACGTTGGAATAGCCTTTAAAAAGGCTATTCGTCTCCTACCTTTGGAAGTGCTCTCCGCCGCGCCGTTCGTTCAAAGTACCGGTTTGTACCGGTATGCTAATTAGATCTCTTGCAGCGATGGGAGCGTCCCCATCGCAGGAGCAGTGATGGGGGCGTCCCCATTGCAGCTCGAAAACCGACCGCAGCGCCGCCTCTATGGTCTTTGGTATCCTCCCCTTCCTTCTTCAGCGTCCTGTCGGACGCCTGCGCAGTACGCTCTGTTCGGCGAAGATTGCCGAACGTACTGCGCATGCGCGAAATTGCGGTCCCAGCCATAGTGCGGCCACCGCAATTTCGCGCATGCGCAGTACGTTCGTCAATCTTCACCGAACAGAGCGTACTGCGCAGGCGTCCGACAGGACGCTGAAGAAGGAAGGGGATGATACCAAAGACCATAGAGGCGGCACTGTGGTTGGTTTTCGAGCTGCAATGGGGACGCCCCCATCGCTGCTCCTGCGATGGGGACGCCCCCATCGCTGCGAGAGATCTAATTAGCATACCGGTACAAACCGGTATTTTTAACGAACGGCGCGGCGGAGAGCACTTCCAAAGGTAGGAGACGAATAGCCTTTTTAAAGGCTATTCCGACGTGTTAACTAGAAAAAAATGTGTTTTAGTGGTAGAATCCATTTAAGGCCATCTGTCATCTTTTTAGTACAATGTTGTCTCTATACCGTATACAGCAAAGTAGGGATGCATCGCATCTTGTCTTCTCCCTTCATCATTCAACCTAAACAGAAAGTGTAATAAGAATAAAGGAGTTGCTATAGTAGATCTTAATAAACCAAAGTATAGATAAATGATATGTCTATAGTGTATTGACAGTACCCTATGGGTATGTTAAAGGGATTGTCATGTAGGAGTTGTCCAGAACTTGATCACTGCTTGATGATACATTTTGCAGCTTACTAATATTCTGTGCTTAGTACTTCAATTTCTCAAAATTTGTAAGATATGCTTGTGGATTCTGTAAATGCACTTATTTCCATTCAAGACCCCAGAGTATAATAATTGTTTATGGGTGTCCACAGTGGGACATAGTACTGTGTGCAGGGGCCACTATGGGGGACAGTACTGTGTGCAGAGGCCACTAAGGGACATAATACTGTATGCAGGGGCCACTATTGGGGATAATACTGTGTGTAGGGGCCACTAAGAGACATAATACTGTGTGCAGGGGCCACTACGGGGGATAATACTGTGTGCAGGGGCCACTATTGAGGATAATACTGTGTGTAGGGGCCACTAAGAGACATAATACTGTGTGCAGGGGCCACTACGGGGGATAATACTGTGTGCAGGGCACACTATTGGGGTTAATACTGTGTGCAGGGGCCACTATTGGGGATAATACTGTGTGTAGGGGCCACTAAGAGACATAATACTGTGTGCAGGGGCCACTACGGGGGATAATACTGTGTTAAGGGGCCACTATGGGGCATAATAGAATGCGCAGAAATGCGTAGGAGGGGGTCGGTCGAGGTCTTCGGTGTCGGGGGGGGGGCCATGTCAAAAGTTCGCCACGGGGCCCCGCCATTCCTAGTTACGCCACTGCCAGGAGCATAACTACTGCCAGAGCTTCTGTAGCAACTGCTATGAGGCCCATAACCTTAGAGGGCTTGGGCAAGCCCCTGCTATTTCTATTTTTTTTAAAATAATAATAGGCCATGACCTGCTGAATCATTCAACCAGGTTGCCAATTTTCATTTACGGTACCTATCCTCACTTCTGCATAGGCCACCAGGGGGCAATGTATATTATGTCCTGGACATTGCATCAGGGAGTAATATATGGTGCCCCTTGGAGGCCTAAGCAGGGGAACCCGAGGACAGGAATGGGGATAAGTAAGTGAAAATCAGCAGCGACCTGCTAGAGTAATCCAGAAGTTAGTGGCCTAAAGTGCCTCTGTGGGGCCTGTATGGGAGGGCAGTCTAGAGATGAGCAAGTAGTATTCAATCGAACACCTCGCTCCTATAGGAATGCGTGTAAGCGGCCGAACACCAAGGGGTTAAGCGCAGTGAATATTCGATGCGCTTAACCCCTTAGTGTTCGGCCACTTACACGCACTCCTATAGGAGTGAGTTAATCGATCAAATACTACTCGCTCATCTCTAGAGGGCAATATATTATGTGGGTGCCTATAACAAGGGCAGTTACTGTATGGGGGCCTTTAAAATGAGAACATGACTGCTGCTTGGGAGTCTGTAACAGCAGCACCTGCTGTATGAAGCCTGTAATGGGGATAGTATACTGTATGGGAACCAATAAAGGAGCAATATATCGTGTGGGAGGGATCAGTAAAGGGGGTGTTATACCATGTGGGGACCTTGCTATGGGTTTCCATGTTTCCTAGTTATGCCCCTCACGCTAACCTATCTATCTAATATTACGGATGCTGGATCTTTAAAGATGGCGACCACTCTGCTGTAATGACATCAGATACCTGGAGTTACTGCCTGTGATCAGAGTCCACTCTGATCACAGGCATTGCTAAGTGTAATCCCACTCCTCCCCCCCCCCCAAAGTGATAAAACAGCCCCTGTACCCTTTCCGTTGCAGGCCAGCACCCGCACAGCGAGATCCCAAGAGCTGGTTTGTTCCTATGACAGCCGTCATAGGAATATCACTCTTGTGACTGGCCTATTAGTCCCACAAACATTAAGGCATCATATGGCTCTGGGAATGGGAAAATATAAAAAAGTTATGGGGTTTGGAATGCGGAGAGTCAAAAACGAAAAGCCACCAACAAGGCTTAATACAAGGAGAAATGCAAAAGTTATTGTTGGATTAGGTAATGCACTTGTTATACTGTCACATGCCTAGGCACATATGTAAGCGCGCAGAGTGCTGATGTCATGAGGTGCTGCATCTAAATATAGTCCACAAATTGGTAGATCACTGGTTACACAAATACAGCAAAGTACCTGTTCTTATTCTTAATACACTCTCAAAGACCCTCATGCAGAAACCCCTCGTATATACTAATGTACCATGAAAAAATAGATAAAATATATATATATCCTATAGACCAAAAGTATGAACCTTCATTTCTACCGTAGGCCACTATGAAATAGAACAGGGGTCGGCAACCTTCGGCTCTCCAGCTCTTGTAAAACGACAACTTCCAGCATGCATACTTGCTCGGTTGTTCTTAGACCTCCCATGGAAGTGAATGGAGTATGTTGGGATTTGTAGTTTTACAGCAGCTGGAGTGCCGAAGGTTGCTGACCCCTGAAGTGGAGTATAAAATAAACTTCTATTGCTGCCCTAGATTGCCAAAGTTACCATCTCCCATCTACTTCCATAGACCACCAGGGAATGTAAAAGGGGTTATCCCATGAAACAATAAGGCTTACCAGTACACCCCAATCCCCCGCTGCCCTGTTTATTAGTTTTATGAACCTCCACTGCAGCGTCTCCGAATCAGTAACGTCACTCTGACTCCTCAGAGATTTGGGCCGTAGCTCCAATCAGTAAAGCAAAGAGTTGGAGCAGCTGAAGGTGAGACAGAGGAACAAGAGTCTCTAGGAAAGTAATAACCGGGGCTGCGGGGAACCAGAGAGTACATTAGTGATAAAGCTTATCCAGTACAGGGAATGCATTGGTAAACTTTAACCCCTTCCCACCGACGGCATATTTCGATTTTCGTTTTTGACCCCCCTCTTTCCAAACCCAATAACTTTTTTATTTCTCCGTCATATGAGGTCTTAATCTTTGCGGGACAAATTGTTCTTCATGATGCCATCATTAATTATTCTATATAATGTACTGGGAAGCTGGAAAAAAATTCAGAATAGGGTGAATTTGAAGAAAAAATGCATTTCTGCGACTTTATTATGGGCTTTGGTTTTACATGACATGTCATCTGTATTCTATGTTTCGGTACGATTCCGGGGATACCAAATTTATATGGTTTTATTTACATTTTATCCACTTAAAAAAAATCCAAAACTGTGTTAAAAAATTTTTTTTCTAAAAGTCACCATATTCTGACACCCGTAACTTTTTTATATGTCCGTGTACTGGGATGCATAGGGCGTCTTTTTTTGCGGGGCCAGGTGTACTTTTCAGTTCTACCATTTTGGGGAATTGCTATTGCTTTGATCACTTTTTATCAAAATTTTTATCAGAAGCAAAACAGTGAAAAAACGGCGGTTTGGCACTTTTGACTCTTTTTTCCTGCGACGGCGTTTACCGTACAGGAGAAATATTTTTATAGATTTGTAGATCGGGTGTTTTCGGACACAGGGATACCTAACATGTATGTGTTTCACAGTATTTAACTACTTTTATATGTGTTCTAGGGAAAGAGGAGTGATTTGAATTTTTAATACTTTTTAATTTTTTTTTATATTTCCGTTTCCTTTTTTTTTTATTTTTTGCATTTATTAGACCCCCTAGGGGTCTTGAACCCCAGGGGATCTGATCACTAATGCAATGCATTACAATGCTAATGCATTGCAATAAATTTTTAAAAAATCATCATTTCTTTTGCAGGCTGCATAGAGCAGCTTGAAAAAGAATATCACTGCAGACAAGCCTGGGAGCCTTTATAAGGCTCCCGGCTGTCATGCCAACGTGACATCGACCCTGGAGCATGTTCCAGGAGCCGGCGATCACCGGCAATATGGTGCCTCGGTCAGCTTTGACCGAGGTGTCGGAGGGGTTAATGCCTCCGATCGGTCTGGACACCTACCGGGGGCATTAGCGCTGGGTGTCTACTGTGTAAAACAGTAGACACCTGGCAGCTATGGCGGCCGCCCAACTCCCAGGTGGCCGCCATATTTAAACACTCGGCGTCCGCCGTAGTATTACGGCGGATGTCGGGAAGGGGTTAACTAATTGTACTGTAATTAGTATAAACAATACCCTAAACCATGGAAAAGCATCAAGAAAAACATATATACTTTTCATTTTCGAAACTTCATAAAGACTATACTGTATAACGCTGTCCTAACAGATAGCAAATGAATTCATTCTCTAATGGGCCTTGTGGGCTCTGCTGCCATTGGGCCATCTGGGAGAAACTGTGGTAAGGCCAGACCCACCCTTTATTAGAAGTCCACAGAAATCTACCTTTAATGTGTTACCTGCATAGTGTAAGTGCCGGACATCTACACATGAATTACATGATTTATAATATAAAAGCACGCAGTTATCATTTCTATTGTCTTATTTCTTTTTATTTATCCACCCTCACAGACTTAGAACAGAAGATGGTGACGCCATGAAGCGGATTAGCATGGCTATGGAGGGGAAACTTCTTATTTACTGGGAAGTCTTTTTACTACAATGATGACATAATAGCCATGATACACTCCAAACCAGAATATATCAAGTGAAGAGCATAAGAGGATTTCCGATTTCCCATTGAAAGTTCCGCAGACTGGTATTCCTGATACCGTTTGCTCGATGTAAATGAGGGCCTGCGAATGAGCAGTGTAAGTGTTGGAGAGGGACGCAATAGGATATAAAACCTTTGTGTAGTGATATGTTAATGATTCATGCCAGCTGTTTTCTAAGCATCCAAACAATGAGCACATTCTAAAATAAGACCTCATTTCGGGGACTATGCTAAGTCCGAATGTGCCAGATATGAAATGTTAAGAATGTCAGTGTGGATGGCAACCCTTTCACGCCTCATGCCAATTACACTCAGCATCTAAGTCTTACGAGCACATTCCTCTAATCTGCCCCATTGCTTCAAGGGAATATACCAGCCAGTTAGCATTGCAAAGTCTGTATTAGCGCAAAGTTGCATTACAGGCAGTCACATAATTTACTTTGGAAATAATTAACAGTAATTTAGTACAGTCTATGAATGTTCCTTTTTATTGTAAATTAAGCAGTTTTACATAATATACTGTATGTCATACAAGACGTATTCTATATATAAAAATAACCTCTAATGGATCCACTGTTTACAGGTAAAGAAATAAAACTGTCATCTGCAGGATAACGCTGCTCTGTACCATGATGTATTACATCTGTCTACATTTGAATGTACACAACATATTCACAGATGTCAAAAAAATTGACACTCACTATCATTATCCGTCAAAGCCATATGAATAGACCCATTGAAATTCTTAAGTTCTGTAATGGGCATGTGACAGGCATTTCAAAAATGGCCATTGGATGGCCATTATTCACTGCCATGTGAAAAGGTGCCAACAGTGGACTTGCATGGATGGACATGGCTGTGTGAATAAGGCACGTGTTAGGACAGGACAGGGCCTCCGCTCTGCTGCGCGCGGGCTCCTGGCCTGCTCCATGTCCAGCACCAGAATGACGCGGCTGGGAGCAGCACTTCTGGGGTTGGAGGGGTCAGCAGCGGGCCTGAGGCTATTTAGGCCTCATTCTGACCCTGGCTCGACACTGTTTATTCGTTTTTCCATGGCATCAGCTCCCCTAGTGATTTGTTCCGTGCCTGTCTCCTGACTCCTGTCCCTGTTACCTGGATTTTCTGCATGTGTATGACCCAGTTTGCTTTACAGACCTCTCCTTCGTGTTCCTGATTTGGAATCTTCCTGACCTCCTGTATATGACCTTTTGGCTTTCTCCTGACCTCCCTTTTCTGGATCCTGATTTGGCTACTCCGCAAACCTCCTGTGTATGACCCGGCACTCCTGACTACGCTTCTGCCACCACGTTTCCTCTAGTTACTGACTTGGCTTGTTTGACCATGCTTTGGTTTCCTCTGGAATCTGCTTGACTCCCCTGGATTGCCTTCCTGTGTGCCTTCTTCTCCTAGCTGACCTGCTCTCCTGAACATCATCCTCTGAGGTTAGTGTCTGGGTTATTCTGGGTCCTCCTACTTAGGGTTCACTGGTAGAGATGAGCGAACACTGTTCGGATCAGCCAATCCGAACAGCATGCTCCCATAGAAATGAATGGAAGCACCTGTGACGCTGACTTTGCCGGCGGCCGGCCATCGTCACAGGTGCTTCCATTCATTTCTATGGGAGCGTGCTGTTCGGATCAGCTGATCCGAACAGTGTTTGCTCATCTCTATTCACTGGGTGTGCATCGCTCTCTGGGCAGTTAGGGATCTGTGCCCCGGACTTTTACCAAGTTGAACTCCACCATCAGGAGCTCTGGCGAAGAACTCCAAGACCTGGCTCCACTCAGGTTAGGAGAGCGTAGCGCATTCAGGGCTGTTTTTGCCTAGTGCTTGGGGAGTCTAGTTGCCCAGGGCTTACAGTGTTTATTGCTGAATCAGGTTCCTAACAGCACGTTGATAAAATACAAGGTATGGATGTTGTAACACTGGAGCAGGTTCAGGATAGTAGCTCACTGGTTAGCAATGTTTTCTTGCAACTGCTAAGACCTAGACTTAAGTTCATTCAAGCAAAATTTTGCTAAATAAATCCCAGCATATATTCCACCTTGGAGACTATATTGTAGTCTACACTATGGTTTGCGGCTTCTTCAGACTGTTGGAGCTCCATATAATGGCAGTCTTCATCACATAGATTTTCAGCTCAAATATAAGTACAACATAATATCTGCAAATTGATGATGTGTAAATTGTCTCCATAAATTTGGTGTCACATGTTTGAATGTTTTGACATATGGCTTGCTTATTTTGCTGAAGCATGTGCATTTGATGCAGAAATACGGTGCTAAAGAGGTTTCCACTGGATACGCGGTGGGGAGGAGATACAGTAGCTGAATTATGGCCATTTCTCAACAAATGCAGTTTGGGCACAACTCTGCGAAAGCAAAAGGGTGAACAAAGTCCATTCGCAGAAATGTCTTTATGGCTGAAGCATTTCTTGGTATTATCCCCCTGTTAAAAGGACTGTGTCACAAGAAAAAACAAAAACAATTTTTTTTATTTTTTTTTAAATTATGTTTTAATTTTTCATTTTGCCACTAGGACAAATAATGTGCTGACACCTTCTGTTTTCTATAGGAGATTTCTTTGCTCCGGCCATCATATAAGTGCAGATAAGATGCAGAATCCAGCAGTCACAAAATGTGGTGTTACAGCTTATCTACCCCACACTCTATGCCATGGCTTCTGCACAGGTCACAGGACATGCTTAAAAAACCTCTTCAATGGAAGTCAATAGGGTCTGCTCCAGCATATTGTGCCTATGACCTATGCTCTACCTGCAGGGAACAGGAAGTAAGAGAATTGAAAGATTTGTAGGATTTTTAAAATATAGATACCATATATTGAACATATGTTAATTGTATATGTGGAATGAAAATGGCAACTGACAGCTAACAAATAGCTCAGGCACATCACTTCACTTCAAGAATGACTATATTACCAGAACTGTGTAGAGCGGCTTTCATTGCAAATGTATGTTTTTAGAGAAATATTTTTCTAAGACATAGGATAATCTGCTGACTTTTCTCCAAACAGCAAGACCAGCATTTAGAGGGATAGTTTTGTACATAGTAAATTGTTATTCAATATATAGAAAATCATAGTAGCAGCTCGCACATCTATAGAGGGTGGCGACTGGCTAACACCTTTATATTAGGGCTGATATATAAAGCAATGGAATTACATGTAAATAGTATACATTTATGACAATGGTTAAAAGCAAGTACTCTGTTAAAGATTTGGGAAATATGACAAATCATTGAGATTCCTCCATTAAGTCCGTTACATATCAACACAGGATCAAGCACCTGAATGTGAGCACTTGATGACAGAAGACATCATACTTACCCATTCCTGAGCAAGTGATGGAAGTGACAACTAGCAAGGAAGCCAAAGAACGTCTGTATCAAATTCAGTCATCTCTTTATAGGTGGACATTGAGGAAACCACTTAAAGGTATGGTGCCATAATGCCTGGTTGGCATTGGTTAAAGCTGGAGCTACAAAGGAACAGGGAGCACAACTAGTAGAACATTAAAATGATGTATATATAGTATAGGCTTTGTATCAAACTTTACCATCAGTATTCCAAGCTCTCTTGCATTTCATAAACATTAAAAGATTTTTTTTCAATGTTACCTGGAAAAGGTGTGGCTGGAGAACACCTTAGAAAACTGTCCACTTGCCAAAGTACATCTTGCTTTCCTAAAGCTCTACAACGTGCCGTATTTAAGATAAAGTCAATATTATAATACAATCTATATATTCGCATGAGAAGATTCAGTTAAAATACAATGTATGTTTTTCATCATTCCTTTGAGCTTTTTGATCAGGAAATATTACTTAAAAGTGAACGTGTCTATTGCTTAATACGTCTAATGCTGCGGAGTCTGTGATGGTTTTGATGACCATAAGCACTGACTCAGTGACTTCACTGAGGTCACATAGAAGTCCAGGCATCTGTGAGCTTATACAGAAATCTCAATTATACATTGTAAAAGGGCAAAACTACCTTTGAAAATAATGATCCACCTTAGCCATTGATTGATGGAGTAGTCCCCCTTTGCCATCTACCCATTCCCTGTTGTGTTGGAAAAGGTCCAGAAAGTGGATGGGGATATGGGCACCATCGAATAAAAGAGCAGCAGGGCATTGGTGGAGGTGAATGTAAATGCTTGGGGGTTTTTTTGCCATCTTAAACCTTTTTGCCTTTTTTAATATATTTTATTTTTTAACACTGCACTAATCCTAGTTCAGTGCTTTTCTAAATATTCAAGAAATATTGTACCACTGGAATAAATCCGGGGGACACAGTTCTCCCAGCTTCACCCAGGCCTAGAAAATAAAGGGCCCACAGGTCACCCCCAACAGTGTCCAACTGGAGTCACTAGGGCCCACCATTGAATTTTATTCTGGAAGCCCATTAAACAGCTATATGAAAATATTTATGTCTGTCCAGAGAGAATATAGTGTGACTATTACATCTGATGGGAGTCATTCTATTGGAACCACAGTGACAATATAAATAGGAATCCAATACTCCTGGTGGTTTCCTGCACGTACTGTATGAGGTACAATAAGTGCACTGTACCATGCCAAAGTGTGCTGGGGGCCCACCTGGCTCAGAGGCCCACTGGGGAATTCACCTGTTCACCTAAGGGCTAGTTCAACCTGACTCTCAAAACATTCAGCCTGGTTAAACATCTTTGGTTTCCTTTCTAAGATCCTTTGATGGCTGGCAGTCTGTGCATCATAAAATTATTAGCTTTGCCCTCTGCTGCACTGGTGTCAGAAGATTAATGATGCACAGCCTTCCACTGTCAGAAAGAAGAAAATTATCCTTTTCATGCCAAAAATAGCGGGTCAGCAGCATATAGTCAAATAGGGATTGTGTGGTGGAGGTTGTGTCACAAAAGGGGGCACAATTACTGTGTTGGGAGCACTGACAGTGGGAATGGTAGGAAGCTTGTATGCACAGACATGTTGTGAACAAGTTCGAATGGCCATCAAGGCCTAGATAGAGAAGGAAAAGGAAATGTGAATGCAGCTAATGGCCATTGATCTTTGGTTACATTCAATGGATTCTGCAACTGATTTGTTTGTAGAACTCCTAATACAATATATTGAAACAAGATAACCCGGATTAAGACAAGCCGAGGACATTCTGCCTCAAATTCCTCTCCCGGTCTGCTGTGTGAATGGCCACTTAGGCCCAGATCACATCTGCATTCGGGCCATACCGTTCCCCTCTTCATTATAGTCTATGGTAACTGTAGATTAGGTTTCTGTTCTGGGGGTCTCAAAGCTCCCCAAATGGAAACCCATGCACAGATGTGAACTGGACCTTAATACTAGCGTAAAAAGGAACCCATTGAAGTCAATTTTTTTTTTTCATGGATTTCCACATGGATTCTGACGTGGATTCAGTGTCAAAATCAGCGTCAAAAAACTCAGTGTGAATGGACCCTTACTGTGCTTTAGGTGAAGAACAGAGGCAGACAAGACTTGGAGGTAACTTTCTCTCTCCCTCTGATATGCTTGTAGGAGGCTGGCATTTTACATTAGATAATACCCCGAACCAGACTAACAGTTCCATTACTGTATTATCCATGCTGCTGTAACACACTGAATTATCTTATCTTATCTTTCAAGTATGTCACTGCTGCAGAAATGGGGAGGAACAAAGAGGACCACAAGAAAATCAATAAATGGGACAAACCACAACTTTTTAAAAAATAAATAAATAAATAAATAAATAAAGTACCGTATATTAAAGGGGTATTCCCATGTCGCAGACTCACCAGTCTTCGTTGCTGTAAAGTCTTCTGTCTTCCTGCTTTGTTGCATCATTGGTGGGCGGGGTTACATATGCAAAGCCAGCGGCGAGATGCCGCTGGCCCTGCGTGCACGCTCATAGATGGTGAGACCAGTCTAGCCTTCACAATTCGAATACAGACCCGGCATCTGCCTCTCTCTATTACAGCAGATGCCGGGTCTGTATTCGCATTATGAAGGTCTCACCATCTATGAGCGTGCATGCAGGGCCAGCGGCATCTCGCCGCTGGCTTTGCATATGTGAATACAGACCCGGCATCTGCTGTAATAGAGAGGCGGATGCCGTGGACGGTTAGACGTCGGCACAGATGCCTGCGACATCGCTATGCTCCTGCCCTGCATGAAGCCAGCAGTGATGTTGCAGGCATCTGTGCCGGCGTCTAACCATCCCCGGCATCCGCCTCTCTATTACAGTGGATGCCGGGTCTGTATTGGCGGCTCCTTCCCCCCAAAGGGTAAACTACCCCCCCCTCCAGGCTCGCTCCCGTGCACTTAGCCCCTCCTCCCTCCCCCCCTGAGAGCAGGCTGATACATCACTTGACTTCTGAGCAGATAAGTCAAGGGATGTGTCAAAAAAAATAAATCATAAAGTAATATAGTGGACAAACAAAGCAGTTTTTCTGAAGCAATGTATTTAGGAAAAGTCTTACATTCACATTACCAAGCACTATAGATAGGATCCTTGTGATGGGACCACCCCTTTAAAGAAGTTTTTCTGCTGTCAGAATACTCCTCTAAATCACTGAAACACCTTTCATTTTTCACCCACATATGTACCTAACAAGAGGGTTAGATTAGGTTATACGAGAAGTTTCAGCCTTTTGAACTCTTCTGTGCTAGACAAGTGATTGAGCAACAGAGCTGGCATTAGGAAGACTGGCACAGTAACAATGCCATGCTGTCCGATTACATATCATATTGTCAACAGCATCTGCTAGAAATTGTAATACTTGCTCTAACACTCACTGCCTAAGCAATGTTCTTAGATTTGAAACGGATGTCTAGTTGCCTACTCTTATGTTTGCAACTTTCACCATTTCAGGCACAAATAAACCAAAATGACAGAAATTGAAGTCCTGCCAGGGAATGGGGACTGCTAGGGAACCTGTTGTAAGTTTAACACCACATTAATGTCTTTAGCTTCTATTTAACCATTGGCTGCTGATCATTTTATTAACTTTTGATCCTAATCATGTGGAGATATGAGGAATAATTCCAGACAGCATACAATAGTTAACTCAAAAGTGTAAATATTTAACCGAAATTGGATACTTTGCATAGATAGCGCTGTCTGGAAAATTACAGTATGGTATTTTGCATGTGGTCTGTGTCCATCATAAGTGGCATGCTTGACTCTACCATAGCAATAGTCTACGAGTCACTCTGGGACACAGGTAATATGATGACCCTTTCCTACTCTAGCGTAAACACTTAACACCTGTCCCAGATACATGTACAAGCTATGGAAGTTTCCACCATTGCTTCCATTCGCTCCTCGGCAATATACTGCATCTGTTCCATCACAGCTGTGCCTTCCTGTTCTGTCTGCATTTTCCAGAGCCCAAAATACTGTGTTTTTATTTAAGTGTTTTCTCACTCAGACATGTTGTGTCTGGGTCACTACAGTGACCAGGATGACATTTCCACTGTATGATTACTAATATTATTTTACATCTTTTTGTATCTGTGTAAGGCCAAGTACACATCTGCGCATGGGTTTCCGTTCCGGTAGTCTGTTTGGGGACCCTCCAAACGGAACCCTAATTCACATAAAAAAGCGGTTACCTAAGGAAACCTGTGGACCCCATAAATTATAATGGAGTCCGTGTTGATTTGTAGTTTCCGCTCGGTTATGCCACACTGAATGCACTTGGGCACGCAATCCATCAAAACTGAATGCTGGTAACAGTCTTAGCAATTACCAACCAATTACATCCAAAATGTGCTCAATGTGAGACAAGTCCAAATATGAAGCAGACCATGGTAGCAAGTTTAGACCATGCAGGTTACTCACAGCAGCATAAGCAACATGCAGCCATTTGCTGTCCATATTGCTGATATCTTGGCCTAGGCATGTAGTGATCTGCTGAAGTAATAAAACAAGGTCTCTTGATTCAAGGATTTTGTCCCTCTCAGTTTGTGTCCAGTAGTTATAACCGGTATTTCGTACAAGAGGCATTGCACAATCATCTCAGACCACTTGATCGGATTTTGAGGTTCCATGTTGCTAAAAATTTTGCTTTCAATTTGGTTTTTATGCCTCTCCCAAATGCCACAGATTGGAGCTAGGTGAGTGAAAATTGATAATGAGTGATTACCTATTCCTAGGAAAGATCACCAGCAGATTGGTGGGGGTTTGACACATATCGATCAGCTGCTCTTAGCAGACGCTATATGGAGAACAGAAGCAGATCGCTCTATTCTCACTCGGGCTCGGTTTATCGTATAACGTCTGGTGATACCCCATAATCACTGGGGGTCTGAGACTGGAGAAGCTATCCTAAGAATAGGACATCAATATAATTCGCCCTCAAAAACCCTTTAAAGGGATTCTACCATTTAAAACTTTTTTTTGTAGTTGACACGTTGGAATAGCCTTAAGAAAGGCTATTCTTCTCCTACCTTTAGATGTCTTCTTCGCCCTGCCGTTCGGTTAAAAATCCGTTTTTCGTCGGTAAGCAAAGGAGTTCTCTTGTAGCTCTGGGGGCAGGCGTCTTCTTCAGGCGCTGGGGTCACACACCTGCGCAGTTGGCTCTGCCATCGGGCCGCAGGCAGAGCTGAGTGCACATGCCGGTGCCCATTTTCTTGTGGCTGCTTATGCGAGCATGCGCAGTACGCTCTGTACTCCATAGAACTACAGGAGCATACTGTGCAGGTTCGCGTAAGCGGCCACAAAAAAATGGCCATCGGCATGTGCACTCGCTCTGCCTGCCGCCCGATGGCAGAGCTGACTGCGCAGGTGTACAAAGTTCCTATTTAGAAACTAATCTAGATTAAAATCATAACAGAAAGGTAAACATTAGAGATGAGCGAGTACTATTCAAAACTGCCGTAGCAATGAATGGACGCAGCCGACATGCAGCCGGCGCTGGCGCCCGGCCGCTTAACCACTTAGAGTTCGGCCACGCCCATGCATTGCTATGGGAGCATGCTATTCGAAACAGCAGTTTCGAATAGTACTCGCTCATCTCTAGTAAACATAACAGATTTATTATATTTAATACACTTTCCATGCATACTACTCTGTTTAGTTTGAGATCGGCATTGAAATGTCAAGTGGTTATGACTTATCCAACATGAAATAAATATTACTCTACATTCAACATTTACAAACATTTAGTAATAATAATAATAAGAAAGAAATCCAATAAAAACATCCATGTGTAAAAAAAATTCCACCTGGCAGTGATACTATGCCCGTGCAAAGCCTAGTTGGAGAGTACAAGATGAAATGCCAAGTGGCTGGTATATGATCCTGACCCAGGAGCCAAGTAACAGTGACATGGTTCATCATAACCTGATGTCTTTCGCCAGACATGTTAGAAGAGATTTGTGAAACTGTCTAAAAGAAAACTGTCATTGTCCATAGAAAACAATCAAAGTGTGGATTTTATTTCTTATAGTGCTCTTAAAATATAATAAGTGCATACACAGCAATCTGTCAATAACCAGCCAAAAGGAAGTGCATTTGCATCTGGTGGCGTCTTCACTGATTCTAGTGGTGGGAATGGAGTAAAATACTTAAAGTTCTACAGTCTCTTCCATATAGATGTGCTATGACAATGATGTAACCCTTTGGGCTCTATTTTTCTTCACAACTTCCTTTGTTTGTAAACTAACCTACAGCTATTTTTATAAGCATAAAGGGATCTGTCAGGAGTAAAATGTCTTGCAAAACATTAATTGGGCCGAGTAGGGGCTTGAATAGAAGCAGAAACATACCATTGTGCCCCAAAATCAACAAAGCAATATAGAGGTAATCTTTTTTTAGCTTATGAGCCCAGTCACAGTCACATCTGTGACTGCTGTGACCCCTATAGTGATACCTTTGGCAATCATTGTAATAATCTTGGAACTAATGGATTTCACTGTCTTTCAGCACTAGATCTTGCTGACAAAACTTATAATGGGGTCACACTCCACCATGACCACCTTAAGCAGAAAGTTCAGAACTTGAAAAATGTATGATTTTACTGGGATAGTGCACATAGTGATGTCAAAGTACAGGGATAACGCACACAGTGATGTCAACAGTACAAGGATAATAACCGCAATGATAAAACATGGACAATACACACAGTGTTAAAACTGTATCAGGATGATGTGCACAGTGATGTAGCAGCACAAAATATTAAACACAGTGATGTCATATTGCATGGATAATGTACTCAGTGATAACACAGTACCAGGAATAATGCAAAAAATACAATATAGAGAGAATGCACACAGCGATGTAACAGTACAGGATACATAGCGATGTCATAGTACAGGGATAATGCACATAGTGATGTCACAGTAGTATGATAGTGCACACAGTGATTTCACTGTACAGATATAACATGCATACTGATATCATAGAACAGGGATAATGTCCACTATGACATCATAACACAGGGATAACACACACACAAAAAAATCACTGTGTACACTGTGACATCACAGCATATGAAGAAAGTAATTCTAATAATGTCACTTGCAGACATTTAAATATCTCAATCGAGCAATGAGGGTGCAGTAGGTTTTCCACATCCCTATCAGTCATCCATAGTCAACACTAACTGCACCTTAGGTCTCAATGGAATGGGCGCTCTTAGTTGTTGGGTCCCATACTTGGGTTACTTTACTTTTATTCAAAAAATTTTGCAGCAAATTACACATTTAGGTCAAACGTCCTTTCTTGTGATGCCACTCCCGCTCCTGAAAACCCATAGGCACTTGTGAAAAAGGTGCACTTTATGCCAGGGCCAAGTCATAACTACAATCATGTGAGATTTTCTGCCAGTTTACGGTGAGCTATAGACCTTCCAAAGCATTGCATGGCCAGATTTATACCTTCTTAATGTAATCCCATAAGTTTCCATACAGAGGCAGTAAAAACATACTGTATATACTCGAGTATACTCAAGTTTTTCAGCACAGTTTTTTGTGTTTTATAAGCCCCCTTTCGGCTTATCCTCGCGTCAAGCAAAAAAAAAATAAAAATATATATATATATATATTTATTTATTTTTTTTTGGGGGGGGGGAAGGGTTCTATGACCATCCGCAATAGTAATGTATAGAATCTTCCATAAAATAGTGAAAAAAAATGGGAGCTTTAAAAAATATATAATAAATAAAATAAATAAAAGTTCTAAATCACTCCTTTCCCTAGAATATGTATAAAAGTAGAAAATGACTGTGAAACACATACACATAAGGTATCTCTGTGTCTGACAGTGCCGGTCTACTGAATATAGGGTATCTGCAGTGCTACTGTTCCATCGGGAAGGGGTTAATAGGAGCACTGCAGATACCCTATATTCAGTAGACCGGGCACTTTCAGACACAGGCGCAGCCAGGCACAGCCAGGCTGAATTCCAAGTGGGGGAAAAAAACTGAATCCTCAAGCTCAGGGAAGGGGCAGACAGACAACCAAAACACCCCCTCCCCTTCCCCAGCATCTACTGCACCCAAGAACTCTGGCCATTTTAATTTTTGAAAATTTCCAGCAGTTGCTGCATTTCCCCCCCTAGGCTTATACTCGAGTCAATAAGTTTTCCCAGTTTTTTGTGGTAAAATTAGGGGCCTCGGCTTATATTCGGGTTGGCTTTTACTTGAGTATATACGGGTATGTGGAATAGGGCTATAGGGAGTCTACACTGCCACCTTAGAAACAACTTGTTTATTAGATTACATTTTAGGGTCTGAGCTATGAGAAAAGTGGTGATCTATGCTGAGCTATTAGAGAGTATGGTGCCTATTCTTGTATGGGTTCCCTATGCTGACTGCACCACCCCTGCATCATATAGTGATACAATATTCCCCACTGTGTAAACTATGATTCCTGGATAACCTTCATAATAAGTCACATTTCCTAGAAATTACCTCATTCTGTCAGAACAATTGAACTAGACTGTTATGACTACCCTGTTTCCCCGAAAATAAGACATCCCCCAAAAGTAAGGCATGGGGGGAGGTTTTGTTAAATTGCCTAATATAAGGCACACCCCCCCCCCCCCCCCCGAAAATAAGACATCCCCAAAAACACTGCAGCCGGCAGAACACTGTGCACAATGTTCCGTGTGCACAGGTATGCCGGCTGCTGCCTCTGCTGTGATACCACTGTTCCTGCTGCTGTAAGATGAGCTGGGAAAGCATTGTATGCTGCGGGGAGTACACTCTCCCAGCTCATCCCACAGCAGCTGAAACAGAGGAGGAGCCAGCTTTCCTGTGCACACGGAGCACAGAGTTCAGCCGGCTGCAATGCCCACTAAGTGAGGCTCTCCGGCACAACCGCCGGAAGCCTCGCTAATCTCTGCTAAGCCCCGCCAACCACTTCCACCACCGTGACCAACAGCAGCACCAGCGCTGCTATGAAGATGGGGAAGGTAACTAGCATACCTCCCCACCACCACCACCACCACCTCTTGCACCACCTACAACCGGCAGTCATGCCGGCACTCAGTTAAGGAAGCGCCGGCATGACTGCCGATTGTCCCCTGTTCCAGCCGCTCCATAAGACACCCCCTGAAAATAAGACAGGTCATATATTTAGGAAGAGAATTTAATATAAGACACTGTCTTATTTTCGGGGAAACAGGGTATGTTTTACTTCCAAGAAATAAATTGGAAAGAGCCATTTTAGGACTCTGAGCTTTTTCTATTATGTTTAGGCCATACAGTTGAGTTATACGTTTATGAAGGAATTCATTTAAACACTTGTATTTTCAATACAACTGCTTAGGTCTCATATAGACTTCTATTATAAAATGTGTACTGTAATCTATATGTTTCTTTTATGTAGTAAACCAAACTTTCTAGATGCACTGTATACCTATCACAAATGCTACATGGACACTCTTTGGTTTCACCATAATAACATGTACCTACCAACCTAAAATAGCGCCTATACTTCTCCAAACTATAAGGATGTAAGGGCGAGTGAGATGTTATTTTGTTGAATTGTTGTTTGTTATTTCTTCAGGGCCAAGGCAGCTGCCCTTGTACATTTGTAGCATTGCAATAGGTCTTTTCTAAGTCTAGTTGGACTGGAACCGTGGAGAACAGGATACAGTCCCAATGAGATTAAGACTGGTATTGACTTTCAAAAATAGCTGCAAAAAAATGAGATTGGGACTGTTGTTTTCTATTTGACAACAAAAAAAAAAGCTATTGGAACTCACTCAACGTGTTTCCATGTATCTGGTGTAATAACAATAATAGTAATACAGATATTACAATATAAATATTAGATTACTGGTAATCACACATCAAGTAGCAAGCATTCCAAATATGTGACCTCTAATAACAGTGCTGAAAAGAAGAGGCAATATGTACCTTCTGAATTGGAATAGAAATATGCCAGACCCATTTCAGATGTCGCACAGTCCAGATGGAGGGGCAGCTTACTAGGCTTAGTGTAATATTACAAAAGGAAGTGTGCCAGATGGCACACAACCCACTCCTAACACATGGGTACCAGAAAAGACACAACTCATAACCTGGATTTTGATGCTCTTATAAAAGGTTTCATTCATTAGTGGGGATATCCAAAAGTTCAAAAAGCCGCAAATTCCTGATACCATGTACTCACACACTTCCATTGTTTCGGTTTGTAATAACACTAGAAAGTTGGCCCCACTTGGATAATATTGAGGCTTCCCGGCAGGATCATTTGTTGACAACTCCAGGCACTGAATATAGAAATTGTATTTTCAACTTGTGTTTGAATTGTAAGAGGTGTCAATTCCTCCAGGTCAAATCTCAGAAATCTGACCCATCATTATATTTGGATCTGGAGGTCACAAGGGGCCTTATGGAGAAGGAGACACTTTGCTGCAAGTCATCAGGATACTTAGGACACCTGTCTTTATCTTTCTACCAGTAGTGCAGAAAGTAATATCAGACACCAATGAATCTGCAAAGAATGGTACTGTGTGTAGCTGGAGGCAAATATATTAACCATCAATGTGCCAAACACACATCTGCAAAAAGTCTTAGGCACACACACTCATACAGACCATATCCAGTGACTCATCCTGAATATAAGTATAGTATACACATCCTGGCTATAGTAATGGTGTCCGATATACTGTACTTCAGAGATTAATAGAAAATTACTTTCAGGTATTAATTATATACAGATCCACCAATGCACACAGATTTTACAACAATATAATTCCTGTAAATATGATGAAATATACTGCATTGTGATGCATATAAGTGTTAAGACTTAACCTTATCTGCCTATATTCATTACACCGCCACAATAGTAATGTTATTTGAGTAGCAGTTAGTTAGTTAGTAAATATTTATTGTAGAATATTAGTTCTACATGTGGTTCTGGCCAAGACTTGAACTGACAGAATATTGGTTCTAGATGCGATCCTTGCTCATATTTGGAGGTGTCCAATCATGGAACAAACCAATTCCATAAAGTGGGAGACATTTGGAGATATTACATATACTGATTACAATAACAACGTATTGGTGATATTAAGGGTGTTAAAGTAAAAACCCACACCCGACCCAGGAGTCAATGTGCCCGGGCACGTGGGCATGCTACTGTTGTGTCAGGCAAGAGGGAGCTTCTCCTCTAAGATGGCTTGGTGAGTCCTGACATGTCCTCCTTTAGACTCCTCCTTCTCTCACACATCCTACCCTGGCTTATCCCCATACTAAGCACTTGGGCCTGTGCTTCCAACAAACCCAGTTGGGTCTAACTGTGTCCACCCTCTCTAGGTGCATACAGTATATGGATCTTTATACAATCTTGGGTATGAGGCTATTTCGGGTACGTCCCCTTTCATATACTCTACTTCTTTCAATTAAAATCTTATGGTATGCCTGTGGACATAGGATTCTGTGAAGGATCACACTCCCTAAAGTGGTGGCAGATTTTTATCCTTTTTTATATGGTAACGAAATTATATGAGCACCACCTTGGGTACATATGCTGTTACAAAGGTCTAAGCACTTTTCTTGCTTCAGAGGTCACTGTGTAAAATGAACGTTTACAGGTACATCTCAATAAATTAGAATATCTTTAGAAAGTTATGTCAGTAATTTATTACACACACAGGGATCTATTTCATGTGTTTATTTTTTGAGTTTTGATGATTATGGTTAATGAAAACACAAAACTTGCTTTCTCAGAAAATTATATATATATGTCCAGTAAGTGCACAATACTTGGTCAGAGCTCCTTTTGTACAAATGACGGCATAAATGCAGCAATGTGACATGGAGGGATCAGTCTGTGGCACTGCAGAGGTGTTATGGAAGCCCAGGTTGTATGGTAGCAACCTTCAGCTCACCTGCATTGTTGGGTCTGGGGTCTCCTCTTCCTCTTGACAATACCCCATACATTCTCTATGGGGTTAAGGTCATGCGAGTTTGCTGGCCATTCAAGCACAGTGATACTGTGGTTATTAAACCAGGTCTTGGTACTTTTGGCAGTGTGGACAGGTGCCAAGTCTGGTTGGAAAATGAAAATCTCTAAAAAGCTGAAGTGTTCTAGAATTTCCCGGTAGACACCTGCACTGATATTGGACTTGATGTAACATAGTGGGCCAATACCATGATATGGCTCCCCAAACCATTGATGACTGTAGAAAATTCACACTGAATCTCAAGCAACTTGGCGTGTGTGCCTCTCCGCTCTCCCTCCAACTTCTGGGACCTTGATTTCCAAATGAAAAAAAAAAAAATACTTTCATCTCAAAATAGGATTTTGGACCACTGAGCAACAGTCCAGTCCTTTTACTCCTAAGACACTTCAGGTCAATTTATTACGTTACAGCTTACCTCTTATCTGCACAGCTATTTGTTCATTGTGCAGCTTAAACTAATCTGTATTGTATTTGTTCAAGCAGATTTCTATGACTGTATTGGATTCTACTCCTGAATAAGGAATGGTAGAATGAAGATGGAGAAAAAACAACTTAATATGTTGTTTGAACTCAAGGTGGCACTGCGTCTAGTGAAATGTTAACTCTGATAAGATCCCCTTTAGAGCACCATGATGACCCTGTATGTGGTTGGGGTCTGAATGTGAAATTAAAGGGAGGGATCTGGCTGGTCTACAACACCGCTGTCTAGTTAAACTTTAAGCAGCAGATCCTCAGTTGCTATATATTACTCTCTACACTCGGCTGTGTATCTGACAAGCAGAGAGCAGATGTATGTAAGAAGAGATACATTTGACCCCAGGAGATGTCATTTATGAAACAGCTGAGGCTTCTGTTTCACCAGATGTCAACATTTTAACTCATGCTACTCCACATAGAGACTCATATGTACTTTGGCTTATGATGGTGAGTTTTGTAGTATTTACCCAAACAAACATTGTTTCTTTACAACACTCAAGACAACGAAAGGAAGCTTCAGAGGAAAACAGATTATAACTCTGTATAGAATCTTACAAGAGATGATACAACTTACCACATAATACTTGTAAGAGTAATACAGAAGCACTCAGGCAACATATAATGGAGACTCTCAGTAATCCCAGGTCAACGTCATCCATACATTTTGAACACTTTCCTGTGTAGACAGGATCCAAGTCTCTCCTGTGTTACTGACTTCCTGTTTACAGGAATATATCAATCTTTATCAGACCAATGTAATGAGAATATAGGCTGCACTAGGGAAACCATGACATGAGGAAGGAATCAAGATGGCAGGTAATCCCGCCCCGCAAATCCTTTATTCTGGCTCAGTACTTGTGCTGTACAGTGTTCAAGACAGGCACAGTACAGCTCAATGCACTGAATATACCTAGGGAATACAAGGTAAATAGTGTATAGTAGGCAGGGATGGTCAGTCAAGCCGGTGGCAATATGGTTGGAGTCTGGACAACATGACTCTATAAAAACATTAGAGGAAAGTTAATGTAATAAGACATGGTGGTGGTTTATAGTCCAAAAATGACCTGACAAGTTTACATTAAAGAATTTGTTATTGTGGGACTACTCAGCACCATGGACAGGGATAGAGGAATGTAGGACATCAAATAAGATGATATATAAATATATGTTAAGAAATACAAAGTATGCTAATATATATATATATATATATATATATATATATATATATATATATATATATATACACTCACCGGCCACTTTATTAGGTACACCTGTCCAACTGCTCGTTAACACTTAATTTCTAATCAACCAATCACATGGCGGCAACTCAGTGCATTTAGGCATGTAGACATGGTCAAGACAATCTCCTGCAGTTTAAACTGAGCATCAGTATGGGGAAGAAAGGTGATTTGAGTGCCTTTGAACGTGGCATGGTTGTTGGTGCCAGAAGGGCTGGTCTGAGTATTTCAGAAACTGCTGATCTACTGGGATTTTCACGCACAACCATCTCTAGGGTTTACAGAGAATGGTCTGAAAAAGAAAAAACATCCAGTGAGCGGCAGTTCTGTGGGCGGAAATGCGTTGTTGATGCCAGAGGTCAGAGGAGAATGGCCAGACTGGTTCGAGCTGATAGAAAGGCAACAGTGACTCAAATAGCCACCCGTTACAACCAAGGTAGCCAGAAGAGCATCTCTGAACGCACAGTACGTCGAACTTTGAGGCAGATGGGCTACAGCAGCAGAAGACCACACCGGGTGCCACTCCTTTCAGCTAAGAACAGGAAACTGAGGCTACAATTTGCACAAGCTCATCGAAATTGGACAATTGAAGATTGGAAAAACGTTGCCTGGTCTGATGAGTCTCGATTTCTGCTGCGACATTCGGATGGTAGGGTCAGAATTTGGCATCAACAACATGAAAGCATGGATCCATCCTGCCTTGTATCAACGGTTCAGGCTGGTGGTGGTGGTGTCATGGTGTGGGGAATATTTTCTTGGCACTCTTTGGGCCCCTTGGTACCAATTGAGCATCGTTTCAACGCCAAAGCCTACCTGAGTATTGTTGCTGACCATGTCCATCCCTTTATGACCACAATGTACCCAACATCTGATGGCTACTTTCAGCAGGATAATGCGCCATGTCATAAAGCTGGAATCATCTCAGACTGGTTTCTTGAACATGACAATGAGTTCACTGTACTCCAATGGCCTCCACAGTCACCAGATCTCAATCCAATAGAGCATCTTTGGGATGTGGTGGAACGGGAGATTCGCATCATGGATGTGCAGCCGACAAATCTGCGGCAACTGTGTGATGCCATCATGTCAATATGGACCAAAATCTCTGAGGAATGCTTCCAGCACCTTGTTGAATCTATGCCACGAAGAATTGAGGCAGTTCTGAAGGCAAAAGGGGGTCCAACCCGTTACTAGCATGGTGTACCTAATAAAGTGGCCGGTGAGTGTATATATATATATATATATATATATATATATATATATATATATATATATATATATAACAATCAGATTATACCTTCTGAATTGTAGATCTTGCCTTTGAAAAGATTATGGAGATTAAAAGCAAAGAAAATCTCAGCAGGTATCTTTGGCATTGGGTGTTTGACTGCCAGGCCCACCAGGAATTACTTGTGATCATTGGGACACCCCAGCAACAAGTGCTTCATTTTCCTGCAACATGGAAACTCAAATGTTACTGAACATTAAAGGGGATTTCCCATTGAAGCAAGCCATCTCTTGCAAGCTGTATCTATATCCATAGGGTAGGGGTTAACTTGTAAATCAGCGTGGGGTCAACTGCTGGGATCTTAATGATCAGAATAAAGGCCACTTTTGTCTGAATGGAGTGGTGGTTGAGCAGTGTGCAGACCACACCAATCATTTCAATGGGAATGCTGGAGATAGCTGAAGTACAGCATTTGGCTATTTCCAGTATTACCATTGAAATGAATGGATCAGTTTGTCTGATCAGTGGAAGTCTGAGCAGTTGGACCTCCAACAAACAGCAAATTATCCCCTATCATATGAATAGGCAATAACTTGATTTGATGGGAAAACCCCTTTAACCCCTTCCCGCCAATGGCATTTTTTGATTTTCGTTTTTCATTTTTGACTCTCCTCTGTAACATCTCTGCCTATTCTGGTCTCTGCCCCACCCTCTGCTCGCATGCTGCGGCGCAGGGGGCATGTGCAGTTTGATAACTTGCTTAGAGTTTTTGGTTGCATTGTCTGAACACTGTCCTATTCCTTCACTTTGTTAATTGATTTTCCACTCCACCCATCTCCTTCACCTTCATTTCCCTCTGCTCCTCTAAGAGTTAAGTTTTGTTTTGCCCTGTGATTGACAGCCTGCCTTCCTATCAGGTTCAGGGCAGGTTCTTCCTCCCTATTTATTCTTGGCTCACATTCACATTGATGCTTGCTATTGCCTTGTGTGTGCTGTCTTTTCTCTTGCTGTTTATTCGTGTATTCTGATTCTTGACCTCTGGCTTTCCCTATTGACTTCTCTTTTGGATATCGATTTTGACACTGCATTGCTTGACTATTACTGACCCCTGGCTAGCTGACCTCCCTTTGTTGTTGTTTGTCTTGTCGGCGTTTTGTGTGTCACTTATGTAGGAATGGTTTTGTCGTCCAGTTGTCGCCTATTACATAGGATAGGACCGGCAAGCAGGAAGGGACAGTGGGGGTTTCAGACCAGGGTTCACTGTCTCTTGTGCCCCTTCCTCCGGGTTTCCTTCCTGCTGTCTGCACTTCCCTAACACCCTCCTTCCAAAACCCATAACTTTTTTATTTCTCTGCTCTCAGAGCCATATGAGGTCTTAATGTTTGCAGACAACTTTTTCTTCATGATGCTACCATTATTTATTCTGTAAAATGTACTAGGAAACTGGGAAAAAAAATCAGAATGAAGGGGGGGGGGGGTTTGGGGATTTGAAGAAAAAGTGCATTTGAGCGATTTTCTTATGGGCTTCATCTTTACGGTGTTCACTGTGCAGCCAAAATGACATATCACCTGTATTCTATGTTTTGGTACAATTCTGGAGAAATGTACAGTCATGGCCAAAAGTTTTGAGAATGACACAAATCTATTTTCACATGATCTGCTGCCCTCTGGTTTTTATGTGTGTTTGTCAGATGTTTTTATCACATACAGAAATATAATTGCAATCATATTATGAGTAACAAAAGCTTATATTGACAGTTAGAATGAGTTAATGCACCAAGTCAATATTTGCAGTGTTGACCCTTCTTCTTCAGGACCTCTGCAATTCTCCCTGGCATGCTCTCAATCATCTTCTGGACCAAATCCTGACTGATAGCAGTCCATTCTTGCACAATCAATGCTTGCATTTTCTCAGAATTTGTAGGTTTTTGTTTGTCCACCCGTCTCTTGATGATTGACCACAAGTTCTCAATGGGATTAAGATCTGGGGAGTTTCCAGGCCATGGACCCAAAATCTCTATGTTTTGTTCCCTGAGCCATTTAGTTATCACCTTTGCTTTATGGCAAGGTGCTCCATCATGCTGGAAAAGGCATTGTTGATCGCCAAACTGCTCTTGGACAGTTGGGAGAAGTTGATCTTGGAGGACATTCTGGTACCATTCTTTATTCATGGCTGTGTTTTTAGGCAAGACTGTGAGAGAGCCGATTCCCTTGGCTGAGAAGCAACCCCACACATGAATGGTTTCAGGATGCTTTACAGTTGGCATGAGACAAGACTGGTGGTAGCGCTCACCTCGTCTTCTCCGAATAAGCTGTTTTCCAGATGTCCCAAACAATCGAAAAGGGGATTCATCAGAGAAAATGACTTTACCCCAGTCCTCAGCAGTCCACTCCCTGTACCTTTTGCAGAATATCATTCTGTCCCTGATGTTTTTTCTGGAGAGAAGTGGCTTCTTTGCTGCCCTCCTTAAGACCAGGCCTTGCTCCAAGAGTCTCTGCCTCACAATGCATGCAGATGCACTCACACCTGTGCATCTTTCATTCTTTTCTGCACTTTTTTTTGTATTTGGATTTTATCAAGAATGTGGATTAAAAGTTAATTCTTAAAATCTTCTGGAGTGATGCTGATCTACCTCTATTTGTCTACATTTGCTTCTGGGTCCGTGAAGCTGATCGTGCACCCCGAAGATAATGCTACATTGTTCACAGTGAGCTCCTAATATTTTTCTGTTATACAATTCTGGAGATACCAAATTTATATGGTTTTATTTACATTTTAACCAATTAACAAAAATCCAAAACTGTGCCAAATTTTTTTTTCTAAAAGTCGCCATATTCTGACACCTGTAACTTTTTTATATTTACATGTACGGGGATGTATAGGGCATCTATTTTTGCGGGGCCGGAAGTACTTTTTAGTTCTACCATTTTGGGGAATTGCTTTTGCTTTGATCATTTTGTATTCAAATTTTTATCGGAACAAAATGGCACTTTGACTTTTTTTCCCCGTACGGCATTTACCGTACAGGAATTATTGCTTTTTTATATTTTACACTGACTTGGTGAAGTCTTATACTAGGTTCATAATAGCGCTGGGGTCTCCACCATTTGGGTCTGCAAGTTGACCCGAAAGACGGAGACCCTGTCTGCTTAAAAAGTAGTTACCTGAGGAAGCCCACTGACCATATAGTGTACAATGGGGTCCGCCAGGTTTTTGCCTGATTTTTGCTGTTTTTATACTGAAACTGAAACTTTCAGGACTTTTTTTTTCTGCCAATTTTAAGCAGAATCTACGACAGAGTCTCCAATGCAGATGTGAATCCAGCTTTAGGGGCACATGGCTTCTTGTTGCCCAACAGAACCTGGTGCATATTATATCGCAGATCTACTCCAGCACAGAAGTGGCACACAGACACAAAATAGATGCACCAAATGTATTTAGAGATGTATGCTTCTTAGTCAATTCTGCACATCTTACTCCAGAGTCAAAACACAAACATAAAAAAAGTCCATTTAGAAAAGTGTTAAAAAATTCTGTAGATAATGCAGGAGACATGATGTAGCAGGTAAACTGGGCCTTACCATACACTTCTATGTAGACCTCTTTATCTGTACTATGACATCATAATGCTACTGTACATAAAATATATAACAGTTTACGGCTCTACCCACGTAGACATTTCATCATAGTAACACTATCACTGTAAGAATATTGATACTGCATCTGTTTTCTTATACTTTATAGTTTTAGTCTATTTGTATCTATAATTTTGTGCTTTCCAGTTCACGTAGTAATGTGAATTGTAACAGCAGTCTCCTTACAGCATAATGACATTTTTAACATACACCACCTTTATCCTTGACATATAAGGCAAAGAAATGATAGTCTTGAAAAGCAATGGGTGTGGAAATGAGAGTAAGTGTGAACAGATTTATACTTCTATTGCAGAATGCTTTGTAGGTGTTGTAAACTCCTTCTAACAACCTCACTGGAAGTGAGGACATCCTCTGAAAAGAGCAATTGACTCACACATAAACAAATATGAATAAGGGGGAGGACTAAAAGGCGGGGGTAGGGACACGTTTGGTGTATAATGTCATAAGTTTCTTTAATTAAACCACTAAATAATACCGTATCTTGTTACAATATGACATTGACACACTGAATACAGTCAATTTAGACCACTTTATAATGATGGTACATTGAAGAAAAAAATAATACGTCCTGTGTCTAACAAAATGTATTTTCATTTCTGCAAAAGTGATGAAATATAAATATGTTAAAATATACCATATAGAATCTGTGTTATTAAGAAAAAATATCCTAAAATTAAAGATATAGATTAATATATGAAGAATTTTAACAACACAGAGCTGTATTTGTTTGTAATTCTGCACATCTTTCAAATGTTTTTTTTTTCCTTTTACTCTGTTTTTATTATTTTATAATATTAGGGTGCATTCACACAGAGGAAAATGGCGCTGAATTTGGTGTGGAATCCGCGTGAGATTTAGCGCTGAAAAAAAGCCTCCTTTTTCAAATAAGAATGGGAGGTGTTTTTTCTACCATAAAACAGCTCCTTCACGTGCAGGATCAAGTAATGGCCCTTCGGGGGACGTCCCTCTAATCTTTCTGTTGAGTAAAGCGAAGTTATAAATGTTTGAAAACATAAAAAGTCATATGTAAATTACCTTATGTAGTCACAGTGGGCGGGAGCAGCTACAGACTAGTCACACCTGCTATATACATCTCCTGGCCATGACTGACATCTCCGTCACAGCCCCAAACACACTGACGGGAGACGTCAATCATATCCGGGAGGTGTGATTAGCAAGCGGACAATGTGACTAATCTGAAGCTTCTCCTCCGTCACTTAGGTTCATTTACATTATGCTTTCAAACATTTCTAACTCCAAAGCTTCTTTTGCTATTTTAAACATTTTCCTACATTTGGCCAATTTCTTATGGTCTCCAGCAACATCTTCACTGTTTAAACTTTGTAGCTATTTCTCTTTACCTACTGGTTTTAATAGTTTTTGCAAATAGAGCCACAATGCATAGCATGTAAGTCTATTACCTCCTTGCCTTTACTTATTTGCACTAATACAGTGTGTATAATCTCTAGAAGAACTGCAGAACATACTAAATTTATCATCAAGGTGCTGCTAAGGAGTTGCTAAAGAAGCAATGTGACTATACCCAAATCATATAGTGAATTTTGGGGGATTCTAATAAGAGAGTGCTAAGCTTTACCACTTATGTCATCCCTTTCGGAAATCCCCTATGTTCACAGACTAGAAAAGGTGTCCCTCTATAAATATATATATGACTGTTCTGACATGTTGAAGGTCAGGAAAATTAAAAAGTTGTGTAAGGCTTCCTTCATAAACACTATTTGTACGGTGTGTTTTTAGTTTGTTTGTAAAACACCGTGGATTTTATATATTTTTCGTGTGTGTGTGTGTGTTTTTTTAATTTCCTATAGAAAGCCTATAGAAAATTGTCTGAAAACCACCATGCCATAGATTTACAAATAGACATGGCAACAGCAAAAAATTACACAAAAATGGCACAAAAAACACATTGCTTTTATCTGATATTTACCTGCTGCTTACAGTCAACATTTGGATGCAGTGTTTAAAAAAATAAATAAATAAAACAAGGAAAAACCCTACAAAAATATAGCATTTTTCCAAAATTAACATGTCAAACAATCCTAAATACGTAGAAATATTATAAGTCATGTAGTCATGTATATATAAGAATGAAATGCTCATAATTAATAATTAAACCATATCAACCACAGAATTAAGGTTTATGAATAAAACCCATACTTTCCCAAGCTGCAGTACTGACACATTTTCCATCAGATTTCCCTTGGTTTTGCTGGATATTTCCTATTATAGATACTTTATTATCTTTTCAGTTATTATTCCGAGATAATTTTGGATAGTCAGAAATTCCGAAACAGAGGTGGAAACATTTCCTTAACTATCTTCCATACTGCTTTAGTATCTCTTCAAGGCACTGGCATTTTACTAGTATGTCAATAATTTGCTGGATTTTGTTGTAGCTGAATTATTTTTTATAGCTAATAGTGGTCCTAACATCTTCGTATTAGTCATTTTTGAGCTAAAGGTCTGACACATTTTTCATTTTTTCGTGTTTGCATTCTAGATTATTCTGTGATATTTCAGCATTTTAAGCATTCACCAAATATATAGTCTAGCCTGCACTAATCTTTAAAAAAAAATTGTAATTTTGTGTGTGTGTGGGGTGGGGGGAGTTTCACGTTCTGGTGACTGACCATACACAGTGTGACAGAGTGTTGTTAATCTGAACAAAATATTAATTGATTAAGCGTTCTTCTTTATACCTAAACTATACATAGTAGTGCAGACTTTGCTAACCTAAAAAAAGAATTATTTCAGCTTTTTTTTTTTTTTTTTTTTACTGTATTCACCCAATATAGAGTTTAGTCTGCACTAATCTGAAAACAAAATCACCTTATTTACTATTTGCTTACTGGCACCGTTTTAGTGATCTTTTCTAGTACTGACAGTACGTGACCCTTTAGTAATTTACAATTTGTCTTCAAATATTTTTTGAGAAGATAAGTGTCACAACTGTTACCAAATCACTAAGCAGTGTGTAGTAATATAACTGTAGAAAAACAGGGCAGGGAACAGGCAAAAGGAGAGGGAGCAGGAAACACTTGTGGAAGTACTACTACTAAGAATAAGAATGTGGATTGCAACAACAGTAGCCACAGTGCTGTTGTACTTTCTGAGAAGAAAGGGCCCCTTCACATGGAGTTTACGCTCCGTGTATTCTGTCTACACGCTGTGTATTCTGTACATTTTACATGTGTAAAAATACACGTGTAAAATGTAGATAGCCATTGAGTTCAATGGCTTTTTCGTATGACGCGCGTCTTTTTGCGCGTGCGTCTGCGCGCATGCCCAAAGACTTTTTGGGAAGCAGTGAACCACAAGTATTAAGTGACAGTTCTGTGTGCTCCTCCTCAACATGTAATTTACCATACTGTCTTTCTGTACTGTCAACCATGTCTTCTCCGTTATCTTCACTGACACACATCACATTCTCTCGTAGTCATGAGGCATATGCTGAGAGAGATATTTTTCATAGCCCAAAATTTCCTTTTCTACTTGCTCTGATGAGTTGGATGAGAACTGCTAGTGTTTTGGTTTTTCTTGTATTTTTTTATGTAGAGGAGGTACAGGTGGAAGACATGAGAGTTAGTGGAGGTAGTAGTGGCATGAGGTGTGGTACTGGTGGTCCTGCTGGTATGGGCACTAGGAGGAAACCGGTGCCATGGTGAGTCTCAAAAAAGTGAGGAAGGTTAAACAGAATCCGATGATTATTCTATTAAGCGGCGTTCACACTTCCGCTGCTGTCCGCCCTGGGGTGTCCGTGGTAAGCCCCGGGGAAACCAGACAGCAGATGGCTTACGAGCATTCGGCTTTAAAACCCTTCATTTTAATAGGTTTTCAAAGGTGTCTGCCCATGAGTGTTTTCAGCCTCTCCACCTGGTGTCAGGTTTTTTCCCGTGGACACAAAGTCCTCCATGTAGGATTTTGTGTCCGTAGAAAAAAAACGGACACCAAGAAGAGAGGCTGAAAACGCTCATGGGAGGTCACCTTTTGTACATTACCAAATGAAAAATTGAAGGTAAGGTGCAAGATATGCAAAGTGATAATTAACCATAAGCATGCAGGCACATATGTAGGAACTATATCTCTCTGTACTCTCCAGCATATTTGCAAAGTTGAATTAGTGGCACCAAGTGAGCACCATCCCTTATCCCATGATAGTCTTTGTCTCTGACAAGCCATAGCCATTCCAAACCTAGCACATGGTGGTCATCGTCATATTGTCATTCATTATTTGCATCGCCATCTACTTAATGAAAAACTAAATAAAATTAAACTTTAAATTAATATAAACGGTACTGAGGTACTAGAGAGCTGGCAGACGCGTGAAGTACCATAAAAATTGGAAGACTCCCTGGTGAGTTGACTTGTTTTCAATGGGTGGCAGAGATCGAAGCAGGGCAGTGACAAGTATGCATCCTACTCAAGAGTTCAGAGTGCAAGACCCCGCTTATTAGGTTAATTCATCTAACCCTAATCTGCAGGGAATCACTATGGAAAACTGAAGCTCAGAGGGTCCGGGCTGGAAAATGAAGAGGAATCTGATGCGGATGTTTGCCTCAAGTTCTTGATTTTCTGCCGTCTGAACATACCCTAGGGGTTTCAATGCTAGTCTATCCCTTTAAGTTTTTCTTGACACTTCACATATGTAGAAATAAATGTTCATAATATTTCAAGTGTTTGAGAAAGGTTAAGATAAAACAAAGTAAATGTTAAATAAACCTTAACCAGCAAGTTATTCCTCATCATTGAGTTACCATAACTGCTTAATTGGCATTATTGCCAAGTCTGCTACTTCAGATAGTAGCATGCAGGGAATGTGAAGTTATATCAGTCAGTGAAAGAAGAGAAGAAGGGGAGGATGTCCAGGCTCCTGGATGATGATGTCACCCATCAGTCAAGCAAGCAGCTGCCAGACCCAAGAGCAAAGTGAAGGCTGCACTGCTAATCCATTTGTTTTGCTTTTACCACATTCTCCAGGCTGGGTGTCATTCTCCTAATATTGAGGCACTTTGTCATACATGCTAGGCTCATTCACAAACAGCATCATAAACCTGTACTGAGGTTATTTTCTTATGTTAGAGGAGTAGGCGTCCTAATTTATACAGATAACCACTATGTAAATGAGATAATCCTCACTACTCATGACCTCCTAAAACCAAAGGCATGCACCTCAAGGAATACTTGTAGGACGACGCTATGCCCAATCTCTGGTCTGAAATAGTAACAATGGCAAGGATCACAGTGTACTTTGAGTAGATTACCACAAACAGTATGTCCTTGTAGTAGTTTAGCAATCCATTATGTATGTGTCTTGATTCCTGAATTTCTAAATAAATACAAGTAGTAATACAAAAGCTCTTAATACCTCACACCTACGGTTAGCACATAGTTCCTTATTCAGACACTAGTTTGGAAACTTGATGTAATCTTATTTTCACAACAGTGGCCCTAACTATAATGAGATAGTGGCCCTGCAGTGGCTCATCACATGATATAATACATTAGAACAGGGGTAGGCAACCTTTTTTGCTCGGCGTGCCGATTTGAATTAAAAAATCAAAGATGAGGTACTCGGAGTGCCGGTTAAAAATTGTAAGGCTGACGTCCATATACTAAAGTCATATAGCACAAACCGAAACATAGAGGTGCTGTCATACGGCGCTCCCAGCCACATATGTTTACCGCTATTTGCCTGGCTACACATGTTCTTTTCCATTAGAAGCAATGTAAGTACATGTGTAATCCGCAATTAGTGGTAAATGAAAGCGACTGGTAGCAGAGTGAGGTAACACCTGTAGGGGGAGACACATTATGTACCTGGATGCTGCATCTAGTCCCCAGCCGCCACTAGAGATGAGCGAACACTAAAATGTTCGAGGTTCGAAATTCGATTCGAACAGCCGCTCAATGTTCGTGTGTTCGAACGGGTTTCGAACCCCATTATAGTCTATGGGGAACAGATACTCGTTAAGGGGGAAACCCAAATCCGTGTCTGGAGGGTCACCAAGTCCACTATGACACTCCAGGAAATGATGCCAACACCTCTGGAATGACACTGGGACAGCAGGGGAAGCATGTCTGGGGGCATCTAACACACCAAAGACCCTCTATTACCCCAACATCACTGCCTAACAACTACACACTTTCCACATTCAAAAAAACCTCTATCAAAGTGGGAAAATACCTGGAAACCTTCTTTACTCCCCAAATGGATGGACACAAACCCCAATTTAAGCTCAACAAACAGTAACAACCACCCCTTTAAATCACGTTCCCCATGATAACCACAAATGGAATAGGCAATGGGAATTCCAAAAGCCCTCACCCTTAACTGTCATTTTGAGTGTATGTGTGTGTGTGTGTGTGTGTGTGTGTGTGTGTGTGATGTGGTAAGACCTTCCAAAATTCACTTTTCTAGCCCTTAACATGAGCCCTTCCAAACAAAGTTACAGGACCTTAAGCTGAGCTACCAGCAGAGATTGAGGCCCTTGGCATGAGTAGAGCCTTGCACCAGCAGTGTTTTTGGCACTTAGGGTGAGTTGAGCCTTGTACCAGCGTGTGTCCCTTAACATCAGGCAGGCCCTAAGTTCTGCACTTTGCACAAAAGTTCCACATTAACTAGGCTGAATGGTACAAAGATTAGTAGGCCCGAGAACCAGGAACAGGTCTTGCAATGGCTGTCGGATAACGCTTAAAGCACATTGTCCACCAGCCAGTCAGCCTCTACCTCCTCTTACCCAACAGTCTTGTCCTCCTTCCACCCAAAATTCCCAATCTTCCCAGAACAATAACCCCAACTGTCCCTGCTCCCCAGAGCTGTTCTCCCTTCCTTTGACTGTACCGCAACCTGCCCCTCCATTTCGTGATTCCACGGACCTAACAGACGAGTATCTGTGTCCAGATGCTCAAACACTAGAGTCTCCTCCATTCCATCTCCGCTCGAATTGGTGGCGGATGACCAGCAACCCACCCTCATCGACGACGATGAGACGCAGTTGCTGTCAGGGAAGCCAGTTGACATGCGCATTGTGCAGGAGGAGGAGGCGAGACAGGAGTTGGAAGAGGAGGTGGTGGACGACGAGGACACCGACCCCACCTGGACAAGGCGGATGTCAAGCTGGGAAAATAGTGTGGATGTTGAGGCAGGTGCAGCACCAAAAAGGGTAGCTAGAGGCAGAGACATGTCCAGAGGCAGAGGTCAGCTGCTTTGCCGAAGCCAGGCCAGACCCGGAATGTCCGAAGATGTTCCCTTTTGTACCCAGCCCAGAAAAACTCCCCCATCGAGGGCACGTTTCTTGAAGGTGTAGAGTTTTTTCAAGGAATGCGCCAAGGACAGATATAGTGTCGTCTACACAATTTGCCTCTCGAAATCGAGTAGGGGCCCTGAGAAGAGCAACCTGTCCACCACTTCAATGCACCGTCATTTGGAATCCAAGCAATGGAATCAGTTTTGGGGTTTTGGACCCGCCACCGACTTGTCTGGACCTAAGTGGGGATCATGAGACACAGTTGCCATCAGGGCAAGCTGTGGTCATGTGCGGTTTGCAGTAAGGGGCCAGTGCGCAATTGGAAGAGGAGTTGGTGGATGACGAGGCCACCGACCCCACATGGACAGGGGTGATGTCTAGGGGCTAAAGCAGTGTAGATGTAGAGGGAAGCTAAATCAACAAAAAACCTGGGTAGAAGCAAAGGCATAAACTGGGGTGATGTTTAGGGGCTAAAGCAGTGTAGATGTGGAGGGAAGCTAATTCAACAAAAAAAAACAGGGTAGAAGCAAAGGCATAAACTGGGGTGATGTTTAGGGGCTAAAGCAGTGTAGATGTGGAGGGAAGCTAATTCAACAAAAAAAACAGGGTAGAAACAAAGGCATAAACTGGGGTGATGTTTAGGGGTGAAAGCAGTGTAGATGTGGAGGGAAGCTAAGCAGCAAAAACAGTGGGTAGAAGCAAAGGCATGCAAAACTCTACCCTGTTGGAAGACTTATTCCTAGGTCTGGAACACGTTAATGGCCCCCCTGGACAAATTACTGCCACTCAGGGGCCTAGTGTCACCAGGAGGGACAAGTATAGGCGCATGTTGTGGGAATACCTGGCCGACACCAGCTCTGTCCTCTCCGATCCCTCTGTGCTCTACAGCCTACACTTATTTTCTCATCTTTTTGTCTGCACTGCACATCTCTTGCCTGCTTCCTTTGGGATCTTACAAGTGGTGGTCCACTTCCAAAGATGGTAATTTCACTAGACAGTGTAACGGGAGTAGCTGAGGGATCGCTGTCTTAACCACTTTTTGGCACAAAATTAACTTCCAAAGCCAAATATGGTGCAAGTATATGATGCAAGGACACCTACACACCTATCTCTGACACATTGGGGCGTTCACCCTCATGCGCCCTTTTGGCCTGCACCATCATGCGCCTCTTCCCAGCCACTCCACATTTCCCAAGCTTTTCATTGCAGGCAGAAGTACAACACAACCCACCCCCATGCCCAAGCCTTTAACAGCCTCATCTATAAACTGCTGGCCCTGGAGATGTTGGTGTTTGTTTATGCTTCTGGAGACCCAGGCCTTCCGTCAGCAGATGGCAGCTGGGGCACCTCCCTATGCTGGGCCTAGCCGTTACTACTTCTCTTGGTGTGCTGTCCCTGCCTTGCGCCTGCATGTGTCCCATAACATCAGTCGGGCCCAGAGCTCTGCGCTTTGCTGCAAGGTCCACTTGACCACCGACACATGGACAAGCGCCTGTGGTCAGGGATGCTGCAGTGCTTATCTTTAATGACAGGCAGGGTGAATGTGGTGGAGTCTGTTCCCCGGGTGCAAACTGGGGTGGCCTATCTCCACTGGTGTGGGGAGACGTCAGCAGGTGGTGCTGAAGCTCATCAGCTTGGGGGACAGACAGCACAGTGCCTCCGAGGTCAGGGATGCCATCCTGGCTGAGATGGCATTTTTTTTTTTCCCTGCTACACCTGGGGCCTGGCATTTTTGCGCCTGTGATAATGGCTGGAACCTGGTAGCAGATCTGGAGCTTGCCAGACTCAAACACGGTCCACGCATGGCCCACGTTTTTCAACTTGTTGGTGCCATGTTTCTTTGAAACCTACACCATTGTGCCTGATATACAGGTCAAAGTGGGGCCATTTTCGTAAGTGAGAACTAGCCTCTGCTAGGCAGAAAACATTCAGAGCACACTCCTCTCATCTTCGAACCGTTGGCTGGCAGAGGAAGGCGAGGGGGTTGGAGTGGCATCTGATGTCCCTGTCCCACACGAGGCTAGAGGGTGCACTTCAGTGCATCCCATTGCTTCACCACAAATGGTGTGAAGGGGAGTGGAAAATGGAGGAAATGGAGAGTGACCCTTACAGTTGGGGCCAGCAAAGGCATGCCAAGTAACACACTGGCACACATGGCTGACTTCATCTTGGGTTGCTTTTCAACACATATTTCACATCATGAAGAACAAATAATACTGGATTTTTACAAGCCTCGAACCCCGGTCTAGGTCTAATGTCTGTTCCTTTCTTATATTAGGGGAGAGGGAAAAAAAATTACTTCAGTGATACGTTTAGCGTACATAGACTGACTATTAATGTGCATCCCACTTAGTGTTGTTAGGGTTACACACCGTCACAACCTGGCTAAAGCTTCTATAGCTGTTAATAATGTCAACATAACTTTACGGTATCCAAAAAGACAGCTGGTACCGACAGAGAGCAAGACAAATGTCAACCAAAGCTGTGAGCTCTGAACACCCACAGTGACTTTGGCGTCATCATCATTATAAGGGAGCGGGTGGTAATAAATAACTTGGCAGTGCCTAAAACCCAAAAAGCTTATACAACTATATTTACATTAAGATACACAAATGACACTTTTCAGTAGCATGTCATGAGACAAGCTGATAAGCTCTTCCTTTGTGCAGTGCTATTTGAAAGTTAAACGCTGCCTTTATTTTAATTCTGGAGAAGGTGCAGACATTAGATTTAGAACATGTTGTCTTCATTGTCCAAATCCTCTATATAGGTAACGTGTTTTTCGGGCCGAGCTGTCTGGGAACGAGCTGGTGCAGCACTGACAACCTGGGTGAATATGGCAAGAGCCTGAGATGTAGGGTGAATGAATCCCCAAATTATTTGTGGAATTCCCAGTGAGACAATGGCACTATCTACCAGTAGCAAAAATTGTGGGTGCACGTAACCCCAATATATTCTTTGAATTCCCAGTGAGACAATGGCACTGTATAGCAGTAGCAAAAATTGTGGGTGCACGTAACCCCAATATATTCTTTGAATTCCCAGTGAGACAATGGCACTGTATAGCAGTAGCAAAAATTGTGGGTGCACGTAACCCCCATATAGTCTTTGAATTCCCAGTCAGACAATGGCACTATATACCAGTAGCAAAAATTGTGGGTGCACGTAACCCCAATATATTCTTTGAATTACCAGTCAGAAACTGGCACTATATAGCAGTAGCAAAAATTGTGGGTGCACATAACCCCAATATATTCTTTGAATTCCCAGTGAGACAATGGCACTATATACCAGTAGCAAAAATTGTGGGTGCATGTAACCCCAATATATTCTTTGAATTCCCAGTGAGACAATGGCACTGTATAGCAGTAGCAAAAATTGTGGGTGCACGTAACCCCAATATATTCTTTGAATTACCAGTCAGAAACTGGCACTATATGGCAGTAGCAAGAAATGAGGGTATTTGTAACCCCAATATATTCTTTGAATTCCCAGTCAGACAATGGCACTATATACCAGTAGCAAAAATTGTGGGTGCACATAACCCCAATATATTCTTTGAATTCCCAGTGAGACAATGGCACTGTATAGCAGTAGCAAAAATTGTGGGTGCACGTAACCCCCATATATTCTTTGAATTCCCAGTCAGACAATGGCACTATATACCAGTAGCAAAAATTGTGGGTGCACGTAACCCCAATATATTCTTTGAATTCCCAGTGAGACAATGGCACTGTATAGCAGTAGCAAAAATTGTGGGTGCACGTAACCCCCATATATTCTTTGAATTCCCAGTCAGACAATGGCACTATATACCAGTAGCAAAAATTGTGGGTGCACATAACCCAAATATTTTCTTTGAATTCCCAGTGAGACAATGGCACTGTATAGCAGTAGCAAAAATTGTGGGTGCACATAACCCCCATATATTCTTTGAATTCCCAGTCAGACAATGGCACTATATACCAGTAGCAAAAATTGTGGGTGCACGTAACCCCAATATATTCTTTGAATTCCCAGTGAGACAATGGCACTGTATAGCAGTAGCAAAAATTGTGGGTGCACGTAACCCCCATATATTCTTTGAATTCCCAGTGAGACAATGGCACTATATACCAGTAGCAAAAATTGTGGGTGCACGTAACCCCAATATATTCTTTGAATTCCCAGTGAGACAATGGCACTATATACCAGTAGCAAAAATTGTGGGTGCACGTAACCCCAATATATTCTTTGAATTCCCAGTCAGACAATGGCACTATATACCAGTAGCAAAAATAGTGGGTGTATATAGCCCCAATTCTATTGCTAGGGGACTTGCAGGGTATTTCTGAGGTGAAGGTGGGGGGGCACACCGTTGGAACGGGGATTTGGGGTGTATATATGGGGTATACGGGAATACACTGTCAGTGTGTTCCATTCAGGATCCTGGGAAAGCTGGGTTGCGACGATTGAGCCCGTCAGTGCCACGTTACACTGACAAGCTTCTCCCTGGAATTGAAGTTATATGTAAGCCCAATATATTCTTTGAATTCCCAGTGAGACAATGGCACTATATACAAGTAGCAAAAATTGTGGGTGCACGTAACCCCAATATATTCTTTGAATTCCCAGTGAGACAATGGCACTGTATAGCAGTAGCAAAAATTGTGGGTGCACGTAACCCCAATATATTCTTTGAATTCCCAGTGAGACAATGGCACTGTATACCAGTAGCAAAAATTGTGGGTGCACATAACCCCCATATATTCTTTGAATTCCCAGTGAGACAATGGCACTATATACCAGTAGCAAAAATTGTGGGTGCATGTAACCCCCATATATTCTTTGAATTCCCAGTGAGACAATGGCACTATATAGCAGTAGCAAAAATTGTGGGTGCACGTAACCCCAATATATTCTTTGAATTCCCAGTGAGACAATGGCACTGTATAGCAGTAGCAAAAATTGTGGGTGCACGTAACCCCAGTATATTCTTTGAATTACCAGTCAGAAACTGGCACTATATAGCAGTAGCAAAAATTGTGGGTGCACATAACCCCAATATATTCTTTGAATTCCCAGTGAGACAATGGCACTATCTACCAGTAGCAAAAATTGTGGGTGCACGTAACCCCAATATATTCTTTGAATTCCCAGTGAGACAATGGCACTGTATAGCAGTAGCAAAAATTGTGGGTGCACGTAACCCCCATATATTCTTTGAATTCCCAGTGAGACAATGGCACTATATACCAGTAGCAAAAATTGTGGGTGCACATAACCCCAATATATTCTTTGAATTCCCAGTCAGACAATGGCACTATATACCAGTAGCAAAAATAGTGGGTGTATATAGCCCCAATTCTATTGCTAGGGGACTTGCAGGGTATTTCTGAGGTGAAGGTGGGGGGGCACACCGTTGGAACGGGGATTTGGGGTGTATATATGGGATATACGGGAATACACTGTCAGTGTGTTCCATTCAGGATCCTGGGAAAGCTGGGTTGCGGCGATTGAGCCCGTCAGTGCCACGTTACACTGACAAGCTTCTCCCTGGAATTGAAGTTATATGTAAGCCCAATATATTCTTTGAATTCCCAGTGAGACAATGGCACCATATGGCAGTAGCAAAAATAGTGGGTGTATATAGCCCCAATCCTATTGCTAGGGGACTTGCAGGGTATTTCTGGGGTGAAGGTGGGGGGGCACACCGTTGGAACGGGTATCGGGGGTATATATCGGGTACACGGGAATACACTGTCAGTGTATTCCATTCAGGATCCTGGGAAAGCTGGGTTGCGGCGATTGAGCCCGTCAGTGCCACGTTACACTGACAAGCTTCTCCCTGGAATTTAGCTCTTATAAGAGCTGTTGGTTGTCTTCTCCTTCCTATCCTAGCCTGTCCCTGCCTACCCAGAATCTAACCCCTAGCTAACTGGACGGAAACCTCCGTCCCCGGTGAATTGCAAGCTCAGAATGACGCGAAGCTGGGCGTCGCTGTTCTTTTAAATTAGAGGTCACATGTTTTCGGCAGCCAATGGGTTTTGCCTACTTTTTTCAACGTCACCGGTGTCATAGTTCCTGTCCCACCTACCCTGCGCTGTTATTGGAGCAAAAAAGGCGCCAGGGAAGGTGGGAGGGGAATCGAGTAATGGCGCACTTTACCACGCGGTGTTCGATTCGATTCGAACATGCCGAACAGCCTAATATCCGATCGAACATGAGTTCGATAGAACACTGTTCGCTCATCTCTAGCCGCCACTACCTTCACTTATCTGTAAGTGAAAAAAGGATTAATTTCAGCTACATTTAATACCTTGCAGTGCGGTAACAGGAATTAATAGGTGTCACACTTATACAAAAGTGACAGCATGGTTGACTGGGGACTAGATTTGGCTATAGCTGCATCTGGGTACACAGTGTGTCACCACCTGGAAACACCCTAAGGGGGCATTCACAAAGAGTAACGTGGCGCTGATACTGCCACCATAACTCGTGGCAGAATTAGCGCTGATAAAAAGATGGGAGTCTTTTTATCAGCGCTGATTCTGCCGCGAGTTATCTATATAAAAAAGCTAAATCCTAGTGATTTATTTTTTTATACAGAGCAGGTTAAAAGCTAGTGGGCAGAAGAACCTGGTCCCTTAGCCCACTAGGATTTAGCCGACTCTATATAGAACAAGCTAAATCCAAGTGTTATAGGACCTTTGATGACATCACAGGCCCTTCAGTCGTCCCATAAGATCACGCTATGTGGTGGGTGGAGCTACACGCTAATTTGGGGGAGGAAGAAAGAAGTCTTTGCAGCAGCAAAGACTGATGAGCAAGGGACATGGGAATACCCCTTTAACCCCTTAGCGACCCTTGACGTAACTGTACGTCATGGGTCGCATGGGGATGTATAGAGCGAGCTCACACGCTGAGCTCGCTCCATACACGGCAGATGCCGGCTGTATAATACAGCCAGGACCTGCCACTAACAGCAGCGGTCGGTGCCCGAGCCGATCGCTGCTGTTAACCCTTTACACACTGCGGTCAAACGTGACCGCAGTGTGTAAACGGCGCCGGCGGCATGGGCGCCACCATGTTTCGCCGATCGCCGCCCTCCTGAACGTCACATGAGGGCGGTGATCGGTTGCTATGACAGCCGGAAGCCTATTGAAGGCTTCCAGGCTTGTCTCTGCCCGAGATCTATTAGACGATGCCAGAGGCATCGTCTAATAGAAGTGCTGCGATTTTCCTATTCACTGCAATACTGTAGTATTGCAGTGAATAGTATGAGCGATCAGACTCCCTAGGTTTCAAGGTACCTAAGGGGTCTGATCATAAATGTAACAGAAGAAAAAAAAAAGTTTTTAAAAGTATTAAAAAAATAAAAAAAATATAAAAGTTCAAATCACCCCCCTTTCCCTAGATTAGCTATAAAAGTAATTAAAGAACATTAAACATAAACATATTAGGTATCCCCGCGCTCCAAAATGCCCGAACTATTAGAATATTAAAACATTTATCCCGTACTGCGAACGGCGTAGCGGCAAAAAAAATAAAAACCGCCAAAAAGCGTTTTTTTCAACACTTTGCCTCCTATAAAAAATTGAATAAAAAGTTATCAAACCATCAGATCTTTCCCCAAATGGTATCAATAGAAACGTCATCTTGTCCCACATTAAAAGACACCACAACCAGCTCCATACATGGAAATATGAAAAAGTTACAGGTGTTAGAACATGATGACACAAATTTTTTTTTCTATTTTGCAAAGTTTATCATTTTTTTAAAAGTATCAAAACATTTCAAATACTATATAAATTTGGTATCACCGCGTTTGTACTGACACGTAGAACACAGGTAACATGTCATTTGTACCAAACAGTGAACGCTGTAAAAATTAAACCCATAAGAAAATGGCGCAAATGCATTTTTTCTCCAATTGCACCTCATTCTGAATTTTTTTCCAGCTTCCCAGTACATTGCACAGCATATTGAATGATGTCATTACAAAGTACAATTTGTCCCGCAAACAATAAGCCATCATGTGACTCTGTGAACTGAAAAATGAAAAAGTTATGGCTCTTGAAATGTGAGGAGGGAAAAACGAAAATGCGAAACCAAAAAATGGCCGGGTCCTTAAGGGGTTAAGTATCTTCATCTTTGAGGTCTTTTATTATTACCTCCATATGTGTTATATATCAGTAACCCTTATGTGAAGCACACAGGGGATAATGTATGGGACATGATGGGGTTAACTGATATTAATGTGAGGCACATGGAGTCACTAAAACTAAATTAATAACCCCACATTAATTATTAATTATTACTCTGCCTGACATTAATAGGCAGAGTAATACGCACAGCATGCACCTGGTGTTTTCTTTTTTTACCTTCACTTTACTCCGAGCTTCTCTTTCTGCTCTGCACTGTCTCTTATGTGCAGGATACAGGGCAGAAGCCATCACTGCAGGCAGGGTCATAGAGCTGTGTACTGATAAACTCCGCCCCCTGAGCTCACTTCTCTCCTCTCATTGGTGGGCAGAGAGCAGAGGAAGGGGAGCATCCTGAGAGCACTGAAGGGACGCTCCTCTGCTGCAGCTCCTGCCGCACCTGCCAGATATGCCACGTGTGCCAAGAGCGTCACGCGTGTCAGGGGTTGCCGACCCCTGCGTTAGAAAAAAAAAACCACACATTCAACTAGCCCCATTCCCATGGAGAAGTTGTAGGCTCCAGCTCTGGTGCTATCCCTGGCTTGGCAGTCATTATTATTATTATTATTATTATTATTATTATTATTATTATATAATGGTGAAGTAAAGAACTATCTGCGTCCTGAAATGCAAATAAAGTTGAAAGCAGGGTCTGACAGCTTCAAACATGAGACTGCCCATGTTTATCACCATGCTTATCAAGCCCCCTGCATGTTTTCATATTTGTTAAAAAAAGTTGTCATGGCTATTAATTTGCATCTTGTGCATCTGATTCACTTCTTGGAAAAGTATCAGTACACTACAATATGTCAAATCTAACCTGGCTATGATTTTTATAAAAACATATTTCATTATACAAGTGGGAGGGCATTTGATAGCATAATACTATATGTAGGACCAATGGATAGAATCAAATTGTATGGTGGGGCATTATACTGTGTGTGGAAGCCACTGGGAAGCATTATACTGTGTGTGGGCTTCTGGCAGGGGCATAACTTGAGGGGCTGCCGTCGCAATGGGGGCCTTTAGGGGTCCATAAGCACTGGCATCAGTATTGAGATTGCAACTTCCATCGGGCCCATAAGCCAAGGAGACCCACAGATTACCCTGACCACATTAAGGTTGATTAAACTCCTTAGCACCCGTAACCATCACTATCAAGAATTTGTTGTAGGGATGAGGTATGGGACCCCAGACGAAATATTGCACCAGGGCCCACAAAACTTTAGTTATGCCACTGGCCACTGGGGATCATTATACTTGGTTTGAAGTCCACTAGAGAGCGTTATTTCTGTGTTGGAGTCATGGGGAGCATTATACTATGTAGGAGTCACTGATGGCTTTATATGTGTGGCAGGGGTTGCAAGAGAGCATTAAATTGTGTGTGGGGTATGAAGAGCATAATTCTGCATGGAGGGCACCTGGAGAGCATTATATTATTTGGGAGCCACTGGGGAACATTATACTGTATGACAAATTTTGGTATTGGCCCCTAATTTTTTCAGTTTAGAATACAATGACTTTTTTTTAGTATGAAGTTGTATGTTATGTATTGCTATATCATTCCAAAAATCTGGATATCGGAAGAGGTCCAGACACAATGGAAAAGATCAGTACTGGGAACATTACACATCATACTGACAGCCAGTTCTCTGAGGATTTTTTAATGTTCCATGTTTGCTCCATTTTTGTGGGTAAATAATTACTGTAATGTGCATTTCTTTATTAGTAAGCATATACCATTGTGGGACCTTGTAATGATGGTATTAGTATATGTGCCCTACAGTGTGTAACTAAGCTTGCTTTTAGGTGTAGTGGACCTTTAAAAGTGGCCTGAGTTCCCTGGTCATCGGAGACCAATATTTTAATGAAGAGATTAGGATCGGTGTCAGATGAGAGCTAAACTTTCAGAAGTGTGAGGTAACACCCTGTTTTTGTAAAGCTGGTCACACTGCAAAAGCTACGTCCTTACAGATGGGTAGTTAGGGACTTTTTGGTGTAAAAGACTGACATAACTCATGGAATCATTGTGCAAGCTGTCACAAAGTAAGGAACATGGTAACCTCTTAACTATGATAGATGTTAAGGGGTATATTTAAATACTTGAGCGGAATAAGAAAACAAAATAACAAGACTGAATACAGAATACTATAACATACCATATCATACATTGCTCAAAAAAATAAATGGAACACTCAAATAACACATCTTAGAATGAAATATTCTCATTGAATACTTTGTTCTGTGTAAATGTGATGACAACAAAATCACACAAAAATCATCAATGGAATTCAAATTTATTAACCAAAGGAGGCCTGGATTTGGAGTCAGCCCCAAAATTAAAGTGGAAGAACACACTACAGGCTGATCCAACTTTGATGTAATGTCCTTAAAAAATGAGGCTCAGTAGTGTGTGGGGCCTCCATATGCTTGTATGACCTCCCTACAATGCCTGGGCATGCTCCTGATGAGGTTGCAGATTGTCTTCTGATAGATCTCCTCCCAGACCTGGACTAAAGCATCTGTCAACTCCTGGACAGTTTATGATGCAATGTGACGTTGGCGGATGGAGTGAGACATGATGTCCCAGATGTTCTCAATCGGATTCAGGTCTGGGGAATGGGCGGGCCAGTCCATAGCTTCAATGCCTTCATCTTGCAGGAACTGCTGACACACTCCAGCCAAATGAGGTCTGGCATTGTCCTGCATTAGGAGGAACCGAGGACCAACCGCACCAGCATATGATCTCACGAGGGGTCTGAGGATCTCATCTCGGTTCCTAATGGCAGTCAGGCTACTTCTGGCAAGCACATGGAGGGCTGTGCCGCCCTCCAAACAAATGCCACCCCACACCATTACTGACCCCCACTGCCAAACCGGTCATGCTGAAGGATGTTGCAGGCAGCAGATTGGTCTCTACGGCGTCTCCAGCCTCTGTCACATGCTCAGTGTGAACCTGCTTTCATTTGCGAAGAGCACAGAGCACCAGTGGAGAAGTTGCCAATCCTGGTGTTCTGTGGCAAATGCCAAACGTCCTACATGGTGTTGGGCTGTGAGCACAACCCCCATCTGTGGACATCAGGCCCTCATACCATCCTCATGGAGTCGGTTTCTAACAGTTTGTGCAGACACATGCACATTAGTGGCCTGCTGGAGATCATTTTGCAGGGCTCTGGCAGTGCTCCTCCAGTTCCTCCATGCACAACGGCGGAGGTAGCGGTCCTGCTGCTGAGTTGTTGCCCTCCTACAGCCCCCTCCACGTCTCCTGGTGTACTGGCCTGTCTCCTGGTAGCACCTCCTGCCTCTGGATACTACCCTGACAGACACAGCAAACCTTCTTGCCACAACTCGCATTGATGTGCCATCCTTCAGGAGACCATCCGCAATCTCATCAGGAGCATGCCCAGGCGTTGTAGGGAGGTCATACAGGCACGTGGAGGCCACACACACTACTGAGCCTCATTTTGACATGTTTTAAGGACATTACATCAAAGTTGGATCAGCCTGTAGTGTGTTTTTCCACTTAAATTTTTTTGGGGGGGACTCCAAATCCAGGCCTCCATTGGTTAATAAATTTGATTTCCATTGATGATTTTTGCGTGATTTTGTTGTCACCACATTCAACTTTGTACAGAACAAAGTATTCAATGAGAATATTTCATTCATTCAGATCTAGGATGTGTTATTTGAGTGTTCACTTTATTTTGAACAGTGTATATAAAGATTTTATAAATTTGCAGTGATAGCATTGGGTCACTATTCAAACCCACTGTAAAGCACTTATTCAGATCTTTTATCGCCACAGAAGCAAAACCTGATTAATGAATCAAGATAATCCTGTGTGGGGTCATTATGCAGATTTAGCCCCTTCGGCCCTCTGTGACAAAATACGGGCGTACGTCGCGGACACCCCTCTCCCCACCCTTTCGAGTGATTGCAGGGCCTCCCTCGAGGCTCCCTTTTCCCTGGAGGAAATCTCTCTTGCCATCCGTTCCTCCCCATCGGGCAAGTCTCCGGGTCCGGACGGGTACACAGCGCAATTCTATAAATGCTTCGGTTCTCTCCTTGCGCCTATGATGACGCAGGTCTTTAACAGCGTGAATGACTCGGCGTCGTTTGCGTCTCAATCTCTTTCCGCTTTGATTGCGGTCCTCCCCAAGCCAGGTAAAGATCCCGCCTTTCCGGCCAGCTATCGTCCAATATCTCTCATTAATGTGGATGTTAAGATGTTCGCCAAGTTACTTGCGAATCGTTTGTCTCCCTTGATGCCGGCCTTGATACACAATGACCAAGTCGGCTTCATCCACGGTCGAGAGGCCCGTGATAATGTGTGTAAGACCATCCTAGCGGTCTCGGCGGCTCGTTCCTCCAACTCTCCCTTGTGTTTGCTCTCGGTTGACGCCGAGAAAGCTTTTGATCGAGTCCACTGGGGTTTCCTTCGTGAAACCCTTCGGCAGGTGGGGGTGGGCCCCGGTTTCTTGGGTAAAGTCTTCGCTCTCTACGGGAATACTTCGGCTCGGGTCAGGGCAAACGGGGTCCTATCGGACTCCTTCTCTGTTCGGAACGGCACTCGCCAAGGTTGTCCCCTATCGCCATTGCTGTACGCCTTGGTTATGGAGCACCTGGCTGTGGCGATACGGAGTTGCCCGGAGGTTCATGGCTTACGACTTGGCTCCCGTGTTGTTAAGACTGCATTGTATGCGGATGATCTTCTTCTATATGTCTCGCAACCGCGGGTGTCGTTCCCAGCCATCCTTCGGGAGTTTTCTCGCTTTGGACGCCTTAGTAATTTCAAGGTTAATTTGTCAAAGACGGAGGCTCTTAACGTTTCCCTCCCCTCGGCAGAGGTCGCTCATCTGGCGCGTGACTTTTCGTTCCGTTGGCAATCGTCGTCGCTCAAATACCTCGGGATACATATCCCCCCGGACCCTTCCCTCCTTTTTCGCCTAAACTACCTTCCGCTCCTCGATAAGGTTACGTCTGACCTGTGTGCCTACGGCGCTAAGGCCTTGTCCTGGTTCGGTCGTATCCACGCCCTTAAAATGGACGTTCTCCCGCGTTTTTTGTACTTATTTCAAACCCTCCCCATTCCGTTATCTTGGGATTATCTTAGTCGGGTCCGTTCGTTGTTCGGGAAGTTTGTTTGGGGGGCGTCGCGAAGTAGGCTTAATTTCCGCACCCTTACTCGGCGCAAACAGAGAGGGGGAGCGGGCCTGCCTGACGTTCGTTTGTACTATCAAGCCTCGGTGCTACTCCGCTTGTTCGACTGGCGATTCCGCCTACGTGACAAACAGTGGGTCTCTATAGAGGCGGATTTGATTTCCTCCTCGCTCTCTTCCCTGCCATGGATCCCATCTCATTTTCGGCCCAAATCTGCGGGCCACTCCATTCTCTCACTCCACTTTCTCAAAGTCTGGGATCAAGTGTGCTCAACTGGAAGGTTGGCTAGGGTTCCGGGACCTCTGTCTCCCTTGTTCGGCAACCCTATGTTTCCTCCGGGCCATTCTGTGGCTAACTTCCTCTGTTGGCATAGAGAGGATGATGTCCGCCTTCGTCAGGTTGCCGGTGAATCCTCTCTCCCCCCTTTCGCTCAGTTATGTCTTTCCCATCCTGATGTCCGCCTTTCCTGGTTGGAATACGGCCAGTTGTCGTCCTTCCTGCGGAAGTTTTCTCTTCCTCCCTTGCTCTCCTCGCCCTTGACTACGCTTGAATCTTATGCGGCGGGTTCGGTTCCCCTCCCGCGGGCGCTTTCCACCCTTTATGATCTTCTCCTTAATGACGCCACCCCAGGGCTCCCTTCTTTTGTGGAGTCTTGGAACTCTGATCTCCCTTCGAGTCTGCCACCTGCTGATTGGAGTAAATCTTTCACGTTATCTCATAAATTCGCTATGCCTTGTAGTGCGCAGGAACGGAACTTTAAAATCTTGACCCGTTGGTATAGGTGTCCCGACCTTCTCCACAGGATTTTTCCTGCTGTTTCGGACCGGTGTTGGCACTGTGGAGTCGAAAAGGGCACCATGCTCCACATTTGGTGGGACTGTGACGTTTTACGGCCCTTTTGGGACGCAGTCTTCTCACTTTACGCTGAGGTATATGATCACCTTGTCACTCCTACTCCCCAGCTGGCCTTACTATCAATTATACCTGGTAAGCTCTCCCGGATTAAAAAGAACTTATTGGGTCATTTCCTCATGGCCGCCAGGGCCGTCATCCCGCGACATTGGCGGAGCTCTACACCACCCTCGATGCTTGAATTCCTTCAGGAGCTTCTCCTCATGCGGAGAATGGAGGCTCTGGTTGCGGAGGACTCTCCCGACTCCTCCCGGTTCGACCGGCTCTGGCGGCCCTGGATGATCTTTCAGGAATCTTCTGCTTTCTCGTCTTTCTTCCTTGACTAGTCTCTGGCTGCTCTTTCCTTTCTCTCCCCCTCCCTCTTCTTGCCCACCCTTCCTTCCCTCCGTGTCTGCTTTTTCCCTCCCTTTTGTGGCTGTCTCGTCATTGTGTATGTCATTTCTGTTTCCGTATAGCGGTTGTCGCTGCTTTCCCCTCTCCACCTCTTTTCTCTTTTTTGCTCTCCTACATGTGGCCTGGATTTGGCCTGTTTTTGTTATTTTGTTTCCCTTATTTTTGTGATCGCGCGGCCCATTTGGTTTTTCAAGTTACGGGGTTGGGGGCCCTCCCCCCCTCCCCATTTATACTGTTTGGGGCCTGCGTGCCTGATTTGTCAACCCTTGTTTTTCTCTTGTATCTTATTCTGTTCAATTGTAAAAATTTCAATAAAACCCGATTATACACAAGATAATCCTGTGTTCTCAGTGCCCATAGCAAGAGGTAGAAGTGACACCCATGAACAGTTCCAAGCATCAGCGCTCACAGCTCACTTTTCTCATATTAGAACCACATAATATCCATACTGCTTCTAAGCCAAGTATTACATATTACATATTAGTATTACATATTAGTATGAACACATAACTGCTCATGTCACTGTGTCCACCAGAAAGATCCATAGAAGAGATCATACATGACCATCTTCATATTCTAATACATTGTTTGGTCCATACATTTATACACATATATTATTCCTGTTACAATGCCTGTCAGGTTCCAGCTCGTCTCTACTGCCTGGTCACTTTCAATGTCTACTCAGTCACCAGCAGCAATACTGACCTGCGTAGGCTGTGCCAAGAGGGAACGGGAAGTACAGACCAGTAAGGGTTTGATAAGTTTCTGAAGGGGACTGGTGGAGGATTGGTGAAGTATCACTTTCATATAGCTTGTTATGCCATTCTCAGCCAGACCATCTCTTTAACATAGAACATGAGCATTCAAAAGTTATAAAATCCTTTGTACCCAGATGACAATGTTGAATTTCAAAAATCCCACTCCCATGTGGCAGATGGATTGACTTAATAGTATGGTGGAGGTTTTCAGATTTGCAGAATGCCGTCTATGCTGTAAATTGTTGTGGTGCATTTCACACTTTGCAGTAACTACATAATTGGAAGTCATATCCATAGTAGACATTTTCTGGTACATCTGAAGACACTCTTATTCTCCTTGCAAGAGTGGATAGTGACACCTTGACCAGGGTAAATGACAACATTACAATTTTTCTATCATCTGTAAAATGCAAAGTATCTATTCACATTATTGCTATGTACCAAATCTAACATAATACTTATTGACTCTTTACAATTACTCATCAAGGTACATGAAGGTTATTCCGGCTCCAATATTCAATCCCCTTTTATCCCTTGTGGCTTTGAACAATAAGCAGGTGATACATTTCACGATCATTTATTATTGCCAGTTTTCCAAAGTTCTAGCCCTACTGTTTATGGATCTTTTCAATGTGCACAGCCAAGGACGTCAGCTTTTCTGTAATAAATATGTTTCAGTTTGTTCAGTAAAATGTATTATGAGAACTTGTTTGCTAACTTTTCTATCTAAATAATGCAAGTTCATATCGAGTTCAACCCTGCAGGTGAGGTTATATTTCTGGGAAGCTTGTCAGTGTAGTCTACTTGAAGATTTATGGGCAACGATCAACCCAAAAGCTGTCTGGGGCAAAATGCGGCTGTTCATGTATTGTATATTTATTGTCATCAGCTTTCATCTAGATCAGGTGTGCAAAACTTTTTTTTTTTTTGCTTTGAGGGCTACATTATTAGATTGCACTATTCAGTTAGGCTGCAATCAATAACACTTAAAGGGTTTTTCCAGGATTTACATATTACATGGATAGGTCATCAATACATAATCAGTGAGGGTCCGATTCCCAGGACCCCACCAATCATCTGTTTAAAGAGGACCTTTCATGTCCTTGGGCACATGCGGTTTTATATACCACTAGAAAACCAACAGTGCGCTATCTGTCATCTTTCCCATTATGTGCCCCAGGGCAAGAGCTATCGGTGCATTTACCGATATCTCTTCACTGTCTGAGGGACATTCCCTCACAGTATAGCGCTACACACAGTACAGTCAGGGGGTGCTTTCCCGGGGCATATAACGAAATGAATTCAGCGCACTGTCAGCTTTCTAGAGGTATATAAAACCGCGGGTGCCCAAAGACATGAAAGGTCCTCTTTAAAAAAGACACCACATTCATTAGTTACATGGTTCAGCAATAAACTGTAATACCAAACACAGTCCCTGCAATATGTACAACACTGTGCTTGGTATTCAGTGAAGAGACCACAGCATTCACCGCACATTCACATTCACCGCATTCACAGCATCTTTAGCCATCTGATCTGCGGGGGTTCTGTATGTTGAACCCCTATCTATCACAAATTGATAACCTATTCTAAAGATAACTTATATCCCGACGACCTATGTTCTTATTTTATGGTATAGTCTCACACTTCTGGCATAAAGACATACAGTACGTGGAATACTGCTTACGCATCAAAATTTTGGTAGGGCAGCACTCAGTTCTTGATTTGTGGAAGGGTGTACATTCAGAGAGGGGCTGACCCCCTCCCTACTAGATCAAGTCCAATTAATAATATGGGACGTGCCAAATAACTTCTAGGCACAACCAAAGTTATGTCTCTACACTTGTACCTTTCAAAAGAAAAAGCAACCATCATAAGTGACGCCACGGGCCCCACAAGCACTATTGTTATACTTTTCAGACCCCCAAGTATAATGATTAGAGATGAGCGAACACTGTTCGGATCAGCCGATCCGAACAGCACGCAGCCATAGAAATGAATGGAAGCACCTGTGACGCCGGCCGCTGGCAAAGTCAGCGTCACAGGTGCTTCCATTCATTTCTATGGGTGCGTGCTATTCGGATCGGCTGATCCGAACAGTGTTCGCTCATCTCTAATAATGATCAGAGGCCTCGGAAAGGTAAGGGAAGATAATAAACGTGTTACTTACCTTTCAATGCTACTAGCAGGCTTCAGGCCCAGTTGTGTGACGTCCTGATGTCACATGACCGGGGCCTGCGTCTCGGGTCATGTGACGTCAGTACGTCATTAAAGAAGGCCGACACCACCGAAGACTGCAATGGAGCAGGAGATAGGTAAGTAACAGTGTTTTTTTTATGTTTGTATTCCCCCGGGTCTCTGGAATGACCCCAGAGTATAATAACTGTTCATGGGTGTTTATTATGGGGGATAATACTGTGTGCAGGGGCCACTATGGGGCATAATACTGTGTGCAGGGGCCATAATTGAGCGTGCAGAAATGTGTCGGGGTCGTCGGTCGGTCGAGGTCTTCGGTGTCGGTCGGGGGACCCCATGTCAAAAGTTCACCACGGGGCCCCGCCAATCCTAGTTACACACATCACAATAGAATGAATGAATTTCCCACCCTCCGCGTTTCGCCATATAAAAATGGCACATCAGAGGTTAATGGGATAAATTTGCTGGAGTAGATGGCCACCTGCTGCCTTGATCGGTGCCAATATGACCACAATATGATGGCGGTCATACTGGCACCGATCAAGGCAGCAAGTTGGCGTCACTAGACGGTGGCCACCTGCTGTTTTATTCATGAAATAGGTGTAGTTAGTTCCAGAAAATTTATTCCAATAACCCCTGCTGAGCCATTTCTATATGGTGGAACACGTAGGGAGGGAAATTCATTTTATTAATATGGGAACCACTATTTTTTGACCACTAGCAGCCTGGTAGTTACAGATGGTGTTTCAGTTTTAGCCTAATTTGCAGCGCTGTGTGACGGAGAGGTATCAATGTAGGTTGGTGACGCCTGGCACGAAGTTTGCGTTCCAAAACATCCCAAAGGTGTTCTATAGGATTCAATTCAGGACTCTGTGCAGGCCAGTCCATTACAGAGATGTTATTGTCGTGTAACCACTCCGCCACAGGCCGTGCAGTATGAACAGGTGCTCGATCACGTTGAAAGATGCAATCGCCATCCCCGAATTGCTCTTCAACAGTGGAAAGCAAGAAGATGTTTAAAACATCAATGTAGGCCTGTGCTGTGATAGTACCACGCAAAACAACAAGGGGTACAAAACCCCTCCATGAAAAACACGACCACACCATAACACCACCTCCTCCAAATTTGACTGTTGGCAGTACACACGCTGGTAGATGACGTTCCCTGGGCATTCGGCATACCCACACCCTGCCATCGGATTGCCACATTGTGTACCGTGATTCGTCACTCCACACAACGTTTTTCCACTGTTCAATCGACCAATGTTTACGCTCCTTACACCAAGCGAGGCATCATTTGGCATTGACCTGCATTATGTGTGGCACCCAATCACCTGACCACGTTCGAAGTTCGTGAGTTCCGCAGAGTGCGCCATTCTGCTCTCTCACGATGTCTAATGTCTACTGAGATTGCTGATATGGAGTACCTGGCAGTAGGTGGCAGCACAATGCACCTAATATGAAAAACATATGTTTTTGGGGGTGTCTGGATACTTTTGATCACATAGTGTATGTAGTGCTTTAACATAAATACATTATACATTTTATATATTAACTATCCTGATCCTTTTATCTTTCCCAATATTAACTGCCCACAATTTCAGTGGTATGATAAGTCACAGTTAATTCTCCATTAATGACATCAAGGAAAAGCAATATAACCAAATAATGAATTATACTTAAAGGGGTTTTAAAATATTGATGGATAAATCTTCAATATCGGATCAGTGGGGGTTTGACAGTGAACATCCCTCTGATAAGCCACTCAGCAGCTGATACACAAAGATTAGAGCAAGAAGCAGACAGATCTGTTCTCTACATTGTGACGTGACGGAGATGAGCATTTGCAAGTTATCTCCCATTCAAGTGAAGGAGAGCTAATCTGCAGTACCTGGTCTGACCACTACACAGAGAACAGAACTGTTAACTTTCTTCTCCATTTTCTGGGTATAGTTTGCTGAGAAAAGCTGATCTTTGAGGATACCTGGTGTCTGACCCCATTCACCTGATATGGATGACCTATCAATATTGTTTGTCTGAAAAACCCCTTTAAACCCTGTCACTTTACAATTTAAATATAACATCCTGGTAAACAATGGGCTAAGCCCAATAAGAAATTATAATATTCGGATATTTATTCTCAAAAACCTGTGTGCTGACATTATGCAGATGTAATGTGGGTTTTACTGAAAATTCTAATCTCAGCTTTCCACCCTAAGAGGAAAAATCCTGCAGCGTCTTCTAACTGCCAAAATCATTGGGGTTGGTGATGTTTTCACAAAACAGAAAATATCCAGTTCTTTAATTCACAGAAGAATAAAAGAAAAGAAATCTCCAATCGTGGAACTTTCTGTAAGCAGAGTAAACATTAGTACAGCTCTGGGAGTGGCATTTTAGAAAGGTAGAGCTCTCTGGAATTTTAATATGCACGCAAGGATTTCTTTAATTACACATAGCCTGGAGACTGAGAGCGGAATGAAAACATTCACACAAAAGCCCTGGATGCATTAAAATACATATTTATTTTTCTTCTGTCCAGATTTTCCATTTCTTATATTAACCTGTCATCTGTATACTTACTGCATAGCTATACTTCTCATTCATAGAAAAAATGGACAGCACTCCAAATGCATGCAAATAGGTTACTGTGGGTTTATTCCATGCAATGTTTCAGTCCCAATAGCAGAGGACCTTTCTCAAGACCTCTGTCCTTAGGGCCGAAATGACGCATGGAAAAAACCCACAATAACTTTTTTGCACATACACAGTCCAGTCACATTAATGTAGCCACCTGTCAAAATCCAGAATAACCACCATTGGCAGAGCGGACCACTGTGAGAGGTGCAGGAAGAGAGGGGATGTTGTGATGATGGTCACTGGGATGTTGAGCCATGCCGATTCCAGTGCCGTGGCCAGCTGCGCTAGGTTACGCGGTTGAGCATCCATGGCGTGAACAACCCAATCGAGGTGGTCCCACAGATTCTCGATTGGGTTCAAGTCCGGGGAATTTGCTGGCCGGAAGTACAGTAAAATCATCCTGGTGCTCCTCGAACCACGCACGTACACTGTGAGCTTTATGGCATATCGCATTGTCCTGCTGGTAGATGCCATCATCCTGAGGAAAAACAATTCGTATGTAGGGGTGAACATGGTCCACAAGGATAGATGCATACTTGTATTGATCCAGCGTGCCTTCTACAATGATGAGTGCACCCAGATGGCTGATGACACGTGCCTTCTGTGATTGGTTAGTTATTTATTTATTTTTTAAATGTAGATTGTGATCCCCATATAGGGATCACAATGTACTTTTTTTTCCCTATCCATAAGTCTTTGTAGAATTGGAGGAAATCCACGCAAACACGGGGATAACATACAAACTCCTTGCAGATGTTGTTCCTGGCGGGATTCAAACCCAGGACACCAGCGCTGCAAGTCTGCAGTGCTAACCACTGAGCCACCGTATTGGCCCCTGCGATTGGTTATTTAACGTTGACGTCAAAAGTAGGTGGTGGCCACATTAATAAGACTGGACTGTGTATTTGGAGTGCTGTCCATTTTTTCTATTTGTCTACTTGGAACTACATGCCAGATACCTGTAGATTTGCACCCACTGGCCATGACAGGTTTTTAGTATTTGGTGCTGCTCTGAACTTCTTTACGTTTTATACTTCTCATTATTTATACTGCACTAACATATACTGCAACAGTAGACAGTTTATCATTCTCAGCAATACCAGTCACCTCAATTCATTGTATGTGTTTGCTTCTGATACTTAAATACAGTAGCATTAGTGTATTCGCCAGCATTATCCTGATATTGCCATGACTTCCATTAAGCCTTGTCCACACCAAGCTTACTTCCAAATTTTCAACATTATAGGAAGTCTAGCAATATGTATTTAATGTGTGAATAAGCCAGAGTACCAAACATTGGGAGAACACGCACTCCATGTAGATGTTCCCTTTAATATGATTGGATCCCTAGACCCAAGTACAGTGCAAACTACTCACATGCACTTATACACTGTGTGAATTTTGGTAATGTGATAAAATTCTTTAGCATTTTGTTGACCTTTTAGTGTATTAACTAAACCGGGAGAGAAAACAGCACCAGAGTCACAATCTTACAAGCAGAAATCGAATATGAATAGAATAGATTCGGAACCAGGTCCCAAGTGCTAACCACTGCGCCACCATGCTGTCCGGAAGAGTAAACCATTCCATGGGTTGGCTCAAGACTTACAAGTTGCCCCTGTTAATACTGGTCATTGAACTACATCCTGTTAATGTGGACTTGTCATGAATGAATAGTTTAGTATTTGGTAGCATATCCAGATGATATTACAAAATCAGCATGCAATGAGATAAAAGGATGCACATGTCTATTACACTCCATTCATATCTACAGGTCTACCAGAGGTTGTCAGGCACTAAAATATGCAGTCTGAGTACTGCTGAATGGTGTGATGAATTTTAGCAAGCTCAACTTGACTTGAAAGAGGTATTCTCACTTAGAAGCAATATTTCTAGAGGAGAAAACCTGTTCTAATATTGCATCCAATGAAGTAGGCCACGTTTTTTGTCTCTATAAAATGCTCTAAAATCTTTACAATTATTAAACACAGAACACCTGACTGATATGGGCTCGTTCACATCTGCGTTGTCCTCTCCGTACTTCAGGTTTCCGTTTCCTGCATAAAACAGAGCAGTAGACGGAAACCTGCAGGAGTCTCTCACCCATTCATTTGAATGGGTGAGAAAGATGTCCGGCCGTGAGCGGCGGTGAGCGTTTTATGCTCCCCGCCGCGAAACCGGGTTTTATAATCTGGACACAGAGTCGGACATGCAGTACTCTGTGTCCGGATTTTAAAAAAAGGTTTCGCGGCGAAGAGCATAAAACGCTCACCGCCGCTCACGGCCGGACCCGGTCTGTGCTTTCCGTCTTCTTGCATGTAGAAGACGGAAAGCACAGAACGGAGTACTGAACGCAGGTGTGAACCTAGCGTAACTTTAGCACCTCTGAATATGCATCTTATCACTCAACAAACATCCTCATCTGCACTACTGCTTCAACTGCTTCACTGATGTGCGTTGAAAGAGGAAGCAGTGTTTGTTTTATAATGTTGTGAGATAGTCATCATAGGCTGTCTGAGTTGTCGTCAAAGGCTATTACAAGTGGACACTCTCAAAGTTCATTCATCAAAGAATACCATAGTACATTGGAAGTCACAACTTGTTGGGAAATAGGGAATATTTGTGAATTAAATGGTAGCTATTTCACATATGTTTTATCATGGATGAACAATTATATAGCATGATTGTAGCCGTACTCATAAAACATACAAATATCTCTATCTGGCGAAAGCATGGCTACATACAACTTTTTTTTTTCTTTGCACAGGCAGAAAAATGTTGTTTTTCTTGTGGTGATACTGATGATCTTACCCTTAAAGGGGCTGTCCCATCTCAAGGATCCTATCTATATACATGTAAATAGAAGACTTTTCCTAAATATATTGCTTTAGAAATTCTGTTTTGTTTGATTACGCGCGTTATACGCCCGTAACGACACATTGAAATGAATGTGATCTGTTTTGAGCGCTCACATTCTGACACGTGTATATGTGCCAGAATGCGCACGCGTTAACTCTGTGTGAACTAGCCCTAACATTGTGTTGCTATAACCACGGACCTGGGAGATAGGACAAGTGATGTCACTTACTCGGTCGGCAGGGCAATAGTTCAGCTAATTTCAGTTTTGCTGATAAAGCTGAGTCTGTTATCTCTCTAAGTAAACACACAGATAACACTGAGTCCGTTCTGTACAAGAATGTGCATAATATCTGCTCTACTTCTGTGTCCTGTTCAGAAGGGGGGGGGGGGTGAGAAATTCATGAAGTGAGAAGCAGACACTGCATGCAGCCTGGAGAAAGACTGAGATGGGAGAACCCTTTTAAAGTTAACTAAACTTTCAAACAACATTTCATTTTGTGACAGCTTTTGTGTCATTTACAAATTTTGCTCCTCTAGCAATTCCCTTACACAGTCACTGCGTCACCTCTGGACTACTGCCTGTCATGATACAATATGGGGCAGCCATTTTGCACTATCCACAAGCACTTTCTCATCACACATATGGCTTGAGAAAGCGCTTGAGGATAGCGCGAAACAGCTGTTGCCTTCAGATGCTATGTGCCACTATCTCTCCTGATGTGATTTTAATGTGATGAAATAAAGACCGATTTTTACTTTATTATCCTGGTTGGGTGAGTGCCCCCGCTTTCTTCTCTTTCACGTTTTAGTCCTGTGGTTATACAGCAACTTACAACATCATAGATAACTATGATCCAGATGTCCAGAGTGATGGAAGTCCAGAAAGCACAGTCGATATAAGGACTGAATTTTAACAAAAGCCCTTGTGCAGCTGGCTTGAATAAGCAGTACAACATCACATGCCCTCCCCCACAAACGTCAAGTTAACCATTGCCCCACAGTGCTGCAGATATTTTCAAAGTCTAGATATACCTTTAACATACCCCCAGCATGTAGAATTCTATTATGTCCATTATATAATATATAGCAACTTTTGTTTAATTCAAAATAGCTGTAAAGTCTATGAGTCCCATGTCAGCATCGCTTAGCATTTCTCATGTTCACAGATTGCAGGATATATTTATCTGCTGTCCAGTGACATAATTTACAGCGTACGCTTTCAAGGGTTCTAAAAAAGAACAGGTCATGGACACCAGATTTTTAATACAGTACCTCAACAGCTTCCATTACTATAAGGCAGGTGATTGGGTAAAGGAGCTTTCTGATGTGACAAATCAGACAGCGTTCTGTACTTCCAAGTCAACACTTTCCTAGTAACTGCATTTCAATCTGTGCGTCTACCTCATCGCTTTATTTAAGAGCCTCCTGATCACATAAGAAAGATATTTTACTTACACCGGCCTTTTCACAGATACTCCAGCCCGCAAATGTGTTCTGAGATGCAAGCAAGCGTGCCAACACAAAGAAAGTATTTGTAGAAATTGTCATGTTGACCTTGCTAAAGGAAAAAAAAATTACCAAACAATTACATTTTATGCATATACATATATATATATACTAGAGGGAGGACCCGGCTTCGCACGGGTATATTACAATTTATGTTTGTGTACTGACCCCATAAGAATTGTCCAATTTTGCACTGGTGTATTTTGTAATGTGGTTTGTGTGTATGTCCATAAGCGTAATGTGATTATGTGTATCTCATTTTGGATGTCAGTGAAAAACCTGTGATCAGTTGTTATGGATACCTGGAGTAAAGCTGTATCTAATCCTTCCCCGTGTAGTACTGTGTTTAGATGCACGTGTCTAATCCTTGTTGGTGTGGTACTTTGTGCAGATGCACATATCTAATCCTCCCCATGTGATATTGTGTGAAGAGGCGCGTATCTAATCCTCCAGTAAGTGAAACTGTGTGCAGACGCGCGTATCTAATGACTCTGGCGTGTGATACTGTGTGCAGATGCGCATATCTAATCCTCCCCCATGTGGAACTGTGTGCTGAGACGCGTATCTAATTCTCTGGCATGTGGTACTGTATGCAGAGGCCTGTATCTAATCCTCCCCTGTGTGGTACTGTGTTCAGATGCACGTATCTAATCCTCCCCTGTGTGGTATTGTGTGAAGAGGCGCGTATCTAATCCTACGGCGTGTGGAACTGTGTGTAGATGCGTGTGTCCAATCCCCCGGCATGTGGTACTGTGTGTAGACGCGCGTATCTAATCCTCCCCCGTGTGGTACTGTGTGCAGACGTGCGTATCTAATCCTCCCCCGTGTGATACTTGTGTGCTGAGACGCGTATCTAATTCTCTGGCTTGTGGTACTGTGTGCAGAGACATGTATCTAATCCTCCAAAGTGTGATACTGAGTGCACACACGTATCTAATCCTCCCCCGTGTGGTACTGTGTGAAGAGGCGCGTATCTAATCCTACTGCATGTGGTACTGTGTGCAGACGCATGTATCTAATTCTATGGCGTGTACAACTGTGTGCAGACGCGCGTATCTAATCCTCTGGATTGTGGAACTGTGTGTAGACGTGTGTATCTAATCCTACGGCATGTGGTACTCTGTGCAGACATGTGTATCTAATCCTATGGCGTGTACAACTGTGTGCAGACGCACGTATCTAATCCTCTGGAGTGTGGAACTGTGTGTAGACGCGCATATCTAATTCTACGGCATGTGGTACTGTGTGCAGACGCGTGTATCTAATCCTCCCCCATGTGGTACTGTGTGTAGACGCGCGTATTTAATCCTACGGCATGTGGTACTGTGTGAAGACATGTGTATCTAATCCTCCCCTGTGTGGTATTGTGTGAAGAGGTGCGTATCTAATCCTACAGTGTGTGGAACTGTGTGTAGAAGCATGTATCCAATCCCCCGGCATGTGGTACTGTGTGCAGACGTGCGTATATAATCCTATGGCATGTGGTACTGTGTGTAGACGCGCGTATCTAATCCTCCCCCATGTGGTACTGTGTGCACACACACATATCTAATCCTCCCCTGTGTGGTATTGTGTGAAGAGGCGCGTATCTAATCCTTCGGCATGTGGAACTGTGTGTAGACGCGCATATCTAATCCTACTGCATGTGGTACTGTGTGAAGACACGTGTATCTAATCCTATGGCGTGTACAACTGTGTGAAGACACGTGTATCTAATCCTCCCCTGTGTGGTATTGTGTGAAGAGGTGCGTATCTAATCCTACAGTGTGTGGAACTGTGTGTAGACGCATGTATTCAATCCCCCAGAATGTGGTACTGTGTGCAGACGCGCATATATAATCCTATCGCATGTGGTACTGTGTGCAGACGCGCATATATAATCCTATCGCATGTGGTACTGTGTGTAGACGTGCGTATCTAATCCTCCCCCATGTGGTACTGTGTGCTGAGACGCGTATCTAATTCTCTGGCTTGTGGTACTGTGTGCAGAGGCATGTATCTAATCCTCCAAAGTGTGGTACTGTGTGCACACACACGTATCTAATCTTCCCCTGTGTGGTATTGTGTGAAGAGGCGCGTATCTAATCCTTCGGCGTGTGGAACTGTGTGTAGACGCACGTATCTAATCCTACTGCATGTGGTACTGTGTGAAGACGCGTGTATCTAATCCTATGGCGTGTACAAATGTGTGCAGACGCACGTATCTAATCCTCTGGAGTGTGGAACTGTGTGTAGACGCCTGTATCAAATCCTTCAGTGTGTGGAACTGTGTGCAGAAGCGTGTATTTAATTCTCTGGTTTGTGGGACTGTGTGCAGACCCGTGTATCTAATCCTCTGGTGTGTGATACTGTGTGCTGATCTGTGTATCTAATCCTCTGATGCGTGTATCTCAGTTTGGATATCAGTGTTGTATTGTGCATGTGGAGTGACCGTGTGTATTGCAGTTGGAATATGAGTGAAAGTCTTGCAGGTTTGTATTGGCTAAGGGGGGGGGGCACTGTGTTTGAAATGCTGTATCTCAGCAACGGTACATCCGAGCGAGTTGGAGTCTCGTCTTAAACCTTCCCAGGTATCTGAAGTATCTCTGTACCAAATTTGGTGAAGATCGGTCCAGTCGTTTGGTTCGCATTAGAGCACAGACAGACAGACAGACAGACAGAAATTCATTTTTATAATATAGGGAGATATACACTCACCGGCCACTTTATTAGGTACACCATGCTAGTAACGGGTTGGACCCCCTTTTGCCTTCAGAACTGCCTCAATTCTTCGTGGCATAGATTCAACAAGGTGCTGGAAGCATTCCTCAGAGATTTTGGTCCATATTGACATGATGGCATCACACAGTTGCCGCAGATTTGTCGGCTGCACATCCATGATGCGAATCTCCCGTTCCACCACATCCCAAAGATGCTCTATTGGATTGAGAGCTGGTGACTGTGGAGGCCATTGGAGTATAGTGAACTCATTGTCATGTTCAAGAAACCAGTCTGAGATGATTCCAGCTTTATGACATGGCGCATTATCCTGCTGAAAGTAGCCATCAGATGTTGGGTACATTGTGGTCATAAAGGGATGGATATGGTCAGCAACAATACTCAGGTAGGCTTTGGCGTTGCAACGATGCTCAATTGGTACCAAGGGGCCCAAAGAGTGCCAAGAAAATATTCCCCACACCATGACACCACCACCACCAGCCTGAACCGTTGATACAAGGCAGGATGGATCCATGCTTTCATGTTGTTGACGCCAAATTCTGACCCTACCATCCGAATGTCGCAGCAGAAATCGAGACTCATCAGACCAGGCAATGTTTTTCCAATCTTCAATTGTCCAATTTCGATGAGCTTGTGCAAATTGTAGCCTCAGTTTCCTGTTCTTAGCTGAAAGGAGTGGCACCCGGTGTGGTCTTCTGCTGCTGTAGCCCATCTGCCTCAAAGTTCGACATACTGTGCGTTCAGAGATGCTCTTCTGGCTACCTTGGTTGTAACAGGTGGCTATTTGAGTCACTGTTGCCTTTCTATCAGCTCGAACCAGTCTGGCCATTCTCCTCTGACCTCTGGCATCAACAACGCATTTCCGCCCACAGATCTGCCGCTCACTGGATGTTTTTTCTTTTTCGGACCATTCTCTGTAAACCCTAGAGATGGTTGTGCGTGAAAATCCCAGTAGATCAGCAGTTTCTGAAATACTCAGACCAGCCCTTCTGGCACCAACAACCATGCCACGTTCAAAGGCACTCAAATCACCTTTCTTCCCCATACTGATGCTCGGTTTGAACTGCAGGAGATTGTCTTGACCATGTCTACATGCCTAAATGCACTGAGTTGCCGCCATGTGATTGGCTGATTAGAAATTAAGTGTTAACGAGCAGTTGGACAGGTGTACCTAATAAAGTGGCCGGTGAGTGTATGTGTATATATATATATATATATATATATATATATATATATATATATATATATATATATAGTGTGTGTGTGTGTGTGTGTGTGTGTGTGTGTGTGTGTGTGTGTGTGTGTGTGCGCATGTTATAATGCAAAGTCTGGGTTGAACCTTTAGATATTTGTTAGTATTTAGGAAGCAATATAAAAAAAAAAAAAAAGGGGGGGGGGCAGATATAGCAGACACACCAGGCCCTGGAGCCTAAAGGGGCCCAATGATCAACTTCCCAAATAAGAAGTCAGCAGTATTACAAATGGCACGTTAGGTAAGGGCCCTTTTGCATTTTTTAGATGGGTTTAGTTACCCCTCCACTAGAAAATGGCACTAATATGAATGAATGCAGACATCATAGTTACATTTAGTCATTTAGTTAAATACATTTATTGAAATGTGGCACCAAAGATGGTGCAGTTTCATAAGAGATATAGTTCATATTAAGCATGGGGATTACTAACTAATATAAGAACTTTTCACAGCACCTTTACCATTGCATGTGGCTTTATTCCAACCATGTTCTGTTCCAAGCAGATTCTGTTTTGCCTTTTCTGTTTTCCCACACAGTGAATCTCTGAAAAGCACATCTGCCAAGAGTTTCCAACAGAATACTCTGTATTTTAAGATGGGAACTTGATACAAAGAGAATACTATGATCTTATTGCTAAGTCTTTGCACTCCAGTAATCTATTGTGCGCAATAATTTACATCCTTAAAACCAATTCTAAATGTACATTAAATAGTGGCTTTCATTATGAAATCTGGAACAGTACACTGCAGGCCTATATATAAAAACTGGAAAAAATTTAATTAATTTGCTTATGTAAGGGTCTTCGCAAATAGCATAGTTTCTGAATTGGCCTACCGCCATTGTGTCAGAGTTTAAGCCAATTACCATCTACTGTACTTTAAAAAATTATGACTAGGACCATACATTATGATGCACAATAAAAGCCCCATATAATGACAGTGCGAGTACTCCCCAGAAACATGTCTAGGTTAAAAACCTAAGATCTGTGTTTCACCTTTTCAGAGGCTAAGTGGGAATCAATGCCACACGTACATCCAACAACTATGTCTACAAAATAGTGTCACAGCTGATATATTGGTTGCATGGTCTAGGTCCAAATCTAATTTTATATTAATATTAATGAAAATATTGGTTTAATGAGGTTTAAGAATTGGAGGAACATTGGATTAAGGTTTTGGATACTGTTTTAAGTGTTGGTAATAATTAGTTAGGGCTCGTTCACATCTGTGCCCGGTCTCCGTTCTGCAGGTTTCCGTTTCCTGCATGAAACTGGGCAGGAGACGGAAACCTGCAGTCAGGTTTCAGGTTTGATAAGTGTCCGGCCGTGAGCGCCGGTGAGCGTTTTATGCTCTCCGCGGCGAAACCGTTTTTCTTTAGCCAGACACAGAGACGGACATGCAGGACTTTGTGTCCAGTTTAAAAAAAAACGGTTTTGCCACAGAGAGCACAAAACGCTCATGACCGGACTCGATCTGACAGGTTTCTGTCTTCTGCCGGCAGAAGACGGAAACCTAATATGGAAACCCGAATGCTGGTGTGAACCCAGCAATAGCTGTTATTACTAGCGAAAGGATGTCATAATATACAGTAAATGCAGCTCATTTTATCTCCACTCCTGTCCTGATCCACATCACCGGGCAAAACTTTTTACAGCAAGGATTTGAAAGGCAAAAAAGAAGAGCAATGAAAAGACAATCCAATTATAAAAGATCTTATGTAGGTTGCATTTGGGAAAGTGCTATAATACTAGGAATGACTCACTAAATATGGGAAATATTTGCCTTATGGCGCCCATGCCACATTGTAGCCACCTTAGTTTTACATCAGCTAAATAGACATGATAAAGTTAACAGCTTTAGAAACTGAAAATTCTAACAACCAATTACCCTCCATAACTGCTACTAGTTTAAGTAGTGCGATGTTGGTTAATAGCATATTAACGCACGCTGGAGGCATATGCATAAAAACGGGCTGATTCAAAAACTACTGAGGTGATTTACATACAAAAGGTAGGTGTGGAATAGCCTTTCTAAAACCTATGCAAGTATGTGCTTAGTTAAAAATGACTTTTCTCAATGATAGAGCCTCTTTAAATGTTGTGACAGTAGCTGCAATGAGTGTGCTGGTGCAAACATATATTCTTTTATTGATACATAAATGTATGTTTGGACCAGCGCGCTCATTGCCTCTTTTCTTCTACACATTAACATATGGTGGTTGGACGGCTGCAAAATTGCTGAACGACCCTGTGAACAGATACAAAATATCAGATAGCTCTATACCAGGGCATACATTTTAAACAAAGTGACAAAGTGAAGTTGGGGATGTCTATAAAAGCAATTTCAAGGTAAAACTACAATTTAATAATATGACTGCATATGTTGTATATAAAGTCTCCATAGTGGAACAGCTGTATTGTACAGCACTGTAGTATACCTCTCAACACCTTGTTTCAAACTGTAATACAGTATAGTTAAAGGGAATTTCTCACCAATAAAAACTGATGTCACAATGAAAGGGTCAAGTGCCTTTTGAGTTTTTATCCTGCACAGCGATGCTAAGGGAACTGCAGCCAGCCCTATTCAGCTCTCTGCACCATGGGCTTACCAGAAGTGCGACTGTTCAGCTTCCATGTGATAAGACCCCATCCAGTAGCATGCCATATTCTAGTAACATGCACATAAGGAATATCACTTCAAACTAAATAGAATAAACACATAGCTTTATTAGTTTTGTGCTTGTGTCCATAACAACAGTAGATGCAAATTGTACAGATTCAATGATTACAAAGAATACCTGTAAAGGGTGAGGCCAGGGAAGTACCAAGGTGTGGCGGGATAGGAAATAAAAGCTTCCACTCATATGTGTAATGCTCTTGCATAATAACACCCTTCCTTCCACGTTCCAACACAACTATCATTTTTATAGGACTGGGAAAGAATAAGTCACTTAATGCCTACAATGCAACAGAAAGCAGGTTTTTTACAACATATTTTAACAAGTTATGAAAACAATGGAAACTATTACAGTTATAGGAGTAAAAAGTTGCTTCCAGAATCCATAGATCATATTGGAGGCGTAACTTAAATTGTCTGGGCCCCAGTGCAAAATCTGTAATGTTTCCTCATTGTGTTATGGCTCTCACGGCCTTACATTTTAAAATTTGTGGCGTTCATGGCTCTCTCAGCCAAAAAGGTTCCCGACCCCTGGTCTATAGCTACACCCCATGGAAATAAAAAGAGATCGAAGACTCTACTCTCAGGTTTTTGTGATGTGTATACATTTCCAGTCTATTTGACATTATATGCATTGCTTCACGTTCATGTTTTTTAGGTTTTCAACTTTTCTGTTGTATTGTATTTTACAAAAATCCTTTCAATAAAAATTACAGTTAAAAAAAAAAAAAAGAGATTGAAGACCTTTAATTGACTTTAGTGTAGTGATAGTAATGTCTGGGTCCACTTCGTATATGGTAGCTGCAACCACTGTGACCTCTATAGTGATGGGCCCCCTAAAGCCCCTGGGCCAAGGTGGAAATGTAGCCTCTGAACCCCTCTCAAGTTATGCCCCTGTATTATAGTTGTACTATGTATCAAATGTTCTACTGTTGGAGAAACTTTATAGGAAGACTTCCAGAAATCTGAAACCATTTGCAATTCTGAAGAATGAAGGTTGTGGGCTCTAACTATGGAATTCTGTAAATCCAAATACTGTACACAACATTGTATGCAAGAGCTGATCTATCAGCACATAAAAATATTTGTCATTCTGGTAAGGCAAAGCTAGGTTACACTACTCTCTATAATAAAACAGCTAATTAAGATCATATTTAAGAAAAAGGAAATCTATAATAGGTCTATATTAGGCCATAATAACCTAGTATGACAAATATCTGTATTTTCAGCATACAAAAAGTATTTCCTGTTGTATATACTATTCATCTCAAGAAAACAGTGGGTTCCACCAACAACATTTCTTTTATGCTAACATTTTATACAAATTTGTAGATTAAACGTTTCTTCACATGCATTCCAGCCACGGCCCCACGTAGCACCTCATATGTTACATGCCTTCTATTACAGGTACATAAATGAGTAAAAACACATTATACTGTAGTATTTTTGTGTAACGGAAAAGATCCTTCCACTTAAATGCACTAGTTCTCAGGACTTCCCCTTTGCTATACAAAACAGGTGGCTAGTGGGAATTTCCTCCAATTTCCCCACAACACACAAAAATACCAAAAAAAATGTTGTTCAACTGAAAGAATAAGAAATATTATTTATATCTGTACATATATTTAAATGCACTGGAGCTTAAAGTTCATGACACTGTGAATATTAAAGAAAAAACTAAAAGAGAAAAGTAAGCTTTCAATGAGCTTTTTATGATTTTATATATATATATATATATATATATATATATATATATATATATATATATACACACATATATATATATATATATATATATATATATATATTTTATACACACACACACACACACACGTACACACACTCACACAATACTCATTGTATGAGGGCCACTCACACAATGACCCTCATACATTATTAATAGTGCGAGGATCACTGGAGGAGATTATCACCTGTCTGCAGGCCATTATTAGTTGTCAGGGGGCCACTGGGCTAAAAAACCACATCAAAACTACATTTTGCGCGTGCGCAGTAGTGCTCGCTCCAGTGCTAGCTTGCAAAGTTATCGAACAGGAAAATGGCGCTGGAACGTGTGCACATGCAAAATTTCAATAGAAACCGCCGGGAAGGACAATGCTGGAGGCGGTGAAGAAGAAGGAGCAGGAGGAGATATGCAGCAAAAGCCAGATGACGCTGGGGGGTGCATTACCATTTCAAAGGTAATTAAAAAAACGGGGGGTCTTTTTAAAAATGACTAAGAGCACCTGAATAGCCTGTTTAAAGGCTATTCAGGCATATCTTTATCTTATATCATTAAGTTGTAATGATAGAGCCCCTTGAAAGAGGTAAGAAATAATTAGAAATAATTAAAAATATTGCAGAGCTTTAAAGATTTTTCAACCATCTTAGTAATGACAGTATGTTGTCTCTTGATAGGTTGCCAATGGATACAACAATGAAAGCAGGAACTTTCTATGGACTAGCACTTGTCAGAAACCCAGCCTGCATTTCCTTATTGTTGTCTGGTTATCTTCGACAATAAGGAAATCATGGCAGGGTTTCTGACAATTCCAAGAACATAAACAGTTTATGTTTTCATGGTCGTATCCAATGGCAACTGATTAAGACAACAAACAGTCACCACTAAGATGATTAGAGAAAATCTTTAAATCATTAGAATTATTTAGCAAAAATGTTTACATTTTAATTCTCTACAAATTTAAATATGGTAATGGTCATTGAAAAACCTCTTTAGGCTGGGTCCCCACATCACAAAAATGCAGCACTTTGACTGAGGCGGAAATGCCACAGTAAAAAACGCTCCATTTTACATTATCTGCAAAGTGGATGGGATTCCCATCTGCACAACGCAGAAATAAATCTACACCAGAAATATATTTCTATATAGGTGTAATAGGGGCAGAAAATTTTCATCTGTGGACTTTCTGTGAAACACGCTGCAGACAAAAACATGTGATGCGTTTATGCTGCAGTCTTTTACGTATTATTATTTATTATTATTATTTATATAGCACCATTAATTCCATGGTGCTTTACATTTGGGGGTTACATACAGTACACAGAATATACAGGTAGATATAAAACTAACAGTGACCGACTGGCACAATGGGGTAGAGGGCCCTGTCCGCGAGGGCTTACAATCTATGAGGGAAGGGGGTAGAGACAGAAGGAGAAGGGGAGACTGTACAGATGGCAGTGAGGTGATAGTGTTATTGGAGGTTCTAGGCCTTCCTGAATAGGTGAGTCTTCATGGCCTTCTTGAAGCCTGTGATTGTGGGTGTCAGTCTTATGTGTCTTGGTAAGGAGTTCCAGAGTATGGGGGATGCACAAGAGAAATCTTGGAGGCGGTTGTGTGAGGAGTGGATGAGAGCAGAGCGGAGTAGGAGGTCATTGGAGGATCTGAAGTTACGTGTGGGCAGGTAGCGGGATATTAGTTCAGAGATATATGGAGGGGACAGGTTGTGGATGGCTTTGTATGTTAACGTTAGTAGCTTGAACTCAATTCGCTGGGCTATGGGTAGCCAGTGGAGGGACTGGCAGAGGGGAGCAGCTGATGAGGATCGGGGGGTGAGGTGGATTAAGCGAGCAGCACAGTTTAGGGTGGACGTGAGGGGGTGAGGGTGTTAGCCGGGAGTCCATGGAGAAGGGTGTTGCAGTAGTCTAAGCGGGAGATTATGAGGGCCTGGATGAGCATCTTGGTAGTTTCCGGGGTAAGGAAGGAGCGATATTCGTGGATGTTCTTGAGCTGGAGGCGGCAGGAGGTGTTGAGGGTTTGAATATTTGAATTGAAGGATAGGTCAGAGTCCAGGGTTACCCCAAGGCATCAGGCCTGTGGGACAGGGGTAAGTGGGGTTCCGTTAACTTTGATAGATGGATCGGGTGGAGGGGCCATACAGGATGGGGTGAAAATGATGAACTCCGTTTTCTCCATGTTGAGTTTGAGAAAGCAGGAGGAGAGGAAGGAGGTTACGGCCGCTAAACAATCTGGAACTCTGGCCAGTAGGGAGGTAATGTCTGGTCCAGAGATGTAGATTTGGGTGTCATCAGCATAGCAATGGTACTGGAAACCATGAGATTCTATGAGTTGGCCCAGGCCAAGGGTGTAGATGGAGAACAGGAGGGGTCCTAGGACGGAGCCTTGGTGGACACCTACAGAGAGTGGGCGCAGTGAGGAGGTGGTGTGCGAGTAGGAGACGCTGAATGTGCAGTCGGTGAGGTATGACGAGATCCAGGAAAGGGCCAGGTCTGAGATGCCAAGGGATGAGAGAATTTCTAACAGGAAAGAGTGGTCAACTGTATTGTTTTGGGGTGTTTTTTTTGCTGCAGCTTGCTACGTGGGTCCTTAGCCTTAAATTCAAATGATATGGAGAGTTCATCCACATTTACATATATCTTATGTAAGAAGATGGTGGAGGCATGTTATACTGCTGCCAAACACTAATGACTTTTACAAATCAAAAATTTGATTCTAATGGGTATAGTATAATTTCTATTGTAATTCTGGGGACATAACTCTTTGGGGTGCACACTTGTAGTCTCACCAACAGCAATCCTACTAGATAAAAAAGTATCCATGTTTATTTTCTTAATGTGTCTGTGTGTAACAGATGTGACATACACAACTATGATTATTGTAATTTTTTTTAGAAAATGTCTGTTAGTGCTATTAATGGGTTAATAAGTGCACCCATATACCTTTAGCCGTGTTTTGAGTGATTTCTGGGTGTCTCTGGCAGCTCCTAGTATCTCCTGCATTTGTTTACATGTGTTATGAAGTAAATGCAGTATTGAACAGATAATTAGCCCCGGGCAACCAGACTCTCCTGCACACTGAGGTAAAACAGCACTGAGCATCCAAACTGGAGCAGAACCAGGTCCCAGATGGCCTGATGTTGTAGATGGACTGCATAAATTCTGGGACCCAGAACTACAGCCATCCAGAGGGCGTCAGACGCACAGCGCACCACAAGTCACAGCAGGACCCAGAAACCCGAAAGCCACTAACCTCGGCGGGTGTGGAAGCAGATGAAACTGGTCAGCAGAGATGAGTGCAGTATCAAGTGTTCACCAGAAGATGGTGGAAGCATCATAGAATTGTCATACTAGCCGCGTCGGCACCAGGAGGTCACTTAGTGTCCAGGGATGAGACGTAGTGAGACAAGCTGGGTCATACACAGGAAGTCACATGGTACAGAAGGATGGAGTAAAAAGGATAGTGAAGCAAGCTGGGTCATACACAGGAGGTCTCGCAGTACAAACACGCAGGTCAAGGAGAGGTGGTGTGGAAGGCAAGCAGGGTCACAACAGAAGGCAAATGAAGGTACACAATTGGCAGGCAGGAGTCAAGGTTAGAGCGCAAACAGTCAGGCAACAGAACAAACAGAGTGGAGCTGATACTCAGGGGAACTAAATAACTAACCGCAGGCCAGAACCAGAGTCAAACCTAAATAGACCAACCGCCTAACCCCTTGACCCGGAAGTCCATGCTCCGGGACAAACATTAGACTGGCAACTCCCGCAACCTACTGCAGAGGCTCTGGTCTTCCGCTTGAGTAATCTGGAAGCACTGGAGCAGGCAGCGCAAAAGGAAAGGGCCGGCAGCATCCGTGCATCACCACGGAGGTTCCGGCCCAATTCCTGCCAACATGGTTCAGCTTACTGCTATGTAACTTCCATGCTAGCTACTTCTCACCTTACTCCTCCCCTCCTTTCTCTCTCCCTCCATACACCCCCTCTCTGTCTCTCTAGCTATTCTGCCCACTACTAGCCCTTCCCTACCTACTTAGCTCAACCCACGACCCCATTATATACTTACCCCTCCTTCTTCCAGGCTTTTTCCTACAGGACGGTCCCTCCTTCTTTACTGATTCTGCAGGTGCATGCTCTTCTCCTAGCACTGCTCTGTGGATTATTGGCAGCAGTGCCCAGTGCAGTGCTTGGAGAATCATTAAAATAGGAGGGGCCGTCCCCCAGGAAGAAGCCTGGAAGGAAAGTATATTGGGGTGGATGGGGGGAGGAGTAGTAGTGATGATCCATTTCTGGAAATGGGGAAATGGATAGTCACTAGATAATCAAAAATGTCCCTAGGGCGGTCACATAACTTCCCCAGGGATATAGGTAACTATACATTTTTGTTTAATTATGCTATTTAGAAAGTAGGAGGGGGGAGGGTGTTTAGATTAGTGTAGGGCTGTCAATATCAGATCAGCAAAGGTTAGCGGTAAAATCTCTAGTGGTATAGGGTGTTAAACAGGCTAATGGAAATATAAGTTGTCATTAAGGTGGTTATTGCACATATATCTTCTGAAGTCTAGAGTAGTTATTCAGTTAGATACTTAAAGAGGACCTTTGATGGTTTGGGGCACAGGCAATTCTATATACTGCTGGAAAGCCGAAAGTGCGTTGAATTCAGCGCACTGTCGGTTTTCCCGATCTGTGCAACGGGAAAAGAGCTTTCGGTCCCGGTAGGTCTTTACAGTCTGTCAGGAACGTCCTTCTCCACAGCAAAGCCTATCGCGCTGTACTGTGTGAGTGGGGAGGAACGCCCCCTCCCCTCCTGATAATACTCGTCTACGGACGAGCACTATGAGCAGAGGACACTCCAGACAAACTGTCAGGAACCCCCTTCTGACTGTAAAGAGCTACGGTACCGGGACCGAAAGCTCTTTACCCAGGGCACAGATCGTTAAAGCTGACAGTGCGCTGAATTCAGCGAACTGGCGGCTTTCCAAAAGTACTGCCTGTGCCCTAAACCATGAAAGGTCCTCTTTAAATACTACTAGGTTATTCACCTGTATTGCTGCAGTACTGCATTAGCAATTACATTAGATGCTACTTAGCAATATGCAGAATTACAAACCATTCCTTTTCACAAGGAACTGTTATAAAATACAATCTGATACTCCATAGTCATGTTAATCCAATCCACACTGTAAATTTACTATCATGTTTAGTTCATAAAAAATGATAACTAGCAATACAGTATATGAATGTATTTTGTTTGTCATTATGTAATTTCCTGCAATTGATTACATTAACTCTGTATCGACCATGTAAGTTTTCATATTTCCAATATTTGTTTTACTCTCTGCTTTCCAAAAGCAACAGCTCTTATTTTTCCACCATTTTGGCACCATTTATTATTTTTGTATGATGTTTTTTTTTCTATGTACAGAGCTGTGTAAGGGATGATTTTTTTTGAAGAACAAAATGTAGTTCTTATTGATAGAAATTTAGGGAACATCCGAAGTCTAAATCACTTTTTATGCATTTTTTGGCCCATTTTAATTTGTTCCCTGCTACAGCTTTCACCAGATGTGATAAAGATTTTTATCTATATTTATTTTTTTATAATACGTTTAGCAAAGTAAGATTTTCTGCAGTAAACAACAAAACAGTAACAAAGACCAGTCACATAGAAACACGTCAAAGTTTAAAGTACAGCTTCTAAAGCGCAAAATATAGTCCAAGGCTATGATGACCATTAAATGACACGTAACGCAACAAAAAAAGACCGTCAGAACACAAAATCTGACCAGCTAGGTCTAGGCATAATAAAATACGTTTTACCAATGTATGAGAGTGACCATAAAGCCTCAACAGAATATGTAAACAGAAAAGCAGTAAATCATGATACGTAATGATGAGCTAGCGTAGGTACACAGTGTATATCAGTACACGGGTCTAGACCCAAGTTAACACTAAGAATAGTACCATTTTGTATACTAAGGTAGAACACTCTCACATGCTCACTTCATTCACACAAACAGAAAAAAAGGGGTCAAAGGGATGGGCAAGAAGGGAAAGAGAGAAGGAGAGAAAGAGACTAAAATAGGGAGGTTGTCAAAATACAGCAGCTATTTGGTTCTTGGGGACCACTGAACTAGAACCATCAACTGAGGTATTCAGATCAGGTCCATCTTTACCAGTACTGCAGAAAAACCATGCCTGGTTAGAAAGATCTGTTGAAACCTGATCTACTCTGTCAGTGCCTTGGGCATGAGATTTTCCATATGGAAGAAATGATTGAACTCTTTCACCTACTCAATGATGGAAGGGACTATGTCAGATGGCGTGCTATAAGTACCCTGGCAGCTGTGACGAAATGAAGGAGACCTTTCTTCATCTTAGATAGGGCCCCAGAAATAATAGTGGGCAGCAGAATTCAGGGAAAGGTGAATGGAAGTACTTGTCACATGATAACAAGGGTGTAGGAGTTTATCCTAGAAACCTATGATCAGTGTACACTCCCACCAAATATAGTATAGTAATATATGGTATAGTTAAGTCACATTTTCAGCATGAACCTGGAACGATACGGAAAGCCTTTCTGATAAAGCAGTGGCACCAGAAAGTATTTTATAGTTTTTCCATTGCAGCACAGGCTTTTCCCATCTTATGAACAGGATAAAAGCTCGGAACAAATGAAAATTCCTAATTCAGCAGACCAAATAAATGCCTGCATTGTGGAGACCATTTGGGTCAATTTTAACTAGCCGTGGTTCAAATAAAGTGAATGTTCAATGGAGGGTCTGAAAAGAACCCAGTGAATTGAAAAAAGATTGTAGCTGTATGTAGGACATCTGCAAAAGACATGTCCACAGGCTAGGGCATGAACATCAGAAAGCAAAGAGAGTTCAAGATCCCCAGTCAATATCTTGTAGCGCCCCACAGAGTGGGTCACTACAAATGTCATCTTATGTGATCTATACTGTGTACTGTGAAGGTATAGTGAGATCCAGTCAACCTGTCAGCACACACAAAGGTCCACAGCCATTATCCCTTCCCTTTAGGATAAGGGGTGGAGCTACAGACTGGAAGAGGGTCTCTCTTTCAGTTCCAGGTCAGAGTGTGCAGGAGAGAGCAGGTGTGTGGAGGGGCAGTGTGTGCTGCAAGCCGCATGGTGTGATAGCACAGGAGGCCGGAGACCTGCAGAGGTGAGACAAGACCTTGCAGGGACGGAGCTGCAGTCATAGGACCATCAATTCCTAACTAGTGTGAGAAACACTAAGAACATTGAGAGACTCACTGGACCCAGGCCTAGTGAATGCAAGCTTCCTGGAGGCTCAGTAACATACAGAGTTGGGGTGAGTGTATCCAGCATCCCAAAGAACTCGCGTTACCTGCTGTCCAGAAGGGGGATCTACCCAGTTGTACTTAACCTCTGAGCTCCTGGAACCCAGGACCAGAGGAAATCTATTAGAGAGTGTGAGCAGCAGTGGAAGGCTGAATCCTACTAGTAGTAAAAGGGAAGACTGGCATCTCACTATACTGGAGCAAGGTGAATCCTCCTGTAACATCTGTTATCTCCTGCTGACTACAGAAGTAAACTGTAAGTCTTTGGTTAACCCCTGTCTGGACTGTATTCTTTCATCGATCCTCTGTCCCTCCTCCTGGAAATCATCCCTTCCTCACCTATATCATCTGGCCCTGGGACCTGCCCTGGTTGGGGAGGGTATAACATCTGGCACTGCATCACCACCTATTCCCAGAGGCCCTATTTACAGTGCCCGGCTTCACCTCAAGCCGAAACCCCAACTGGCATCACTACAAACTTTTATTTTTGTTTATTTTTCTTTAATCCATTTTTGCTTAAAACTCCCCTTTTTCAAGGCGCTGCTGCCCCCGGTGTCGGGCCTGCTCGCACCGTGAATCTACATAGGCCGAGCCGGGGCGACTCAATCTCAGGAAGTTAAAAAGTGAAAAAATGCGAACAGCCACAATACCGTCAGATATAGAGTGCTGGTATAAAGGAAATAAAAAATAAAACTTATAAATCTGAGGTCCCGTGTTTTTGTGAAAAAATCTTGTGGTGGAAATACCTGATGTGTGAATCGGATCCAAGTCTTGGGGTGCACGGATAATCCCTTCCAGCTTGGGATGAACAATGAGTAGAAAAATTATGAACAAATCCAGCGCCCAGGCATCCGATATGGTTTAAAAATAAAACAGCTTTTATTTCATGGGAGACATGCTCCAAGTAAAAATAAGCAGTAAGTTCAGAGTGCAGGATGGTACTATCGCATTGCCAAATAATATAGCTTAGAAAATTTACAGAAAACGGGGTAGAATATCCATTTTTATCACACTGATTCTAACGAACCCCGAGAAGTGTTATAGTAAATGAGATCCCGGATAATAAATTGGAGAAAGGACAAATAATTTACAGAGTATAAATGTGGCGAGCGAATCAGGGCCTTCCAAGTGGACAATACTCTTGACAGAACTATGTCATCTGAATGGAAACATCCTAAGAAAGCCTTTGTTGACTTCCTAGGTATACTAGGCATACTTCCAGATATACTAGGTATACACGTTTGTTGTTTGAAAATGAAAACCCAGGTGAGGTTCTCTGGAATGGAAATATTCAGAGCCTCTGTTTTGTTATAGTTTACTTTAAAGTTACTTACTTCATTCAGTAATTAGTCTTAGGACATGCTCCATTCTCTGGATGGTTTGGGCACCAGGAAATCTGGAGAGTAGACTCTCAAACCTTCGTCTGACTGAGGAACCACTTCTAAGGCAACTTTCTCCAGATATTCCAGAATGGATATTTCTAATACAGACTGCTTGTGTGTAGGAAGTAAACAGTTTTTGGGAATTTGTCCACAGGTGGACGACAGAAGTTGATCACATATCCCTGATGTATTACATATAAGACCCAAGGGTCTTGAATGTTTTCCTGGCACGCGGTGAAAAAAAATGGAAGAGGCATCCTGCAACAGGTATTATGACCAGTGTAAGAGGAATACTGGTGGGGGTCGAAAATCCGGTTTTCTTTTGTCTCCATCCTTGGAGAACTTATGTCCAGATCCTCTGGCCTGAAATCTAGAACGGCTCTGATATTGAGGCCTGGATTGAGACTGCTGTTGGTATCCTCTGTCATGGCCGGATGGTCTAGATCAGTGATGTTGAACCTTTTAGAGACCGAGTGCCCAAACTGCAATCCAAAACCCACTACTTTATCACAAAGTGCCAACACGGCAATTTTACCTTAATACTGTGCGTATCCACAATTGAAGACAATGGGACTTTACCGAGCTTTCAATTACACTAATAAATTTGTACTGCATTTACATCGCACAGATCTGTTTTATAGTGACTGTGCAATGTTGTTATATTCTGTAATAATATCACGACTGCTATAAAACAGATACTGTGTGATATAAATAGTGAAGGGGCCCCCACTTTGTCCAATATGCTCCATAGTGGCTGCCACACAGTACAATCTACTACACAGTGACCCCCACACAGTACAATTTGCTCCACAGTTGGGTGCCCACAGAGAGGGCTCTGAGTGCCACCTCTGGCACCCGTGCCATAGGTTTGCCATCATGGATCTAGATCTTCCTCTAAAAGACTGAGAAAGGCTCTTCCCCTTTTTATCAGCCATACCCTCTATGATGTCATCCAACCCTTTACCAAAGAGCTTGCAAGGCTCAAATGATAGGGAGCAGATGTTATACTTGGAGGCATTGTCAGCTCACTGAATTCAGCGCACTGTCGGGTTCCCCGATCTTTACCCCCGGGCTGGAAATATCGGTGCTGTTAGTTTCGGCACCGATATCTTCCCACCGTCAGAAGGGCATCCCTGACAGTCTAGCTGGGGTGTGAGGAACAGAACTTTTCCATAGCCTTGTACTGGGGAGGGGGGGGGGCATTCCTCATAGCTCAGTGTCATTACTGGATGGTAACACCCCCTCTGACAGTACAGGGTTGTGGACTTTCTGTGAAATCTGCTGTGGGAAACCACAATGTGTTGCGGTAGTGTTTTTTTTTCCGCAGCACATTTTTGGTGCGGCCTGCTACGTGGGACCTTAGCCTTAAAGTAGCTTAGGAATAGGGATTATTACTAGAGATGAGCGAGTAGTATCCGATCGAGTAGGTATTCGATCGAATACTACGGTGTTCAAAATACTCGTACTCGCTATTCGAATGGAAAAGTTCGATGCAGAACCAGCATTGATTGGCCGAATGCTATACCGTCAGCCAATCAACGCTGGTTCTTCTCCTACCTTTAGAAGTCTTCTCCGTGCAGCTTCCCCACGGCGTCTTCCGCCTCTGAATTCACTCTGCCAGGCATCGGGCCTGGGCTTTCCGAGACTTCTCGGAGGATCCAGCCCGACCCTCACTCGTGGACTTGGTAAGTATAATTTGATTGAACATTGCCTACCCCTGAAACGAGCATTTTTCCCCCATAGACTATAATAGGGTTCGATATTCGATTCGAGTAGTTGAATATTGAGGGGCTACTCGAAACGAATATCGAATCTCGAACATTTTACTGTTCACTCATCTCTAATTATTACTGAATATTTTAGTCATTCTAAGCATAAACATTATTTCTTAATAACCCAAGCAAAAATTCAGTCAAGGCTAGATATTGTCTAGTCAATTACTGTATCATCTCTATAAAGGTTCAAATGCAGTTAAGTAATAGCAGATTCCAAAAGTGTGCTCTTGCTCATATATTTAGGAACGGAACAATAATATATTTAAAGGGATTTCCTATCTATTTGGAAAACCCCTATCAGTTGCACAAGACTAAACAGAAAACAAAAAGATAAAAATATGAGCACAAGCCCATGAAATCAACCACCTATCCCAAACTGATGGAATATATGGTCTCCAGCCTATATTCTTCTACTTGGACACTAGAATGATTTGTTGAGCTTGATAGGTGACTGTAGTCATTGACCACTGTAGCAGTCAGCATGTGAAAGTCAGTATAAGTGTGGGCAGTGATGGTCTTCCAATGTTACATATCTATGGTCGATTATATAGCAAAATTTTATTTTTAGCTAGATTATATGATGCTTAACCCCTTCCTGCTGGAGGATTTTTTCGATTTCCGTTTTTGACTCCCTACCTTGCAAACCCCATAACTTTGTTATTTTTCCATTCGCGGAGTCATATGAGGGCTTAATGTTTGTGGGAGAAATTGTTCATTATAATGGTACCATTTTTTATTCTGTACAATATACTGGGAAGCTAAAAAAAAAAAAAAAAAAATCAGAATGGGGTGGATTAGGGGAAAAATTGCATTTCTGTGACTTTCTTACAGGCTTTGTTTTAATAGTATTCACTCTGCAGCCAAAAAAAAAATCATATCACCTGTCTTCTATGCTTTGGTATGATTTTTTGGATACCAAATTGTTGTAGTTTATTTACATTTTAACCCCTTAACAAAAATCTAAAACTTTGCAAAAAAAATTTTTTTTTCTATACGTTGCCCTATTGTGAAACTCGTAACTTTTTAGATTTATGTGTACAGGAATGCATAAGGTCTCCTTTTTGTAGAGACAGATATACTTTTAGTTACACTATTTTGGGGAAAGTCTATTGCTTTGATCACTTTTTATTCAAATTTTTATCAGAGGTGAAACAGCGATATAACAGCAGCTCACACTTTTTTCCCCCCGCTACGCCGTTCACCATGCAAGAAAAATATTGTTAGAAGTTTGTAGACTTGTAGTTTGTAGTATTGAGTTTGTAGATTGTAGTGTTTTCGGACACATGGATATCTAATGTGTATGTGTTTATCAGTAATTTTTTACTTTTATATGTATTCTAGGGAAAGGGGGTTGATTTGAATTTTTAATACATTTTATTTTTTTTTATAATTTTTTCCCCTATTTCAATTGCATTTATTAGAGCCTCTAGGGGTATTGAACCCCAGGGGGTCTAATCACAACTGCAATACATTACAATGCTAATACCTTGCAAAATATCGGCATTTGTATGACAGGCTGCTTAAAGCACTCTACCATACAAATGAATGACAGACAAGCCTGGGAGATTTCAACAGGTTCCTGGCTGTCATGATAATGGATGAAGGCCCTGGATACTGTTCCAAGCGCCTGCGATGTCTGGCAGAATGGCGGCACACAGGCAACACTGGCAAAATAGAGCCTGGGTCAGCCTTGACAGAAGCACTTGAGGCCTTAGTGCCCCTTCACACGGTGTAAGCGCTCGGCTCATTTACGAGCTCTCCCATTGAAGTGAATGGGAAGTGTTTAGAAGTGCTCGCGTGTACGGCTCGGAATGAGCTGAGCGCTTACGCCGTGTGAAGGGGCCCTTAGTGCCTATCCCTCTTCAGTAAAAGGAAAATGTTTGTTTTGGTACCGTGTTAGCCAGTGGTTATAAAATATAAAAAACAAAAAAACTTTGCAAGTCTTCAGTAGGTGATACCTTTTTTAATGGCTAACTCATAATGATGACAGAATATGACGTTTCGAAGCTTCCTCTGAGCTTCTTCTTCAGATATAACTAAAAAACACTCTGTAGAGGCTGCATATTTATGACTGGGCACAGGGCTAGAATTACAGGAGGGAGGGGGGAAGAGGCTTATTACTATATACTTATAACAACAAACAATCAATTGCCAGATCCCCAGTTCTTATCTTAATGGCTGTCTTAATGATCTGTATAAAAAGACATAAACCCAAGTGAGATGTTCATCCCATTGTCCAATGTCTGGAATAGGGTCATGGCCTTGTACTCATAAATCAGTCGCTGTTTCCTTGATTTAAAGTTCCCTTTTAAGATCAAGATTTTCATGTCATTGATGATGTTGTGATCTTCCTGGCAGAAGTGTTTTGGCACGGGAAGATCAGTTCTCTGTTGTTAACTTTAAATCAAGGAAACTTTAAATCAAGGAAACAGCGACTGATTTATGAGTACAAGGCCATGACCCTATTCCAGACATTGGACAATGGGATGAACATCTCACTTGGGTTTATGTCTTTTTATACAGATCATTAAGACAGCCATTAAGATAAGAACTGGGGATCTGGCAATTGATTGTTTGTTGTTCTAAGTATATAGTAATAAGCCTCTTCCCCCCTCCCTCCTGTAATTCTAGCCCTGTGCCCAGTCATAAATATGCAGCCTCTACAGAGTGTTTTTTAGTTATATCTGAAGAAGCTCAGAGGAAGCTTTGAAACGTCATATTCTGTCATCATTATGAGTTAGCCATTAAAAAAGGTATCACCTACTGAAGACTTGCAAAGTTTTTTTGTTTTTTATATTTTATATCCCTCTTCAGACAGACTTATCACAGTTCCTTATATAAATTCTTAGGCACGTGGGGTCACTAAAACTAATTTCTAATTAATTCTAATTTTCAGCCTAGTAGTCATGTGGATTCTCATTCATACAGAGGTAGATGTCAGTCACTAAGTAGGACCACACACGAGCCAAGTATTGTCGATTCTCTTTCCATAAAATGATATATTCATCTGCTTGGCTCCTCCTGTTCTATAACATGCTGTCTGCAGATTTGACTGCATTTTCAATGTGACCAGTTTGTTTTAATAACCCTTAATAAATAGGGATAGTTGCATAACAAATGTAAAATGAATTAATAAAGTGTTAATTAATTTTGAAACTGATCCCTTTTATGTACCCCGTATTGTCTTGCAATTTACCCATACTGTCATCCAAAGTATTTAGGTTGGCGGACATTCAAGACTTCAAGTTTACAGGATTCACAATTCACAGATGTTCAGGACTATCAAGCAGTCTGTGGGTGGAGAATGTCAAGTTTTAAATAGCATTCTGACCACTCTGGCACATACACAGCACAGTTAAAGAATTTCCACATGGCACTTTCTACAAGACATAAATGATACACAGAGTGTCTCATAAGTGTGGTATTTATGCTGATGTTTCCATCCTATAGGTACACTGCAGGTATTTCGGCACTGGCTCATATCTTCTGCTTAGGCATGTAACACTGTAGTTGCATAGTTACCCCGATTCTAATTTTTCTTCTTGGAATCAGTTTTAAATTAGAACCCGATTCATATTTCCTTCATTCTACAAAACCACAAAACCCCTATCAGCTTACAGTACAATGTTTGGGTGGGAGTCTCTGTAGGAACCAAGTGAGAAGGACACAGCAACCGTTACTGAGGCTCTCTGATATAGACACAAAACTAGAAAGTGCAGGATAATGTAATCTTCAGCAAGTGAGTCCTTTTTTTTTACTATAAATTCCAGTGTATTTTATATGTTGTTGTTTATATTTATTTATTTATTTTTATCACAGATTCAACATTCTGAAAAAGATATCACTGTGGAGAATGAATCTAAATTCAGAGTGAGAATACGTCACCTCAAACTATGTGTTGCAAGAATGATCTTGGGAGTACCAGTATACTATCTTCAATGTGAAGGAATTTCCCTGCGTTGAGAGCCTTACCACAAGACAGTTAGAGTGTATGAAGGACATAGAAAAATCCCCCTGAAGGTTTTTAAAATACAATGTAGGCTTCTAAATCAGATGAGTCCCGGCTAAAATCCACAAGGGCAGGAAGAACAGTCATAAAGTGCAGAGCTCAATTGAGTGAATGTAAAATGATGTTCATATGCTAGCCACAAGATGGCCAATTACAAATCAACACAGATCACATACACTACGACAAACGCCTCACCAAGAAACCCATCACATGTGCCAAGCCTGACTCAAGCACCAAGCAAAACAAATAAGTGGAAGGAATCAATGCCTCTGTCACTTGGTAGATTTCATTGGCTCATCCAGTAAAGGTCCCGCCTATTGACAGATGTCAAAAACTTTTATCACTTCTGCCAGTGGTCACTATAGTTGAGGTGTTCATACTTTATATCTACATGTACATCTCTACTAGATATTTATTTCTCTATTTATATCAAAAGAAGCTGAAGGAAATGAATTTTGAACCTTCACCTTGTACAGCTTTGTCATACCATCCTGATCCACACTTATCACGGTGAGTGCTATCCTACTTCACTTCTGCTATACACTTTATTTCATGCTGCTGCTCATTTTGCTGTTTGCTTGCGATTTGATATAAATATATATATGTATTGCAAACTTTTGGTATGAATCTATTTACCAGCCTTGTTGTATCTAGCCATATACCTGTAGTTTTTATGCTAATCTACATTAAACTGGCTTACTCTGTAGATACAATATACAGGATTCCTTGTAAAACATGTATCATACAAGCTACACAGGTTGGCTTCTTTCCCATAGACTTCTAAGATTGAACCAATAAATACTTCTGGTTTTATTCAGGAATCCCTCTGGGCTGGATGTTAGTTTGTTCCAGTGTACAACTGATTCGTTTTCAGTTGAGGAAAACATTATGATACTCACAAATTCAGTCTGGTAATATATTAATATTACAATAAACTAATTCACCCTTAATACAACTCATAAGAGAGAGTATATATATTTTAATAGCTTTTATTATGACTTGTTCGTTGTATTGGTTACTATACAGACAGGAGATATTGCTTTTTTCTTTGTTACTGTTAATGGTCAGTGATCACATTGACACGATTTATTATATATCTAAAAAAGTGACATAATAAATGAGCAACCAAGAACATATATAAATAGGTTTCCTTTTAGATCAATACCAAACCTTTCTTGATAAATATCTTCTTTGAGTGCATCTCCACAAACTACTAGTGATAATAATCCATCTGACTAACAGTATTATTATTATAGAAGAGCTTTGTCACTGAGTATAGAGAACGGACTAAGGGAGATCTCCATCCTGAGCTGTATATTTTACATGTCTATCATCTGTATGGTGCTTGTAAATAGAAGGATAACATTAGAACAGGCCCCATGCTTCTTTCTCTCCGTAATATCTCTTATTTATAATCTATTGTTGCAAAGAGGGAATGCAGAAGACACTTTTTGCAACAAGAGCTAACTAAAAGTAAAAATCTGAAATATTCTTCTAAATGTATTTCACATATATGTACAACAAGCACATTTGTAACTTATAACATGCTGTAGGCACATTTATACATTTGCTTTTTTCGGCGTTTTTAACAGCATTCTTTTCTATACTTAAAAACACTGCGGCCAGATCATACAGGTTATTCAATAAGAAATTATGAATAACTATCTATCTATCTATGGTATCTATCTGGCTTTTGTTTTTTAATTCATGGTCCAGGTATTGTGTTTCTCATATATATATATATATATATATATATATATATATATATATATATATATATTATACTGTGTGCATATAAAACTTGCAAAAAATGCTATTGAATTCAAAGAAGGAAAAAAAGCTATGTAGAAACTGCTGTGAAGATAGCCTAAGGCTACGTTCACACAGCTCTCTTGGGCCTAGTCGGCAACATGTCTCAGGCCGTGGACTCTGCTGCTGAATCAACTATGGAATTTGTGGAAACATGGGCAGGACACTTATTTTTTTCAGCATGAATCCACAAAAATAACACACCTGGTGTCTAAAGAAACAGCTCATCCTGGTATAGGTAAAGAGATGTACAGAATATGTAATATACTATACTGTAAACAAATGTTACTAGTCAGTCAGTGTCTGCACTTCACCAATACAGGGGTTTTACAAGTCAAAGTACAGCGATAATGTATTGCAACCTCCAGCCAAGCATTGTACGTTGAGTCTGGTACAGAAAAGAAAAAAGTACGTTGAATATACTGTATCATGAGCCCACTGCAACTTGAGGTGCCTCTGTATATTTGTTAGAGTCATCAGTTGTAGAGGGAAGGGGGGTTTATCATAGAATTATTGGCTTAATTAAATTGGCTTGCTAGAAGGTCCCATGCTTCGAATATTGGTAGACTGGTGGATAATACTTAGGATACGGGTAGAGGTGAGGAATGCAGGTGGTTGTCTGTTATGCTAGGATATCTGGGACACAGAACAGAAAAATCTGGGCACAGGGATACACACAGGCATCAGTGAGCCCCTGTGCACAAACAATATGCTGTAGGAGTCTCTTGCCATTAAGTATGTAGCTCAGCATAGAGCACCATCAATTCACCATTAACTGTAGGCTAAGAAATTCAGTCGCTTAGACCCTTAGATGAGGTCTTCCTTCTCAGATTCCTCTCCAAATTCAGGCCCTGTGAATCCCACTATGGATTTGCCCACCTCAGACACAATGGAGCTAATTAGCGCGGATGCTACTGCTGTATCAGCTATTGCTGCCTCCGATAGAGTCCACCTCAAAATCAGCTCCAAATTGTGTCTTGAAAACCTAGCTTTACATGCAATCTCCTTTTGGTTGTACATATAGATATATTTTATTTATGGTTGCCTGTCTGTGAGGGTTGACTGCTTATTAGCCCCTAGTCAGTCACGTGTACCTTTCTACCGGAAAACTAACTACATTTCCTGTGAAGGAAAGAACAACAGGATTCTCCATATATAAACTTAGGTCCATAGATTTTTATAGACAGCTAATAGAAACGGACATGGGACCTCATTGGCGCCCACTAACTACGGTAGTCTTTTCTTAAAGGAAGAGTACCATATCATGATGTTTAATTGTATACATAAGGGGTAGGCATGCCGATTTAAATAAGAAAAAAAAATCAAATATAAGGTACTTGCAGTGCCGTGCAATAATTGTAAGGCTGACACAAACCATAACACAGAAGTGCTGCCACGAAATGCTTTCCCATTAGAAGCAATGTAAGTACATGTGCAGCCCTCAATTAGTGGTAAAGGAGCACCATATGGCAGCAGTCTTAGGCTCTGTTCCCACAGAATAATGCGCCGCTCATTTACACACGTATACACGTGTCATAGAGAGGCGCTTCAAAACAGATCCCATTGACTTCAATGGGTGCCGGCTTACACATGCTACCCATTGAAATCAATGGGTTATAAAGCCTCCTATTGATTTCAATGGGTAGCGCGCGTAAGCCGGCACACATTGAAATCAATGAGATCTGTTTTGAAGTGCCTCACACTGACACGTGTATACGTGTCTAAATGAGCGGCGCGTTACTCCGTGGGAACGGAGCCTTAGGGTGGTCGCACACTATGTATCTGGATGCAGCTATAGCTATAGCTGTATCCAGTCCTAGGCCACTGGTGCTTTCACTTAGATGTAAAGTATGCATTTTATAATGCAAAACTGCCTGCATTTTTGTGCAAAAACACACTCTGTGCACACAGCTTTAAACACAGATTAATTTCAACTGGATATAATTAAATTCTGGGCAGGTTTAACATAAAATTACATACTCACCTGTCCCCGGCACACCAGTGTTTTCCAAGAAAGCCCAAGTGCAATGTCTCGGGCCTTGGTAGCCCTGTGCCCCACATGACGTGGTGGCAGACATCAGAGTACCAGTAGGGTCCATTCACATGGAGTAAAATGGTGAGGAATTTGGTGTGGAATTTCAGCGCTGAAAAAAAGCCTCCCATTGACTTCAATGGGTTCCTTTTTCTGCCAGCTCCATGTGAATGGACCCTAACAGTTGAGTATGTTTTTATTTATGTTATTCCCACCCCAGCCCCTTCAGAGTTTATCCAATTCCTAGAAAAACCTTTAAAAATAATGTCCCATAGAGCACACACAATTTAATGTCCCATAGTGGCCCCTCCACATGGTAAAATATCGCATATTGGCCCCTCAACACAGAATAGTACACCATAGTGGTCGCAATGACTTTTAAGAGGAATCGTTACTAAAGAGCTATTATTATACTTTGGGGTGTCTTCAGACATCAGAGTATAATATGCAGGAGAGATGATTAAACATAAAAAACAATGTTACTCACCTTCCCTGGATTCAGGCACTGCTCTCTATTCTTGTCGGCACTTCTGTCTTGTGTCGCTGATTGGGTCTCAGGGGTTACACCGCACCGGAGTCCAGAGAAGATGAGTAACATTGTTTTTTTATTAGACAGTCTAAAAGTGCACTATATGTATTACAGTATCTTATGCTGGATGATAAATATGGTGCATCTTTAGCTGTCTAATTGAAGTTTATAGCACCTATAAGTTAGCTTACTTAGCTACAAAATGTTGAGCCTGAAATTTTGGGCAAAATTTGTTGCACATTGTTACATCTTAAACTTCATATAATTTTCAAATTTACAGCAAGTTACACTATTTGTGGAACAAGGCTAGAAAAAGGGTTTAAACAAATGTGGTGTAAAATACGTAGGTAATTTTTTTGTGAAAATGAAGCCACAATTCTTGCAGCAGTTGCTTAGTAAATATACCTCACTATTGCTGAGATCTTTCTTTCTCTACCTCAGACTTGTGATATTTTGATACAAACACCAGTCTATTTGTTTTCTCAATTCCAATATGAGACCATGTTTTGATCATCATTTTAATTGATTAGTTTAATAAATACAAAAAGCTGATGCTAAAAACATAGTGAAATAGATGGAAACTGATAACTATCCATTTACATCAGGAGTCTAAAACTCGCGGCCCTTGGGATAATAGTTTGAGGCTCCCACCCCAATGCATAGCTCCCAACTGCCACGCGGTCCCGCGCAGCTCCCTGCATGTCCCTCTATGTCCTTTTAGTGTTGTACTTAACAAACTTTCCTCGGATTATCCCCCCTCTCTTATAAAAGCGATAAAGCTGTAAACTGAAGGACCTGTGTGTGACGTCAGACGTTACGTGACTAGGGAGGTGTGTCTTAGTGTGCTGGCCGTAAGATGAAGGGATGTGCCGTCTAAAGGTACTGAGAGGGGAGGGGAATGTGAGATGCAGGGTGGAGAGTGTATGTGTGTTTCTGTGTGTGTCTGTCTGTGTTTCTGTGTGTGTGTCTGTGTCTCTATGTGTGTGTCTCTCAGTAACCTAGGGGCAGAGATGGAAGGGGAACGTTATACTGGGGAAAGAGATGGAGGGGCGACATGAAACTATGGCCACAGATGGAAGGGGAACATGAAACTGGGGGAAGAGATGGGGGGGCATGAAAATGGGGCAGATGGAGGAGGACATGAAAGTGGGGGCAGATGAAGGGGGCACATGAAACTTGGGGCTGATGGAGGGATGACATGAAACTGGGGGCAGATGGAGGGGGGACATAAAATGGGGCAGATGAAGTGGGATATGAAACTGGGGGAGAAATGGTGGGGGAGATGAAACTGGGGGTAGATGAAGGGGGGCACTTAAACTTGGGACAACTGGAGGGGGCATTAAACCGTGGGAGTAGCTGTAGGGGGACCTGTCTGTCTTTAGTTGCCCCCAGTTTAATGTCACGGTCCAGCTACCCCTACGGTTTAATGTCTGCTTCTAGCTGCCAGAGTTTAATGTTCCCCTCTAGTTGTCCCCAGTTTAATGTCCCACTTCAGCTGCCATTAATTTATTGCCCCCCTCCAACTACCCCCACTGTTTAATGTCCCCCTCCAGATGTCCCCTCTAGTTTCCCTCCATTTAAACTGGGGCACCAGGAGAGGAACTTAATACTGTGGGACAGTTAGAAGGGAACATTATAATGTGGGGACATATAATGTACGGGTGACTGTAGGAGGATTATACTGTGTAGGGGCACATGAAATGAATGAGAATAGGCGGAGTCAATATAAAAGTGGGCGGGGCTAAATTTGCTGCAGCGCACCTAGCTTGTGGAAAACCTGATGCGGCCCAGCCTCACCCAGACTCTACCTCCAGTGACCCCCGGGTAAATTGAGTTTGAGACCCCTGATTTACATAGGGTTAATTTTAAATAAAAATGGATCAGTTTCTGCAGGACAGAAAAGTAGGAAATAACACACTTTTGAGTCCCACAAAAAATGGACATGAACTGATCAGTTTTAGTTTAGCGGTCCGTGCACACGACCATGTGTGCATCAGAGTTGGGGGCAGAGGTTATCACAGTATGCAGTCGGATAACACTCCAAGTGACATCCAAGTACATTCTGTGATACAGTCATGTCTACAGGGATTTCAGCTCCATTCTGTTCAGATAAAATGGAGCAGAACAGGACCTGCTCTATAACCAACGGTGTTATTGGAATGCAATGGATCTGGAAACCCCATAGACATTTTATGCATCACGGAATACAGTTGGATGACATACAACTGCATTCCATAATAAAGTTGGCCCCCAACTTGGATACACTCATGGTCCTTAACATTGACTCTGTGTATACTAATGGTCATCAGTTCAATTTGTTTTTAGCATTAGTTTATGGTAGTCTCAAAATTCATCAGTTAAACTAATATCAAAATGTGAAGTGAACTGCTCC